>NC_056541.1:19652262-20328512 GCF_910596095.1 Thunnus maccoyii
CAGATGAGAAATTCGCACCTTTTGCTCAGAGCCGCAACTCCTCTAGTGCCACATATTCCTGCCTGCGGTGCAATACCCTCGACAATACACCTAATTGCTACCCATACTTGAAAAGACCAATAACAGAGCAGTCCCTGAAGCCATTCGGGAGCGGCTCTCTAACAAGTCGATTTTTACAACACTTCCTTTATTGTGGGTCACGCATGGAAACAAAGGGTTGAAATCTGAGACATCGTTATGTGAGCAGCATCCTGGGGAGAAAAAAGTGAGCATTTACAAACATTCATTATTTTCTCCCGCTCCGCTATTTACCATCCCAAAAGGATTCAGCGAGGCTCTGGCAGTAGCTACGTTAATGGTTACAAAGAATGACAGACCATTCAAAATCTGAGAGACCTGGAGGATAAAACATTCACCATAAAATATATTTACCATAAATTGCTCCGTAGTGCAGACTAGAACTCCATGCAGATTGTAGCATTCACTGAGCAATCTGCCTCATACTTCTGTGGTCCAAATTAAAAAGGATTCATTCTGTTCTCCAAAATCCAGCAGCCGCTTTGTCGATGTCAAATGTTGATTAAGTTTATCCTCCTCTTCCGATGGTATGCAAATACACCGGTAACCCTGCGAATTAGATTCCACACTCTAGCCTCTAGCATGCAAAGTTAATAAGCTTTGCCTTTTTTCTCGACTCGGCTGCCAATTTTTGTCGAGGGCAAAAGCGCAGGTCGGCAATTTCAGGAGCGTCCTCGGAAGAATTGCGCACCGAGTGCGCTTCGGGTTTTTAAGGTTTAGCCTCCGGAACAAAGTAAAGGGTCCTGGTTGCTCTTCCTCTCGCTTGTAGATACCTCCAAATTACCAAACTGTTAATCGGATGACTGGATGGTTGAACTGCTACGCAGTATTCCCAAATCCACCGCTGTTACGCATGGGTTTAAAGTGGTCCGCCTGCTCAAACACGACCTTATGTGAAATATATCAAGCAAATATTATTTATGTAATATTATCTAGGCAATATTGTGTGAAGGTACCCTGAAAGAAATCAAGGCTGGGCCAAAGCAGCTGCCTGGAATATCCTAAACTGGTGCGATGCGATGTAAAATCCCGGTGATCAGCCTCTGCTCCGTCCGTCACTTTCTCCGCGGTGTCGGCAGCCTCTCTGAGATGTCTCGCCTCCCGATTTAGACTCAGATTTCCAGCTGAGGCTGTCCAGTAACCTCGATAGCAACACTCCGAGACGCTCTCTTTGGTGTATTAACCAAATAACTAATGGTTAAGTCTGATTAAAGAGCTAGCTGCTTCAGGCAGCTCCGGGATGCGGTCCTGCCCTTGTGCCGAGCTGCCGAGACTGACAATAACCCGGAACGCTGCAGACTGTCAGGCTGCACAGACCGCCCACCGACCAATCACTGCACTGAGGGAATAGAAACATTCCCACGGGTTGGCCAATCATCGGTAATTGAGGACTGTTACCATAGAGATGCTCGGCGTCCAAGCGTCTGAAACCACGTTGTTTATTCGCAGAAAAGGAAAAAAAAAACGTCTGATATAAATTGCAGTGGCAGAATGCAGATTGAGATATTTAATCACTATTTTATCCTTTGCAGCGTTTCAGCATTCCCCCCCCAGCAGCTTAATTAAAGGTTAACGCCACCACCATCATTTAATGGGTTCAAACCTGCAGGCATCCACCCTGCAGAAGTGCCCTTCAGCAAGACACTAGGCTATATCACCTCACGCTGCGGGAATGCTGCTCTGTAGCGGCTCTACAGGGAGAAATAAAGTGTTATTATGCAACCAGAATAAAATGAAATGTGATTAGCATACACAATCAATCTGCTGTTTATGAATTGGTGAAATGATCTTTAACTTAATTGGTTTGAAACTCATATAGAAGAAATATCCCATACAGATAATAAGCCTTGCAATAATCAGTTCATATCAAAAGTTTGGCTGCTGTGCGATTATCCAGTTACAACCTTAGGGATACAAAGTTTATTACATGATGTCAGATTTATTAGATGATCTATACTTTGAGGCGTGTCATTTAAGATTATTTCTTGCGGCGATGATTCAAAAAGGCTCATTTTACACATATACAGTGCACCATACATCCACCGACTACCTCAAATGTTAAATTGCCTAACTTTATTTCAGCAAGAATAGGACAGTATTTCTTAAAAGTATGACATATCTGTGACTGTCTACTTAACTTTGCAGAATTCCATCACTGACACCTCCGGCTTATATGAGTCACACAGGAAACCTTGCAAAACACCTATTTTTTTGCAAAATGTCATTACAACAGTGGGGAAGTGGAGAGTCTTACTTTGACAGAAGCCCTTAGTATTCTTCCTCTTCTTCGTCTTCTTCTTGCCAACTATGTCTGGTGCACACAGACCCCGGGACACACAAAGGCAGTACAAGCAATCACACATCATGGACTCTCATAATAAGCTGACGCTGGGAAGTGGGTGATGCAGCACTCAGCTTATGCCAGTGCTGATAAGAGCCTGAAAGTATTACCTCGGTCTGGCAGCCCGCTCCAAGAAATCCATCCTGAGCCAGGTCATCAATTCTGCCCTATCTGATTGCTCACCAATCCCTGGCAGCTCCATGTCGCTGTCCTGGCTTCTGCCTTTGAAATTCTCTCTATGACTTGCACTTTCATGCTAGTTCTTTCACAGAAACACCTCTCAGAGAAATAGGTACATACTGTATGTACATGTTGAGTCTTTTATGTGGTCTGAAATCTACATGACAAACAATAAAACAGTGAAAAGTGCTCCCAGAGAGGTACAGTACCCAGAACAATGGAGCGCCTGGCTACATCAATCCCTTAAATGTATTAGCTTCAATCATGTCTCCCTCTCATTGCTGCAGTGGACCTACAGAGCATACATTAGAGCCTGTGGAGTTCAATCATATCACCTACACTGTGTGGCTGCATAGTCAATCAAACACATGAACAATTAATTGAAAAATACTCAACCAGAGCTGTGTTGTGCTCCAGTGAGGCAGGCAGGCAGGCAAATAAGCCATTTGATTAGCTGATAAGCAGATGACTCAACAAACATTCAAGGCATGTTTACTGTGGTTTGATTAGAGAACGCCCAATACGCAGAAGATTGGACACAAATACATTGTGAAAACACTCAGCTGTTCCAATCCCCAAGGCAGCATGAGGGCACATAAAAACAATGAATTATTTATGGAGCAGACTAGCGAAATATCACAGCGGATAATTTTCTGTGGGCTATATTAAATGTAGTTTTCAAAACAATATGTCTTTGCATTTCCCAGGAATCATTCCCAGCGACAGGATCTAGAGCCCGGAGATTGGAAATCATATTTGATATTTCCCTGCCAAGAAACCCTATGAGCATTTTCCTAAAACAGCAAAGCAAGGGTTATTCACATGCTAATTGGGCCTCCTTCTTTCTTGGTAAATATGATCAAAGGATATTTGCTTTGTCTCTGTTTTAGGTATTAGCTCTGGTTGGAAATGAAAGACCTTGCAATCAAGGCAAGCTTTTGGCATGGCTCATCTGAAAGAAGGGTTCACAATAAATCCAGGTTCAGCTTCAATAAAAACCACAGCAACCTCTGTTTGAACGGGGCATCTCATAAATAAAGCTCTTGTACGCCCCATCCAGAGCTAACATTAGTGTCTGTCTCAGGGCTTGAAAGCCTTACGCTGTTACAATTTGTTCCTGAAAGTGAACTCAGTTTAATTGAGCAAAGTTCAAATCTCCACAAACAGCAAAGTAACAGAAAAAAAAAAAATCGATGGCAGCAGAGGCATGGAAAAAAGAGATAGCATTGATTTATCTGCCATTGATTCGCCAGGATCGCTGCATTGTGCCCTGCGGGTGAAATGCACGCTGTCTGCCAACTGATGGGGATGAATCTGAAAAGGTGTCAAGTGGTTAGAGGACACAGAGGTGGAGGATGAGATCGGGGGGCAGCCAGAGGTGGCAGGGGAGGAAGAGTAGACTGGAGTGGGAGCAAGGGCATGAAGTATCAAACAGAATAAGGCGGTATACGAAAGGCTTGATAAGAGGGGATAATGTTGCAGGGATGACACCTGCACTACGCAGGGTCGAGTCTCCATAGTGTTGCTTTAAATGTCTTTGACAGAAGCGAAGAGAGATCGACATGAAAGTAGAGAACTGACTGAAAGAGCAAAAGGCCTGAAGCTAAAACCGTCATAAAAACTAAGAAACCAGCTAAAACCAAGTCTGCTCTGTCCTGTTGACAATATCAACGCCTTAAATGAATATAACATATCTGACCCCTATTATAACTGTTAAAAGCAACAACAGCAGGGCATCTTCAGTTTATTCAGTCTGCTGGCTACAATAATACTGTATGAGTAAGCATATATCAAATCCCGCTGTTGCAAGTGCTTGACAAGACAAGCATCTTTTGCAATATTTTAAGTCTCAGCAATTGGCAAATAGATGCCTCTCCAGGGACTTTATACTGACAGTCAAATGTTGTAGAGACGAGGGGAAGCGAGGACAGAGATCAGAGGCCAGAGGAGCCATGCAGACCAAGACGAAAAAGTGTTACTCCTGAACTTTGGTATCTTTACAACATCCTCCTGTTTTGTGTTTGGCTGTTGGAAATCTCACGTCTTGGCTGGAACTGGAGGGGGGATTGTGTGTTTGCTATTGCAGCCCCCAGCTTGTGGTGCAACCTTCAAAAAAGATTGGATGGTATTTTAAAAAAAAAGCAGATAAGACACATTTTTTGCTATGGCCTTGCTATAGTGAAGACAGCAATATTTAATCTGTATTTTTCTAAGTTTGGTCTATTTTGTGTGATTTTCTTCTGGCATTTGTTCATGTAACTTTGTAGTGTGTGTTGTGTTCAAGATGCAATAAAAACAAAGTTGACTTGACATGAAGTGGTGTTCCTCAGCAATTTTTTGGTTGAGAGTGATTGTAAAGTGCTTTGTAACCTTGTTTTTTTATCCAAGGTTCAGTATAAGTGAAGCTGACTTGACTTGACACAAAGATTGTCACTTGTTTATGTCTTAGAAGGCTGTTTTTTTGAACTGTGCTTTGGTTCAACCCTCGAAAGCATCTGGTTTCCTGTGTGTGACCAGTTAGAGATGCCTTCCTCAGACACAGCCCATATTCTCAACAAACACACACAGGAAGCTGTTTGCAAACATTCGTGTACTCGCCTCGGGTTGAGGTTACGCGGAGCCCATAATGTTTGGGATGGGTGTGTTTAGAGTGACTGTTACTGATGTTCACCAACCCAAAATTAACTTAAAAGAGCAGCAAAGTCAGATCATTACAGGAGAGTAAACTGAACTGGAAATGAAAAGTAACTATATGGCTATTTTCACATTTTTAACATAAAACAGACGCTTCAGATGAAACACACAGATGACCTGAGATGAAATGTTGTTTATCTCACACTGACAGGTCATTATATGTCTCCATTAAAAGTGCTCAAGAGTGGGGCGGTTATGCAGTGTCACAGCCGTCACATGAGCCTGTTAAATCTCATGGGTGTTCTCGCTCCTCATAAAAACTGAAGACACACTGGAGGAGATGTGAAAACCAAAACTATTGAATTTTCTACATCTAATAAAGGAAGTTATGTTCCAGTAATTGGTAAGATGTGAAGCTGGCTGTCACTACCCTGTAAGAAAAGAAAAACATTCTTTAAACACATTTCTTTTACATTTTACATTAGACATTTACCCACATACTTGTCTTTATCAAGTAATGTCATCTAAATAATAATATTTTACACAAAGTAAAAGTGTTCACATTGAAATATAAATATATGAAACATCAACATCTTACATGAGGTACAAAGTGTTACAGGAACAACTTAATTTATGCTGCGGTAGATCAAGAACGTCTTGATGTGACCACACACACACTGTTGTTTTCCTCCGTACAGCAGCTGGTTCAGGCAGGTCTGCCAAGAACACAGCTATTCTTCCTGTTGTTTGAGAGCTTCACATGTTGCATCTCCCCTCTCTCCATACAATGCAGAGTCAGCTCAGCACTGGTGTCTGTGACAGGTGACGGACCACTAAATACGCTTTGTTTTAGTCAACACCTTCTTTAGAGAAATGCACCCAAGAGAAACGCAGGCATTAGAATATAATCAATATGTCAACATTTTTCTTTACCATTTGCTTGATGTGGTCTGTTAGTCGATTTTGACATCAACTCAAGTCTCATGAGATTTCTCCTTGAGCGAGACTTGGTTAGACACAATAATGAACAGACTGGATCAAGCAAAAGGTAAAGAAAAATGTTTTATTTCTCTGTAGGGTCCTTTCCATAATGTTGTCAGACACTTATAATAACAATCTGAGCCTGTCAATGGCAAAAACAAGCACTTTTAGTGGACGTCCATTGATGGGGTGCTATCCCAAAAGCAGCCCCTTTCGCAGTTACCGGCAGAAGCGCTCTCACTCAATACTGAACCAGTGTCAAACCTTGTTGTCCCCATTAGACACTTAGATACAAAAAGATGGGAAAATAGGGTCCAGGTTGAAAAATACCAAAGTTTCCCTTTAAATCCTTCAGCTCAGTGCTGAAGGATTGTGATGATCTCTGCACTAATTAGATACCTTTGTCATCTGAAAATGTGATTTCAATAGAAGTTAATTAAAGTCCTTCACTGTGTCCTATTTCCGTAACTGCATACTTTTTCTAACCGGGCTTTAAGCATGAAAAGTGACAAAGCTAGGTATACTCAAAGATTTCAGTATGCATAGTAAATTCACTTGAATTTTGAGTGTAGTGATAATGGGCACTAACACTGAAGAAGCTGCTCATAACTGTTAAAGCAAATTGTGATTGTGGGACAAAGACTTCCTGGAGCATCTCGGGGGGGAAATAAACAACAAAAAATATATTAAAATTTTGAGAAAATAGTTTGACTAAACAGTCTAGACTCAAGGTTCACATACTAGCTTTTTACCAGAGCTTTCAACCGAATCACACAGTCTTCATCAGTGGACTGTTTGCTCAGTGGTCATGAAGATGGATCATCTTACATACAAGCTGTAGCTCAGCATGATTTCATCTGTAGCTCTTTCAAAACTTCTCGTCTATGTTGGGTTATACGGTAAATTAAGCATGTAAGTCCATGAAAGTATTTTGAAAAGCAATCCCAATTTAAGGTCAACTTACTAGTTTTTTCTAAGCTTTCAACCATATTACACAGTGTTAATAAAGTATTTTGTATCGTATCGTATCGTATCGTATCGTTCATCATCATTTTGGGAAAATGTTTTGCTATCGCTTGGTTATGTTCCACACATGATATTGGCTGCAGCTTTCTGAAGTCATAATTTGATATTCATCCTTTACTATTTCTAGTTAGTAATTTTATTTTATATTATACTGTATTTTATTTTAACTGCAAAAATGGTGAACTATGACGATAAGTGCACACTGTATTGAATTATTTTTGGAACTAGCTCTTCATTACTGAGATCCCATTTACAAAATCATTTAAAGTAGTAGTTTGACATTCTGGGGAATACGCTGATGAGAAGAGATGATAGCACTTTAATATTTGTCCATTCAAAATGAGGCTGGAGTCAGGAGGTGGCTAGTCTAGCTTAACACAAAGACTGGAAACGAGGGGAAACAGCTAGCCTGGCTCCATCCAAAGTTTTTAAAAAATCAGCTCAGTATTTGAGCTAATTAAATTTAACCTTCTCCTGGCTCCAGGTTCATATTGAATGAACAGACATGAAAGTGGTATCGATTTTCTCATCTAACTCTCAGCAAGAAGGCAAAAAAGGCTAAACAAAACAAAACAAAACAAAAAGCCATAGCTGCACAGTCTTTCCTTTGCATTAATGGATAAAACACATCAGAAAATTCAGAGGATTTTGTTGTCCCTGTTGCTGTATTCTGAATTCCTCCTGTTTCACTCTGAATTGCTTAGGCTTGTTCATTTCAAGTTGTGAGGCAGCTGCTTGAACACTTTCCATGTCTCTCCATCTCAGTCAGTCAGGCTCCAGTGGACAGAGGGACCATCATCCTCTGCTTTGCGCAGTGCTCAGCTCTGCCCAATTTTGCACCTCCGCTCGCAAGTGATAGAGCACTATCAGTTCTGACAGCTCCCCAGAGCCACTGGGATTTGAGTGCTCCCTCCTTTCACCCACAGTGCACCCCCAAAACACACACACACACACACACACACACACACACACACACATTCACCTCTTCTCTACTGTCTGTCTCATAAAAGGACGAGGGCTGGAAATGAAAGGCGGAACAAAAGCTGTCAAAGTAAAGAAAGAAACAGAGAAGTGAGGATATCTGTAGGGATGCTAAGGACAATGGGATACTTTGTCCCTAGTTTCATTATTGGCTTGTGTTTAATTTGAAACAGACAGCTAATCACATTAGAGAAAACCTCTCCACAACATTCAAACACCGCAGTCTCCTGGAAGCAATCACCACGCTGAAACTGTCTCATTGAATTCTTCGTCCAATTACTTCAGTCCTTACAAATTGTCCTTGATGCGACTGAACTGTGAGCTGAAATGATTACAAAGACATTTATACTATAAATGAAGAAGTTTTAGCTACAGGAAGCATAAACATAACGATAATGACAATGATTACAATAATGATAATGATGACCAGGATGATGCTATGCTTTCCTAACACGACTGTCCTCCCAGGAAAACTAACAGGATTGTTCATTGATTTAAGTGCCCCAAAACAACATATATTTACGTTCCAGTGACAGAAGCCCTCTGATGGTTGTAGTAATTACGACTGGAGCACAGGAGGAAGTGAGGCCAGGCACAGACAAATTATGTTGTCCTGCCGATATCTGACGACAGGAGTGTTAGATAGGAAAATACTTTTATGTGTCGCTCTGGAGTGCAACAACGTAGTTTGCTGTTTATCTTGGAGGATTTTTGTTGCTAAACTTGTAATTTTTAGCCTTTAGCCAGCATGTAGCTAGCTTTGCTTTTTCACAGGACATTTTTTATCTTGACAGTTTCTCACTAGAAAAAAACAAATCCATAAGTATTACTTAAACCTGCAATAACTGATTTTTGGCCATTTCAGGGTAGTTAAAACATGGTATCAACTTTTAGGCTAGTATGGCAAACAGTTGCCTATTTACACATCCAGCAGAACAACGACCATTTTTTGGAGTCATGTTACTGTCTTAAAGTGTTCACAGTGTTTGAACAGTTTTTGAAGCTGCGATATACAGCTCACTGTTCAGTGAACAAAATCCAAGGCGATCATGGTGTGAAGTCATTTAACTATATTTTAGCACTAATAGAAGGATTTCAGGAGACGTTGTTGATTATTGCGATGATACCGTTTACCGCTATGTTTTTACCTAAGATAATTGTAGTGTGAAAATTTGATACTAGCACATCCCTGATCTATATGAATCAAAAGGGGGGCAAGAACAACTTCTTATTTTTTAGTTTTAAAGATTATATTTAAATATACTTGTGTTTAGTAGGGTTATGTTCACTAGCTGGTCGCTAACTTTGTCTTCCTGCCGTCTGATGCTGCGCAGGAAGTGCATGTTGTGTTTTTTTTTTTTTTTTGAGCCTGCTGTGGTTTGAGGTCTAAAAATCAAAACAATGAACTGAGAGACACTTTCACATACAAGTAGTTGTGTGATGCAATGTTAATATAAAAATAGGTATTATTGCTGCTTTAAGGTAAAAAAAAAAAATCACAGTCCAGTTGTATAAGGGGCTGCTCCACAGACACAAACATTCACACTGTCAGTCAAAAATAAGCTGACCAAAAAGACGTTGTAGAAAATAATGGGTTTGGACATAACGACGAATGAGAGAGCAGGTTAAAAGTCTGTGTTGGAAGCTGGTTAACAATCCCAGCAGGACATCTTTGCTCAAAGCACATAGTCTGAATGAGATCAGAGAAAAATCTAAAACCGAGGCCCTGGGGGCAGAGAGCCGGAGCAGGGAAGAAAAATGCAGTCACCTCACAAGGGAAGAGAAACCAGCCGAAATAAGCAGCATGTAATTAGTCGGGAGTTAGAGGTTGCTTTGTAAAATTAAATAGTCCATTTCCCTTTTCACCATGACATAATTGACTTTCGGAGTGATTTTTATTTGTTCAGCTAAAATTACTCTGTAAGAAACTGGATCCAAAGAAGCTCTCAGGAATCCAGGTGTTCATTTACATGTCCGTTTGCTGCTTCATGTCTGCATGTCAGCTGCTGGTTAAAAGGTGCATACAGACAGACGTGAACGCTCGAGCTCGATGGTGAATGCTGGATGTGCATTATAATAACACCTTGACCTCTGTCTAACACTGCACACTCTTCTTACTCCAGCTGTTCTGTCTTCACTACGCTTGAGTTCCTTCACAGATTTTTCTTCTACACCCACCTGACTTATTTCTATCTTTCTCCACAACGGCGTATAACCTTTGATTCTACCTACCACTCTAAATCCCTTTTTTTTGTCTCAAGGAAGGATCTTGACTACATTATTCAATATTCATATTTCCATCTTCATCATTCCTCCTCACTCAACTCTGACCTCAAAAAAAGCTGCCTTTCTTTTGCTTCGTGAATTATTATCCCATCTTCTGTGAGACCTTGCCAATCTATTAATCTAACTTGCCATTTACTGTCTTTTCTCTCCAGCTCTGTTAAAGGTTGGCTGCCTCTCCTCTCACTCTATCTGTCAGTCAGTCTTTGTGTGCAAATCCCACGTCTTTCTCCCCCAGACTGAATTATTCAATTTAGATGCCATTTGTTTCACAATTGGTAATAGGGACTGTATGCACTCTCCCCATATAAACTGTGGTTCTAATCGCCAACTCCACACAACCCCCCCCTTGCCTCTCCCACTGTTAATATTCTCTTGCCATGCAACCCCATTTATATTTCACATTTATTTTATGGCCTTTTCCTCTGAATTAGCAAGCATATATGTGTGAAGAGGGTTTTAGGAGCTGTTGTCTCAGGGGACAACGCTTTGTTTCACACATGGAAATCAATTTGTCGAGACGAGCGTTTCACTGAAAGGTGCCATTAGGATTTGCTAATAACAACGGGGAAGGGGTGGAGGTGTCTGCACCCATGACCTTACTTCATTTAAATAGGTGCCTCTGAAGGGACCACACCTCATGGACTACACAAAAAGTTTGCTTGATCATGTACAGAAAGATATAAGATGTATATAAAGTCCCACTTTGATCATGTTATGTAGTTGCCCAAGAGAAAAAACAAGTAAAATGAAACTGAAATTAATAATAGTAATAATATTGATGAAGGAGGATGGGGTGTCAAATTAAGGCCACTCCAATCCCCAACAGGAATTCAAAAGAGAGACAATCATTCCTAAATTAAGACATGGTCATATTCAGTTTGTTTAAAAGAATAGCTTTGCATCAAGTGAACATAATATGAAATATTGCAACATACTGATAGAAACACATTTCAACTTTCAAGTCACAGATTTTGCAAATATAATCTGCAAAATTCACCAGTTTATGCCACTTAAAGTAAAAGCTGTCGGCATATCTATGCTGATCCCTGCCAGCAAAAAATGGCCAACAGTTGACTTAATGCACCGCTAATACTTCAAAGATTCTCTCCTCCAAAGCTATATTTAAAATGGGAATCGATGATAGTGGCTCTTTCTGGTGCCAGTAATGCACTCTACTACCTTAGCTCTGACAAACATGTATCCTTTGGGCCCATCTAATCTCTGATGCCATGGTTTCCAACTCCTCTAGTAACACCTCTACTCCAACTGCAAATGGAGGCAATCCGTTGCCCGGGCAACAAACTTCTCTCCTGCCTTCTGTCATGCAAATCCCTCTGAAGAAAGGGCAAAAAGTTAAGGAAGCCGATCCAGCCACTTTGCAGAGTGGTATGACAGAGACAGGATTCAGTAAAGGTAGAGAGACTCTTCGCAATAGAGCTGCAGGGTTGTCTCGTTCTCATTCTTTCTCTCTTCTCCACTGTTCCCATTTCCACTGGAAAGATAATCAATACGGCGTGGAAATATTACTTAGCGGTTCACACAGACACTGAATCCGAAAGCTACTTTTGTCAGGTACATTTTAAATTTTTCAAAACCAAAAACGCATTGTTCTTTCATCTTAAAAAAATGACAAAGGTAATAACATTCAAAGCTCTAATAGCACAGAGAGGGGAAAGGGAATGACTAGTCTGGCAAATTAAATCTACGAGAGCCTCTGTGTACCAAGAGACCCTCACAGGGGCATTTTCTCCTCGGTGGCCTTAGAGCACCCTTCCTCCTAATGGAAGGGAAGCAGAACAGATGGGACACAAATTGCACTTTCATACACCTCAAGGTTCAAGGCAATTTCCCCTCTGCGCCTGTGAAGTTCTCGGATTGCCTCTCCATCCTTTGAGCCTTTCACTCTTCAAAGGGGTTTGGGTTTGTTCAGTGCCCTGACTCATACACACACACACACTAAAACATACTCTAACACCGACATGTGAACGCACACACACAACCACAAATGCACTTTTCACATTGGTCACCCTATATGTTTTCATCATCACATAGTCATTTGTGTGAGTCATTTTTAATGACGACATTGATACCATCAGAGACATTACCTAAATAAATAAAAGAATCCTTTGTTTGGCCTGGCAGACATGTGTACTGAGTGCACTCTGATGTCCTCTATAATGTAGCTCATTTTTTTTCAAGTCATTACATGTGGCAGGGATTTTTGCAGTCTGTAATGGCTCCTATATTGTTAGACATATTACAACATCACCATGTTAGGTCACTATCATTCCCTGTGTCGCGGTGCTGTGCAGAATCTCGCAAAGCACGAGAGCCAAAAGAATTGCAATTTATCAGAGCAGAGCGAGTAGATTTCCTCGCTTTCATTTGATGTTGGGTGTACAGTGTGCTGTTGAATGGCCCAGGTGCTAGCAGAGCTGCTGAGGAGGTAATAAAAGACTTCCAGCAGTATTGTTTACGGCTCCATTAACAAACAAACATTAGGCCCATTTGACTAAATACTGCTGACAGAGAATATGGTGATCAATCACCATGGCAACCATCCCCATTAATTAATATTGCACTAGGAGATTTAGGAATGCACGGATGATGAAGACGGAGTGTGCACAGTGGGGTTTTTTGTCTTTAGGAGGGGGGTGGATGTTGTGGGTGGGGTTTCCACTGCACCATCTTTCATTTCTGGCCTTTGTCCGACGCCAGGAGGAGTAGCCTTGCTCTGCATACCAACTGAGGGGTTAACTGTGTCCCCAAAGCAATTACAGCCAATTGTGGAGCTAGTTAGCAATTAGTGGATTAAATGTAATGAGTCTGCCGTTGCCATGGCGACGGGATTTTTCAATGATACTTGTCAAAATGAAGAGCCCTTTAAAAAAGGCAGTGGTTTTAACAGATGGAGGCAGATAGGTCCAGTAAATTTACTGCGATCATCAGTTTAGTTTGTTATTGAATGTAATTAGTTGTTTTCATGTGAACTGTGAATTGGAAAAAAAAAAAAGCAACAAAAAAACCCCATTGTAATTAACCTGCAGAATCAATGTAACCAGTAAAGAAGGCTAAGCATTAGATGAAGCCTCATCTGTGTATAAGAGCACCTGGTGTGGGTGGTTTGAAAGCAACCACAAACTCATTATCAAGGTCTCCAAATGTCATATTATGTTTTTGAGCTTCTTTATATGATATGCAAAATTAGATGCAATCGGGCACGTTTTTGATGTGTATACGGTAAACCTTGTATTTTAAACAAGTTGTGTGCACTCAGCTTGTATGTTGTTCACTCAGCTGTCAACCATAGTTATTAGACTGTTCAGTCATATGCATATTGCACATATACAGTACCATCTGTGCTTTTGTCCCTTCAGGGCCAGAGCTGACATATTACAGTGAGAAGACTCATATTGAGTAGTATAATGGATTCCAAACTACAGCATTTCATATCCCGTGTAATTTGATCGCTATTTAGTCTGGATATCTGATGCCCATTCCTCTCCCTTTATGAAACCGTCTGTGCAAACAGGGCCAGAATCCAAAAATGATTTATGACAGATTCATGAAGAGAGGCCAAGGGGAGAGAAACAGATTAGGTAGAAATCTGGAGAGATAAAGATGAGACGTCTGTCTGCTGCTGAGGGCAGCGAGACAAGCCCTGTCTGTATCAAGCTCAGGGAAATGTGCTCAGGGCCCTGACAGACAGCATCGAACCATCTCAGAGCTGACACAGACATCATCTTTCTTTTATTTTCCTAGGGCAAGGGGAGAACTGTGACATTGCCAATTATAGAGTCCTTAGGTGGCTGTCCTGTACTTTATTTAGCTGCTTCTGTGAATGTATATAACCACCGATGTAGACTTTACTTCTCAATAAACATGTCATTATATTTCCAGCCAAGTAGTGACACGAGAGAATGGTATATCATGCCCTGAAGTAAGTGTAGTTGAAGCATCTGATAGCAACTGGAAAGGAGAGGTCTGATCCTGTCTGGCGAGCACATAAGGAGTGGACAGCATGATTTATCCAGTGTGCTACTCTGCTCTTCTCAGCTGCTAACGCTGTGGCAGCAACTGGATTCAACAGCAGCGACTCAAGAGTGTTCAGATAGCATACACTGCCTGGCATTCAGAAATCCCTATCACTCAGGGGCTGTCTGTTCAGGGACTGTCTGTTCAAGTCATATCACCATTACATCACCGAGAGCACAGGGTCGGGCGGACTTTGACATCTGATCACAATGAAAGTGTTGATGTTTTCTCACTGTGTATTTGTGCTGACAAACCAACAGTAAAACCAGGCTGATTCAGCCCATTTCTCCAGTTTTCCGCTTCCATCTCCTTTTCATTTCTCCCCTCCTCTCAGGTATGATGACTGTCAGCCATAATGCCGGTCAGCGTGAGCCCGGCTGCAGTTGAGCAGAGTGCTGGAAGGCCTGTGCGATTACCCCTGCCCCCCTGCTGTGAGCACTGCAGCGGTGGAGGGACTGAGAGGGAGAGTGGTGAGCTTTTAATACCACGCACAATAGGGCACCTCAACCCCAGACAGGCACCATATTTACACTGAGCTAAGGCTCTCCCTGAGCCTTATGACAGAGCAGGCGGAATGATCACCCCTCGCCTTGCAGCCAGGGATCCATAATTCATGAGAAGAGGTGGATGGGGTGCAAACAGGGCATGCTTACAGAGGGGGGGCCGCCGCCTGAGGAGTGTGTCCTGAGCCCTGTGTGTCTAAGTAATTAAATGGGATTAGGTATGCGCTGAACCCATTTTCAGAGAGATTGGCTGGCAATGCCATTATTATTGGAAAGGATCAGAGGGGCTTATAGGCATTGGGGAGAAAGGTAACTGAAGAGAGAGGTTTGAGGAGATTTATTAAAAGAAAAAAACTACTCTCAAATGTGGGTGGCAGGTTGGAGACGATCATCTTTTACGTCCCTTTCAAGAGGTGAGAGTGACTGGGTCCCGCGGTTGAGTTTGCTGTAGAGGTGTGGAGAGAGACACTAACATGTCAAAGAAACCAGGGCTAACTATGTCCACAGACTGCACCTCTGCTCTGCCCAAAACATCCGTTTCTAATTTGTGTGACAATGCCAGTGCGGATGGCACCTGATTTGCAAGAGGGTGCCCAGAGCAGAACTCATTTGAATAAGCACACATCCGAGTTATCAGGGATCAGGACGAAGAGCTCTCAGACAGACAGGGCGCTACCTCTTTCCTCAGTAGCTCAACACCTCGACAGACTCAGCTAACAATGTGTCTCTGTGTGCACCTGGACTGTAATCCTAACAATGCAGCTAACAAAAAGGTCTATACACAGTCATGTATTGTAACCCAAACATCTTATTCCTAATCTGAATGGATGGTAAATCCCAGCTAGTGTGCCCTACTGAGGGATGATTTCCTCTTGCCAGAAGAGCTGAAGCAACTTCTTGTTTGTGCCTCCTTTTTCCCTTACAGAGAGAACCTTTTGGCGACAGCAACCCTGGGAGAGATGCAGAAAGCACGTCCCCTGGGGAGAAAAGCTGCCTCAGGCTTCAGAAAGCCTATTTACAACAAGCTGTGCTTGTTACTTTCATCAAAATAGAGCACTGAGCTTTTCTCCTGCCTTGTTTTTTTGTGCTTTTGGCAGGAGGTTGTTATTGTAAAGCACTGACTCCATTGTGCTCAGCGGTGCGGTGAAAGTCTAGCTGTCCACAGCCGTGGAGAAGACAAGAGAGGGGAGATGGTCGGACAGAGGGAAGACACGCCTTTTTTTCCTGAGAACCCGGACTATTTTATAGACTTTGAAGGAGTGTCTTTGGGAGTAGTAAAGAAACCTGCTATGTCACCGAATTTTCCCAACCTTTGATCCTCAGCTGTACTCCATCAAGTTCAATTAGAGGATCGGTGGTCTCTGGCGGGCACGTTTGTCATAATCTATTGGGTATGGCGCATTCCAGATATTGAAGCAGAGGACAGAAAATCAATAAACTGGATTGGGCTGCCAGGCCCAGAGGGAGGTCTCCTTACCCTGGCTTGCGTGGCTCAGGCTCTACTCTCCTCCATCAAGGCTCTCTTTTTACTGCTGTTTGGGCCATCACATTGAATTTCATCAAAAGGTCTCAACAAAAAAGGGAAGATATATAACATGAGGCTTTTGTATTCCACCGACTCTTCATTTGCCCTCCAGTCAAATATGCAATCACATATAGTCATTGTTCAGTAAGGGCTGCTGTTTGCTTTTGATTTTATAAAAAGCAAACACCATCTGAGTTATCACTCAGTTGTGCACCAGTAGACTTTACTCACCAATAGATTTTAGAGGATAGACCCTCACTTTTGTTTGTCATCAAGCATAGATATGCATAGCATGGTATGGATAAAATTCTAAAATTTGTGTTAAATTTAAAATGTGTAGTGAGACAAACGTGTTGATCTGAAAGATCTTTTGATCCAGCACGTTTGCTCTTATCAACCCTGAGCAGACAGAGCAGAAAAGGAGCTTGGGGAGGAATCAAGGTCAATGACTCCTTGACAACCGCTCCATCTGTGAGGTATTATCATTTCATTACCTGCCCACGTCAATAGCCATTGCTGTTTTCTTTTTGACTCCATTTCCATAGTAACTATTGATTCATTGTTTGTAAGGGGCCAATCATTCTTGGACAATTGCCTCTTAATGGTGAACTATCAGTAGCAGCGTTCAGCTGTCTGAAAACTATGTCTGTGTGTTTTAGCACAGGGCTAAAGGTGACACATACTGTCTGTTGTTCCTGAGAGGTAATAATCATTGAAACAGTACGCCATTTTCCCACAAGGCAGAGATTTTCATATACAAGACGGACTGTGTTGCTGATCTGGTTATTGTCACTGTCACCATGAACCCCGGTGCTCGCTCCCACACTTACATTTCTCCACTCTTTCTCTCTCTTACCTCAAGTATGTAGAACAAAAGAGAAAAGAAATATCACCCAAAGGAGGTGGTCCACCTACAAAATCTATAAAGTCCTCCATCAAAATCAGCTCCCTCATTTTATGAGGACATTAATCTGCTGCTGCAGTGCTCTGCTCTTCAAAGCACCTTGACAGTGTGATTGTCCTTTTTTTTCTTGTGGCTGCTGTTTCTTGTGTGCTTTGTTATACAAAATCTCAAAAGTTTATCAAACGGAGGGGAGGCTGTAAGAAAGAGACAGCGCCACAGAGAGAAATAAAGGATGGAGATGAAGAGAGGACAGAGATAGATAGAGAGGAAGAGAGAAGGGAGGAAAGAGCAGCGCTTCTGAGTAACAGCCCTGCCAAAATAAATCCTCTATGGGAAAAACAAAACATCCTGTGAAATAAAACTCTAGCATCCCCTTCCAAAAATGTTGCAACCTTCATCTATTACTCTCAAGTGTCAGATAAATGTCTGAAAGAGATGGAGAAGTTGTCCTTGCAGTTGTGCTTTCTCTGCCTAAACTCTGCATGTGCCCTCACCCCCACCAATACATTACACACACACAGCATACACACACACACACACACACACACACACCTGCACACTGTGGCTGGGTCAGTGGAGTCAGAGCATCTAGGTTAGACTGTATACTGATTTAATTGGCTGTCTGTAGGTGGGGAATGAGTGGTATCTGTCAAACTAGTGAGCACAAGGAGGAGACAAAGTTAAAGATCCATCACTCCCGCCGGATACTATTGTCTTCACATTGGTCATGATAAATGCAGCTCACGAAAGCTCCCCATCCGCTATTACAATCAGATTCATCTCTAGCTGTGCTCAGTGGCTCCAGTAAAGTCTGCCATGGAGGTTATTTACGACACACACCGAAAGCACCGCTCTGTTCTTTAACAGCCCTGCCGGTGTGGAGAGCGTTACCGGGAACTAGAGTGGAGCTGAGCCAGTGGCACTGCTCTGTTTAGTAAATAAATTAAGTGGGTAAATGAGGGCAGCAAGTGGCAAGAGTGGGACCCCACTCCTGTTAATTATGCCCTTGGCTGCAGCTCTGGGACTCCTGAGCTAACAGGTAGGGTCTGGGATACTGAAGTTTCCAGGTGGGATTGTCTAAACAGGCCCCACTGTCTCCTGTAGGGAGTGTTGGGGGGTCTTCAGAGAGGATCTGAGACAGAAATTATGTGCTGTCGATGGAGAGAAGCCAAATAAAATGCGTGCAGAATAATCTTCACTAAGGAGGCTCCACTCCAGTCATTTCATTTAACAGCCTGTCCTTTTTTTTAAGATTCACTTCGTAATCACAGATGAGAGATGTGCACATCAAACAAGACGAGCGACTTTGGTCTACACAGCTGCCTTATAAAAAGCAAACAAGCTATAAATAAAAGAGAATTTTATAGAGGGGCGTCTGTCGGGCATGTGGGGTTGAAATAGGGAGAGAGAAGTAGAAAGGAAAGGAAAGGAGGATCTGGGAGACATCAGAGACCGCAGTGCATGACATTACCTATTATGAATACAATGTGATGCTATTTAAATGTGATGGTAGGAACAGGTTGGCTCAGGGTGGGGCTGGTGTCACAGCTCGTAATGAGATCCTTTGATGTGGCAGATAAGGGGGGAACTGAATAAGGGAGAGGGCCCTCTGGGGAGGAGAGGTGAGAGGACACCCGACCACCGGCACCACAGCAAAGGAGAGGAAAAGGAAAAAAGAGGAGAAAAGTGTGGGTGGGGGCAGGAAGCAACTCCAAAGCAACGAGATAGGATATAAAGGGTTTTATTAGAGACAATTGACCGTTCACTGAGCCCCTGTCAAGCTTTCCTTTCTCGCACAGCACATATGCAGTTCATTTCTTAAACAATTTCACACAGAAGTAAACAAAAGCAGGCATTTCAATAATAGCAGCGATTTTATCCGCTGTTGCTAACTTGCTAATTAAGCTTATGTTAGCTCCATGAGTTAGTAGTTGAAAATACTGTCCCCATCATCGTCAAATACATTTCTAAATTTTCCACCAGACTTGTTTTAAAATGAGAATCCTGTAAAGAAAAAAAAAAAAGAAGACTACTTGCTTGATGTTGTGTTAAAACACTGAGGCTAAAGCTGCATATATTAGGTAAAAAGTCTGCATCACCACTAGTTGATGATTCATGTAGAAGACACAGCATTGTTCTTGTATTGTGGTGTATAGCTAGTTATAGTAGGATGAGGAAAAATGTAAGATCAAACTCTTATTTCATTCTAACATAGCACATGTTTGGTGGATAAGCTTAGCTACACACTTGGACTAGCAAAACAGAAGTTAAATTTATACTTCATTGTCCATATTTTCAAACAGTATGTTTTTATGTTTTAAAAGAAATGGCTTTTACGATGATGACTAACCAGTGTTTACCACAGTAACACTATCTCGTATAATGGGTTTGGCTGGGGCTACTGGAATTTCCCCAATCTATTAAAGAGCAGGACAGAGTTGCTAACATTAGCCTGCACTCTGACATAGCAGCGTCTAGGACCAGTTGGCTTCCACACAGTGCAGAAATACAATGTGCTATTGTGTTTTTTAAAGTAAACTGTAACCCTACAAAATAAAATTATGTGCTCCTTGGCCTTGGAATTGATGCTCAGTTACTAGCGCTGGTAGTAAGCTAGTTTCTCCAGGAAATTGTGATTTCGCAATCACAATAATCAACGCAAATACAACAAATCTGTGCAATAATTGAGAGAGCTTAATTGTGCTTAATTATAGCAACTTTTCCACATGAAATGGCCAAATCAACAGTCTGCTTGTGATTTGGACCAAATGTCACATTTTGTGTCATGGCAACTTACGCCATAACGGTGTGCATTCAGCAAGGATTCAGGTGGAAGATGGACAAATCTCACCTGTCAACAAAAAATACTGCTAAATGTTCCCAAATGAGTTAGTCAGAAGAATACAAGTCGATGTGTTGTTCAGACAACAAAGATGGACATAATCCACCTCAAACATAAAAATGGGCACTTTGCAAATTAAACTATATTTTTATGTTAATGGTTTTATTTTAATGGCATTATTGACTGATTTTACTTGGTGAGTTTATTTGACAAAGGCTCACAAATTGAACTCAAGTACAGTATTTTCTTTTTTATATAACTCTGAGCCCATAGTTCTCAAGTTCAGAAAATAGATTTAAAAATTAGCCCTGAAAGATATTTATTTCTGTCATGTGCAGTATTCTTTTATAGTGATTACATATGACTCTTCATTGGTGGTAGTTTTTTTTTTTTTTAATTGCATTATTTTCCTTTGCTTGCAGTTTTTCCCAATTCCTGCCATTTTACTGAAAAAAGAGCACATAAAATATTGTAAATTGTATTACAATTTTTGAGAAAAGCAGCTGCAAAATGAAGCATTTTTGGCCACAATAATCACAAAAAAACTCCACAAAATCCTGGAGGGACTAGCTAATTAGTCGGACATGCTAACATTTGCAGCTTACGTAAGAACAAACAATTTCTTACATTTCTGCTCTTATGTTCTTGATTTTGGAAAGGTGATAAAAAAGACACCACCCTTTGAACTCTATATAGGCTACTGAGTATCTGTCTTTCTACAACCTCACACACACAGCTTCAAAGTGTGGAGAAATCTAAACTTGACAGGCCTGCCATGCCAACTGCTTGGTTGCTAAACTATGATTTGACAATTGTTGTTTGGGGGAGGTGTTCAGCTAATGGTCAATTATCTTTTATTCAATGTGAATAAAGACACACGTTCTGTATCAAACATTATGCTGTGCTCTAGGAACTATGTTTGTTTATGTGTTCAACATGCAGAATACACACATACACACGCTTGTTCCCTGACCTTAAGAGCTTCACTCTCACTCCAGGTGTCTCGGTGGAGTCTGACTGGGCCGCTCTGCCATTAACAGAAACCTCCAGCTGCTGTCTCAGTGCAGCCTCGGCTTGCTTTATTTTTGACAGAAATCAATCGGGCCGTCCCAAGCCATCATCAGCTTACTATGTGTTTGAGTGCACACCCACTGTGCACATAAAATGCATGCACTCACAATCACAAACAGAAGCCTGAAAACAACACACGGGCCCCTGCTTGATGTTTTTTGATGGCAAACAAAGTGCAAAGACAGAGAGAAATAATTTGACAGAAAGAGGGAATGTGACAGTGTGTATTCGGAGGCCTTGTACTTTTGACACCTACGTGTGAGGCAATGTTATTGAAGCTTACTTTGAAGGTAAGGGCAGAACAATAATCAAGGCCTGTTTCTGAAAACACAGACGAATCTCGGCACAAGATGTTCTATCTGATTGAAAACAAATTGGTTTTATTACCAATGTCACCTCATATGATCTAACAAAGAGTCATAGGTGGTCTTTGATTTTTGTGAATGCATGAATACAGACTGCTTTCATCTCTAAGAAGTTTGTTTTTCCCAACTGCTCCACTGTTGTGCTTTAGATGATTTTAAGCGGGGGTATCTTGAGCTGATCAAGGCTCCTTTTGTTTCTATCTCATCATCAGGCCAGGTGTGGGGTTATCGTGAAGCTGGTTGCCCAACAGCACTTGTAATCTTCTGGGCTGCTGCAGACGAAGCTCAAATATCGTAATCAATTATCAGCGGCCGCAAAATAATCAGAGACAATCTCCTCTCATTGTTCCACACATACAGTCCAGAACGCACAAAACAAAGGATAATAATCTACTGAGCTGTTGCTTTGTAATGCAACAAATCTGGAAGTTCTCAGGAAGACTGTGTGAATAACACATAAGGTGAAAAAACATGAAAAAGTGTGAAGGGAAAGTCAAACCCCTACTTGTGTGGTGTAGACAACAGTAGGATATTTACAGTCAACGTCTGGAACAGGGAGTTGCGTTTCACCTGGAGACCCATAAGCTTACACGATCATCAAAGCAACAACTGCCACAACCTGGCGTGTGTGGGCCCGTGTGTCACACCTCATTTCCCCCGAGTCTTCATGTCTGTTGGCAGGCAAATGACTCGGGGCAAACATTCACATTTACACACCAGAGGTTACGTGCCTTTCCTTTATTTCACATCAGGAGCGCTCCATATGGAAATCTGACTCTTACATACTGGTAGTTAAAGCACTGTCAGCTCTGATTTAGAGACTACATTAGATATCATCACAACAAATATTAATTTATCCTATGGTAGTCAAATTAAATCTGTTAGGTAGTGTCACTTTGTCAAATATTAATACTCAACCTAATATTATGACTTTATAGCCTTTTACAGTAAAAATTTTCTTTCTTTCAACAAGTGAGACGAGAACTTGATATGAATCTCTGCGCATTAAAGAGCTGGGAGGCGATTAGACTAGTTTAGCATAAAGAGTGTTTAAAAATATGCCTACCAACACCTCTAACACTAGAACTAGTATCTTGCTTGTTTAATTGATACGCAAACAGAAATGTAAAAATGAAAATTTGTGATGTTAGGGGGAGTTGAGCATTGACAAATAACAGTTTATCCATCTATCCAGTACATTGTTTAATGTCTGCTACTATTGTGCAGGTCATCAGTCAATGTTGGTATAGGTCTCTGTACAGGCACAGTGTTACAAAACCTGGTAACCTTACTGTAACAGTAACTGTAAGTTGTAACTGTAACTGTAAGCTGTATGTTTGAAACAACAAGTATTTCACACATTGTCTTATCTGATCACGTTGGAAGGAAAAAGTGTTTATAGCTGTTCCAAACTGCCACATAGCCATCATAACATTAAAATGGGATAATAGTGCACAGTTTTGGACAGTCTGTCCTTGAAGGCACTTACGGACTAATGATGCGTTCCATTCAAGTCAGCGGACAGAAATTTCCAAGTTGAAAATTTCTAATTCCAAGCTCAAAGTGTCCACGACTCACGACACCAAATGCAAACAATCATCTTCTTATGGCATTCAGCATATGAATATGTGTAAAACTTCGGATTTATTTTGATATCACATTACCTGAATAACGGTCTTATTTATTTACAGTGTTTTTAGGCAGTGGAAATTACTATATGGTCTTAAATTGATTAGTTACCATTCACGATGTTGACCTCCACATTCACTTCTATGGACGTTGCCATATTGAGTGACATCAGATCATCTGCTTCTCGGTAAAATTGGGGCACATGACATTGGCCCAAGTTACCCAGTTGGAGCTTGGAAATTTTGAAGTTCTGAGTTGTCTGGAACACAAGCATTACTCCACACGGCTGTCCAGAAGCTGCGAGAGGTGGCCATGCTTGTCAGATTGTCGTTTCCAGAAAGTTACACAAACTAAGGTCACAGCCTCCTTAAAGGACCAGTGTGTAAGATTTAGGGGGATCTATTGGCAGAAATGGAATATAAAAGTATGATTTCATTGGTGTATAATCACCTGAACATAAGAATCTTTGTGTTTTCGTTAGCTGAGCCTTTTATTTCTACATAGGGAGCGGGTCTTCTTCCACGGAGGACCACCATGTTTCTACAGTAGCGTTGAATGGACAAACCAAACAATGGCTCTAGAGAGGGAATTTTGCGTTTTTTGTGGGTTTTACGGCCACTGTAGGTTCTCCTACACACTTGGAAGGGGAGGGGTATTCAGTTGGTTGCAATCTGCAACCTCATTGCAAGATGCCACTAAATCCTACACACTAGTCCTTTAATAGACCCTTTTCACAGCAGACATTTTGATTTTTCAAAACAGGAACAGTACAGGTGAAACTAATAACATTAATGATGGTTGCAGTCCATTTAGGTGAGCCTTTTCCATACCTTCATGATGATGTTTACATTTGATGTTGTTTGATGGAATAACAAGGACTTCATTTGAAGCACAGTACTTTTATTATATCATAATTATACCACGATTAAATAGCATAATTAGTGAGCTTTAGACATGTAGGTAGGTTGTTTCCCGCTGCTTTCATTTTTTATGCTAAGACATGATATTGATTTTTTCATTCCACAGTATTCTTTTATCTTAATCTACTAACCTGCTAAAATATGTAATTTATCAAGCAACCTATAAAACATTTTTTTCAGCTATAAAGCAGGTTGAACAATGTACCACTGCATGATGTTCCTGAATTGTCAGACATTATGCCAATATATTTCTTGTCTGTCAATAATTTGTTGTTCATTCAAGATGTTCTCATGTTTTATCACAGGGCTGTAAACACCACAGAAACCTGCAGCAGGGGCCCCTGGGTCACGGTGGGGGAGGGCAGGGGGGCTCCAGCTGTGAAGCTTAATTTACCCACAGGCCTCTGCTTATGAGGCTGCTTTGGTATAAGTGTCACTTCCTGCCCTCCATCCTGACAGCAGGAGAGAGTCTCTAAATCTTCCCTTCAACAAAACCTCTCCTCTCAGGCCCAGGTTTCCACCCGGCCTGCCCTGACATCCCCCGCACACTGCAGCTGTGACCTACGAGCACTCTCTGCACCGCATGGCGGGAGGAGGTTACATTGAGTGGAGAGCATGGCATGCAGGTTGGGTTTCAGTAATGTGGGCTATTTTCAAATATACACTCTTGATACACTCAACCTCAGCGTTTTTTAGATACGTCATTGATATGATTCTCTAATGTTACTGAAACCTACTTCTTAGTTGTTGCTTTTTTGATCGTAAAGAGAAACATTTCCTCTCATAAGGGAAAATGGTTAGTGGTTACCTACATACCTACATACTGCAATATATTTTATTTGTTTATTATATTGCCCTGCCTTTTTTAATCTTTACCTACTTTGAATATGTATACCATATGTGTACAGTACCAGTCAAAGGTTTGGACACACCTTCCCATTCTCTTGAATGAGAAAGTGTGTCCAAACTTTTGACTGGTACTGTGTGTTTGTCTATATTGATATACACTCACCGAGCACTTTATTAGGAACACCCATGCAATCTAATTCCATCCAATACAACAGCTCTGCCATAAATTCTACTTTTACTAAGCTTATACATTTCCAGTTTTTGTTGACATTGTCAGAAAGGTGATAATTTTTCTTTATGTTTAATATTGAGGCCATAGTGGGTGGTGGTGGTGTACTGGAGTGTGTTTATTGAAAAGTGTTGCTGATATTTTGTCCATCCCATTAATATACATGAAGTAAAGGTAGAATTTTATGGCAGAGCTGTACTGAATTGCATTAGATTGCACACGTGTGAGTGTATATATAATTACATTTAAAAAATTGTTACTAATCAGTTTCTACCAACACTTGTAAGCCAGTCCAGTTGTCAATAGTTTAGTGAGCCAACAGTAGATACCTGTCAGCCCGTCTTTCGGTGAGTGCCTCTTGAGCTGATGACCTCTGCTACTAGATTTACTGTGGTGAGGTGAAAACAAGCTCCTCCAATTCCCACTGATCACCAGAGGGCAGAACACACTCCTCTGTGGTGGGTGGGGTCATAACCTATGAATTTTTAAGGTTCATACATGAAAGGGCGCAGAGAAAATAGATAATTCATCAAAGCATGGTTTTAAGGTTTTGCATGGAGAACAAAGGGCTCTGTAAATCATTACTAATCAGACACCAGAAAGCAAATTAAATTGGCAGAGGAATCAATGGTCTTGGATCGATTGGTGTAAAGGACAGCTGATTTGGCCCCAGAGAGCCGTGGAATTCCAGAAGCCATACAGAAGGCCACAGATCTGTTTCCACTTTATAGCCACAGCTGTCAGGATTCATTCCCGTCAAGATGGACCGCCGTTTCTGAAGATAACTCAGCTGGGCTTAACTAAAACAAAACCTTAGAGCGCAGAGCAATATGGGGCAGAAACCAGTCTGATGGAATCTCACTGGATAGACAGAAGATTAAGGTAGGATTCCCCTCTGTCTGTCTCTGCCTCCCCGTCTCCCTCTCTCTTCCGCTCGTTCCCTGGAAGTGGATGGATATACAGTCTACAGATGTGCAACAGATGGCTTCAAGTTCACTGATGGCTTATTTCAACATCTTTAAGGTCACAGACAACTGCTTTACCAACAGCAAGAGCAAACATTTATTACCATGAATGACTTCATAATAGTAGTAAAGCATAATTTAGACAGATTGGTATGACATTTTGACCACACTAAGGATAACAGTATAATTAAATTAATGATTCATCCCCCCATCCACCCATCTCTCTTTCCATCCATTCATTTTTCATCCAGCCAACTATCTTTCCATCTGTTTTGGATTTTACATTTTTAGCCACGCTAACAGTGTGGCTCTGTGGATGGCAATGTCAGTCTGCTGGTCCTTCTTTTGGTCCAGACTGAAATATCTCAACAACTCTTGGATGGATTGCAATGAACTGTACAAACATTCATGGTGTCTAGAGAACCAATCGTACTGACTCTGGAGATCCCTTAACCTTCCCTCTAGCGCCACCATGAGGTCGACATTTTAATTTATTAGTGAAATGGATGGATGAGCATGATATTTTGTACATTCATGGTCCCCAGGCGGTGCATTATAATGACTTTGGTGACTCTTAACTTTTCCTCTAGGATTAATTTGTCCAGTATGTTGGTTCATGACCAAATACCTGCAAAATCAATGAGATTCATATCAGCCTCAACTGTCCTTTGTGTTTAGTGCTAATTAGCAAATGTTAGCATACTCACATGCTAAACTAAGATAGTGAACATGGTAAACATTGTACCTGCTTATCATCAGCATCAGCATCATTGTAAGGATGTTAGCATTTAGTTCAAAGCACCACTGGGCCTAAAAACAGCTTCACAGAGCTGCTAGCATGTAGCTGTAGACTCTTAGTCTTGCTTTACAGCTTTTTGTAGCTGAGATGAGAGCCAAACTTATTTGCAGTAAACTATGTGCTTCTCTAATGTACATGTAAACAATATATATTTGGTAAATTATATATTTACTGAACATAAGTGTAACTAAAGATACATTACAATAGCTTTTACATTGGGTCTAAGTTTTTAGATTAATAACACTGAAATGGCAAAAAAATGTACTTGTTATACATAATTACAAACCCTAGACATGGAATTCCAGTATTAAAAATGTTACATTACCTAAAATTAAACATACTGACAATAATCACCCTCCTTTATCCAAGACATGCCTCGGTATTACCCACAGGACATGCAAGTTTGCACATCTCACACAGTGCCGCCCTCTCTTTGCATGTTTCATGGAAAAATATAGTTGTGAATTCCACAAATGTTTCACCTTGTTAGAAGCTTACGATTATAGCACAGACCCCTGAGGCAAACCTAATCTCAAAGTGAAGGGAAATCTTCTATCATATCAAGCGAAATTACTGTGAGCTTTTCTCAGCCTATTCCGATAAGATACCGATCAGCCAAATAGATTGGCTTTTCCATTATCTGCCGGGAGATCTTGGAAGGCATTGGGTAGATAATTTGCTAATGTTTCCTGTGACCTCCCCAGATTTAAATTATGTCTTTGGCTACATGTCAACTCAATCCTTCTGTTTACCAGGGAGCAAGCACTCAAAGAGCCATTAATATTCACTACAACATAACTGTCTTTTCACATATTTCTCTGCAGCATTTACAGACTCAAAGGAGAGTGGTCTCCATGCTACTTGAAGGGTATGGATTGAGCTTGCTGAGTGCTTTACAGACCTTGTGGGTGTTCAGAAAAGAAATAACAGAGCCAGAGAAAAGAGGAAAAATAGGAAGAGTAGAAGATGGGGACAGGGGAATAATTATATAATTTAGAAAGTGGAAAATCACCTTTAGCTGCCTCAGATGCTGTGGGAAACTAGGCTACTGAAGTCCAATCCATATTTCAATGAACTACAGACATCCACTCTCATATTCTTGCATTTTGAAGTAAGGTTCAATTATTCTAGGTCTAATTAACAAAATGTAATGAGCTGCTTTGATGTGAGAATTTACAGAAATGAACGTGGTGAAATAATTTGAATAATAGAGTTACATCGTCTTTTCTCATTAAAGCAGCTGCTTAATTCCATGCGTGTTTTTTATCATAAATACACGGCAGCACTCCATAAACAAGAGAGGTTAGCTGCTTAAATGTTGCTCATAAACAATTCAATTTCATTAAAATATGCAAACATGTACACATAAAAAGCTAGGGTTGATTTGTTTTGTCATGTTCAATTGCTGCACTCCCACCTCAATATCAAAATGATGTGAAAAGACTTTAAAAGACTGAATTCAACCACAATTCACCACGCAGTGAGTAAAATTTACACCACATGAACATTTTGTGTCAGATCAGTAGTCTGCGTTATAAGAGCAATGTGACCTGCTATTGTGAGTAGCAAATAGTATTGCAGCAGCTCAGCACTACTGGGAGCGAATGTCATGCCGCTGGTAGAGCATGTTCTCTGCTCCTATACTGACGCATCGTCTACCTCTAAACAAATCAACCTTGATTATAACCAGACCTTCCCCTGTGGAAAACGCCAGCAAGTCAGTCTGATCTGTCAAAGAGGACTTAAACTCCCATTGATCCTGGTAGGAAAAAGGAAAGCAAGTATCCTACACTGAGCACATACAGTGCTGTGTTGTTACAAACCTTATCAAAACTGGCCTGACAATGACTGAATGACAGCTCAAATTCAGCTGACTTGTATTACACAGCAAGGAAAAGGAACACTTACCGAAGAGAAATGAGGACACCTGCCATTTCATCCTGCAATCATATATTTTAAAACCTTGCTCAAATTTTCATTTAGCCCAGCGCCACCCCCTCCTTCTGGAGTTATTAAATCAGCTGGAAGCAGCGCGGCTCTGTCACACACAGTATTAGAACGCCGCCACCCCACCCCCCCCTCCTATTACCAGGTGCAGCCCTGTGATTTAAAGCTTTGATTCTGTTCAAATGACAACAAAGGTGAGCCCAGAGCTGATGCTCCTAATTCATCATTCCCTGCTTGATAAGAGCGGGATTAATGCTTTTAATGCGACGGTCGCAGGCAATCATCCATTTTAAAGCTGGCTCCCAGGAGGATGCAGCTAAAAAGGGAAAACACCTGAAAACACAGGGTAGAGAGAGGGCACATTACAGGGAAATGCTGAGCTCTATAAGGCCTCTTTATAGAGCCTGAGATGACGCCGGCCTCCTCCTCGCTAACAGAACCCTGCCCTGTGGCCTTGGCCTGCATCCCAGGAGCAGATGGTTGCAAGACCTGAGGAAAAGTTTGACCTAAAAGCTGAAATCCAAAATTCAGAAAGCGCCAGAATCGCCCTCCTCAAAAAAAAAAAACCCATCCTCCCAATATCCTCTCCCCTGCCAGGACCTCTGCAGGGGGTGAGGCTTTGAGATAGAGTCCTCTGACCATTTGGGATCTGTGTGCAAAATACCACCGTATTTAGGACATGTTTTCCTGCTTTAATAGCTCATTATGTATTCACTCCATGCTTAATTTAACATCTGCTGACTCCTCCACCCTTGCTCTATACCCCATAACTTGCGCAAACGCATTGGGAGTTGGAATGAAAATGATCCATTATCCACATGTGTCTGGGCAGAGTGAACTCTATCCCAGCTGTTCCTCTTTGTAGCTGTGATCTCTCCTTTAAAACACTCTGAACTGTATCCAAACCAAACCACTCATGATGAGAAGGCAACTGTTGATCTTGACAGAAATAGATTACGTGAAACCTGCCATTGTCTCTCACCTGCAATCCCCTCTTCCATCCTTTAACCAAACTATATAGTAGGTGCCTTTAGGGAACAAGTATATATGTGCAATAAAGTGTGGTATCATTTTCATCAAGATGTTTTATAAAGATTGAGGAAACAATAATACGAGTCGAGTCCCCTCCTCCACAGACGTCGTATTTCAGTGTTTACCTTGAGCCCCAAGAATTGTTTTCTATTGATAAACAAGTTAAAGGCCGCAGAAGGGGAAAGGCAAAGACTAATGTGAATTAATGATACACTACAAAAAGTGCTGTCACGGACAAATGGGAAACAATGTCCAAAATTAGACATGCTAATTAAAGACAACCCTGGGTATCTGCTTTCATCTCGAAACAAATGCATATATTTTTTTAACTTTTTGCTCCTTTTTTGCTCTATACGACACATTCAGTGCTACAAGTAATGGAGGACCGTCTTGTTTTGTGATTTACATTTGGAGAAAACAAAAGAATCTAAAGTACGCACATAATCAGTGTTTGATCCTGATGAATATGGAATATCAGGATTTCTTCTCTGAGACCAGCCAAAATGCAAAAAAACACTACTAAGGCTGAATACATTTGAATAAATGTATTGAATACATTTAATGTGGATTCCAAACTTGGAATCGAAGAAATTGTGCTCAATTCATTCAAATTAAAGCAACCTAACCATGTTTTAATATAGACAACATATATGACTCCAATCTATTTCAGAATAGTTCTTCACAGTTTTATTATTTATTCATAAAGAGAAGAACAACACATTCCTGTTTATTTTAACACCAGTTTCTGACCCTTGTTTATATTTTATTGACTATTTCTTACAGCTTGTTCTTTGTTGCTGCAATATCAAATTACCCATTGGAATTAGTGGGAAAAAAAATTCCCATGTAATCTTTTTATTTCTCTTCTTCTCTTAATGATTGTTTATCTAAAATTTTGAAGTAAATTGAAAATTTACTTCCAATATGATAAATGGAATTTTGTGTGTGAAATGAACATTTAATAATGTACAGCCAACTGTAGGCTGACAACCAGGTTGACTCAATTTCCCAACATAAAAAAAAAGAAAAAAAACATTACTATCTCACTAATACATTTTGACAAGGTCACTTCAACGGTCAGCTCTATGATGGCTTTAATGTGTCTGTGGGGTTCAGTGCAAATTTCAAAGGACCTGCAGCTGATGTGACCTTCAATAACCTGCAGAGGGGAGGCAGGAGAGCGCAGGTGTTTGGTTGACACTTCAGCTCAGAGCCCGGGCATTATGTGTAAGTCAGTCATCCATTTTATTCCATGCTGTATCAAAGACACACTTTGTTGAGCCCACTGACATGTTTCAAGATGCAAGCAGTGGCATTTAGGGCGTGCCAGATTATCTTAAAGGAAGATAAGACGAGTCAGGCAGCGATGATGAGTCACAGACTTTACACAGCTTTGTGTGTAATTGGTCTGTGAGGAAGTAGTGACCTTAGATAACTGCAATAGTTCATTTTTACTAATATCTTCTCAGCTCAGTTGTAATTGGACGAGCCAGACAATCTGCACTTTTGATGAATAATCTGATCAAAAATGCAAATTTCATGAGAAATGTAATTTACTGAGATTTTGTTTACTTTCTAACTAAATTTGCCACATTTGAAAGCAGCAGTATGTTGGTGTGTTTGAGTGTTAAGTGGTGAGTCTAGGAACAACCTACATAGTGAATGTGCTCCTAATCAGGGCTCTAGGCCAAAGTAAGGTGCTGCAGGCCAAAGCTCTATGAGCTGTGATGTTTCATTATTATCCCCCTTTAGCTACATCGACAACACAGTAGGCTGCTTTAATTACTCTCCATCAGTAGGAGAGTCAAAGCCACTTCAGAGACACACTCTAATCCCCCCTCCCTTCTTTTTCTCTGCAGGGCACTCATTGTCTCCTAAATATCATTTCCCTGAGCTCTATGCACACTATTGGATTAAAATGTGGAAGTTTTGCTGAAGGGGGTGAGGGGGTGGCGATGGGGGAGGGGGGGTTGGCATTTGGGTATTTGAGCTTAGCCTGAGGACCAGGCTGTCTCTGGTAACAGCATTTTAGTTGCATCTGCTCTGTGGCCCACAGAGGAGACGCTGACTCGCGTCACTGTTCCTCAGTTAGCCCCACAGACACAGATTATGGCCCTTTGTGCACAAACAATCATTATGATTAAGCTCTTCACATTTTAACCTCAGTTTGTTACAGCACAATTTCAGTCTTGAGCAACATAGTTTACAGTTTTTTAATCAGTATGACCAACATGGCTTTATATATAAGCCATATATACAGTTTATATACTATATATAATGTATACAATATAATATTTGCAAGATAGGTAAGATGAGACAGTGCCGTGGCATAAAAGGTCACAGTAGAGAAGCCTCAACATCTCTTTGCTTGCTTATAGCTGAAAATTGGAAACGCAGGATGGTGCAGTCAAACAGATATACAGTAAGTTTAATATGAAAATCCACACGACCTCATCATCAACTATCAGCAAATTTTACAGTTCAGTCAATGCTACTACTCACTGACAAAACTGAATTGTTCCTCCTCTTTGTTTGAAAGGTGACTGTAAAAAAATAGTTTGCTCCTTCACAGATTAATGCCACTTTGCAAGCCTCCAGGGGGTGAGCATTTGATACTCGCAACATACATTTTGGGCAGATTATCACTTTCATTTTGTATCAAATTGTCCACTGTTAATGCTCAACTTTGAACTGAGTATTGCAAGTAAGAACATATATATACAGTAAGTTTTTTTAAAACGTATATATAGAGTGTATAAGAGTAACTCTGATAAAGCCATATCTTATGTTTAAACATTATTTTGTCGCACCTTATAAAAAGTTCTATAACTATAGCCATTTGCTCCAGACCTCATCACTCCACATCATGTCTCATTGTCCTTCTGCTCAGAGTTGACTGACACACACAGATTCCCTCATCCTTCTTTATTTATAATTATATATTTGTATTGCCTGCTGCCTTATATACATATAATAGATACACACAGAGCCACTGGTAATATGCAGGGTGGCAGTTAATGTGCTCTGGTCTGTGTGAGGCTCCATGCAATTTCCCACGTTGCACACTATGCAGTACCTACTGTGAAATTAAATGAAAAACATGGCCATAAAATAATAAATGCAGATGTTACCATACAGGGGACGAGTAGCTCCACAGTCAACAGATCTCAACCCAACTGAACACTTTAAGAGATTTTGGACTGACGTGCAAGAGAGCGCTTGCCACACCGTCATCGAGACGCCAAATGAGGGAATATGTTTTGAAAGAATGGTGTTTCATGGTTGCTCGTGGTGACATTCAGGAAGACTTTCAGGTGATGTTGAGTAGCACATAGTCAACTGATATAAGTTAGGTACTGACACTGGAGTCCCAAAAAGGATACTTAAAGATGAGCGCTGGAGACATTGTGGCTAAATATATTTATTACTGGTTTCATGAAAGCTTTGCATATGTGATCAGAGAAAAAAAGTATGAAATCAAAGCTGACATAGAACTCAGTATAACCTTCTTGTTAAGATAAGTGTGACTGTTGTATGGTAATTCCATAAGACATGACACTGCTACAGCTAAGCAGACTGATTGCTACTGGAGCTATGAGTGCTGAAGCAAGTATGCACTCATACCACTGTAAGCCCCTTTGAAAAAAAAAAAAATTAAAAATATTCTTCTCTGCAATGACTTGCAGGGAGTGTCTCTACAGAAGATAGGGATTTGAGTGTTCACTAAACCAGTTCAGAGGGGACAGCTCGTATTGTCTTCTTTTACTGCCCATGATAAAGCAGTATTAGAATTCCCACTTCCTGCTCCTGTATGCATGCCAAGGCTCTTTGTTAGGCTGAATGCAGAGCCTATTCATCTCAGAGCGCACAACAGAGCACAGTAATAACACAGTCATGAGTTTTGACTGATGTCAGTGAGGCGCGGGGCTGCCTCCGTATGCAGGAACCAGAGCTGCTATACAGGCTCTGCTCACCTTCTCCTCATGGCTCAGTTGACCACCGAGGCCCACTGACCTCTATGTGGCCCCATTCCAACTCTAACACTGCTGGGTCTTTTATAGACTCAAAAGACCCAACAATAACAGCCAGGCTGTTTAATGCCAAATCCAGGTTAACCTCCTGGCCCCACTTGGCCCCTGCATTCTGTGGCCAAAGGAAGACTGGGGTTGATGTTTCACGGAGCAGTTTTTCACAGCTAATGATGTGGAATAATATTGGTATTACTAGTCATGTGAAGCATCAGCAAATTCATTTTTGCTCTGCAGTGTTGATTGCCACATACAAACAAAGAAATTACAGCTGCCCCAATTCCTCCTCATATACTCCGCGCTGCTGTGCATTGTATTCTACTGTGTTTTGTTGCATAAATATGATTGTATGGCAGTATGGGAGCAGATGTTGTGAGCATCAAACAATACAGAATGGGTTAGGAGCTGTCATTATATGGGAACTAGGTCACTATTCAAGCCCACTCGCTTGCATTGACTGTTTCGAGTGACTATTGATTTTCTGACGAAAGCAATGACTTCATTAATATCACCATTAGTCTGCCATCTGACACAAATGGGTAGCTTGGCTGCTGGGCAAGACAATAACTCAAGTGGATATGAATCAGAGATTGGATGAATTAAACATACAGCACATTTCCCAGCAAATGTGAATTACACATTGTAAAATTGGAAAAGGCTGTAGAGCTCCTCCACTCTCTCTAACCACACTCAAACGAAACCACCAGAAAAAAAAAAAAAAAACAATGTCAACATTACCTCTGCCTTAGCACGCACAAACATAAACAGACATTACCATCAAATTCTCCTTTCATCGTTCAATTTAAACTTAATCTGTGAAAGATGAGAGAAAAATCAACAGATCGCTTTTCAGCAGGTTCTCAAAACAAAAAACAACAATGAAAGAAGGATTATTTTCCCTTTAATCCGGGGGCACCAGCTTAGCTAAAACAAAAGCACGGCCATGGGAACGCATGGAGGAATGAGGAGACTCGCTCTACCCACCAAACCCAGCTCTCCAGCAAACCACAAAAGAAGAACAATACGTGTGTGTGTGTGTGTGTGTGTGTGTGTGTGTGTACACAAGTGGAAGGGAGAAAGGGAAACAGGATTTGAGATCTGTATTAAAACTGCAAATAGCTTTTAAAGATTAGTGACGAGCAGAAGGAGGTGACAGCAATGGGATATGTGAAAAGTGGATTGCCCCTCCCTACTGTGACTATTTTGATAGCAGTAGCGTTGACAAGCATCGACTTGATTGTGAGAAGGCAATGTGCACTGAAAAGCCTTGACAAGTTTCTTTGAGGCATGTACAGATCTTTTGGTGACTGAAAGGAACACAAATCAGGATTATGTATTACATAGCCATATTCAAACAGCTGGTGTTCAAGGATGTGCCCTCTCTCTCTCTCTCTCTCTCTCTCTCTGTCTCTCTCTCTCTCTCTGTCGCTGTAATTACCCAGATCTGGGCTTTTAGAGAACCATTTCATTTGAAGGCATGCAACCATGGCCTGAATACTTACATTCTGCACTACCTTTAGTGAGCCAAAAATCATCTAAATTTGTCAAAAAAAAAAAAAAAAGAGAAGTGAACTTTGTGCTTCTGTGCTTCTTCCGTTTTCATTTTATCAATCAAGACATCCAATATTTCATTACGGCACATTAAGCTTTTGAAGTTGGGGCTAAACAAGAGTATGTCCTGCTCCCTGCACTCATTTAAACCGATCACCATGGTCATCGCGGCCTGTGTAGTTGCTCTGTTGTCAGAGATGTGTCTCACTCTGCAGCATTTGTCAGGATTACACAGGAGTAATCCCTAACCAAACTCCAGAGGATGTAATTTGGAGATATGCGCTGGAACTGAAACTGTGTCGGCTTACCCCCACAAACTCCATCTTCCACCCCATCTGAGCCATCTAACTCCTTTTTGCCAGCCCTCAGACATGTCCAATATTTTGAAATGGTAGAATACAGGCAAAAAAACAAGAAGTGGAGCTGCCAAGTGCCCTTCAACTCACTTTCTCATCTCGCTCCTGAACAAACCCTCCTCTAGGCAGGTGGATTGCTCATGATGTCAGGCCCCATCGCTGATATCCGTTCTAATATCCCTCAACACTCGGCTGTCTCGTCACCACCCACCATTAAGTCATCGCTTGTGTCCGACACAGGGGCCGATCTGTGTGCTCTGGCCCACTCCCAGCCCCTGTGCCTTTATCACACCCCAACCTCTCTGTGACAGACAGGACTGATCTCCCCTGCAGCAACCCTCCACCCTGCCAGTAAAAGGACAGCAGTGGAAAAAGCCCCCCAGGGCCCACTGAGGATGGACTCATGAATCAAACATGCGCCTGAAGCTTCCTTCTTATCACCGAGGTCAGCCTAGGCATTAATACGCCATGGCTCGAGGGAGCTACCTACTGTGACCTCCCCCAGTTTCTCTGAACAGAAGGGCACAGTCCTCAGGAGCCAGAGAGGGCCTCCCTCCAACACAGTCACTTCACATTACGTCCACACACTGAGAGAGGGGGCGACAGAGAAAGATACAGATGAGAGAGAACAAAAAGAGGTGCAGAAATGAAGCATGAAAGATCAAATAGACAAAGAAGGAGAGGAAAAAGAAAAACAATATTCTTGGTGCAATGCTGGGCAGGGAGTAACACGTGGGTAAAATCGACTGTGTATACAGACCCTTTCAAACACCACCAATCTTCATTGGCCAGACGGGGTGTGATATATGTGACTGTCTGCCAGCGTAAATTAGGCAGTCCAGCCCGCTGTGTGGTAAAGCATGACGGGGCCGGACAGTGCACTAACTCAGGCGGCCTGGTGCCATGCACACCAGCTTCTCTCTGCTTTGCCGTGCCATAAATCACCAGCTGGGGGAAATGAATCGCTGTCCGTCCGAGCTGGATGCACCAGCTGGCACCGCCATCACCTGACCAGCAGGAGCCCATGCCGACACTGGAGCGACTGAAATCAAGAAAAATGAGGCATGGAGGCAGACGGAGCCATACCCCTGCGCTCTCTCATTAGTCTCCTCTGGGCTTCCTCCACACTGAGCTCGTCTGAAGTGAAAGGGCACACAAAATATATTTCAGAGTGTCACCTGAGGGGAGAAAAAAAAAGGGGGAAGAAATGATCACCCCTGGTCTCCTCACAAATCTATGTAGAACTGAACTGGCAGACAGTATTAGTGTTTCTGAACCCCGAGCTCTGGGAGACAGCAGGAGGGACTGCAGCTTGGGGAAAAGTAGAGGCTGCGTGTGGGGGACAGCTTTGTGTTCGCTGTTATTTAATGGAGTTATTTCACTGAAAGTAATGACTCAACCCAATTGGGGATTGCACTCTGCATTCAGATGTAGTTAACGGAAAAACATGTTGATGAATAGATTTTCACTTTTCAATACTGCTGAGTTGCTGGTGGAGAGCCCACTTATATGCTGACCGCTGCGATTATGAGAAGCTGTGTGGGCGTCAGAACTGAGGCACTCATCAGGAAAATGGGTTGAAATTACATCAATACAGCCACATACTGTAGAGAGTTGGAGAGATCTAAAATAATATATTACCTGATCTTCTACTATGGACATACAGTAGGGCTGCTGTTTACCTCTGTTGTCCAAAATCATGGATTCAAAACATTCTTTGCAGCAACCTCTACATCATATTAGAGAAAGTAACAACTTTGCAGTGAGAGGGCAATCAAAGTCAGAGATGGATACATTTGCATTATGAAAATAGGGCAGCATAAATGAGCAGATGCAGGCTAGATTGACATTAAATTTGAAGCTTGTGAGTACAACACTGGGTTGCTGCGTATGATTGGCAAGGCCAATTTCCTGTGAACCCCCACAGCAGTTTTAGCCTAATTTCATTGGTCCTGCAGCAGTCCTGTGGAGCAGCAAGTCTATCACTGTCTCAGATATAGAGGATTAGCTCCTCTTTCCTGCTCAGATGAATTTCCCTGTCATGGTGTGGTGATGAATGGCAGGAAGGCTGAGGAAATGTACTGTGGGCTCATTGGAGGTGGCAAGGTGAAGTCTGGCCTGGCAGCCTGCCCCGGGCTCGTACCTCACCTTACTATCCCCTCCCCACGCCATGGTTGTGACCCCCCACAGATGTCCAGGTGTGCGTTCACATATCAGCAGCGAACTCATCAGTCGGCTGGTCAGTCAGTAATAGGCCACGGCGTCAGTTTGACATCTGTTTTGACAGGGAATCCGATTCCATCAGTGTGTCTCAAGGTCCCTTGGTGCAGCAGATAGTGTCCACTGCTTCTCCTCCATTCATATGAAAAGGGTATGTTTAAAGGTCAGGCATAGTTTAAGCAGCTGCACCTGCCTCCAGCTTAAAAGAAATGCATTCTATCTCATGGCAGATAACAATCTATTAAAAGTAAGCTCAGCTCAACTCAATCCTTATTGAAACTCAACCTTAATAACGAGAATAAAAGCTACAAGCTATGGAAATGCAATTACATCAAGCACTGTTTTATTATACTCTGGTGCCGAGGTATCAGTTCTTTCTCATCAAAACATTCCCATCATGCCTCTGTGGATGTGGCTCAATGGCAACAAAAACAACTGCTCTCCATTTCCTGTCCTCTTCTCTGCAGCTGTTACTGTCACCACCTTCCACCCCCAGCCCGACCCCTCACCACACCTCCTCCGTTTCAGCTGTAATCATGTAGACATGCAAATGCTGTGCACTGAGAGATTCATGTTGCCCTCTCCGGGACATCATTCCCAGCTGCCTGAGCCCTCGAGTTGACCACCCAGGGGAGGGAGAAGAGGAAGTCATTACTGCTATCACAGTCAGGCACAGTCCCTACACTGCCAGACAGCCCCTCCAACTCATAAAGTCCTTGACGACTTCACTAAAACATCCAATTTCAGTCGGACCCCATTTATAATGACGAATAGAAATCAATCACTCCAACCACAGCGCACTCCTCCTAAATCTGTCTGCTTATTTGGCTGCCCAAAATGGCACGGAAAAAAAGGAAACTTTTCCCCCTAAAGCCGGTATCCTATCCACATCTCCGGGATATTCATAATTCATCATCTTCGATTCCTGACATCTGCCACTGATTGTGCTGTCGGGTTGGCTGGAATTAGCCACTCCTGGGAGCGGCGTTAATGTGCTGGTGGGCCAGCACATGCACCCCGGCTGAGGAGGGGTTGCGGGTTGGGTGGAGGATTGAGGCCGGAGCGGCAGGAGCCTTTCACACTCCTAATGTGTAATTAGGAGACATTTTGGAGCATTGCCTTCCTCCACTGAAATTAGCTGCCTTTTATTAATCAGGCAGACTAGTTCAATGGCACAATGGGTCTCCCTATAATCTAACACAAAATGTTGTTCTTAATTACAGAGGGGGAAAGACAGCACAGAGAGGGGCTGCAGCTCCTACATGATCCACTTGGGTTCAATTTCTGAAATGCAGAATGCAGGCAAATTAAACATCCACTGCAGCATGACAGTCCACCTGCTGTGCTAAAAATAATTGTCAATATTTTGTCAATCACTCTTCCAACCTGAGCATAACAGCCTGCATTTGACATGCTTTACATAGTGGCTATATACCAAGCATACAGAGAGCAAAACTCTCTGAAAACAGCCACACAGTCCATGAAATCCATTTGCATTTGCCGAATGTCAGCTCCACTTGAATGAGAGATCATACATATTATGTGATTACAAGCACTGGTCCTCCTTTGCAGAGTTAAGTGCTGTGACCCTGACCACGCTCATCAGTGCCGATGCCCTCATGACTACAAATGAGGACTAAATACTTTAGTGTTCATCCTCAGTGATTTTTTTTTCTTCTCACTACACATTTAATGGAAAAGATCACAAAGTACATGAAATGCAGCCCAGGCAGGAGAAAGTAATCACTGGATTCCTGGTACAGATGTAATGCATGATTGGTAAGGACAGGATGCTTTAAAATATATTCAGGAAGTGTTTAATCATTTTCTGCTTAAAATAGAGATCAGTAACAATCTCTTAATCTGTTTTGAATGTATTATCACTTCCTTAAAAATGTATATGTTAAACTGCAGCACACATAGCAATGAAAGGAAGTGAAAGAAACATCAAATTGCATTTTAATGTATTCAATTTTAAACATTTTAAGATATAACTGTCACGTATATAATATGACATTTAATAAGATGATAAAAAAATTCAGTATTTGATATTTTAAATGTATTTATATTGCTTTACATATTTAATATGATCAGAATCAAAAAAACTTGCTTGCTGTCAGGAAAATGTGATCAGTTATTTTGTTTTGTATTTTTTAAACTGCAACCATTTAATTAACATTTTACAAACACATTATTATTTATTCTGAACACACTATATTATAGCAATCCCCCAATACTGATAAACAGCCTCCTTTAGTTACAGTCACATTTGCTGGATCACAAAGTGTCTTCCATTTGTTTTCTGTTCTAAAGAAATACATTTGTGCCTAATAGTCACAGATTTTGTCAGCTAATCAAAGAGCTGATTTACTTCACAATTCTTTAAAATTGCTTCCACAACAATCCTCCAGTAAGTGAATGCAATCATGCAAAATGGCCACTTTTGTGTTTCTAGTGTTTAAAAAAAAGCCTGATGCATATTTATGAATGTTGTTATAATGCCAGCTATTCCTATAATCTTCTAAGAAAATGCATGAAATCCAACATTGAAAAATCCTTAAAATGGCTACTTGACTAAAGTTTCTCTGACGAGCAAGGACCCTGACAGCTGACTAACAAACAGTCATCACACAGTGAGAGTGCTCATAACTAATGTGCAGCGGATGTTAAAGACTCCTTCGTGTCTGCTGATAGCGCTGCAGCAGGACCATCACGACACTGAGGTCATCGCTTGCTGCAAGGGCGATTCTGCTTTAGCATTCGACAGTGGAGCTGTATGAGAGGACGGCCTGCCACTCAAGCCTTATTGATGGAATCCAGAACAAAAAAATCTGATGTGGGGTCACTGAGCGAAGGTCCTGGCCTACTGCTGCTCAGTTTGAGACTGTGTCCAGTGGAACAGCAGCTGTCACAAAGTGCTCACACAGGCATGGACAGCACTTCTGAGAAATGGGAAAATGTCAACACAATTTCTGGATATGTAAGAACTGAAGGCCAAACTGTGACTCAATTGTCAAACACCCTCTAAACATATATAAACACAAACAGGAAGCCAGACTAACCTAACTTTGAAGCAGAGTAAATAAAAATTTAATGTCACGATCAAATGCGTGACAATAGTTCTAACAATGTGCTATTTTTTCCTAATGGATGACATTAGGAAGGGCGACAATCATCAATGTTAATTGAAATGTTTTTCAATATCGATTTCTTATCACAATACGGTAAATAGATGCAATATTACACATAAAATAATCAAGCTGATTCAAAACAATGAACTGTGTTCCACTGTCAGTGATTGAAGAAGTTTTCAGATCCTTTAGTTAAAGTAGAAACATAAAAATACAGAAGTAATGTCAGCAAAATGTACTGAAAGTATCAAAGGTAAAAACACTGATTTAACAGATGCCTTTCACGGTGTTGTATTATTATATTTTCTATTTTATTGAAGAGTTATTGAGCATTTTAATGTTATGGCAGGTTCAGGAAGAACCTATTATAAATCCTTCATTTATTTATTGTTTTTTTTTATCAATAGCAGTGTATCATATCTTATATGTTGATCATATGTTTTGTGTGTTTTGTGTGCACAATATTTGCAAAACAACTAGCAACTATAGCTCTTATAGATATAAATATATGTAGTGAAGTACAATTACAAAGTAGCAGAAAATTAGAAATTTCAAGTATTTGCAGTAATTGAGTGAATGTACTTAATTACTTACCACCATATAGACTGTAGATTACATGAGACCAGATACTCTGTAAAACTTTACACTGAATCAATAATTTGTACAGCAGAAATCTACAGAATAAAATGACACATCAGAATTGCACGATGATATTGCACATGCAATACATGCAATATTTGCTGTTTACAAATTACTTACAAAAATAAGTGCAACATTACAAGCTAAAAAAAGCTAAGTGCTGCTGCTTTTTATACAGGTACTGTTTTTATATCAGTTTTTTTTATTTATACTGTTTTTTTTAATTTATATTTATGCCTTGATGTGAAGTTTGTTGTACTGGAAATGTTCTGTGACAATAAAGGCATTCTATTATACAATGTAGTTGTGTTGAAAGTCAGCAAAGAATATTATTGAATTAATGGTCAGAGAGTTTTTGCATCGAAAAAGTTGCCCATATTTCAAAATTACACTCTAATTAGAACTGCGGATTTGTGAAAAAGCTTAAAAGCTGATCAAATGTTTAAATTCCTTTACTGAAAAGGCTTTAAACAGCACAATCTCAATGTCCTTATCCACTTAGTCACCAATTTAGTGACATGTCCTGCTTCTTTGTTTTCTATAAAAAAGAAGCAGCAGAAATAGCCAGAATAGCAGAAGCAGTAACGCCGCAGTTAAGAGTTATAATTAGCATTCAGAGTGACTGTAGGATCATGTGACTGTTGGCAGAGTTTCTAAGTTCTGGCCCAATGGACAGAGAGTAAACTCCACAGGGGAGTCCCCGGGGAGCAAGACATGCTGGGTTTGAGAGGGGTTATTGGACTGTGCTGTCTCTCTGACTGTGAGCCACTGGGGACCAGAGCAGAGGTGCCTGATGGTGCACTGAAGCCTGAGTGTGACACCTGGGCTGTCTGTCACAGCCACAAACACAGACAATGTGACACTTGACAGGATAGGAGTTGAGACTGCAACAGCAGAAGTCAAGACCCAGCTGACAGTAGGGATGAGAGGCGTGCAGTTTAACTCAATGATTTCCCCGACACAATTTAAATCCAAGCCTGTTTGTCTCCTTCCTCCTTTCTTCGTCTTCTCCTTCCCTCTGTGTTCATGGCCCTTTAAATAAATCAGGGTCCTGTGGAGGCTGAACCCATCAATTAGTCGTCTGATGAGACTGTGTGTGTATTAATCAACAGTGTGAGGCATGTGACAGGCTGAGAAGAGACAGTATGAAGGGCTGCAGTGCCAGAGAGCTTTAGGAGGAGCTCTGAAGAACAGGCTCTTAAGATGAATTTCCCAGTCTGCATCGCTAAACTAAACTGATATCCAATTATGTTCCCCACATCGACAAGCTAACAGAGCAGCTGTGAGCAGCATAGTCTTGCAGTGTCAGAATTGGCCAGGCGCGAGGCAGAGAAACCCAGGACCTTGAAGGAGATGTCACAAGGAGGCCGGAGTCAGCCGCTTGAGTGAGCGATGGTCCACACGCTTGCCTGAAAGCATGACATTGCCGAAGGGGGAAAAACACCATTTTATCATTCAGTGCGATTCGCACCCTCTCTCCCTGTCAAACATGCCATATGTCCCCGTCACAGGTCGTCTTGCTGGCTTATCGAGTGTGACAGGGCTATTCACACACTGCTCCCAATCAGACACCATCTCCTGCAGAAAAAAATCACCACCATAGCACAGTGACAGGCTGTCAGGCAGAGGGCACCAACCTCCACAGGGCCTTGGCTGAGAGTCTGCCCATCTGGGGGAGGGGGCAAAGGCCAGGGGTTACGATGGGAGACACAACGCAGGCATCCATACATGCACACACCTCCTGCACACTCTTGACACTTTTCCCTCCTAATTCAATCAACAACCAGGCAGATCTAAAAAATTCAAAGTCCATACGCATCAAAGCATCAAACAATATCTTTTATGAAAAGTGATAGTGAAGCTTTTATGTATGAAAAGTTTTAAGCACGCAACCAACTCTGTTTCATGTCGAGCCTACATTCAAACAATCAGAGTTGCACTGTTCTCACTGTTTATAAAACTCTCTTGAAGTGTTCTGTGAAATAAATTTGACTTGACGTTTCACTGGATGATGCTGATGGTTGCATCTGTGAAACAGGTTATTTGCCTGACAGGAAACAAAAGTGGTATGTAAACCTCACCTGAGACTTTACACTGTGACCTGGTCGCCAGCCTATTTTCCTAACCACTAGACCATACAAGCCCCTTGTGTGTCATGCCAATCTGAGGCTGTAAGTCAGGACAACCAGAGGTCAGTGAAATCCATATGTAGGGCACACAATCTCCGAGCTCTGAAGAAGACAATTTGATTCTCTTGATGCACTTCTGGAGTCTGCAAATGTTTACTTTGATGCCAAAGAATCTCAGTGGTACTTAGCCACTTGGCTCCAAACACAATAACACTGCAGATGCTGAATATATTCACTAAGTGAGCAATCAGTTGCAAAGTGGGCTGAAAATTACACTTATCCCCCCTGTGATGATATGCATAGAGAAATAAATCAGAGAGCAAGAGAAGGAGCAGAGGGGCAAGGGGGAGAAGTGGTATCACCTGATCTGTCTTATCTTAAAAAGCGGCGGGATGTGTCACCTCAACTCTTCAGAAAAAGAGATAGAACCCTCCTGGCACATTTTTATATGAAAGATTTCTGTGAAATGATTGCTAATCTATGCAAAAAAGCAATCAGTGACTCATTCATAATGCATGAGCAACGAGATACCAATTTTGCAACGCTTTCGGATTATTAGATGTTATCGTGAATGCAGCAGATGAAATATGAACACTCCTACCTGTCCCATTGTAATTACATGACTGCAGAGGACTAGAGATACACTCGGAGAGGGAAAAATGTGAGGAAAGAAACATACAGAGCAACAGACAAACAAGCAGATAGAACATCCATTACTATCTGACTGCAGATAGATCTAGATGGGAATATTTGTTTCTAACAGCTTTATGTATCCATTTGTGCCATGATTTATCAACCTAAAAGCTGTGGTTTTAAGTACATCTGGCTGACATTTTAATGGTCCATCAATCACTTGGTGTCATGTGATAACATTTTGAGATCATCCTCCTCCCCGAGCCTCTGAGAGAGAGAGAGAGAGAAAAAAAACTGAATCCAATGAATTGGCTGCAATCCCAGGGAAATGATGAGAACCTATTTCTAATTCAAAGCAAGTTCAGGGTATGAATGTTAGATAAGCTGCTTCTCAAATTAATGCAAATCAAATTTCATTTAGGATATTTTTGTTCTATATAGACCCTAATGCACTGAATATATTTCTGTGCCAGTTTCTAAACTGCAGTTTAAAGCCTGACTAAAAAAAATATATATCATTCCTGTTTGGATTACTTGCTTCAGATTATTAAATGCAATGTATTATCTGAGTATAATGTGTTTCTGGTAAAAGAGCCATACATGCATACAGCACATATCATAAACAAAAAGACAGAATTAAACTGATAACATATTTATTCTCTAACATATTTATTTATTCTAAAAATACTGATAAACCTCAGATTTATCCAAAAATACTGGACATAATCAGTTCATTTTAAACACAACAATCCAAACAGGCAGAGTTAAAAAAGATGAACTTTGACCTTCCCAGTCTGATCAGAGTGTTTCCAACTCAACCTCACATTCAACTGGTCCCACGTGAGACAGAGACTGACAAAATATAGCGCAGCCTCTCCTCTTTTTTCTTCTGTTTAAACATTTTTTAAAACACAGACTTTTTCAACTTTGGTGTTAACGTGTCTGGATTGCACCTGGAAGCCTTGTGAAAAGCGCTGACAGATTTCATACTTCTACATTCTGGGCAACTTCGACACAAGGGATTTGCTCTTAAAATGGAGCACAGCAAGGATGAAGGGTGGTATAAAAATCAATGAGGCTTTTCAAAGGCAACAAGAAAAACCAGCGCCTTAGCCTGCAATTAAACAAGAGCGCTCCTGGCACTGAGGGATGACAGAGTATGTTGCAGGTGCCCTCTTCACAGAATCAATTACAGGATCGATACAATGACATGATACAATTCTATGATGGAAAATGGAACGAGCACTGGGAGTCGCACTGTGCCATGTGTTTCAGATGTTTACAATAATACAGCTCAAGCAGGTGTATACACTGAGGGCCATTTCATAAATATGAGTGAGGCCCAGTTCTAGACCAAACAGATCCTGCAGCTGGAAAACTCATTTGAAATATTTTGTCTGAGTTTGAGGTTAAAGCAACTTCAGGGTCAGGACCCCCACAAGACAGTGGTTGTAAAATTAATCACAAGATGATTAATAGGAAAGAAGTCCTCAATATTTGCTTTCTAGCCAGAATTGCAGGGTGGCTCTTGGGTTGGCAACATTGGTCAGTTGACCACTTTGGTCCAGACTGATATAGTCTATCTAAACAACTATTAGATGGATTGCTATGAAATTTTGTACACAATTGGATGGATAAACTAGAGGACGATTCTGATGATCTTGACGATCCTCAGACTTTTCCTCTTGTTCCACCATGAAGTACTCCCAATATTTTAACGTCCAACTGGAATTAAATTGCACTTGTCCTGTGTTCTCCTTTGAGAAAAAAATCAGAAACCAAAAGGGAGAAATTTATATTTCAAATTCTTGATTTCATGATAATGCCCCCTTGTTTTACATTATTTTGATTAAAAAGCAGCAGGAGACTTAATTATATTATATTTGATACAGCAAATCAAATATTGTAGCAAAAATGTCGTTCTATCATAGGCAGAGCAAACAGTCACACTGAGCCTGATAGCCTCCTGCCACACAACACAACTGAGCCACAGACTGAACAACAACCCAGCTAACATCCTGCTAACATCTTCTTCTTGTCAAACTTACAAACATGAGCACACATCTTGTCCTTCTCCTTGGCTTGCAGAACAGCAACCAAACAAACATTCCCCGGCTAATGTCAGTTAGCAGGCTGAGTAGCCAATTAACAGCTAGCTGCTCAGCTGCAACACATTAAACAGCATGTAAACACACCTGAAAATGTCACATCGGTCAGGTTAGATACTGGTTTGGTCATTGCTCTTCAAAATCCCTGTTTTTCAACACGCTGTCTGTCCATGACTTGTAGCTACAGCAGTTTGTTTACTGTATCAGCTCTGTAAGCTAAGGTCAATGACAAAAAGGATCATTGCTGAAATTTTTTCAAAGACCTTTTTTCTTCATTCTAATAAAACAAAACAATTAACAGCACATTTTTTAAAAAACATGTTAACATTATTTTGGACAGCAAAAGGGATGATTAAATGTGATTTCACATGGACTTTAACATGTACTTGTCTTCCACAAAATTTTGAAATTTATAGCTTCCAGTGGATGAATCCTCCTAGTACTGGGTGGTCCCCTGACTTTTCCTCTAGCGCCATCATGAGGTTCACATTTTTCTCTTGCTTTGGTCACAGTGTGGCTATAGATTCCAAGTCTTGTTTCTTGTGGATTTATGAATGACTGGATATTTTTACCTCTTCAGGCCTCTAAGAATTACTAAAAATAAAACAAAGGGAGAAATGCATTCTTCACATCTGGTAGATATATGCAACCAGTGACAGGAGGTCACAAGTAGACATTGCTTTTGTTCTGAGGGGTCATGAGCCAAAAAGCTTGGGAACCCCCTGGGGTAAAGATGTTAAATCAGTCCAAGATGGTAAAAGCTGAAATCTGTATTCCAACTGCGTATTTAAAGAAAATCTTATCCTTATCCTCATCTTATCCATTACAGTGGATGTATCATGAGGAGCTAAAAGAACAATATATTCCCCACTAAAACTAATTCCTCTGAGTTCTTTGACAGTGCCCTTGCACCCTGCTGTCTTAATCGGACCCCTGCTACTAACACCGTCCGCCACCCCCCATTTACCGAAAGGGCAAACACCCCCGGGAGGATCATACGGCCCATCATGACTGAGAGGAGCTCATGATGTTGATGTTGCCTCTGTCAGTGTGTCTACATGAATGCTGGGAGAAGACAGTCGCACAAATCTGCCCTGCTGAGCCCATTTTTATTTCCCCCTCTGACACTGTGATATATAACATCATAAACACATGATTTATTTTTTAATGAAAGCTGACAACATGTTGTGATGCAGAGGCCTTTACCTTATATGTAAATGTATATACCCTCTGTAGGAAGCCATACACACACTGAAACCCTTTTAGTAAAACCAGTGGCCATCAGCAACATGATATCTTGTCAGTCAGGACTAATTCTGTATTCAAACTTAATGGCTCCTGACAAGCTTTTCACCAGTCGACTGAGAGACCAGAGGGAATGTGCCACAGTGAGCATGACCACTCAGCAAATTCACATTTAACATTTCATTCCCCCTGCTTGGACAAAATGAATTATACATCCTTGATTCTGCCACATTGATCCATCCAGACAAAACTCCCAAAACGTTAAATGTTAAATGATTTGTACGTCTCCCTCCTCACACTCCCGGGACAGCTCTCTGTTTTCACCATCTCTCTAATTCTGACATTCTCGCTCTATCCTTGACCCCCTTTCCTCACTCCCTCTGTTATCTGAAATAATCTCAGGGCCTCCTTAGATTCTATTCATCAGAGCAGAAAGAAGCAGGCGCTGACATTGATAAAAAAAAATACCATCTGTGCCTTGCAGGGGTAAAAAGGAGTGAGAGAGAATGAAACAGAAAAGAAAGAGAGGGGCTTCAAATGAAACAGGCTCTGTTGTCTCTCTCTTGTTCCCCCTCGTCAATGCCATTTCAATTGAAAAGCGCAGTGGTAATTAAATTCCAGCAGGGGTTAGGGGCAACTGTGCGGCGCGCTGACGGGGGGCTGCCCTGACATAAAGATGACACAATTCAAGAGGACAGAGGGGGCGCCAGGCGGAAAAGGAGGGAGGGTGACAAATGTCGTTTATTCACGTACACTGCCACATTCGTACCACTCAATCTTCATGACATTTAAAAAATAGAAAATGAAATGGATATTCAAAACTTGCGAATCCCACAGTGACCTTTCCCCAAATCAGGGATATTCTAAACAGATCAGTCCTCTGTATCTGCGGCATTTGCAGAATATTTTGTAATGCTTAGGAGGATGAGAGATTAGGTGGAGAAGAATTTGGGAAAGCTGGTGTGTGTGCGCGTGTGTGTGCATATACGTCAGTACAAATGTGTGACTCACAGAAGGACGCTGGTTGTTGTTGATTCACATTATAGTGGCGCTAATCCAGAGGCTCCAGAGAGGCTACACACTCCTGCTGTGCCCCTTCCCCATCCTCTATTAGCAAAACAACACGGCCAGTTACTCTCTAACAGAAGAAATGAACATATTGAATGAACATAATGAACAATGAACACATTCTGACATGAGAATAATATTTAAACAAACCATTACAGATAGAATTGATTGCAGAAAATCACAGAAAAGTCTTTTATATTTCAGCATTTATATTAAAAGTAAAGCACAATAAAGAGCATTGCAGCATTATACAGGGAGGTGTTGATTCAAAGCAGCAAACATCTGTCTTCATAATAATTCATAAGACTGAAGCTTTACATTGCATGTGAATAGTCCGTACAGTATTTTTATGATTATTATTTCAGTCACTTTCAATATCTTTGTTGAACTGTGGAGCAAAATAAATATCTGACTATTAAGTCATTGTGTTTTGTTGATGAACCAAACAAATAATTTCATAACTTCCCCATTATTTTCCTCTGTAAATTCTACATATTGACTACTTTCTTACTCTGTTCTCCTTTATTCTTTCTACAAACCTTTACAATGCCAAAGTGAGTAATTAATGACAGATGATCATCTACTCCACTAGGCTAGACTGACCTTGCTGCTTAAACATTTGGATTTAATTACAAATTAATTCTGCCAGCGCTTAACTTACACATTAATCAATTTATCAGAGCCTCTCACCATAAATCCCTTTCCATTGAAAAGCATTTGTGTAATTCTGATGCCATCTACTGGACAAAGAGTTCATTAATTACACCGTTTTACACTGTATGTTTGAGAGGCCTCACCCAAAAGTAAAAATAATGTCAGTCCCTGTGGTTAAAAGATATCAGTAATTTATTAGAGACACGGCTGACTTGTTAGTTTCAAAACTTCAGTCAGAATCTATAATTCAGGAAGTTCTGTCCAGTTCTGCTCAGAGTGAAAATGTCCCTTGATCCACTGCAGCAGTTGAGCGTACCTCAGGTCTTGAGGATCATGACAAAAAAAAAAAAACCCAACGGCAAATATGTCCTCTTGTTCATACACAGGTGGGTCTCAGTAATGGTTTAAAATCTCCAGAATATCCTCCTTAACAGAGAGAGGAGAGTGCTGCTGGACTCCTGGTCCACCAATACTCGTTTCCCAGCAGTCAAAGCCTCGGTCTTTCAAGTCCTGCACTGTACTCTGGACAACAAAGGAGTCTGTTTCTACAAAAACAAGCAAGTCACGTCAGGGTGAGCTGGAGTTATACATCAAAAGGAAAACTGCATTACAATTTAGTGGGGCAACTGGTGCTGAATGTTAAAACTGAAATTAAGTGGATATGACTAATGTTTCAGGGACGAGGCAGGAGAATGTATGGAAAGGTTTTGTAAAGTCAGTGCAGCAAAAAGGCAACATTATACTGTAGCTACACAAAAATATAATCTCTTAAATCAATAATAGATGTACATAAATAAGTGTTCTGTACTCAGTGTGATCCTACAAAATGTTTGGCACTACCCTGCTGTTTGTTGCAGAGGAAATGGCCCGAAACTCAAGAGGCAAGGGCTCAGCACAGCTGCACAGCAACACTAATGCTAACCACACTTCCAATGAAAATTTCAAGCTTCAGAAACAAGAGCAGCATTTAAGTGCAATGATAAAATAACTTCATGCTTGCATCCATAACTCAAAGAGCTTAAAGACTTTCTGAGAGAGAAGATTAGAGAAGACAGATACTAGAGCATCTATCTGAAAATAGCTGTAATTCACACAAATGGAAACGTTTGCTAACAAAACAAACAAAGAGCATTTGGAAATATATTTAAAGGATTTTAAATGTGTTAAAAATTCATGCTACAGGCTGCAGGCATAAACAAAGCCTGAACTTGCAGGTTCTTTGCTTGTTTGTTTTGTCAAAGAAGGATGATAAAAAAAACTTTCCTTATAACCAATTGCACAGTAGTAACCGCATACCAAAAAGGACCCTTCTTGTGCAGCCTTCTCATCATTTCCTGCCACTCAAACTGTCATTTCACAGAGGAAGAGTGAGGGAGCGTTTGAGGAAAACACAACATTTATTGTCAGCGGGAGTCCTGACATCTTGGCTCATCAAACTTTTCTCATCAAATTGAATTCATTATAAGACTAATTCATGGGAGGATGAAGTTTAGCCTCATCAAAATGAGATTCAATTCAATTATATGCATCTTTTAAACTTAGGGAAATGTATCGATAGCTATTTTTCTTTGAAAAACAGACACAAACCTTTGACTTTACCCTTTATGTAGACATTTCAAATGCACACTGCTATGACACACACAGACTAGGATAAAGTGTCTAATAATTATGGGTGGAGGTTGGAAAACATAAAGAGGCCTATAGTACCTGGTCTCAGAAGAGTGATGCCGCAGCCTCCTCCCCCTGCACCTGTTAGCTTGCTGTGGAGCCCTCTGGCCAGTGTGACCTGGCACAGTGTGTCCAGGGCAGGGTGTCCCACACCCATCACATTCAGATGGTGCTGGTTGATGTCAATGAGCTCCTGTAAGTGATATGACACAGCTGCAGTTAATACCTGTTGCTTCCAGCGGGGAATAAGTCATGTGGATGCTCTTTGCTTTTTTTTAAATCTTAGATTAAAAAATGAAAATGGTGTTTAGATTTTTAAGTATGACAGCAACTTTTTACCACCGTGTTGTCTCAGCATTATAGCGCAAGGTGCTCTACGAAATCTATTAATATTTTTTACCTCTAATATATTGTAGTGCTCTCCTGTGATGGGTTCACAAGTCATCTCTGAAAGGACTTTCTCACAAGTGCAGGAAATGGCGTCAACCGAGTCAAGGACAGGGGTCATGATGGAGGGAAACTACAGGAGGGGTAAACAAAAACAGGGAAATCAGCATCTCCAACATCACAGCAGTTTATGTGCAAAACATGTCTAACAAATGTGTGTGTGTGTGTGTGTGTTTTTATAAAAGTCCTAACCATTCTGTGACGGATAAGCTGTATACAAATAGGGATTATAAAATGGCAGGCTTGACTTTGGTTTTGTTCTCGCCCGATCATAACACTGCCACAACACCATACAGGCCTATCTATGTCTCAGGCAGAAATCTGCACACCTGCTGGTGTCACCAAGGCAACAGCACACAGGGGTGCTGGCTAAGAGTTTCATTTCAATATTTTATGAAGGCACTCAACGCTGGGCTCTGGAGTATCTGCCATGCAAAAGCACCGCCTATTATATTAATTACAGTGTCGGCAAGTAACACACGGGGGAGGAAGAAACCATTTAGTACCTTGTTAATTTTGTCCTTCACCCTGGCAACAAGTACCTTGGTGCTACGTGGTACTTTGGTGTTAGTGAGGAGGATTCTTAATAACGGCACCCTGGAAGTAAAGCAGACAGATCAAAGAGTTCAACCAGCTTTATTATTCAAGTGCTCTGCTGATGCAATAATTTTACCTGGCAATAATTGTTTTCTGTGAGAAAAATATAGGCCGTGATTTTATTAAATCGCTCTGTACACTTTTTACATGAAATCAAATAAAAACATTTTTAATCAGTGTCAGTACCTGCTGAGTGGTATTATCTTCCCAGCCAAGAACCTCAGCATGCCACCTACATACATGGAAATCAAAATCATTAAATAGATAATCATCAGATGATAATGAACAGTGGAGGTTCAATACTCCAGTGTGTGTCCACAGAGACAAAGGAAGGTATAACACCATATGTAGTGTGCCGTATGCCGGATAATTTCAGGCCTCACCCCATGTGCCGACAGCGTTGTCTACTCCAGAAGGATTACCATGGATGATCATCTCCCCTTGGAAAGCCCAGCTGTTGATCCGTTCCAAGTCCTCCTGACACCACCTGCAAATCATGTAAAAATGAAAAGAGGAACTTTTGTGGCTTGACACCCTATTTGACCTGCCATCTACTTAACTCTCTCGAGTTCCTAACCAAACACTGGTACTGTATATGGGAGGGTCATACTGTTGTATGTTCAATAAATTATTAGTATCTCCACCAGGCATAAGCCGGGATGGGGTCATGCGTTTGGTTGTGTGTGCATGTGTGTGTCCATGTGTATATCTGTCCGCAGCTAATCTCAAATACTACTGGACCCGTCAGCTTATATTTTTTGTGCACATTTATGACTGTATGCTCAAGGACCTCACATGGTTGCGGTGTTTAACAATTTTTGAAAAACCTATTTTGTAACACCATTGACTGCTCTGTTTTATACCACCCTTGACTGCTGACTCCTCACTCCTCTTAACCGGCCGGTAGGGACAACTTGTGGCCCCTGTGATCAACAATTGCGGCAGTTTGGAATCTTGTTTCCGCTAGGAACAACCGATCCTGCCCTTGTTGCCATGTGATCAATCGGTGCCGTGCCAAATTTCGGTACCTTGAGAGCAGGTTGTGTTGTGAATTCAAATGAATACTGATAGGATTCCTTATTAGCCTATCGTAAAGCTTAGACTTTTGTGTTTTCCTCGCCATTTTATAATATGCATTACAACATAGCAAAAGGCATTTCCGACAATTGGCTAGGCTAAAAACAAGGCTCACCTAGTCTTTTGCAGGCCACATTTTGGCCTTTGTCGTGGCTCAAAAACTGACATCCATAGAAAAGTTTGGTCTCATCTTGAACCAGGGCATCTGCAGATTAATTCCATACCTGATATATTATGATCCACTAAAGTTAAGCATGATACGAGATGAACATATCCCCTGGCAGAGATCTGCACTCTACTGAGTGCATTCTTCTAGTTGTTATTTGTGTCTGTTTCTGTGGTTCATACAGATCTTGGTAAAAGAGCACTGATGGGGGAGTCCCATGTACTGTAGTTGAACTGAGCTCCAAAAGAATTCAAATCATTTCAAGTTACTTATGGACATTTAAGCACTGAAATGGGAAAGTACAATATGATGAAAATTTAATATTTTACAATGTTTTTAGGTTTTTCCACTTTTCTTTATGAACCTTATACTCACTTTTTGACTATAACACTCTTGAAAATAGTAATAAAATCAAAGAGTTGACACAGTCATCTAAAATAGAGCATCATAAGCTTCTTAAAGATAGTAATCACTGTATTGAGGTCTACTGTGTTGAATTACATTATAGTGTACTGTACTGTTGTTTGTGTTATTGTGTTGACCTCTAACCATGTATCAGTTTTTATTCTTGAGAATTATAATGTTGTGATTCAAAGTCTTTTTAATTAGACAGAATACGTGAAGTAAAATCACCTCTGTGATTTAATACACTTGTTAGTTTTTTTATCAACAGCCCTTTTTACAGCATCGAGCCAGACAATTCTGTCTATGCACGGTGGTGGTCTACACATACTGCATACACAGCTCATGATGATAGAGACTTTCCTTTGGTATAATGTCATTACCTGGCAGTGTGATCCCACTCTTTGAGAGGTGTAGGAATGGCTCCACTAGCGCAGAGCAGAGCTGCAGCTAAACACACAGAGTAGGCAGCACTCGACCCCAGTCCTGCTCCGGTCGGCAGCTCCGACCACACAGACACCGTCAGGCTGGGCAGCTCCCTAAGAAAATAAACATATATATATACACTCAAATACTGTGTATGTGACTTATTATTGTTATTAAAAGATTATTGCAAATAATTAAGAATGACAATATGAAAGTTATACTGCACAGGTTATAAGAATTTGAAACTGCATCCCAAAAATGAGAAAAACTACACAAGCAATGAGCATTACTATTTAGAATTAAAAATAGTGATTCCTTATTTACAATGACTTATGGTGAATTTTCACAAAAACATATTGATAAAATTAAGTATATAATAAATAATATTCCCTTTTTTTAAATCACATTATCTTGTACAGCACTCACAGTATTTACAGTGTGTAATGTATAGTATTTCATAAACTACTGTATACACAACAGAACTCGGACTCTGCTGTCAATGTCTGTCAGGGAAGCTGCTGTTGGGCAGACAGGAGAATACTATAAACCAATTGTCCGGCTCTTCTCGAGGGAAAAACACATTCAGACTTTTTAAAGGCTGCGCTGTGGCCTAGTGCCAGACTCTCATTAGTGTCCATCCTGTCAGAACCCATCACCTCTCTCAGACACGCCAGCAACGTGTCAACGCCGATTAAACCTCCCGACAACCTGCGGCTCTAATGTTCCTGAGCATCTTCCCTGTTCACAGCTGACGGAGTGGCTAAAACTAACATCCGGCCTTTCAGTCTGCCTCTTTCTACCGTCTTCATCTCAAGGAAGAGTGATTTTTTTTCTTCAGATGCAGTGAAAATGGCCCCTAACTGCCTGTTCGCATTTACATCAATAATAAGTGATTTTTGTTCCAAACAGGGCATCTCCAAGAGAGCTTGAAAGGCTCCTGCTACTCTTGTGCCAGTTTTTAAAGATAAAGACATAAAAAAAAAAAGCTGAATGAGAATGTGACTGCATGACAGCACAGGTGTGATAAGCCTCCAGGACAACAGATAGTGACAGGTACTACTACTACTACTACTACTGACCGTTGTTGTTTTCTACTGGTGTCATTTACACCATTCAGCTGCCACAAGAGACAAACAATACAGTCATTTGGTTTGAAGGTTTGAAAAATGAAAGGCCTTTATTTCAATGGGCTAGAGTCATTAAAAAACACACCGATGCGTTGGTGTGCTTTTTAATGACTCTAGCCATTTTTTTGGTCATAATTCTTCTGCTCTTCTTGAATCTTATTCCTTTCCTTGAGCACTGGTGGTTTGAGGGACACCAGCAGCGCTCCTGTTAATTCACTCTGTTAAAGATATATCAGTGTAGACATGTGTAGTGGTCACAGTGCAAAGAATGTGGCAGTAGTGCATAAACGTTAGAGAAGCAAGCTTGTGACGGGAAGGTTGTCGGTTCAATCCCTGGACCAGCAGGATAAATCCAAGGTGCCCTTGAGCAAGGGCCTTCACCCTAACTGCTCCAGATGGTGGTTGTACTGGGCAGCTTCCAGGCGTGATTGTGTGTAACTGTGTAAGGAGGAACAGAGCGTTTCTGCAAAAGAGAGGCTTCCTCTCAGTGAAAGTTCCCTGAATAAATAAAGGCTAAAAAATGTAAAAGGCAAATGAAAATGAACAAAGTGTGCTTTTTAACAACCCAACTGAGAGACAAACTGTCTGGTCAATCTGATAACACATATCAGCTTCTTTAATCTAAATTGGAATTGGTTCGTAGCTCGCACACAAGCTCAATAATTCATGCTGCAGATCACCTACAAGGTAGAGGAGTGCAGTCATTGTCAAAAGAGTTAAACACATTACCAAGCAACATTTTAAATCTGCAGATGTTGACATGTTGATCTCACCTTCCACAGGTAAAGACAGTAATGCTGCTGCAATTTTAACAATTGCACCACCTGCAGGCAATGAGAGTTACAGCCACGTTTTTTATTGTCTGCTGAGTTTTTATTTTTGAGGTTTACATTTGTATCATCAGTTATCTACAATAAAAAAATCTAAGAGAAGTTGAATATCACTGTATTACACTATAGTCTGGTGTGCATTAAATACTCAAACAAAAAGACTGTTCAGCTTCTGTCTGTAGAAACCACCACCAAATGTAAGTTTTTTTGGATTTTATAAATCCATTTCTCATTATCGCCAGTTAAGAAATACAAAAACATCACATTAGCAGAAGCTAATACTTCCCTTGCCTGTAGATGGAGCACATTGATGTGTTTACATCTGGAGTTCTAAACTGCTGCCGCTGCTCTTTAAATATTTAGTGATATTTTGTGGGTCTGGTTTAAGGTATTTAATTTGAATCAAAAATGTGTTTTTTTTTTCCATTTTTCATCTGTGCTAAACTAGCTGCAATAATAAAATGAACACATGCTGAGAGAAAGAATCGTAATATCTCACCCTGGTCCAAACAGGGAGAGGTAGATGTAGAGGAAAGATAAGGTGGCCATGTTGCAAGTATCCAAGTTTCCATTTGTTACACCAACAAAGTCTCGTAGTCTCCTCACAAGTTCAGTATCCAGAAGTTTCACCTCTTCCCTCTTACCTATTAAAATGAGCGACAAGACACAGTAATGATCAAATCAGTGTAATAATAAGACAGTGATGTTTGCAAAAGATACATAAATGACAGGGTATTGATACCATAATAATGTCCACAGATATATGTGTTATTTTCAAGCTGTAGTAACTAATCTGATCCAGAATTTTTCCATATCTTCTCTTCCAATGACACTGAGAGCAATATGCTCATATGACAGTTTTGGTATTTGTTCATTAAAACAAATGGAGCTGTTTTTTTGACTTTGGAAAAATGTCCAATGCTGAAATCTCTCTGTATGTGCTGGATTACTGGATGCATGACACAACAGTAAAAATACAGTAAATGCAATCTCTAATGATCTCTAGCTCTGCATCATTCCTTACCGTAGGAATATGGAATAAGCCTCTTCAGTTCAGACAGGTCCCAGCAGAGGAATGTGTCAATATTTGGGAGGTTGATGCAAACTTTACCACTATTGGTAGCCTTCAGTCGTAAATATGTTCTCAGGTTCAAACTCACAGCCAGTGCCACCTGTGATGGACCAACAACAACAAGTATAAGGGTCATACAAGGATCACACTTTTTCAAGTTTTAGCTCAGTGTCTGCAAATCATGTCTATTTCTAAGCATGTTTTTTTCCAAGGATATCATGGTTTTGTGATTATTGAAGCAGGCAGTCAGTACTTTCCCTTTCATCTACAGTACAGTCTGAAAGTCAACTGACAGGTACTGAAACAAATGGTTTTCTGTTACTGTCTCTGGGTGATGTAAACATTGCATTAAAAATGTATGCTATTACAGTCTGTTAAACAAAACTGTTAAAAGTCCCCCTCCACTCAAAAATATGTTTTTCTTCTTGTTCAATTGGATTTTTGAGCTTCCTGTGCAGAATGATGTATATGCAGACTTTGACACCAGAAGGATGTTTTCACATTCATCTGCTGAAAGTGGAAAGTTTCTCTGTGCTCACTGAGAATCTGATTTTAAGGGGTGGACCTAAGAGCATGATTTGTGACATCACAACTAGTTTCAAAGCCACTTCTGGTCCAATATTCAACTTAAGCAAGTATGTGATGTGGAAACTTGAAGCCTACAGTGCTCAAACTCTGAGAACTGACATTACAATGAAGTAGGAGACATCTTGTGTCCAACAGTTAAACTTCTAAAATGAAAAACATTTGCATAATTCTAGATTCTGGAAACTTAAAACATTTGAGTGAATTGTAGAAAACTGGCTAAACCTGCAAAGTTTTGGTTGGGTATTGAATGCTTCTTGCTCTGACTGGCGTACCAAGCTTCATCCTAATCTCACACACATGCACTATCATATCTGTTAGCTGTACTCTCACTCTTCCCACTTTACCTTTCCGTGAACAACAGCATGCTCGCCGTGCAGGATCGCCTTCCCCGGAGCAGACACGATGCAGTCCTTGACTTGCATATCTGTAACAGTTTCCAGAGTACAACACTGTGTCAACACTGTGAGATGCACAATTAGCCTGGTCGAGTTCAACTTGTCGCTGACACAGTGTTATTATTAGCTAGCTTAGCCACGTTAGCTAATGTTAATCCTTTGAACCAGCAGTCGACAACTCTACTCCACAACTCAGCGCTTTTCATGAAGGCTCGACGAATATTTGGACTTTAACAAAACCTTTTCATGGTCACTGAATGGGCTGAAGCTCTGAACACATACTTTCCAATGCGGCTTGATGAGGGTTGAAACTACGCTAAAAACACAGCTGACACGCAGGGGGAGGGACGAGAATAATGTTTAGCTTCCAGTATCCAATCAGCGACGCAGCTAGCTGCACATATATTCTTCTGTCCAATCACCGTCCCGCGCTGTCCCAACACCCGGTGAGTTGACCAATCGTGCGATTAAAAACGAGACGCCCCTTAAAGTAAGGACACCGTAGAGGGACAAAAAGGCCTTAACTGTCGTTCGGCTTTAGCAGTTAGCCGGTAAAGCAAACATGGCTTCGTTCATTATCAAACCTACCCACGTCCGCTGTGTTGTGAGGACAGCCAGGCTCATAAGCGAGCATCGGACAGGGATAACATTATTTTCAAAGAGAAGGTAGTGGTAGTGCTTGTCTGTTCCGTGTCAAAATATGTGTCCCTCCTTATATCATTCATGTAGCTGGCTATGTGACATAACTAGCTCAGTAGCTGTTTGTAACGTAAACAATGTATTTTCCAAGTTATTACTCGATGTCCATTTGTTAATTGTTGTTATCTGCTGGACAATTATGTCAAAAAACATTTAGAAGTATTTATACACATACATCTTGTGTTATCTATGCATCCTGTCTCCTGTTTTTTCTTTTTTACTGACAGTTATGCCACTGAAGAAGACAGCAGGATACCCAAAATATACACCAAAACAGGGGACAAAGGTTGTTTTTTCAACTGAAGTTATTGCTAGTACAGTAGAGTTACCACAGTTCAGTCACTGTAAAAGGTTCTTACAAAGGTTGATTTGATTCTCATTGTTTCTCCTAACAGGTTTCTCAAGCACATTTACAGGAGAAAGGAGGCCAAAGGAAGATCATATTTTTGAAGCTTTAGGAAATACCGATGAGCTGTCATCAGCTATAGGGTAAAACTTCTACTAGTCAGAAGTCACAGTCCATTTTAAAACTTCTGTCGTCTGCCTCACTTTAACTGACCATGTTTAATTGTATGTTGCAGCTTGGCCAGAGAATTTTGCCTTGATAAAGGTCACACATTTGCACATCAGCTGGACAAGGTTTGATTTATATGTAGCATTTATTATCCTTATTTTCCATTGGGTTAGAGTCAAGATTTCTGAGAGTATTTTGATGTTTTCATTCCAGATACAGTGCATTTTGCAAGACGTGGGCTCCAACATTGCCACCCCTCTATCATCTGCAAGAGAAAGTCATATAAGTATGTACAGATGTTTTATGGTTTAATGCAGTAAAATGTTGTTTTGTGTGCGGATTCATGAATTTGTTTCTGTTCTCTTTATGTAAGAGAAAACAAAATTTACTGCTCAGCCAATTGCAGACCTGGAAAGCTGGATTGATACATTCACAGAGGAACTTCCTCCACTGACCAACTTCATTTTACCTGTAAGTCCATTTACGCATTTGTAAGACACTGAGTTCTTAAAAGTCCAGTTTTTGTGACGTACTAAACATTTATGCATCATGTGTCACAGTCTGGAGGAAAGAGCAGTGCAGCCTTGCATGTAGCTCGTGCAGTCTGTCGGAGAGCAGAGCGCAGGTCAGTCTCAACGTGTTTCCTGATTGTGACATTGTCTTTAATGACCCGTTTGTGCCTATTTGTCTTGATTTACCGACACAGCTGAATCTGACAGCTCTTTGTTCTTATTACAGCGTTGCTCCAATTGTGCGCTCAGGGGAGGCGGATCCAGATGTTGCCAAGTTTTTGAACAGGTCAGTCTAGTGCTATCAAATTAATATGAGAGCATGTTTTCTCTACCACACACCTGATTGATGTCCTAACATTTTCACACAGATTAAGCGACTACCTCTTCACTCTGGCCAGATATGCAGCCTTGAAAGAAAACAACGAGGAAAAGATCTACAAAAGACCAGAATGATCAGATCCTCACATGAGGAACAAGATGTATGATCATGTATATAATTTCACATACATTGTAAATATATTAATAAATATGAATGAGGTCCAGATTGTCATTTTTATGCATCTTTAATCAGCATATTGTGAGAATAAAGGCCAGTGAGTAGATACAGTATGAGCATCCATAATACTGGTATCTTGTAATTTAATTTGACAGGTATTGTTTCATCAAAACACGTGCATTCATTTGAGTTGGTATACAGTTATGGTATGTCCTCAGAAACTCTTTTTCCAGTGGATTTTGTTCCTTTTTTTTTATTATTAATACAATACAATACATAGGGCTGTTATAGACTTGGGGGGGCGCACTCAGCTTTCCTCCAATAAGGCTCTGTCATCACCCTCCCACACAGTCACAGGATCTGGCACCAGCCCTGGCTCTTCTGGGACAGAGTACTGGCCCATGTCATTAGAGACAGATTGCGGTCCTCATAGGGTGGATAACGCAGATAGGTGACACACTCAAACCGTGTGCCTCTTAGCAGGCATGATTTCCTGTGAGAGAAAGTATCAAAGCTGTAGCGCCCATGGTAGGATCCCATTCCACTGGCACCTGTCCAAACACAAAAGTTGGTAGAGTTAAAATATATATATTGTAGGTAATATTATTCCACCAAGACATTTGGCACAATGAAAACTTACCAACTCCACCGAAAGGCAGAGCTACCATGAGACTCTGCACGACGCTGTCATTGGAGCAAAAGCTTCCACTGGAGGTTTCACTCATGAGTCTTGAGATGACCTGTGTTGTCAGAAAGGCCAACAATCAGAATGCACATTGGCTGCCCAAAGCTTGTACGATGAATACAGAGTGTCTAGTTTAAATTGCTGCCCTGCACCTTGCTGTTGTTGGAATAGGCATACACACAGAGGGGTTTCTCTTGCTTGTTAATGAAAGCAATTGCCTCATCCACATTGTTTACGGCCAGAAAGGGAAGAACTGGGCCGAAAATATCCTGTTGCATGATAGGGTCCGATTCTGCCACTTCTGTCAAAATTGTTGGGGCTTTATAGACAGAACAAAAACAATTAAGTGAAATATACTGCATATGTTACAGTTGGCCTTGTTTCTGACAATCACACAGCGAGGAGTCTTACCAATATATTTCTCTGCTTCTATCACTTGTCCACCCACGGCCACCTTGCCAGATCTCCACAGTATGTCTCTCGTGCGGTTAAAGATCTCCAGATTAACCATGCGGCCAAAGCTGCGGGACTCTCTGGGATCAGAACCGTAGAACTGCATCAGACAGCACTTCAGGGCCTGGACCAGCCGAGCTTTGACATCCGCGTGGCACAGGATGTAGTCTGGAGCCACCATGTTCTGTCCAGCATTGTGGAAACGTGCCCAGGCAATGCGCTGCGCGGTGGTGGAAATGTCACAGTGTTGGTCCACATAACATGGGTTCTTGCCACCCAAAATCAGGGTGACAGGTGTGAGAGTGCGAGCTGCAGCCTGAGCAATTCTGCTTCCCTCCTCCTTGTTTCCTAGGGATTTACAGACATCTTTAATACATTTAGAAAAGTCAATAAATAACCAGAAAAAGACATTTTAAGTTAATGTTATCCTTACCTGTAAAGAAGACATGATCAAAATGTAGTTCGACAACTTGAGGCAAGTCATTCGTGCCTGCAAGAATCACATGGAAGCATTCCTTGAGGAAAACAAGAATTGTAGATCAGATCATTACATTTTTTCTGAAACAGCACTTATGTCTTATTGTTAAAAAGGAAAAAAAAAAATCAATGCGTATTGTAGTAAAGCATAATTATAATTTGTAAGTCAACCATTTAGTTAGTCCTGGATGTTCCCAGGCTTCCAGATCTTAGCACATCTAGCCTCAACAAAGTCATTGTGTTTATGAGCAAATTCCCTCTTGAAAAGCTCAGATCAAAATGTATTGTCTCGAGTAGATGTACTCAGATGATTCATCGAGCCATTTTGCCAGAGGCAACAGTGACAGAGAGTGGTTTTGTTCTTGCTGCAGAAACCAAAAATGACATTTCTTCATTTCTTTCACCATATTAGCTGTGATAAATGGAGTAAAAGGCTAATGCTCCTTAGTGCATCACATTTTTCTCCAAGCATTTGCTCAACCACTCAATATTTGAGCAAAAAAAACAAACACAAAAGTCTTTGTGAGACTTCAGGACACATACTGTAATCAGTCAGTCGAGTATTCCATCCTCCCTGCTAGCATGTAACTACTCACATTGTCCAAGTAGAAGGGCGTGAGACGATGGAGGAGCTCTGCTGTGTGAGCGGTGCACTCAGAGGGGCTGATGATTGCACAGTTACCTACATCATTGAACAAAACATCATCAGTGTCTGTCAGATCCTCGATAAGCCTGTGAGAGGAAAAAATTATGCTAGAATTTAACTGATTAAATGTGTGTCTTCACCTGCTGCAATGGCCCCCACCAGCGGCACCAAGCACATTTGGACTGGACTGCACCAGGTCCCCATGATTAACACCACCCCCAGTGGCTCACTGATCACCAGACACTCATCCAGTGTGGTGGACTAAACCAGTTAGACAAGCTCAAAATTAATTTTAACAGCTGAAACAGAACTCTCATGAGTAAATGTGGGCAGAGTTTATCAGCGCACATAGCAGGTCAACTAACAGAAAGGAAAAGACATCAGCCCACTTTAATCTTTCAAAAAGGGCAACGGCAACTTATATTTTAATCTGCTTTGGCACGCTCAGCACAATACATTTCCTTGTAGCGCAGAGACGGAATGTTCTCTCCAAAAAGGTCGTGTAAATCGTGAATAATCCCAATAATATTATGAAGATGTGTTCAGAAAAAAGGGCTCACCAGGTTTCTCTCCACATGCAGCGGGTGCATCCACTTCTTAAGGTTGTTGATGGCATGAAGAGCCTCATTTTTGACAAGGACCAATTCTGACACAACTGTCTCAAACCGTGGCTGATTTAAAAAAATGATAAAGACAAAAATGCCAATAGACAACAATCTGAACCTTTATGTCAATATCGTAGTAGTGTCATCTTTTTTTACCAACCACAGCAAACATAAAAACTGCAGGCAACTGCTTCACCTCTCACCTTATGAAGGTCCCTTCCAAGAGCATCCACAAAGTCACACTCGTGTTCCTCCAGCATCCGCACCACAGCCTCCAGCTGAGCCAGTCTGAAGTCCTCCTTGATGGTGCGTCCAGCCTGAAAGGCAACTCTGGCCCTCTGCAGCAGATCCCCACACTCCAAAGGGTACGTCTTCAAACATGGCTCCCCCAGCCTGGTCCTGGAACATCCAGCCAACATCACTGGGTTTAACACCACAGGTCAGTTATATACAGTTTATTCTATCTACACTACATGGTTTGCTACTATACCTTCTACATGTTAACCGGCCATTCCTCTGACAAGCATAGCAAGCCCTTCCTTTCAAACTCATGTTTATTCTAGTCAAGAATTTTTCAGTGCTGGCTTTTCTAAATGGAGTCAGTGTGCTAGTTAAGCCTATGCACCAGTTCATTAAAAGCCTTAAAAGGCAGGCAGGCAGGCAGGGAGGATAGTGAAAATCCTAATAACTCCAGCCAATCAGGTGCTGCACATAGCAAAGCAAATCCGTGTGAGTATAATCTTTAACAGGGCAGCATCTCACTGTGCATACACATAAACACACGTGGACATGTACTTGACATGAAACGATTTGCAAGTTCAGATCAACTCCTCTTCCAGAAAAAAAGTTAATTGAGATCAAATCTACCATTTACCTCCGCAGCGCTTTGAACCACCGGGCTGGAGAAGGGCTCGGCGGACTGTTCATGGTCTCTGTGCAGGTTTAGGTTCAGGTGTCGGCATGCAGACAGCTCAGCTAGTGTTGTAGAAATCCACACAACAGCACCTTTCATTTAAGAGTCACAGGGAGCGAGCACGGATGGAGAAAATGACTCAGACGTGCGTATTTACACCATAATCCGCCGTGCACGTTATTCAAGAAAAACAGAAAATGTGGTGTTGTTGTGAGCCATTCTCAATCCCACAGAGACCTGTTAATGTTTCCTCCGTGTTTGCTGTCAGGCTTGTCATAGTTCAACAAGTATCATGCGTGGCCTTCCACACAAGACTCAGCAGGTGTTTGTAGTAAACTAATTAATAAATTGTTAGGAGTCGACAGCCCGCTGCGTGACAAGAAAATTAATAACTCATTACGTTGTAAATGATTGAAAGTCAATGTTTTATATAATACTGATGTACATGATTTAACATGACAGGAAAAAAGTATCTTACACATGGACAATTTTCTTTTTCTTTTTCTTTTTTACAACATACTCCATAGTGCAGTGGTTCTCAAAGTGGGCTCCGGGGACCCCCTTGGGTCTTTTGTTTTCACTATGATTCCATCCATAAGTAACACAGTGACAGTATGTATGTCTATTTTGGTCATGGATTTCATGCACTTTCTGTAATAAAACATCTAAAGGCATAAGTCTCATCAGATGTGGGTCTCTGGTCTAATTTGTGTCAGTTTGGGGGTCTTTGATGTGAAAACGTTTGAGAACCACTGCCATAGTGCAGCCAGTTTGAAGAACACTTTTTATAAAGAAGAGATGAGTGACAGTATTTTCACATGAAGGGTGACAACATCTCCCAGGATAATTTTTATTTTATTTATTTTTTTTGTACTAAAAGAGTTGATTTTCAAAGTCAGCATCAGCAGTCAACTGGTACATTTAGCCAAATACTCTTTGACATCATTTAAAACCGATGAGGGACCTCATCACACGCAGGAGACAGACAAGCTTGTGAGGTATCGTTCATCTCTCTCTGCACACGACGCTCAAAATCCATCCGCAGCGTTTCTGATTAAAAGGAGAGCCGAAGCAACTCCTAACTGATTTGTCAAAGAATAGTAGTTTAATCTAATTAGTAGACTGCAAGTAAATTCAATACAACCAGTGTTATTTATATATAATTGTTGCATTTTCATTATGATCACTTTTTTTTTGTTGTTTTCACACAAGTTAGTGGCCATGATATTACTGGTTAGAAACATGGCATTAATGACCTGTATGTCCTATAGCCGGTGGTACTTACTAATAAAATTATCCATACTCATTCATGACAGAAAACATTTTTTTTTTGCATAATAAAGAACTTGGTAAAGATTTCTTTTAACACTTTCTTTGAAAGTTGCAGTCCACTTTCTGGTAAATGACTAAAACATCTCTTCCTTTACTCCATGACAGAACTGAACCCTGTGTAAGGTAATATTTAGGCTTATAAAGGTAACATTCACCCTCATGTCCCTTTTCCCCCCCCAACAGCAGAAACGTGTGCAACATTTCCATCCAAGGGGAACATCAAATCAAGCAGTCACATTTGGTTGACGAACCAGTCCATGACATCATGTTGAGAGGTTTTTCTTTTTTGTTAAAAAAAAAAACAAACCTCAAATTCTTTTCCACATGGCTTAAAAAGTCCACAGAGATCAGAAAGCATCTTGGTAAAAACCCTCCTTGGTTGTTGTAGTGGTAGTACAGTGGTTGGGTTTCTGCGCTGTCTTCTTGGCAGGAGCAGATAATAAGTCCAGCTCCCACTTCTATGGCTTGTTTCCAATATACGTGGTTGTTGGTTGCAGTTGAAATACAGTCAGACATGTGGTAGCAGGGAGGGTGGTGGGGTGGGGGGGATGCATGAGGCACTCAGCGTTATTCAAAAGGTGTAGTGAGAGTTTTCCTAGTATTAAGTACAAAGACTAACATCATTGATTGACTTTCGAAGTGGAGGTCAAGCACAGACGTGTAACATGAACAGTCTCACGCCTGCTGTAGTGACAAAGCATTTTCCAGTTTTTTAATCCTTAAAGGTAAAAGATGCTAAAGCAATGACATCTTTTCTAGATCAAACAACAGCATCATCCAAATATTTTGTTCATGTCAAGAAATTCTTTGCTGCTTCACCACAAGTGAGGCAGATCTTAAGATTTTTCAGATATACCATAAAAACCAGTCATCGTGTCTCTCGGGTGACTGCAGTGTCTTTAAGTGGGGAGAAATGGAAAGAGGTCGACGCGATGTTCCTCGAAATGGGACGTAATGTAATCAACACAGGAACACTTTTAGGTGAGCCACTCCTCCTTCATGGAGGTCGAACACAAGACATTGATTCATCTTCCATTTAGAAAAGATGCGTCATGTTCGGCAAAACATTTTAAGACTCATCCAATATCAGCTGAAAGTTGCTTGGATAATGGAGTCTTAGCTCGAAAGTGTATTAACAACGCATCGCTCGGTTTCACTCCAGTGAGTCAACCCACGTGTCTAATGGCTTGCATTGCATCTGTATTGCTTTCCAGTTCACTTAAAATGGGAGTGTTAGATCCATGAATGATTCTGTTAAGCCTGAGAAACAGAGATCTAGCCACTGTTTATCTGTATTTCATCGAGTTAAATACATAACAAATCGGATTTTGGGAGTGGCAAAGGGAGATGCTAAAAATTAGATTGTGCTGCAAAAACAGCATGCAAAAACAGCATCCCCTTTTGGGCTGCAGTAGAGCATCCAGTTTTAAAAAGAGACCAAAGGAGAGTTTTGTAGGTCCTTTGTGATTCCTCCTTTGTTTTGTTGATGCCCCTCAGATGTGACGGTCCAGGTACGCAGAGGCTCCTCCTGTGCAGATTGTCCTTTTGCAACTGCGTTAGGAGAGCTCAAAGCCTGTGTTCATACTTATAGCGTAGCGCAGCTTGTCACGCAAGATGCTCTTCTTGCTGTAGTTGGGCAGCTTGAGCAGGTTGAAGCATGTAGATGAAGTGGGAAGTCGACCGCCAGGCTCCTTCTTGCGGATAGTGAAAAAGCCTCTGAGGACACTGCCGAGGGTGTCTCCGGTGTCCTAGTTACAGGAAATAGAAAATTTAATACAGACCATCAGTGCAATAAGCAGCATCAGTTTTCTCCCTTTTCTTTTTGTTCTTACCTGATCATCTGAAACTTCCACACAACGGATGGAGAAAGGTGGTTTGAGGTAGGCGAAACCTAGGAGAGGAGGCCTGGAGCAGCTGGTAACAAACTGTAAAGGTACATGAAAATACAAAAGATTGTTAAACCACATTTGGGTTAGAAATTAAAAGCTTTTGGGAGTGAGGGCGACAAATATAAGAGAGTTTACTTTAAGGAACATAGCTCTCTCTTCAGCATTGAAGTCACTGGACAGGATGTCCCACAGCCAGATGATGACACGATGGCTGCTGTGAAATCCTCCGTAGTAGACCGTGTGTTTCCTGAGAAAGAGAAAGAGAAAGAGAAAGGCAACATTAATGAGCATCTTCAATTAATCTGTCTATATATGCAGGAAGTGTAGATGAAATTACCAAATTTGACAGGTATATATCAACAAAACATTTTAGAAACTATATTTTAAACCCCAAAATCAGTATTAGAGACATGATGGAAGACGTTGCACATACTTGAGGTCATCTAAGTCAATCTCAGCATTGTCTCCTGAGACAAGACGCTGAACCTCAGGCGTGGAGAACATGTGCAACCACTCTGGGTTGATGATGCTGCGGAAGCCCCGAATGAAAGCTGCTGTTTGCTCCTTAATCTGTGTGTGCATCCGGAAGTGAGCCATGAGGTGGATGTAGCTGATCCTGCGGGGATTAGTGGAGGCGAGGTCAGAGGATGATTTTAACTACAATCAACAACTACCCTTTTTTTTTTCAAACTGGATATGAATTTACATACTTGTTTTCATTGGTGACAGGCATGGTCTTCCCTCCAGGTATCAGCTCATGACAGACTAGCTGTGAGGGAACATACAAGGTATCTTAAAATCACAGAGAAATTTTAATCACTGCATTATATTTTCCATGTCCTCCATCCTTACCTGCCCCATAACATCTTCATCATAGGATAACGTCAGTCCTAGATCCCCTACATCTCCATCATATCGCTGAAAAACAAATATAAAACATCCATCAGTTATTAGAAATTGAACTGCAACGTGGGAAAAATAATAATAAAAACAGTCCAAGGGTAATTTTCAGCAACCTTAATGGAAGTGAGGTTTTTGTAAAACTCAGAATCCAGCGAGGGCAGCTCATCGATGGAGCTGTAGAAAGTGCTGTGGTGGTGACCCAAGACTTGACTGAGGAAGAAGGAGGCGAAAGGGACGTCCACAACAATGCCCTGAACACACACAGAAGTCATAAAGACACAAGATTTCAGATTTTAACAGTGTTCAGAGTGAGAGTGACCAATGAGAGCATTTCTTCAAAGAATGCAAACAATACCTCATATATAGCTTTCCCGAGCATCTTCCCCACAAACTCGAAAAGCTGCAAATGGTTCTCATGGATGTAGGATGTAGGTGAAGGATACAGCCTTTCATTTCCACTTGTAGTCTGTGGAAAAGACATACATGATACAGAAAAAGTATGGTCAGTGTGAACAGCAGAGGTGTGGCGTTTTTTTTAATAAAATGGCACACCATTATCCTGATTTACCTTGAACAGGTTGAGGGCAGGATTGAACACTTTCTTAATGATCTCCTCTAGAAACTCTTTAAAGACGCCATCCTGATCGATACCGGCCTCGTCCACTCCCAGGTCATTGACAAACTTCACACGAATGACGCCTTTTATAGAATTCACTGGTAAGCGGCGGAGCTGGTCATATCCATCCTTAGAAGGTGAAGATGCAAGCATTATTGTGGAACAACTCACATAATGTAATACTTTAATATTTTACTATCATTAAAAAAATCCACCAGAGCACTTGACTCCATACCTCCAACATCCGTGAGCGACGAATGGTAATATGGGTGACGTGTGGCGAAGCAGAGCTCGTTTCTACCAATCCTAGATTTTCTTTTTCCTTTGTCACAATGTTCCTGAACAGCAGCACCCTCTGAAATGAGCAGGAAAATAATCAGAAGACTGAAAATAATAATAACTCTTTGGTTTCAATGAAAGGATTCTTTGCTCACGTTTTTATGAGGAATAACATGCGGGATGTACTGCAGTAACAGCTGGGCTCTTTTCTTGCCTTTCTCCAGCTCTTGGAACAATAAGCTGGGCTTCAGGTCCCTGAATACAACAACAGGAAGATTTAAAGGTGAGCTTTACTACTTAATAACAAGGCAGTCAGAGTACTTATATCTTTAGGATATCAACAACTACTCAGAGTTTGGATTTACTTGCGTAACCAGTGGTCATCAGGGGTAAATCTTCGCCTGCAGTCCCGTTCGTAAAGCACCATCAACCAGCCGTGAACACTGTGGAATAACTCCAGTTTCTCTCCCTTTGCATTTTCTGTCAGACACAAATATTTGCTAAGTGAAATGGGACACAATACACTTTCTCTGACATGCAGGGAAGAAACACTCGTGTAATATGAGTTCAGTGTGGTCACACACTCACCTAAGATGCCATCCCATATCATTTTGTACACAAATGTGTTCAGAAATGATGAGATAGTGATGAGCTCTTCTATTTTGAAAGACGTCTGCTCTTCATAGACTTCAATGTCATCCAGAATTCTGCAATACATCAACAGTGTGTCATGAAAAAGTGCTGCTGCTGAGTGCACATTGCGTAACTTCTGCATGATACATTAAAAACCACTGCAATTACGTGATGAGGTGCCGTGAACAGTCACAGAAGAGCATGAGCATAGCCAGGAGCTGCTTGGACTCTTCGGTGTCATTGTTGAGACACTCCATGAAGAGTTTGAGGCCTCCCTGAGGACCGAGCTCACAGATGAAAGCCCACAGCTTGGGCAGGAGATCATCCAGATGTGTCAGACCTGCAGACAAAAGAGAACATACAGCGTCAAATTCAGCAATGAATCTTCCAGGATTTGTTTCCATAATATGATTGCGTAAGATTAGCAAACTTTGGCACTGACCGGTGAGTATCTGGAGTCGTATTTGTGTCAGTGTAGACAGAGCACCCTGATAGAGCACACAGATGCTGCACACCTTCTGAACTTCAGCTGAGTCGACTCGCTTTCCCCCGACTGGCTTCAAGATATTTCGTACAGAAGCGGACTTCTGAAATGCTCGCTTGAAGAGGTCTGTCAAAACACAGACACAAAGTAGCAGAAGTTTTATTGTTTTAGGTAAAGAGCTACTCAAGAGCCTTCAAATATTTTACAGATGTTAACACATGTAACACATTATATTCATTAATTAAACTGATAAAAAAAGTTTAGATTTATAACTCACTTTTAACTGGTAGATTGTTTTGTGACGTGCTAGGTTGTGGGGGTGAGGGAGCGGGCTCCTGACTCTCCAGCTTTTTGGAGAGAACGTCACTAAAGAGCGTCCGAATGATGGAAACACCCCACAGGTACTGAAGCTGTTTAGTGACCAGCGGCATTGATTCATTCAGACTACGGAGCACAGGAGACAGAGGGGACAAAGGGGAGATAAAGTCAGACCAAGGCAAAGTGAGAAACTGCAAAATGTGATTTAAAAAGCATAAAACATAAAGAAAACTTAGTATACAGTCTACACAGGTGGCATGTTTTTTTGTCATTAATAATGAGTGTTTTATGTGTGCACTATCAGAGAAATTACAACAAGGGCTCCCACATTTCCTTTGTTTGTATATGTTGGTATGGTAAATTTTCAGGGGAAACTCATTCAAGTAAACAGCATCTCTTTCACTCACCCATAGTCTACAGTCTGGGAGAACCAGCCCAAGACAGGGTGCCAGTGGGTGAGGTTGGACTTCTTTTGGGATACATATCTCTGGCAGTAGGACAGCATGTCAGTCAGGTCCTTGACAAAATGATTGGCCTCCTCTTCTAGGACTTTCACATTAAGGTAGCCCAAGTGAGTCAGGTTGCCTGAAACACATGAGAAAGACAGAGGACATAATGATTCACTCATCCATATACAACTGCATCAGCTCTATTAAAGTGCAAGCTCATGTCAAATACTATACCAAGTAAGCAGAGTGTGTGGCTGCCCTCGAGACACACACAGATGTCTAAACAATGCTCCTCGTGACTGAGAAACAGAATGAACTTTCGGAGCAGGTCATGTGTCTGGATCAATGCCATACACTGTCAAAAGAGAGCAGATATTAAAATTTTAAAAAATTCAACTATGCTAAAATAACAAGTTGTATGTGACTGAGATTTTACCTCTGGAGTAAGCACACTGAGGTGGGATACGACTGCTGGAACCGACATGATGTGAATGAGGAATGATCTCAGCAGGTTATCAGAGAAGTGAGCAGCAATGACTGGCCTGAGAAATATATTAGATTGAGTTCAAGGGGTGGTGAATGAGCAAATAAAAACATATAGAGCAAAACAATTGAAGTATAGTACAACTGATATCATTCTTTTTTTTAGACAGAAGTTAACCTTAAGTTAATCACCTTAATGACAAAGTGAAGATAGCTGTGAGACTGCCTTTGGAGAGAGACGGTTTAGAACGAGCCAAGCCATTGGTCAGCAAGATCTAAACAAGAAAAACAAAAATGACACAGGAGTTTTAATAACATGACAGCCAGCAGAGAAGAAGAAAACAGGTGTCACCATCGATTATTACATCTACAATTAAGAAAGTGTTAGCTGTAATACAGAACCTGCAGTATCGAATAGAATCCCTTTAGATTGAGATGACCCATGATATTCTCACAAATCCTCATCAAAGCAGGTCTGAGAGCTTCACCTAAAATATAAAATAACAAGGGGGAAATATTGTGTTTTTCTTTGCAAAAACCATGTCCTGCAATGACAAAAGATGCATTTACAATAACACCTTCCACTCGGCACAAGACTCACCCTTCCCTCTGACTATCCGCCATGTCAAAGTGTCTGTGAAGGTCACCAGCATGGTGAGGTACAGCGTTACCAATTTGTTGTCCTGAAGGATGTCAGGCTGCAAATCAGAAAATAGACAGTGATATGTACAATTTATCTAACGCAATGAATGTCAAAACACATTTCCCAGCTTCAAAACAAGACTAACCTTTAAATTTTTCAGTAACTGACAGCAGGTCCACAGCACATCTTTTATCTGTTTAAGCCAGGGAATGGTGAGGTCCTTGGAGAGAGCCAACGACACATACCAGACCTGAGAGCCACAACAGAGGACAGTCACTGACACACAAATCTCATATTAAAAAATGTTTGGTATGTTGGAAGGTATGAACGTATGTACTCACTTTAGGTTCATTTTCAGCCTCCATGCTGGCAAGAATAGCCCGACAGAGCTTCTCAAACCTCTGTGTGATACACAAAATCAGAGTCACTTAAATCCAACAGCCTGAGACAAGTTCTTTACACAACCTCCAATGAGAGCAAGTACAAAAAAACAACTAACTTGTACTATTTCTCTACTAATAAATGCGCAAAACTGGCGACTCACCGTCTTGTCCTCCTGGCAATAAATGAATAGTAATTTCCGGGCAATTTTGAAAATTGAAAGTGCATTTCTTTTTGATGTCCCACTTTCAGAGGCTTGAAAATAGTCATCAACCTCTTTCCTGGTGAGACACAGAAAGAAAACATGGAGACACAGTTACACAAACTAAAAAAATAAAGCTGGATAGTAAATGAATTGATGAGTAATTAACCATTTTCCACAAACACACTGAACTCTTGCAACAATCAAAGGTGATTGGTGATTGTGCAAGGGAGAAAAAAAAAGGTATTGGAGACCACCTTATTTGCTTCTGGAGTCTGCAGCGACAGAGAAATCTCCTGACCAGGGCTTGGATGTTGATTGCTGCTCTCTCCTTCTCCTTCAACCCCTTCCTCTCCTCCCTGGCCTGCCTGGCTTTGTCCAGGAACTCTGACTTGGAGCTTTGAGGTACACTAAACATTGTGTACCCTGGGAAAAGAAGAATTTAAACCACTTTACTACTGTGTTATAGAATGTAAACGTACACATTTGATAGGGGTCTAATTAGAGCGATTATTTTTTACTTTATGAGGGATTGTAACAATGATAACACAGCAATCCTCACAGCAACTTACCTGCGATATTCCTCGAGTGAAAGATGTAGTCTGGGCCTGGAGGCTCACCTGGCGCTATACCTCCACAGTCATGTCTTTAAGGTGAAGACTAACTTGCCATTTCTCTGGATCAGCGGGCGATCACAGTAAAGATGGAGCTGGGATAGTTAGCACACAGGGCTAGTTCACCGCAACTCGGCTGGACACTGTCTCAGGAAGGATCTTGTCACGTTGATTCAGCGATGTTTATCATCATCGCGGGGTTAGGTTTGGTCCTCTGCCAATGACAACCTCAAAAACAAGGGGAACATACCGTTTCGAAATGTAAACAATGAGAGAAGATCCGCACACAGACTGCAGCCATTAATCCCCTGTGTCGCATTAAATGAGTCCGGGTAGTGTTTGTCTTCACCAAGAAATCATTATATGAAAGTTTTTGATGATAGAATTTCTCTAATACCCCAAAATTACCTCTGATCACGGTGTTAAGAGAGGAACTTTGTATTTCTGGTGGTGGATAAAGCTTTCGTCCAGTGTGTTGGGTGGGTGGAGGGGAGGGGGCTGTTATCACGGTTACTCCTTCAGCAGCGGAAATGTGCAGGCTAAAGGCTAATGTAATTAAAGCCATTTTCTATAATATAATGATTAAACACAGAAAGGCACAAAGTGGGGTGGAGTTGGGTGCTGTACTGATATGTATACCTCATTTCTTTGGCTTCCAACGCTCAGCTTTCAACATTTAAACAAAATAATGTTGACTGTCCCTTTAAACGGAGCACAGGAAAATGACGTAATTTTAATAACTGCGCAGCAGTTGCACCGGAAGGAAGTGGGTGTTAGCTGACGGACGTTAGCAAGCTACAATTACGAAGTCTGCTGCGTTTTCTATGGTAAATATGATTATGTTTTATTAAAAGCCTATTACTAACACCTTGCTAACGTTATGTGGAGATAGTTTTTTAATAGTCAATGTCATAATATGTGTATATTTTGACAGATGTATGATAATATAAGTAACTTTAGTAAATGCTAGCTAGCTCGTTAGCCTTTCCAGCTAAAATCAAATTACCAGCTACTTTATTGGATTGAGGGATCAAGTTCAACGTTTTATTTTATACGGAGAAAAGAATACTAGCTAATGATCAGTCGTATACGTTTAATAAATCTCATAAATAGTGTTTTTGAAAAGGATGCCGTGTGGCATTGTCTTTGAATTGTCTCTGATTCAACTTCTTTATCGTTTTAAATGATGATATCATGGTAACGTGAACAGATGTACTAAGTAAATCAGAACATTCACGCTTAAAACTGGACAAAAAGTAAAAAAAAACAGGGAAGGACTACAAAATATTATCTGAAACAAACGAGTGTAGAACCTGAGCAGACCGAGTAGAGGATTTTTTGTTTCTCATTGACATGTTTTAAATGAGATGTCAATACAGGGGAAGAAGTTCTGTCTGCGTTTTGTGTTTTATTACATGCTTTAACATGTAACAAATTAATTATATACTGTGTATATATATTAAATCATACTTAAGTTAAAGAACATACGTATTAGCAGCAGAATGTACCTAAAGTATTAAAGTAAAAATGCTTTTTTCATCCCTCTGACTCATATATTGTCATATATGACATCATTAGTTATAAATACTGAAGCATCAGCGTGTTACTGTTGTAGCTGCTGGAGGTGGAGCTAGTTTGACCCACTTTATACAGTTAGCTGGTTTAGGCCAGTGGTTCCCAACCTAGGGGTCAGGCCCTCTAAAGGGCCACCAGATCAATTTGAGGGGTTGTGAGATGATTAGTGGGAGTAGAAAGAAGAAAAAACAAAGTTCTGATGCACAAATCTGTTTTCAGTTTTGGACTTTTCTTTAATCTTTGATTTTTGGTGAAATATTGGATAATTTGAACATTTACTGAAATGAAACCATGTGAGAAGTTTAGAGGAAAAATTTACTATTTGGTGGAGCTGTTAACAAGTCATAGACATCTGAAATGTGACCTCGACTACACACTGTTTTTTGTGAAACATCAAAAGCCAAAAAGTTTGGAAACCACTGGTTTCATCTTTAATAATGCTTTTGTGTTTTTTCTTATTCTGTTCCAGGAAGAGATGTCAGGAGAGAGTGTTGTGAGCTCGGCAGTGCCGGCAGCTACAACCCGGACCACATCCTTCAAGGGTTCCAGCCCCAGCTCCAAATATGTCAAGTTAAATGTGGGTGGGGCACTTTACTACACTACAATGCAAACACTAACCAAACAGGATACAATGCTCAAAGCCATGTTCAGTGGCAGGATGGAGGTCCTCACAGACAGTGAAGGTGAGCTGCTGGTGAAAGCTTTTGTCCTGGTCTGCCCTGTACTAGCTGTGACTGTGAGGTATCACTAACTAATGAATCACTGCTAATATCCATAGGTTGGATTTTGATTGATCGTTGTGGGAAACATTTTGGAACAATCCTGAACTACCTTAGAGACGGTGCAGTGCCGCTCCCAGACAGCCGACGAGAAACAGAGGAGCTGCTTGCTGAGGCCAAGTATTACCTTGTCCAAGGCCTAGCTGATGAATGCACAGCTGCCTTGCAGGTACCGTCATCATCATCATCATCATCATCATCATCATCATCATCATCATAATCAAAGGGCTGTCCAATAGGCAGGGAATTATATCAATGCTAAATCTACCATATCATCAGAATTTTCACTGATTACTATGTCAGATTTCTTTGAAATAAATTCTTAAATATTAAACCTTTATTTCACCTTAAAATTTATATTTTTACTCTTTTATTTTAAGCAGACTGGCCGATACATTTCAGACTTTTTTCAATTAGATATTTCCCACCTTGTTTAATATTGAGAGATTTCATTATTTTTATTTTCATATATTTTTTTACTTAAATCTTTTATATTTTGAATATTTAAAATGACTTATTGGATAAGATGTGCAAAAGTGTGGGTGAAAATTAGATACAGTTTATTGCTGTTTTTTAACTACTACAAGAAACATAAAATCTGTGTGAAAATCATTTTAAATCTGCTCTTTTTAAAACAATCTCACCATTTTTTGGTGACAGTAACTAAAACAACGAGCCTTTAGGTATTGAAGGGGTGGGGCGTTGCACATCCTGTATTATGTTTGCTCCTGTATTCCACCAGGTGGCGTCCTACCTCTTATACATGTTACAGATTTTGCAGATTAAACTTGGAAAAAATTAAAATGGAAAAAAAATTCCTTTGTCCTTCAGAACAAAGAAACGTATGAACCCCTTTGTAAAGTGCCTCTGATGACATCGTCTAAGGAAGAGCAGAAGCTTATTGCAACTTCGAATAAGGTTTGTTATGTTGTTTTTTTAACATGTGTTACATTCCATTGTTCAATATCAAGAGAAATTTGGAGATTTTTATTTTAATCTACAAAATCCTTTGTCTTCACAGCCTACTGTCAAACTGCTGTATAACAGAAGCAACAATAAGTATTCATATACCAGGTAAAGTCCTTTTCAATTAGCAGCTAGCGTGTCAATTTAAACATGTAGCATAATATGGTGAAATCATGCAAGTTGTCTCAATAAATGGCCTTCCTGTTACTTTTTTCTCCCCTCAGCAATTCTGATGACAACATGCTGAAAAATATAGAGCTGTTCGACAAGCTCTCATTGCGGTTCAACGGTCGTGTACTGTTCATCAAAGATGTGATTGGAGATGAGATCTGTTGTTGGTCATTTTATGGCCAGGGTCGTAAGATTGCTGAAGTATGCTGCACCTCCATTGTTTATGCCACTGAAAAAAAGCAGACCAAGGTAAATATGTCTCTACTTTACAGAGTTCTTTGCTGTTGTGTAGAGCTGTATTGTTTAAATCTCTCTAATATCTCGTGAACCACTCTACATACTAGGTGGAATTCCCTGAGGCACGGATCTATGAAGAGACCCTGAACATCCTCCTGTACGAGTCCCATGATGGGAGGGGTCCAGACAATGCCCTGTTGGAGGCAACAGGGGGTGCCGCAGGACGGTCCCACCATCTGGATGAGGATGAGGAGCGGGAACGGATTGAACGAGTTCGTAGGATTCACATCAAACGCCCCGATGACCGCACACACCACCACCAGTGACCTTCCTCCCTCGACCCGTCAGCCTGTGTCTCTGACCCCAGACAGTCTTTGCACCACGCTCGTGCCTTACAATACCCAGCGCCTCTCCGTCTCACTTCCACTCTTATTTTACCAGCTTTCTCCAGGAGACTACTATGAGACGAGTGTCATACAACAGTGTGTAGTGGTGAAGTGATTTTGTGTGTGTTTGTCTGTGCACTTGTCATCTCTGTTGTGTGGTCTGACAGGCTGTAGTGTTTCCTTCTATGTTTGTTAGTCTTAATAACTTCTATCACTGTTTTCTGCTGGCATGCAGAAGCCCATAATCACATATGTTTGCGCTCAGCAGTGCAGGTGACCACAGTCTAATCTGAGTGTATGAAGAAGAAGAGTATTGTCTGTATGAATATGTTATATGGAGTTCTAACTACATTACATCCAGGAGAGCAAGAATTATATGACTTAAGCAGCTAAAAATTTCTGTACATAATTTTTGCTTCTCCTTACTGTGGCTCTGACGGGTCCATTGTGAGGTTATCAGTGGATGAACCAGGTGTTATACATGATGGGGCCACATGGTGGCACTGTTTTATTCCTAAAAGATATTACCAAGGCTGTTGTGAAGCCAGCAGATAATAGAAATTAAACCTTTTTAAAATTTTAACCATTTTTGATACACTTCACAGGTGGAAGCAACATTTCAAAGTAGTGCTTCTGCCATATTTAGTTTTAACATTTATTCAGTTTCCCTTCACTCCACAAAATAATCATTTTCTATGGAGGGAACTTGAGCTGTGACCTGAGGTGTTAAATGTACTTGGGTGATTGAATGATGGATGCCGAGGTTGAAGTGAATGACTGTAACCAGAGATCTCTCCTGGCAGGAAGGGAATCCTGTCTACAAGCTTTTAACAGGGAGAGAAATTAGACCTGTCCTTCATCGCTACATTCATCAAAGAATGTACTGTTTGCACACAATAGGTTTGAGTTGATATGTTTAACAATCACAGTATTTGTAGGCCTGTTGTACAGAAGTGAACATATATGTATGTTTTATATTTATACATACTTTATCACAAATAAATTTCTACAAACATTGTTCTGTTCTGTTTTTATTTTATTTGTTCTAATTGTCAGTGAACTTTACAAAAGTATGATACATATGGCTTCTTTCTTTAGAAATCAGATTTACACATTCTTTGAAGCAGTTTAAGCAACATTAGGTGTTTTTAAATAGTCCAATGTCAGCTATTGCTATTTACTGTAGTACTGGACACAGTAGATACACATAATGATGTTAAAAACTTAAACTTCTCATTTGTTTTTTAATATTCTGTGATGGAAAAGTGTATTTGATCATTGACTAGTATGTATAGATGAAAAAAGTTACTGTACAACAAAACAAGCTCATCCAGGGCTGCTAAAGAGCTTCTGTTTCTGGTCAGCTGTGTATCCTGTGGCCATGCTGATCCTCCACTTAGGGGTCCCTTGATGAAATATGCAGGTGCTTCTTAAGTGTCTTCTCAGCCCTACACTTTACCGTGTCCGAGCCCGAGTGGCGACCTGCAGCGACAAAACAGCCTGATTCACCTTGTATTGTGTTGTCTGCTGACACATTTTAAATTATAGTATCAAATAGCGTCATTAAGCACATTCTTCATCATAACAGCACTCAACTCACCACCATGAGGTGTCCGTTCTTGGCCTTGTATACCATTGGCTCCTGACCAATGCTGAAGTCCACGGCACTCTCTTTCCCTGCCTGGATTTCAATCTTGATGCTAAGAATTGATGCAAACATGCAGCGTTTTAGATCAGAGCACACATTTTAAGTCTACAGTTCTTAGTCACAGACTCACCTGCCCTGAACCACTTTGATCGCATTCTGTTTGTTCACAATGACGCTGAGTTTGGTCAAAAACTCAAACAGGTGGTCACACTGCATCACCAGATCCCCCTGAAACAACCACAGAATATATACAACCAGACATATAGACCGTATATTTTTAAAAATGCCATTTCACATTTGTAGGAACTTGTGCCTTTTCCTTTTATTATTATACAAAGAAACTTGTGGCTGAAAAGAGTTCTGTGTAAATAATCTTTATGGTTTAATTTGACAATTCACTCAATATTTTCTTTACATTAATTCTTCTGAACATTGATCTCTTATTCATAGAACCTGAACATCATAAACTTTCATTAAAGGTTTGATTTGTTCCAACACAACTAATCATTTCCATTTAAAAACTTTCCCACTGTCATATTTGTCATATTATACTGTTTATCCAGGTACCTTCTGTTTAGGGTCCTCACATGTTATGTGGAACACAATGGTGCCATCTGTCAAGTTACTGACCGAAATACCTGAAATGAGTCAAATTACAGACTTTTAGCTCAATTTGGGAACATCTGTGATGGCAGGTGACGTGTCTAATATCATACTGTGCTGACCCTTGAGAGAGGTGTACAACACTCTCTGTTTGATCTTTGCTTCCTCTATCAGGTAGGCAGCCGTCTGGGTGAGAACGAGCTGTCGCGGCCTCGGTTTGAAACCATTCCTGTCATATTTAATCACCGGGACGCTGTACTGCAGAAACACAGAATACAGCACAGTGAGTTGTTTCATGTGATGCTAATTTCCTCAAGGTCTATAATGACACTTTATTACCTTGATCTGCTCGTTGCGAATCATCTGCAGGACCCTCATGTTTATGTCTTGTTCACCTAAAGACATTAATCAATGTAAAAATGGATTGTTCAAAAGAAAAGCGTGTGTAAATGTATCTGATGCTCACTGATTCTGGTGTCCACAAAAGGTTGAGCGACACTTTGTGGATAGCTGTCCTTTTTCCCCTTGAAGATGGAGCTGGTAATAAACTTCAATTGAAGCTGGAAGGAGCAAAAACACGTGAAGTTAAGAAAAGTAAAAAAGAAAATATGATGATAAACTTTGACCTACGTGTCACCTGTGCTTTCTTTTGGGGTGTGATTCCTCTCACATACTTCCGCACCATAAGACGGTAGTAAAGCTTACGCAGTATTTCTGATGTCTGGGGAAGAACAAAAACATGAAATTATATGTTTATTTTAACTTTTGTGCAATGAAATCAATGGATGTTTGTACCTCTATCAGCACATGTGGTGGAGTTAGCCAGGTGGTTTTGTCCAAAACTGTTTTTGGCAGATTGAGTTTAAGCCTGTTCAGGAAATTCTGTCTCACAAAGGCCAGATACTCTGAGTTATCTGCGCTTTTCGCTTGCCCTCTGGTCATGTAGCCTTTGATAAATCTGAAATAAGTTGTAAAATATTATATTAGTTAAAGTTAAAAGTGGCGCTGAGAGGAGCTGTGTAATGATGAGTATGAGTTTCATCTTCTGTCTTACTTCTTGATGACTTTCACCGCCCAGGCTCTCCTATCTCTCTCCTTCCTAGCCTGCACTCCTCTCCAGCAGGTTTCAATCTTAGTGGCTGAGGGTGTCAAAAAAATCATACAAGTTGTGTCATTTTCCTTTTTCTCCCAAAACAACAGCACTGATTTACATTATACAATGAAATATAACATTTACCAGCTTCTTTCTGTTTTCTGAATTCTCCCTTTGCCTTGTATCCTTTGTATTTGGCCTGAAGTCTTGTTGCTGAAATTTTAACACATGCTGTTAAATCACTGTGCAACTATTTATGACTAAAAACTATTAGATTTGCACTCACCCAGTTCATGTTTACATTTCTCATAAGCATCCTCTGTGGCGTAAAGTGTCCTCGGATGACGGATGAATATTTTGGTTCTGTAGAACAAAAAATAAAGTAAAAATGTGCTCCCAGCTTATAGCGTATTTGCTCAGTTGAATGAAGGAAGACCTGTCCTCACCGTCCCATTTTATACTCATCTGGAAAGTAGCCCAGATGTTGAACCAGCACTTCAACTCCATCAGCAGGCTCTCCTCTCCAGTGTGGCCAGGTGGCTGGACACAGAGGTTTATATCTGTAAGATGCAGCAAAGCATGTTTTAAAAAGGAGCCCCTCAACTGAGATTTTTAAATTAAAGAGTCAAGCATAAAGTTCGAGCTCTGTGGCCCTTCACACCTCTTTAAAAAGACCTCATATTTGCGTCTGTAAGCAAAACCAGCACGTCTGACTCTGAGGTGCTCCATCAGGCCCAGATACTTCACCTGGTGCCTGATCAGTGCTTCATCAAATTGCCCTGTGTGTGTGTGTGAATGAGAGAGACAACGAAAGAGCATTTAGTCAGGTTCAAATATCTTCACCCTGTTAACAAAAAGCCCTTCTATTTATTAAAGTACCTGGCTGCTTGGACTCATTGGATTTAAGACAGCGTATGTACCAGGCCTCTTTAGCCACAAGGATCTCTGTCAGCTTCAGCAGGCTGCTCTTAAACTGGGTCGCCACCTACAGACAAAACAAGAGGGTCATAATCCCCAACAGTTCATCTGTCAGATACATATGGTTTAATGATGGGGAAAAACTTACTTGACTTTATCTCAGTGGCCAAAGAGAAGGATGATCTTACATATGATTTGTAACTCTGAGCCATTACACAGTACTACTGATAACATGTAATCAGATTTTGTTGGTGATACAGTTGAAGAATATGAAGAAATTAAATATGAGCACTCACTGTTTCTGGTCGTCGCCTGCTGTCTGGATCCACGCAGGAGAAGCATTCTCTGACTATGGCGTTTTTAGACTGACACATCAGCTGTGAGAAGGTGGGATAACACAAGATGTTGCTTAAACCTAAATTTCAAGTATCCTGCATTCACTTCTTGTATTATTTTCAACAGTGGTTCCCAAACTGGGGGTTGAGGCTACTTGGGAAGTCGCAGAGCCACTGGGGTAACTGGTTTAACTAATAACAATGTGAATTGCTACAATCAATAAAATATCAATTAACAGTTTGCAACTGACTCAGACCTCTGCTATGAGGCTGTTATCCCAAAAATAGAAGAGAGACATTACATTGGCTCCCTGAAACTGTTAGCAGTGGTGGAGAGTAACTAAGTACGTTTTACGTTTAAGTACAGTATTTAAGTACTGTACTTAAATACAATTAGGGGGTACTTGTACTTTACTTGAGTATTTCCATTTTATGCTACTTTATACTTCCACTCCACTACATTTCAGGGGGAAATATTGTACTTTCTATTCCACTACATTTATTTGACAGCTTTAGTTACTTTTCAGATGAATATTTGACACAATGGATAATATAACAAGCTTTTAAAATACAGCATTGTTAAAGATGAAACCAGTGGTTTCCAACCTTTTTGGCTTTTGACTTCTTACAAAAAGCAGTGTGTAGTCGGGGTCACATTTCAGATGTCTATGAGTTAACAGCTCCACCAAATAGTGATTTTTACCTCTAAACTTCTCACATTGTTTCATTTCAATAAATGTTCGAATGATCCAATATTTCACCAAAAATCTAAGATCAGAGAAAAAGTCCAAAAACTGAAAACAGATTTGTGTATCAGAACTTTGTTTTTACTTCTTTCCTCTCCCATTAATCATCTCACGACCCCTCAAATTTATCTGGTGACCCTTTGGAGGGGCCCGATTCCTAGGTTGGGAACCACTGGACTAAACTAACTAACTGTATATAAAGACGTTAAAACTAGCTCCACCTCCAGCAGCTACAACAGTAACATGCTGCTTACACACTGATACTTCAGTATTAATAATCTAATGATGTCATATATAGTAATATATCAGTCAGAGGGACCAAACCACTACTTTTACTGCAATACTTACTATTGTATAGTATAGTATTACATACTAACTACATCAAGCTGCTAATACTTATGTAATTTTACTTAAGTAGGATTTCATGCAGGACTTTTACTTGTAGTGGAGTATTTTTACGTTGCTGTATTGGTACTTTTACTGAAGTAAAGGAAAATGGGTGTTTTTTTGTTTGTTTGTTTGTTTGTTTGTTTGTTTGTTTTATCATCAGTGTTATTAGCGTCACCTGTGCTGTTTCTGCTATGACAAGTTAAAATGTGAAAAATAAAGAAAAGGAAAATAAAGGAAGAAGATGATGCCATCAGGCTGTCAAGAACATTTTTGGAAACCAAGTTTGAGAACCACTGATTTACAGGAAGTCTACATTGTTAATAATTGAGGTAATAACTTTATAAAGTGTACATTTGCAGACTTACATCTTTTATGTTTCTATATAACAGGTCGTTATTTTTGTCCAGAAAACCTAGAATGTCAGAGAAAGAAAACAAAAAACAAAGAAACATTAGGAGGCTGTTTGTCAGTTGAAAACAACCATGTTTAGATGTTTAAGGGCCAAGTAACAGAGCCTGAGATTGTAGTTTCTTTTACCCACAACACAGTAGGTGACCTCCCCAGCATAATGCAGCAGACGAAAATCTCCCCTCTCCAGAGTCTTACGTGTCATTTTGTCAGCCAGTTTGTGCCTGCAGTCAAAGAGGTGGAGAGAGACAGAGGGATGAAGAGTGAGAGGCTTTATGGACGAATCCTAATCCTCCGTCTCTATCGGCTCACTGTCGGCTCACTCGAAAGCCTCCACTCAGCAGAGCGTCGATGAATGGAGTTAGAGTCCAAGCTTTGAATTGCAACGTATCACAGAGATGCAGTTTGTAATTAATTAAAAGAACTGGTTAATTACCAAATGTGCTGCTCCAAAACACTGATGATGTAAACTTGAACATGATTGGAAAACCCAGATGTAAAAGTGTCCCATTGTCATATTGTCAGTTTCTTCACTTCTAAACCTACTAAACATCTTTTTAGAGAAAGTTTTAACCTCCCTACTTGTGACATATTCTATAAGTGTGTGCGCAAGGTCAGGTTTTAACTCACGTGACAAAGTGAGGGTGATTTCCCATCTTGTCTTCCAGTCTCTCCAGGAAGGTTAGATCTGTGGCGTCTCCCGGCCTGAGACACTCCTCATCCTGCAAGATCATCATTAGCACATCAGTGTTGTTCATTTCATAAACTTCTGACCTGACTTTAATGCATATTTCAACAAGTACACACCAGTATTGATATGATCCCTCTGTGTTTCTCCTCAACGAGGTCGCAGATTATCTTGTTGTTGAAGAACTGCACAGGCTCCCACTGGGGAAAAACGTGATGGAACAGATTGTGAATGGGACTCAATTCAACGCCAATCAGTGTAAACATAATATAGTTTTTGTTTCAGGTTGACAGGATTACCTCAATATCCTCTGCTTCATATTCTTCCTGCTCGGCCTTAAGTGTCAGCTGGATAAAAAGCTGCTGCAGTTTCTCATTGCAGTAGTTTATACAGAACTGCTCAAAACTAAGCGGGGAGAGAGTGATCACATCAACAACAACAGCCTAAGCTCAGTAACAACAATCAAGCAGTTTTCCCAAAGAGTATCAAAGAAAACTTCAGCTTATTATTGGCTAAAAAGTCTCTAAAACAGCCTTCAACAGGGTATCAACCATAATGTGCCGAACTGTAAGAAATGGCAAAGATTAGACTACCTACCTGTTTACATAAAAAACCTCAAAGCCATATATGTCCAAAAGCCCTATCACAGTCTTCCTTGAATGGTCCTGGCAGAAAAAAACAAACGAGAGTGTAAACTCCATACATAGTCATTCTTACTGCCTGAGATTTGTCAATTCATCACACAGTCTTCTCCTCACCTTGTTCTCCATGGACTCGTTGATCCTGCTGACCAGCCAGGTGAAGGTGTGCCCATACATGGCTTTGGCCAGTGCATCTCTGGCATAGATGGCATGATCGATTGTGAACGGACTGAAGACCTTTACAATGAGACAAATTAATAGTTACATGGCATGTTTGAATAGAAAAACAACTTGAGACCATTTAAACATGCTCGCACCTGATCTTTTTTGGCTTCTATCTTTCTGTATGTTAGTCCCTCTTGAAGACTGTGAGCATCAACTCCAAGTAGCTGCAGGGAAAAATAGCATTAATTAAGTTTCTTCTTTGTCTTCCTGTAATAATCCTGAATATCTTTAGGTTATTTTCTTACATTTGAGACCCAGCGCAACTCTGCGTTGTTGTTCAAGGTGGCATGGCCTTTACTGTCAGGGTCAAACTGGACATTTCCTAAGTGGAGAACGCTTGCAATGATCCCGAACAAGTGCTGCACAGAATGAATGTCTGTCAAGCAAAAGTAGCAGGCAAGAGTGACTGCTTTAAATCAGAGTATCAGCAACATCGTCCAACTTACATTAGTGTTAATCTCATTGATGTTGATGACTTGCAGTGCGTTTTTGACAGTCTTCCAGTCATTTTTGTCATTAATAGAAGGCACAATGGCACACTCTCCCTGTCAAAGAGAGTCAACACAGTGACAGATTGTAAGTGTAGTACTGTCTACATATAAAATGTAATTCCTAACACAGTCACCGAGTTGCACAGACTTGCGTTAGATAGTTGTAATGCTGGCAGTCTCTTTCCAGGCCCAGCTGGTGCAGCAGGTCCTCATCCCCTCCCTCCACCAGCTGGTAGAAGATGTGGAAGTTTCTCTCCCCGTGATTCTGATGCACAACCCTCGACTTCTCCAGCAGGTAGTTCAGGATATGTCCTCCAACAGCATCCCCCTATGAGCATCATGATCCTAAAGACAGCAGCTCTACAACCTCCAGAAAGAACATAGCCTATGGTCCAATGGCCATATTTTAAAAATCTTCCTCTTGAAAGTTATTTTGTAGATGTAAGAGAGGAAAGTTGATATTTTTTTCTTTGAAGTGAAGTTTGTCAATTTGTCCTTTTTTTAACTCTAAGGGATTCAAATTGATTTAGCCCTTTTAAACTTTTTTTTTTTTTTACAATTATATAGGTTTTTTGAACATATCAATAGTTTTACTTTGTGTGTCATATAATTAAAACATTATCTTGTCATTTTATTTAGAGTATGTCCTGTTTGTATATTCACTTTAATATGCTAATGTAAAAACTAGATTTGAAGATAGAATTTTAATAGCACATCTGTGAATATGGCTCCTAATCCTTACCTCACTGTCAAACTGAATGTCCATATACTTCCCAAACCGACTCGAGTTGTCATTTTTCAGTGTTTTAGCGTTCCCAAAAGCCTGCAGGGAAACACAAGCATATCATGCAGAGTAATTAATGTCAGCATGACCTGAATTTTGTTATGTCATTACAATGATATAACATTAAGTAACCATCATACCTCTAGGACAGGGTTGGACATGAGCATTTTGTCCCTGACAGTGTTAAGTAGAGTGGTGCTCGGACAGCTGACAGCATAATACTGCAGAATCTTCTTGGAGGCCTCCGTCTTCCCCGCACCGCTCTCACCAGAGATGAGGATGAAGTGATTGTTTAACTCTGTCAGCATGGTGTGGTAGGCGTTGTCTGCCAAGGCGTAGCTGTAGAGGTGCACAACATTTCACAGGTGAACCTAAAAACACTGGACTAACAGTTACTTCAAGTTACTTTCAGGAGCTTGTCAGTGTGTGCTTGCAGACATAGGCTATTTACTCACATGTGTGGTGGAAGCTCAAAAAAGTTGACACCCATGTATAGATCCATCTGTTTCTTATTGTAGATATCCAGATCTTTGTAGGGGTTGACTGACACTATCGAAGTGCCAATGTAGGTCTAAAACAGTGAGTTAAAACATATTAGATTCATTGTAAAGTGTGTACATACATCAGTTGCAGGGTTCAAAGTCCTGGACTTACATAGATGAGATCCTTGCTGAAGCGTTTCTTGAGGTTGCTGAGGAAGGCCGGCTCTGTGGTTTCATCCAGGAGGACAAAGTCCTGAATGCCAACCCGGTCCCTGGCAGTCAGGGCACCCTCCATGTCCAGCTGACCCTGTGCAACAAGTTTCATCAACCATTATAAAGGAAATATATAAAAGTATTAAGAGCAATGGGAAAACTCTTAAAAGTTTAAGTTATACCAAATCCCAGGAGTTCTACACAATAATCTAGATATATCTATATTTCTCAAACATATTACCTAATAAATAGTACTTTGCAGTCAAAAACAGAAGTTTTTAGAGTAAAAAAATTTTTTATTCAACTTCAAGTTCAACTTTTGAGGAAGCAACATCTGCCAAAATAACAGTAACAAGTGTAACATACGTTGCATGTATAACAATGATATTCAAAATTCTCAACCATGTATTTTAACTCATGCAGCTGGATGAATGACTGTTTGAATAAATGGCTCCGTGGGGGAGGAAGGAACTGAAAAAAGCACCAGAAAAAGCACAAACATGGTCCCCGTTAGTTCTATTGAAATAAGAGGTCTAGAGGTCCTATGTGGCTTTGAAGCAAAGCTCTGTGATTGTGCAGACGAACAGACAGAAGCTAATGATCGCTACACAGCACACAGGGACCTTGGCTGGCAGCCCATAGTTCACTAGAGCTGACGCACCAACCAAACACAACACACTGTGCAAATGGACTTGGGGGAGCCCAAAACAGCGGCACATTTAAGAAGCATAGTGGGAAAAATTCCACCGATCTGTTTTGCATTCTCAGCACCAACACTTAGACCAAAGGTTTTCACAGCTTTTGTTGGTTTTGTATTTTTTCTCCCCTCTCCTTTGGAAGCAGAAGTCCTTTGATTCTCAATTCTCTCTGTAAAAACATTAAAAAAAGATAATCCATTGGATCTAATTGACACAAAGCCCTCCGTCCCTCCTCCTCCCCTGCCTCTATCCTCCGCCTATGGCCCTCATTTCTTCTGAGAAAGGCCAAGTGTTTTTGTCCTGTAAATACCACGGAGCAGAGACAAAAAAGACGTCTTTAAAATGCAGTCTACAATCCATTACACATATTCCCCCTGCATATCCATTCAGTAATTATTCATTAGAAAACATTTAACGTCACAGTGAATTTCACACTAGGCAGTCGAAACACAATAGAGGAGATTTGGCCTATTTTGGGGTGAGGAGTTGGGGAGGGGGTTGGCTGTACAGAGGAAGGGTGAAGGCGAAAGAGGGGGGTGAGGAGGGGAGCAGTATTTGTCTGATCTGAGAACCTCTGAAACGGGGCCGTCTTGAGACAACGGGACAGACTAAATAGTGCAGTAACGGTCTGTGCCCCGCTGCTTGCTGTGACACTCATTTAGTGTGCCCCGAGGACGAACAATAGAGGCTTGTTCTAAGCAATCCTGTGCTGTAATTTGGACTTCATTACTTTGCTCACACGGGGCCCCATGGACGGATAGAGGAGGCTAGTCAGATGAGAGTGTTTTTTTCCACCTGTCAGCCCCGCACCCCCGAATGCTCTCACCCTTCTCCTCAACAATACCACTCACCCCGTGTCCCCACCAATAACCCTCACCCGACCCCCTTCCCATAGCCGCCCCCCCACCACCCCCACCCACTTTAAGCCAATGAGACAGGTGAACAATATCAATGAAGGAACCCTTTTTGGGATGTCAGAATCAATCTGGCAAAGTGATGGTAGTGGTGCTGGTGTGGGGTATCTGTGACACCCCCCTTTCTTCATGGGAACAAACTTCTCTCAGGGCAGCGCAAGCAGACAATATGCTGGGACAGCGTGACTTAGGGATCTGCCATACAGTGTTACAAGTAATAACACGGACAGATAAGCTCCTGTCAAGAGGAGGATTCGTGAATTCAGTGGTCATAATGATGCTAATGTTTTAGGTTTTCATCCAGAGCAAGAACAAAATCTAAAGGGTTGTTGTGCTCTGAATGTTGTTTGCTTTAGTGTCCTGCAGGTATTTTTTTCCAATCACACTATGTTAGAAAAGCTTAACATTAAAAGGGGCGAGGACAAGAAAGTCTGAGTATAGAAAGAACTCCCCCTCATGCCTGTTATTTGTAGCTTTATATACAAACAAGATTGTAATTCTAATTATAATTAAACAGCCGACAGCTTGATCTGATGCACAGCGGAAAGAATGATTATGTAATGAATCCACTTGAGCCATTGTCAGATCAGGTGAATTGCCTCGCTACCTCAGAGTCACAACCAATTGTATTTTAATTAAGAGATGGTCCCTCATCTTGGTCTAGAGTGTCAGTGTTGCCTGAGACTGAGTGACCTCATCTGTGCAAGAAGCAGAAGTAGCCTTTAGGGGAGAGAAGGAGGGTGGGAGGGAGGGAGGGGGAGACAGAGCAATTTACCAACCAAGTAACAGAAAAGTTTATCTCCCTCTTTAGGGGGATTCTGCCTGATTATCTGGTTTTTGGTAATATCTCCACTTGACCCCAAAGGTCTTCATATCTTGCAACAAACAAATGGTTCTGTGTAGCTTCTACTGACCAAAGCCATTTCCAAGAAGCAGCTTAAGGCTAAGACAGTATGTAATCTTAGCCTGTAGACAACAATGGGACTCATATCATCTTAGTCTTAAAATGGGAACACTGGGAAACATAAGAGAACATTCACACTGAACTGTCAAGCTTTAAAACCCTTTGACAGCATCTATAATACCCAAACTGCACTTTGAAATGCAATAAAACTACAAGGCTGTTCACAAAGAGAATCACATGACAATAAAAAAAAAACCCTCAAACCTGCATTTTTGAAGTTGTATCCGTCTGTTCAAACTGGCAAAAGTTTCCTTGTCTCCAGAGAAGTTAGACAGGAGTAACGTGTCCTCCTGTGTCTGCTTGCACGCAGACAATCAGTGAACCTGTAAGCACTGGAGGCTTGACAGTTAGTTGGCAAAAGTCCAGCCTGTGTAATACTAATAAAAAACACATTTACTGTCCTCTCCTGAGGTTTGTCTAGCAGCTCATTAATCCTGTAATGCAGGTGTTGGTGATGCTGCATGGAGGCCTGGGCACATATATGCTCCTCCACACCATCCTGACCCAGACTCGGGACACTGTGGGCCAGGTGCTTAATCATTCATGTCGTGGGAGGTGAAGGGACAGAGAGATCTTATTCAGTTCTTACCTGGGTATCTACTGCTCTGCTGAGTGTAACATAACAATACAGAAACAAGATCCAAACCACACCAAACCAACTGTCCCCCTTTCGCTCTCTTCTTCTCCTCCACTTTAAGCTCCATTACATCTCTACTAACAGCAAAAAAAAGTCTCCTTATCCCTGCTGGCAGAGTCTAGGTCTGGTTACTGATCTTTGATTAGATGGATACATTACAGCGTATTCACTAACTGCTTTATTGCTCAGCATAACAGAGTTGTTCAAGGGAGCAGCGTTGTTTAGAAAGGCAGTCTGAGCTGCCAATGTTCAGTCCTTGTGTAAAATGCGACTGGGTTGATGCCCAAATGCAATTACCTCATTTTTTGCTTGAGTGAGAACAATTATCAGACAACAGCACATTCAATTCAAGTTCCTACAACAGCATTTAAATGCCAGAGTCTATAATTGGCCTTCAACTTTAATTGTATCGTACTCAGGGAAAATTTCTCATTAAAATATTATTATAAAATGTAATATAATTGTGTGAATATATACAGTACCAGTCAAAAGTGTGGACTGTGTGTTTCAACTGGTAATGTATATGTGGTATTAACAGTCACACTGCTAACATGGTGATGTTATGATGTATAATGTTTACCATGTTCAGCATCTTAGTTTAGCATGTTAGCATGCTAACATTTGCTAATTGGCACTAAACACAAAGGACAGCTGAGACAGTGAATGTGAATGTAATTAGTTTTTTACATATCTAGTCATGAACCAAAGTAAATTTATCAAATAAAACAAATTTTATTATCAGACGATGACTAGATGAAAAAAGTCAGACAATCATGAAAGTCAGTATGTGTTTAGCCCATCAAACGGTTTAAATATTCATAACGACTCAGCTTTTGATGAGTATCCCCTGAATGTGATGACACATTCCAGATTTTATGTTGTCACTTGAAATACGCATGTTTCAAATATTTTTTTTAAATGTTTTATGCATGTTTATATACTTTCTTCTGTGTGCTTAAGTCTTTATTTTATTGTCCCTCAGGGACAATAAATTTTAATTTGAAAGTTTCAGTTATGGGATTCATCCTCTGGGGAACATGAAAGTCTCTAGAAAATCTCATGGCATGGACCAAAGTAACCAACTGATCAAACAATACTACCCTCCCTATAGAGCTATGATGATAACATGGTTAAAAATAAAAGGACAAACTCTTATGTTTAAACACATAAATTATTACTTACAACTAGATGCTTAAGCATTTGCAAACTTATAGTGGAGTAATTGTTGGGCCTTGATTTAGTATTAAGGCTGTTCATATCCTCAATATCCAGCAATACTGATCTTTTTTAAACTGTAAAACTATTGTGCAGTCAACATACATTTCATACTCATCATTTCTCTCTGTATTACACGTTTGGACGGACTTCCTTACAGACAAGGAGAAATAATCAACTCATGATATTCATCTATAAAGCTCTACTGTTTAAGCCTCACATCTCTTCTAATATTTATATCTTGTGACTAACCCTAACCCTAGACACAGAACTCGTTTGAGGTACTAAATGGAATAAACTACAAACTGCCCACAAACTAGATCCTTTTGTTCTCTTTGGAGATTTAAAAACTTAATTATCTGATATGTTTTTTATGATTCTTATGACTGTTTTTATTCATTATTTGTTCATTGTAATTGTGTTGCCTTAGCTGTGTTGTTACTGTATACTGGTTGTTTCTTGTTCTCAGGTCTCTTGACAAACAGATCTCAATCTCAATGAGAGTACTTGATTAAATAAAGTTTAAATTAAAAATATATATATGATTATTTTTATGTCTTGAGACTATGTGCTAAAAAATCAATAGTGAGTTTTCTTTTGTGTATAAAAATGAACATTCCTTAAAGCAGCTGCACCTTGTGAGAAGAGACTGGGTGGAAGTAACAATGTGTTTACTTCTGTTACCTGGTAACCACCATCAAAAAACACACACCCTCCACCTTAACACAGGTGTCAGTTTTCTCTGCTCTGGTGACTTAAATGTGTGAAAAGATCAGGTTTCACCCAATTTATGGATTGATTAATTATTGGAAAGTTCTCAGTCGGTTGCTATAATTGGTGACCAGTTGAGTGTTGAACATATTTTAATTATTCACTCTCCACTCCAGAAAAGTTGTCAAGGTTACCTCCGCCGTCGCCCCACCTCTCCCCCGGCCCATGCTTGTCCAATCTTAACAAGCTTTGTGCTACCCACTGGGCTCTGATTCAGCACGAGACCCGGCAAATCCAATTACACAGGAGTCAGAGAGGTTGATTTTCCCATTATAGATTCCATGCTGAGAATGAGAGCTGATGATAACACTCACATCACACCACTACTGCCCCCTCGCTCTCGCCTCTCTCCTTCTCATTTTGTCTCCATTTCACTGTTTCCCTCCCTTTATTTCTCCCTCTCTTCCTATCTAATTCTTCTTTTCCCAAAGACCCTCTTTCTTCCCCTGTCCCTTTCTTTTGATCTCTCCTTCTTTCATAGTCCATTATTCTAATTTTTCAGAGCAGCGTAACGAAGGCTGGGCCTGTCATCATTTCAGTCCTTAAGTGCTGGGTCAGTGAGGTTAGTTCATACTTCACATTGGACATTTTTTACTTAGACATAATTTCTGTCTTGCTTGAGAAACAAGAAGGATATATAACATTATTAAACCTCCCTTTTAATTGTTTTTTTCTTCTGTCAGGCATTTTTTTGGACCTGTGCCTTTAAATATCTCATTCTAATTTGCTTTACACTTGATTAGACAATTATCTTTATACAATACCCACTTAAACACCAGGAATGAAATATTTGTCAGCTTGGATAACCTCTGAAAGGTCATTGCTGAAACTAAATGCACAGTTATTCAGACAACTTGACTTAGCGGTGTCTGAGTGCCATCCTTAGAGGACACCATGTGCCTGCTGCGCCACATAAAAAGTAAATGAGAGCTCTTTTGGAAATGAGGCTCTTTTACATTCAATCGGCTGTGAAAACGAAGAAGACTTTTGCTCCATCTTTACCCTCTAGGGCACCAAAAAGGACTGACCTCGCCTCAGAGCAGAGGCTTTGGTGTTGACACAGGTCGCTCAGAGGTCAACACCATTGACCTCTCTAAAACTTGAAGATGGGGTTTTCTGTGATCCTGCAGGACAATAGGATTGTGAAGTCCAGCAGTCTGTCCAGAGAAATCATCTGCCCTGCAGGAGGGAAAATGGTGTGATGGGATGTGTGCTTGACCATTATTAACCAATACTCAGTCAGTGCATAAAACATCCACTGCAGCTCAACCTCCCCATTGTCCATACTGATACAAACAGATGGCTAATTGTGAATACACTTCTAAGCATTATGCATAGCATTATATGTACATAAATGGCATTATGTAATCTGAATTTAGTGGCAAGAATCTGAGCGATGGAGATCTGAATATCTCACCAAAAAAACCCAAAACTGTCTGTATGCTTGTCTGTCAAGTTGTCTGATTGTAATTTCATTTATTCATGTGTGATCTGGATAAAGTGACCCTTTAATACAATTTCCTGTTCTGATTATTGAATTCTGGAAGTCATTATGCAACATATCAAGTTTATTATATCACAACAGTGTTTGAGCTTAAAAGGTTTAAGACAACTATAATCTTGTGTAGTAAACATTTAATTTCCCCTTTTACTGAATAGATGTGAAGCAAACACATAAATGAGTAAATGATGTAACATTACATGAACAACTTAATACTAGAGTTGCCATTTTATCATTGTGGTGTCACGTCTTTCTTCTATCAAGGAAACAGAAGTTACATCACAGAAACCTTTTGTAAGTCGTCACTGACTGACCTTTGACAGAGCAACCTGAGGCCTGACAGTCTGGACACTCTGCTCCGTCCAGGTTGAAGCATCTTTGGGGAAACAAAGTCTTTGGCAGGACCCCGATGCTGCGTCTTGGCTAAGCATGGCCGACAGCAGCTTCCTCTGTGTGACCATGAGGGTCACTCTGGGTGACATGCTGTTCTGGGGGACACTGTGTCTCTCTGCCTGCAGAGGAGATTAGAGGGGTGAGCTGACCTCGTTCTCAGAGGGGCTGGTGTGTTTTGAGTAAACAATTGGTGCAAGACAAAAACACAGGCTACAAACACAGGCCAACCCTGGGCGGTGATCCCATTTTTTCCCCATTACTCCACAACAGGCATGAGAGAGGAGAGCCGTCACTCTGTGTTCCTGGACTGCAGGGAGTCCTCGTGCTCTGATGCATCAGTGGCACTCAGAGTCTCCCTGAGTGCATCACACGCAGCCAGGTCAAGCTCTCAGAGCTGGCCCACAGGTCACTGCCATTAACCTGAGAGTCCTACAATTTCACTCGCTGGCCGTGGAGAAATATCTTGATAATATCAACATGTTCCTGACAGTTACTGAGGCTATGCCCGGTTGCACACTACAGTAAAACCACAGAACAGAAACCACTTCGCAGAAGCTTTTTCATTGCCCAACAAATTATGTAATTTAGCAACAGGAAAACACAATAAAACTACTGGCATAGAGGGACAGGTGATACAAGTAGATTTTTCCCATTTAAGGCTTAAAAAAGACATGTACATCTGCAAAGAAGTCTTTATTCTTCTGTTTTATTGAGAGATGTTTCTCTTATTTTGTCCCAGCAGATGTGCATGCCTACAGTAAATGTCTGCATGATGGTTATATTGTCAAGATATTTATTCATGGCCAGATGTGACATTGTAGGACTGATGCGCCAGCAATTCATGCAGCAAACTGAGTCCTATCAAGTTTAACATCGATGGCAGCAGGTGTCACTTAAAAGAAGTTTGACAACCACCATTTGAATATTCAAGACAACTTAAGCCAGACAGTTGCTGCCTGAACTGCTGGTGCATCAGTTGAAGAACACTGTAGAACGTGGTGTAGAGTGAAGACTAAACCGGGACAACTTAGAAAGGTAAATAGTGATCACAAAAAGACACAACACAGACACACTGACTAAAACCCAAAAGTAAAAACTATAGCATCAAAAATCACCAATTCAGATTTGGTATTTACTGCACTGGTGCTACATTGCATTGTCAGTAAATCTGCAACTATTATTTTTATTATAGATTAAACTGCAGATTATTTTTTTGATTAATCGACTAATTGTTTGGTGTAAGAGAGAGGAAACTGGCGTCACAATTTCCTAAAGGCCAACATGACATCACTCCCAAACATAAAGATATTCAGTTTACTCAGAGCCGTATAAAGAGAGTTTACTATACAGATGGGGGAAAAGGGAATGTTGGGCATTTCTGCTTGAAAAATACATTTAGAAAGAATTAATCATGAATCACAATAGTTGCAGATTATTTTTTCTGTCAGCCAAACATCAACAACACCTGACCAACAGTATTTGACAGTATTTCACATACACTGGTCCAGGGTGTCACTCTCCTGTTTCCAGATCGTAACCCTGCAGGCTTTAGGACCTGGAGGATGTGCTCTCTGAGGACGGCCTTGTTTTTGTCCGTTACGTTCATGCATGTAATCATTGATTGTGCCTATTGTGACAGGCCGATTTACCATCTGTAGGGTCCCATGGGACTGATAGTGCTGTCAGTGCTGCCTCCCTACAGACTTGAAGGAATGCCCCTTTAATATCCGGCCGCAATTTTAATCTTTAACAGGTTTCACCTTTAAGATTATATTAATTCCTAAAATACAGCAACTTCACCACTGGAACACAAACATTTTCCTCTATAAAGGCAGATTTTTTATCATCTCTGATCTTCTATCAAATTGTATAACAATTTAAAGTGAGACATGGCTGTCACTTGGGGGTCCATCCCTTTAAAATTTCTCGTCAATTAAATAATAGTGAAATCTAACTTTTGCTTTGACCCCCTGGAGCTCCCATAAGGACCCCTGGGGGTCACTGAATGCAACAATCAAATAGTCATATTCATTTATTATTCTGAGAAATTCGGGAAAAAGTAAATCAGCAAACAAATATGAATGCTTAGAGCTGCTTTACCACATTACTCCTCTTTTTTTCCCTACAAATGTAAGGGTGCATCAATCCTCTTAGAGCTGTAGATATTAGAAAAACCCAGTTAGACTCTCTGTAGAGACAAAAAAAAAAGATTTCACCCAAGTAGTCATTGCACAATTGAGAGGATCTCATAAAGAAAACCAGCTGTTGGAGGTGAGATTTTTTCTTTACTCAGCTGAAGTGAGGAGGTGTCACAGTCATTTCTTATTTTCTGAACTGGTTAGTGTACTGTCTTCTGTCTTCTTGCCACTCTTTTTTTTGTGCTGGAGTGAACCTGTTCTCCACTGTGAGCCTTTGCCGCCTCCTGCTGCAGCCCCCCTGCCCTCCCTATACGCGCCTCCCCGGCTCTTTTTCCCACTGCTGAGAGGAGCAGGACGCGGCCACAGCGGCGGGAAGCAAATTATCTACAAGCACTTCCCTAAAAGAAAAAAAAAAAAGTTCACACTCACATACACAGATGCCACCACAAGTAGCGACTCACATCGTCTTAGACCTGAACGAAGGAGCTTACTTGGAATAACCTGACAGGAGCACACTGGAGCAAAATGGATATTTCATGATTCTTCTTCATTTTTTGTTTAATTTAGGTGTTTTTGTCTGCTGCTTCTGTTTTGCATGACCTAGTTTAACTATTTTAATATACTTAACTTTTTCTTTTGCCATACTAGTCAAATTACTTGGACAGATTATAGGCCTATAGGCCTGTACTTATGTATTTAGTGATATATTAAGACGCACAAGGCGCACCTGTGTCCCTGGAGCTACCAGCGCAATAGGACTAACAGAGAGGAAGATAAAAGATAAAAACGTGTAGATATAACAACTTATTTCTTTACTAATAACCCCATAAGATGACTGAAATGTCTGGATGGAGTATGGTCTGATTTTTAATCCAACAAGCTTCGCGTTTGGCTGCTGTTGGATCCACTGGAGGAGCGCACTGCTGTGACACAAAGCAGCCAACAAACTGAGAGAGAGAGAAAAAAAAATCAAATCTCTGCTACTTCTGTGTTGCTCCTTGCATTGGGAAGTGTGGATGTCCTCGGGACTGTTAACAGGCACTGCATTAACAGCAGCTGTCAAACTCATGGGATCCTCCTCCTCCTCCTCCTGCGCCCCGGGCGACTTGGAGCTCTGCTGAGGTCTCCACTGCGCATGACAGAGCGCTGGACAGCTCCAGAGAGGGAAATTTAAAAACGGTTTTGGAGAATCAAGTGCAACACAGTGAAATACAGTACAGGGGCTCGCGACCGGCTCACACATCCTTCAATATCTTACAAAACAGGTGAATATTTTTTTTACTGATTTCTCTCTTTCAGCGTCACAGTCTTTGTGTGATTGTTAGTTTTTATGAGCTAAGTGACATTTTAATGATTAAAAGCTTTATTCTTAATTTCTTTGTTGGCAGACATGATGAACCATTTACTTCTACAGGCTAACTTAATGTGACCTAACTGTTATGTAAACATTTGAACTGAATGTCTGTCTATAAATACAGGCTATTTTTATTATATGTATTTTTCATGTAATTCAATTAATGAGGGTGAAGAGTAGAAAATCATTTAAACACTTGAAAAGGTTTCAGACAACAACAAAGGCATGTACGAGCCTGTTATCAATTTATTTTGCATCTGGTTAATCTTCCTCAAAATTGGGTTGATATATTTGCTTTTTACTAACTCAGAAACAATTTGGTCAAAGTAATATCATCCATGTTGTAATAAGCTTCAACATTGCTTTATTTCTGTTTGAAGATAATCTAAAGTGTGTTCATTTTATTGATGTCCGTGCAGAGGCACCACACATCCCAGGAAATGATAGAAGGTGGAATTACATCCAGGATGTCAGGAATAATTGAAAATGCTGGGCATCATCCGTCTCCACAAGACTACAGGTAGGATTTAAACCATGTTCAGCTTTATTAGAACCGACTGTTACAGACTCATCTTTGACTAAACAATTTATAATTTCTTTTGTTGCATATTGTCAAAAAAAAAACACTCTCTGAGACGCCTTAATAGATGAAATGCATATTTTTATTAATAAAACCCCTTAAGGTGTTTTGCAAAGAGTCATGGAACAAATTGTTCAACTCCACTATGTTTCATCTAAAGGTAGATGGACAGCTCTTTTTGTGCATGAGGGGGGGTTGCGTGAAAAAGGAGAGAGGAAAAAAAATCTGAACTGAAGAATAAATGATTTTCAGACTGAATGGATCTGTCAGAAACCATCAGCTCTGTTTACACTCCCGCTGTCGGCACACGGAGAGCCTGAGCCTCTTGGCCTGCTGGCTCAGGGGGAGACGGGGCGCTCTGGGTCACCAGTATGCACAAGTGGCTCCCAATTAGAAAAGGAGGGAGGGAAGGGAAGGGAGAGAGAGGGAGGGAGGCAGGGAGGGAAGGAGGAGGTGCAATATTTAGTGTTGTTGAACCTCTGGGAAGGCTCGGATGATACATGGCGACACCAGCTCAACATGTTTTGCATCAGTGAGCAATTTCTATGCTGCTGGTAGTACAAGAGGAGGGGAGGTGGGAATACCCCCCATGTGTCATCTATTCTTATGTTTTTATCAGTATGTACTGGGCATTTATGATGAATAATTGCAACCTTGAGAAGACATGTGAAGAAAAAGTGTAAAAGAGCAGCTATAGCAACTACTGACTATAATTTTATGCTTTTTATGCCACACAAAAAGAAAAAGACTCTCTGCATTTGTACCTTTGTAGTGCTTTCATTCAACATTCAGTCACTCATAGATGCTTGAAAATTATTCATTCATTTCGTGAAAAGTGAAATAAAACTCGCAGCTGCTAGACAGCAATAACAAAGTTCACAAACTTCAAAGCTCCAGCTGGGATATTGTGATACTGAACTTCACAACAACACCTGTCTGCCTCTGTCCTCAAAAAGGACGATCACACAGAATCATTTGCTGGCGCATGCAAGGTGTTCGAGGCTGATCGTGCTGATTCCTGGCTGCAATGATGTCATTTATTCAGATGGCAGACACAGAGCCCTGACCTCAAACTACATTTGCACCCCCTAACCCCCAACCCCCCTGGCCTTAGGCTCCGTTGATTTCCCCGTGTAGGGAGGGTGGGTGGGGGGGTTGGGGGCGGCAGTGAGGATAGAGGCTGGAAAGGGACAGGGAAGCAGATGGCATCCTATTTGTCCCTCTTATGTGAGGGCTGTCATTCCAACAGATTAATGCAAGGGCCGGGTAAAGAAAAGAAACGACAGAGACAATCAAGGAAGGGTCTGGAGAAGACAATAGAGCCACGTGCCACTGGGCAGATTTGTCGTTTGGGACACAATAGGTGATCATTTTTCAATAGACAAGGCCAACTGTTGCAGGCAACATGTGCTGCTGTCCCATGTTTCAAACGATCTCATGCGTTGTTTACTTATGATTCAGCCAATGGTTAGGGCCAGACTGTGGTCACCTGACACAGGGTTGATTTTTTAATAGGAGATTTGGTGTGTATGAGGGGGGTGGGGGTGGCGGTGGAGGGGCGTACTTCTACACTGTCCACAGACCCACAAAGTAACTGAATAGTATGTGTTGTCATAGCGACCCCAATTACTAAACCCCTGCACAGTAAGTGTGTGTGCAGGGGAGACTGAAGAGGATTCAAGAGGATTCCTCTCTTTTCTTTCTTTCTCTTCGAGGCTCGCTGCATAAAAAACGTAATGGCTGAAAGCTGATTGGCGCTGGCAGTTCACTGGTTAAACAAAAATCCTTCTTTTAATCCAGTTTACAGCAAAATAATAGCATGGATTATACGAATAAAATTATGGATTAAAAACATCTATTACTGAAAACATATTTGCAATTTTGAAAATATATGTTTTCCATATTTTCATAAATCAGCAAAGAAGAATAAACTAAGAGAAACAAAGATCAGTGTGCCGTTCCTTGTATTCCAATCTCAACAGATGATTTCCTCTGAATGGAAAGCTTGTTTAACTCCCTCATTGTTGATTAAAACTGTCACTGCTAAATAACACTTGTAGTTAATCTTCTTATGGTAAATCCTGGATGGCACAGCTAATACACGGCTTTGCTGAGCAGCTTTCATCTGTTTCCCCAGATTCAGACTCATTACAGTGGTTTTGACTTTGAAGGACAAACATGTTCTTTCAAGTGTTTAGATTTAAATTCCACTTCTGGTCTATGTGTGTCTGAGCCAACAGCCGTGTTTAACCCCCCCCCCCCCCAACCACCCCTCCCCTTCCTCCTCCTCCTCCTCCTCTCTTGAAGGCTTCTGACCACGGACCCCTCCCAGCTGAGGGAGGAGGACCTCCCTGGGGACCTGCAGTCTCTGTCATGGCTCACCTCTGTGGATGTGCCCCGACTACAGCAGATGGTTGATAGTCGAGGCCACAGTAACGGGCCCTCCCAGGGCAGCTTGTTGGAGCAACAGACAGGTGAGGTGACAGGCAGGGGACAGTGCAACATTCAAAAACCTCGTCATCTCTCCGATTGGATGAATCAGGAGTGCTGGATTCATAGCCTCTGTAGATAGAACACAGTCTGAAATTTGTTAAAAGTTCCTTTCTGAGATCAATAAAATTTGATCTCATCCGACTCACTTTTGATGAGATTTTCTGAGGTTTGAGCAATCAGCTTTAACTCAGCCCAGTGCAAAGCATTCAAAAACTTTTGGTGGTCGAAGTGCAAAAACAAATTAAAAAAATTGAACATCTTCCCTTTTGAAACATAATGAAAAGTTACTCACAAAACCAACTCTCAGACCTTAAATTGAACAGTTTAATAGGAGAACAGGGCTGCAACTAACAATTATTTTTTTGTTATCGATTTATCTGTCAATTATTTTTGACGATTCACCGATTAGTTGTTTGGTCTATAAAATGTCAGAAATGGTAGGAAATGTTTCTTAAAGCCCAAGATACAACCTAAAATATCTTGTTTTATCCCGACCAACAGCCCACAACCCAAAGATATTCAGTTTACTGTCATAAAGAAACCAGAAATAATTTCTTTAAAAAAAATCACAAAAATGATTATTTGATTATCAAAATTGCAAAAGTTGCTGATTAATTTTCTGTTGATTGACTAATCAATTAATCGACTAATCGTTGCAGCTCTAATCCAGAACCACCTTCAAATCTGTCACTATGAAAAAGAAGAACTGTTCACTCTGAAGTCTGTGGATTGTCATGAAGTAGCCATCAACTTGTTTTTAGAGAGGCTGCTGTAGTGAAATAGAGAAATATCTTTAAACCTCAGAAACCACACCACAAATATTTAAAAGGATAGAAAGCCCTCAATCAAATGTGTTTGTTTCTGTTATTGGGCAAACTTTCCTTTAAATTCAACAACAGTCTGGCTGCTCCTCCTTACAGCTCAGCTGAACAACATGACGATGACCGCAGGTCAGGGCTCCATGCTCCACCTCCAGAGCAACATGCAGCACAGCCCCCTGGGAATCAGCATCATCAACACCCACAGCGGAAGTGTGAGTTTTAGCAGTGGTGCAAAGAAAAAAAAAGTTTTGTGTTGTATGGTGATTATTGTGTAATTTAATGTGAAATGTCCCTTTGTTTCACAGATGTCTCCATTCTCCATGAATGGGCTGCCCTCACCTGGATACCAGTGCCCTACCTCAGTCTACCAGCCCACACCCCAGCAGGTGTACTCTCTAACCCAAACTGGACAACAGGTAACATACACTAACTTCATAAAGAGTCTGATCAACAGGGATACTATAAATGATAAAGTTCCTCATCACTATCTTCTCCTTTATCTCTTAGTGTTCAACTGGTGGGCTTTATAGCAATGTCTCTTTCAACAACCAAAGTCTGTTTACGCAACCTCGCCTGGCTCCACAAGACCAGGAGCTGCAGCCCAAGTCTTTTCCCAAGCCAATCTACTCCTACAGGTCAGACTTCACTTAACTATCTGAAATCAAATAAAAATATTCACCTGCATTACTTTATAGTCTGCTTTCAATTTCTTTCAATTAATGATTTTTTTTCCTGGTGATTATTTCTCAGCTGTTTGATTGCCATGGCTCTGAAGAACAGCAAAACTGGCAGCCTCCCAGTCAGTGAGATCTATAGCTTTATGAAGGAACACTTTCCTTATTTCAAGGTATGATCCTCTATTAATATTAAACTGAAAAGGGCAAAAAGAGATGTGTGTAGTTAAAGGATGTGACAGTATACATTAACTCTTTCCCTGCAGACTGCACCGGATGGATGGAAGAACTCAGTCAGACACAATCTGTCCTTAAACAAATGCTTTGAGAAAGTGGAGAACAAGACGAGCAGCTCTTCCCGTAAAGGCTGTCTATGGGCGCTGAACCCTGCCAAAATAGACAAGATGGAGGAAGAGATGCAGAAGTGGAAACGCAAGGATCTCCCAGCCATCCGCCGCAGCATGGCTAATCCTGGTGAGAAATGCATTTTCCTAAACATTAAAGGTCCAACGCTGAGCCAAGAGGCAAGAAAAGCAGAAAGGTTCTTACTTATTCTGATAATCTGTCGTCTTCCCTGCAGATGAGCTGGACAAACTGATCACAGACCGCCCCGAGAACTGCAGACGAAAGACTATAGAGCCGGGCATGACACGGCTGCCCAGCTGTCCAACTGGCCTCCCGCTGCCGGTCCCAGCCCAGATGCAGCCCCAGCCTATAGTCACCCTCTCCCTGCCGTGTTTACCCATGCACCAGCACCACCAGCTTCAGGCCCAGCTCCAGGCTCAGGCCCGCCTGGCCCCTATGTCCCCTGCTCCAGCCCAGACACCCCCCCTCCACACAGTCCCTGACCTTTCCCACAGTCCCCTCACCCAGCAGGCCAGCAAGCCGCCAGACGATTTCTACAGTGTGCATGGTGATACTCACACAGAGGTGGACGCGCTGGATCCCAGCATCATGGACTTTGCCCTTCAAGGTGAGTTTTTGGAGTGTTTTTTGTTTGCTACAGTAGATAACAGCTGTGTCGTTGAAGCAGCACACTAACCCCTCTACCTGTCTTCTCAGGTAATCTGTGGGAAGAAATGAAGGACGACAGCTTTAACCTGGATGCTTTGGGTACCTTCAGTAACTCGCCCCTCCGACTATCAGACTGTGACTTGGGAACGGCCAACCTGCCTCCTGCCTCCAGCGGAGCAAACCTGCCGCTGTCAGATGTGCAAGTGACGGGCCTCTACACCTCTTACACCTCCCAGGATCACCTCTCTTCCCAGTACATGGGCACACCAGCCACCAGCAAGCCCATCGCCCTGCTTTAAAGCAGCTGAACTGTCTCAAAAAGAGTCAGTGTGATTTATGTGACTGTCTGTGGATATCTGTGGGCGCCGGCTGAAGAAGTCTGAAGGTTTCTTTTGAGCAAATAAGCTGGGAACTATCTGAAGAATGTTTGAAAACAATCTCCCCACATACAGTCCACAAGAAAACAGCTCTTTAAGAAATAAAACTGGTGATTGATAAAGAGGCTGCTGTAGGAGAAAAGTATGTAAGACTTAAAATATCTAGCTTTGCCAAGCAAAGACTCAAAGCCTGTGTAAGTACATACACTCTTTGTGGAGAAGTAAGTTAGCATCCGCCAGTTTTTCTACTGTTCACTCTGCGTTTTAAAGCCCTACCATACTGTAGCTCCCTGTCTCTTGTCTGTTGTATCGTGCTAGACATTATTGCTGTGATGTTTTATTTATATTTATAAAAAGGCAGCTGGAGAAGGTGATGACTCTATCAATCTTTTGCTGTATATATTTGAATGTTTCAAATTGCTATTGCCACAGAAAAGCTTTCTTTTGACTGTATTTACCCACCTCGTTCCAAAATGCCAACGTGTGCCAACACTCGGTAATCCAGATTTTACGCATTATTCTTCTACACACTGTGATTAACATGCCTGAAAGTCAGATGCATATTATGTTCATTAACTTGACCATAATAAAAATAAAATGGGTAAATAAAAGAGGTTTCTTTTGCCAAAAAATATATCAATCACATTTATTAATAAACAGCCCTTGGTAGAACACAAGACACAGGAAAGAGTTTATACACATTCAAATGAAATATGGCTGATAATTCTGGTATTTGGATCAGAGGTAAAGCTAATCAAGCCTCTACATGAGGGGAAATACTTTTGTGACTTATGTCCACCTTTTGCAAAACCTGAGTTTTAAGAATTACTGCTACACATCATAGATATTCAGATCTATCACACGCATTGTCACAGTATCTCCTATCATTCATGCCATTGGCTTAGCACACACAACCCTACAGCATAAACACATACAAACAGTGACAATGAAAAGATGGACGACATGAGTCCAACGTCAACAGTGTAATGACAAACATAATTGCACTCATAATACTGCTTATTAGAAAAAAAATCTCCATCTTAATTTGCATTCTGCATTGCAGTACTGATAAAAATTCAGAATTTCAGTCAATGCAGTAATGAAACATAGATTAACTGATTGTAGGATTTCATTTTCTGGCTCAGAAATTTGAAATGTTTTCTTATTGTTTTATTTGAAGAATGATCATAGAATTGATCAGTTGTCCATACTCATTTTTATGTGAGCTACATTCAAAGATAACACGTAGTCTTTTGTATACCTTAAACTAAATGTGACCAGCAGCACCTACTTTCATATGAAGTCTTCACTTCATGCAGCTTGTATAACTCAAGCATAACCTCAAAAAGCTGCACTGAGCACTGAGAAGGCAAAGTGAACATTGTCATATGTATAAATACAGCTAAGTCAAATGTGCTTTGCAGTGACAGTTTGTGAACCAAAACTGAGCAGCTTAACTCACAAAAGACAAACCGTCAGTCAAGAGTATTATATCGTCCATGCGTAGACGCCATTCAACAGCAATGTTTACAACAGACAGAGTACTGTAGTGGTTTTGCGATGACTGAGGAACAAGTCATTTTGTGCATGTCTGTGATATTGCAAAGAATTGCCCTGACTATAATCCTTAAAGTAGAACAAGCTTTACACCTGTTGACACTAATGTAGTTCTTTTTTTTTTTACCAGTGCCATCTACTAGAACAGAGTATTTTGTTCTCTTTAATAATATAACCTGATAAAGGCCCTCAGTTTAACTGCTGCTGGTGCTGTCCATAGTTGCAAGCAGATGAGAGAGTTTGGCCCTTTGGGACGGAGTGATGTTCTGGCTCATGTGGATGATGCAGTCCATGGCTACGTCAGGGTTGGCCTGCACCAGACTAGGACACAGGAGGAAAATTATAAAACAACTGCACCTTTTAAACATGCTAATGGTGAAAATGTAGTAATAGTAAAAATTAACAAGTCAATTGTCTGTCGTTTTTACTTGCATCTGAACAAACTATTGCTTTTAGTGGCCCGTCTGCTGATAGATTAGAAACTCACTTTTGGTTGCATACCACCATGATGACTCTATCGATATTAAATTACCTTGTCAGGCCCAGAATGCATCTCGGTGAGTAAATATATGGGGCGCAAAGTGAGACTAAATAACTTTTCTTAACAGTGACCACCAAAAGTGGCCAAACTATTGAAAGGTTAATGGTAAATGCTAAAACGTAGTAACAGTAGAACAAATAGAGAAAACTCATAAAGTCACTGAACTGATTCAGTAATGGTAGCCACCATAAGCTACTGATCATACCAGACCAATTAAGGCTGTAACAGCAGTGCTGAATTGAGCAAGGATGCGTTTTTTTTTTTTTGCTGGTGACTTCAAGTTTTCATTTGTAAAAGGAGATCTGTTATTTCTGTTTTTAAAAGTTACATAGTCGCTTTAAGATGAAGGTATATGTTAAGGGAGAGCTTTAAATTTAGAATTCTACAGTCCATTTTAGCTAAACATGACTAAACAAGTGATTCTGACTTTTTAGCTGGTGCTCTTTGTGGAGTGGGATATCCGAGGGGACCCGAAAATCATTCACTTATGTCTAAAGTGTAGCTCAGTTATGTATAAGCTCATCATTTTACAATTTACATGCTTTGTAGATTCATTTATATGTGATGTGTAACTGTTAATGGTTTGTGTGAGTGTGTCTGCATACCTGCGGATATGTTTCAAAGTGTTTTCCCTTTTCAGGTACTTGATGTTCTCTCGGATGGCCGATCGAGCACCATCCTCCTTCGACAAATGCTTTTCAAGCCACTCGACTACTGCTTGGTTATTATCCCAGAGGTAGGCCTGGAAAGGAAGACATGAGCAGAAACTGGCAGTGAATACTGATTAGACACACAACAAATAGGCAATAGCATTTTAGTACAGGGGTACTGGGGCAAACGTACAGGGATTTAAAAAAATAAAATCTGCAGCAAAAAAGCTGCAGCCACATACCTTGACAGTTCCCTCTGTTTCAACAAACCAGCGTCGCAGCATAGACTGCATGTGTCCGTCACTGAGGTCCTTGTTGGCCTGCAGAATCTCACACTTGACCACCTGCTCCAACAGGAGGCGGCGCAGACGCCAGTAGAAGAAGGTCCGAACATTCTTCCAATCTAAAATATCCTGTCAAAGGGCACAGTGAAATATGTTATTATAACAACATTAACCTCCACTGAATTCAGTCTTACTTTCTGTGTCTCGTGTCACACATATTGCCATGTTGTCATAAGATCAGTGTTCATGTAGTCCACACTCACAGTGATGACACCCTTCTCCTGCATCCTGCCTGGAGTGTCATGGAGATCTACGAACTGCACTGCCACCTGGTGGTAGATGGGTGACAGGAACTCCTCTCTTGCTTTGAGCTTTGACTCCAGCTCTCTGCACTGCTTGTCAGACAGCTCTGGGGAAGCTGATGAAAATATAAGTGCTCTGAGTGAATATAAATGTCTTGCCAGTGAGGTTACCACCATCCAAACAGTACTATAATGAAAAAGAAAATAAGAAAGTAGGATTGGTTGTGTGACTTCAAAGGAAATAGCATTTACCAAGCTGTTCAACCAGATCAGCATAGACTGAATCCAGTCTTTTCATGGTCTTCAGCAGGTCCTTCCTCCTGAATTTGATCTCCACTGTACCCTCAGCCTCCAGCACACCACCTCTGATTACAGGAAGTCAAACAGTGAGGAGTGAAAAGAGAGAAAGTACTGATTCATACACACACACACACACACACATCTGTCTTGTCTGTCACATCAGACACCATTGATTAACCGTTAAAAACATTGCTGCTTCATGTACCTGCTCTCCCTGTCAGCATACAGCTCCATACACAGTGGGTTGATAGTGGGGTCAATCACCACCCATGACCCTCCTCTCAGCTCAGCGTGTGGTGGGATGTACACCAGCACTGGCTGACGGAAACCATGCAGGGCGTCCACAATATAGGCCCCGAACTTCAATATCTGGTCATACATATCTGGGAGAGGAATGGGAGACCAAATAAATTATCACTTAATTCAACAAATTTTTGAAGTCTCTCTTCAGTGTTAAGTATTCATCCTATACCCTTCATTCCTCCAGAGAAGCCCCTCCAGTTGGCAAACACCATGAGAGGCAGACGTTCATGGTTGAAGTCACAAATAGCCTGAGCTGTTTTAAAGGCCGAATCTGGAAACCACACCTGGCCGGCCTGCTGCATAACCTGGAATAAACACACATCAACACAGGCAAGGATGAGATACTCATATAATATGTTCAAATCATAGATACATGGACAGATTAACTCACTTTAGATTCTGAATCCAAGTTGGCTGGATCTGCGGGGACAGTGAACTCAACTGTACGCGTTTCCACAGCAATGACACCAAGCGGGATTCCTCCTAATCTGTATTCATTCAACAGAGTCAGAAAACAGTGTAAGTAGTGGGATTTAATAATAAACAAACATACATATACAATATTTTTGCATACATTGAGTGTAAAGAGATTTACCGTGCTCTGCCCACTACCACTGTCTGAGCCCAAGACTCCATGATCTCCATGAAAGAGCCGTGGTCGAAGAATCCGCTCTGCCAGGCGCCTTTCACCACTGATAATTTAAATGCAGACAAAAAGCAAATTAACTGGCTTTATTACATTATTATTATTATAAATAGTACAGTTTCAGTTTTAGTTTTCCGTTTTCATGCCACTCACTGGGGTGGGGTCTCCCAGCCAGCATCCAGCGAGGATCGTATGGTGCTTTTGTAGGAGTGAATTCTATCTCTCTGTCTACTGGATCTGTAGTCGTTAAAACGGGCACAGGGGAGTGTTTGTTCTGTCAGGAGAGAAGAACCACTCTGGTTAGTGATCTGATGGATTGGTTCAGACACTGTATATAGATCTAGATGCCACACTATAACTTCAAACATTCAGCTGAACCTTTGGCATGTAGGAGAGCCACTGGAGGATGGTGAAGACACCCTCAAAGTCATCTGACACAGTGGAGTGTGTGACTCCATTATTGTGCATGACCTGGACTCCTCCCAGCTGGTTGTTGGAAGTGTAGACCTGTCTGCCCAGAACCTGTACAGAAACAGAGACTTTATGGGTCACAGTAATGGCTTTTTTTTAAGAGTTACTTAACACACCCTGAAAAAATCTTGTTTTTGCTGCAACCAGTTGTTTAACTTCTTCTCTCTTCACTGTAGGACCCTGTGAAATCCCTCTGGCTAGAAGTGCAACAAAGCACACTCCTGATCACACCCAACCACAGTCAGCAGTGATGCCACAATCATGTGATCAGAGATGAAACAGATTTGAAACTTTCAATTACAGAGGGCAGTAAAACACTGCTTTTTAGCCTGGTGTTAAACTCTTTAATCCACAAATTATCAGGTTTAAATCTGACTCAAGGGTGCTGTTGCCACTTTTCCTTCCTTTAAGTTGCTTCTCTAGCATCCAATAATCTTGATGAACTATCTAGTTATGAAACAACTCCTTGCCTGAGACAGAAGTAACACCTTAAACACCTAATGTGGGCTTAATAGATTATCATTAATCCCACAGTGTTGTGGAAGAAAATAAATGCAGAAAATCAGGATATTGAAGAAGATGATTACATTTATCTTTGTTTTTCATCAGTTTTTTGCCTAGATATTCTTTCCTGTCGAAATGCATTTTTTTCAACATTTTCAAGTTTTTCACCAAAATATCATTAATATCAGGGTCACAAACAAACCAAGGCTGAAATATAGCATGTTGTAAATTCCTTGATAACAGTAAGATGGATCAAACACACCTTGTTAAGAGCACCAGATCCAGTCAGGATAATGTGAGAGTTCTCCACCTGGATGACTCTCTGACCCAAACGGACCAGATAGGCTCCTATTCCAATAGCGCGGCACGTCACCTGCAGGAGCATTAAGTGGCTTAGATAAAGGTCCAAGAGAATCTCATAGACTCTTGCTGCTCAGGGAAATCAGGTATTCAGTCTTACCATACTAATTGTAATAATCTCCTCATAGGCCTGAGAGGATTCTCCAGCAATGGTACCAGAACCTCGCAAGTTCTCAACCCCAAGACCTTCATCCTTCCCGATAATGTCAGTGATGATGTACCTGTAAAATATGGGCACAGTGTCAAAGACCAACAAAGAAATAACCTTTTTCCCCACAGAGACAAGTTAAGTGTGTCAAATGTGGCTGATTTTGTTATATTTTATGAGTATACATAGATGATTTACTGTACCTGGACTCTCCACCTTCTTCCACATGGTGACAGTGCACAGCATTGGTGGAGCTGATGTGGGTGTAGTCTTGTGGCGTCAGATAAAGGTACTTGAAACCCTACAGGGTGATATGAGAAATGTCAAACCACACATACATATGTTCTTTTCATGTGGTCATTTACTCTACAAGTGTAAAATGCAAACAGGCCTCAGAGTTCACCTTGTAGGGGTCAGAGGGGTCGATCCAGGCCACCTGGAACATGTGTTTGATCTCTTCAGCGAGGCCAATGCGTGCTCCACTGTTAGCAGCGATGTAAATGCGGGGGATGCCCTCAGCTCGAGCCAGCTCAGATGCTTTGAGGAACAGCTCATCCTCCTGAGGCCCAAAAGAACCTATCATGTGGGTGATGTCATTACAGATGACAATGATGTCTCGACCCTCTGGATACTCCAGAGTCTTCATCTTCATCTTGAAGGCAACCATTCCCACCTGATAAAGAGCAGTTAAAGTGGCATCAGCATTATCACACTGAGAAAGATAGCATGAATTAACTTTCTAAAAAGTATCCTACATCATTGTCTCCAGGCAGGCGGTTCATCTGCACCAGTCGACCTTGTGGGTCCAGAACCAGCTCTGTGCACATCAGCACGTCTTTAGGGCATTTGTCGCCTGGACCCCACAGCTTGAACAGTGCCTACAGGAAGATTTTCAGTATGAGTGAGACACTTTAGGAGCATCAAAGAAAGACATAAGTCAAGTGAGGTAGCAGCACCTGTCTGAACATCTCAGGGAAGTCGTAGACATAAGTGGTGCCCTGAGATTGAGCTTGGAAGCGCTTGGCCTGCAGAAGGTCTTTGGTAACATAAGGAGTGTTGATCAACATGCCATGCAGAGGACCCTGTTTGTCTCCATATGACTGGAACATGATCTGGATAGATGACAAGGAAATTTTGTTAATTCATATGCCCATGATAATTATTTGCTCAGAAGTAAAATTATTACAACTGCAGCTGTAAAAAAAAATAATACACAGAACACATCCCCTGCAACTGAAATGTATCAAATCTATTGGTCTGCATTTCACAACATGTTTGCATGAGGCTATCACGGTCAATTCTCCTCACCTGCCCAGAACTTAGATCGGTGACCTCCTTATACAGGCTGATGTCCAAGTAATAGCCAGACTCATTAGTGAGAAAAAGGCGGATAGGGATGGCATTCCCAGTAGGAGTAAGACGGATGTTGATCTTCAGCTCAGCCTGTAGGACCCGCAGCTTCCAAAGACGGCTCCCGTAGCGCATCACCATGGAGCGGACAGACTCCTCTATCTGAGGGCACCGAGAAGAGGACAAGGATTTTAGAGAACTAAATCGGATAATCAGAGGTTTGAAGTCTTCAGAATTCTTAAGTCTGTACAGAAGTCAGTATATACAGTTAGGTCAGTGAATATGGACTGTACAAGTTGAAATCATAACAATATATTAGTGGGTTAATATCTAATTAAATATCAGAATCACACCCAAAATATGCACCTGAGAAAAATGAAAAATGAAGTCTAAACATTACAGAAAATTGTAATTTCTGCAGACAGAAATTATATGAATTCTGAAAACTGTATGCAACAGTGGATAATAATACTTGCAATACAGCAGTATGTCAGCAGAGATGTGCGGCACACTGACTTTAGAGGGGTCCATAATGACAGTGGGGACGAAGTTGAGGAAGATGTGATTGCAGTCTGTGCGGACATTGGTGTTACTGAAGGCCACCTCCAGCTCATCCATGGCCTCCAGCAGAAGACGTTCTCCTTCATTTTGAAGGTATTCAAAGGACGCTTCCTGGTTGCATATAAAGAGAATCACATGTTTCAGCAAAAATCTCAATCTAACAGCACAACATAATATTTTTTACTAAAGCTACACATAAGCCTTACATCTTAGAAAAATACTTCACTTGTTTTGTTTTGAAAAAAAATAATGAATCAAATTTCAAATATTCCCTCTTGCCTTTGTAATGAGATCTGAGTGGCGGATAATAGCTCGAATGAAGAATCTGTAATCCGTAACTTCAGCCCCCTCCTGAACACGAGCAGCACCCCGGTAGAGGTGCATCTTGTGGTTGGCACAGGGAACGGCTTGCAGGTCAAAGTTCCTCATGCGGTTGAGCTCCAGCTGAAATGCTAAAGCTGGCTCCAGATTACGATAGATACGATCTTCTTGGAACTGTGGAGAATCACAGATAAGAGTGATTCATCTCCTTCTTCTCAGATAGCAGCATGTCAGTTGACTGACTGTTTTTGGATTAACAATTACAATATCTTGCTCCATTGAGAAAAACTTACCCCATCTCTTGCTCTGAAAGTGAAGAACTTGGGAAATTCTCTCTGTCGAAATATCAAAAAATAAATAATCAGATAGTTTACTTTAAATCCACATGAAAGCTATTAGAATTATGCAATAGAAGCAGCACCATATATAGAAAAAACAAATGAAAGAAATTGAAATGTATTCACTTACTCCATTTATTAATGGCTCAGTAATCAGCACCAAGTACAAACTAAGTGTATGTGTTTTCACATTTAGATCTATGATGTACTGTTGAACTGTTAGGGTTAGTCATTTATAGCCTTATCCAGTACTTCACAAAATAATATATAGTAATATATGTAAATGACAATAGTAGGCCTAATGAAAATAATGTACTTGCTGAGATTGTTGCAGACTTACCTTCTGTGCAACCAAAAATGTGATTCTCCTGATCCCATACTCAAAGAGGACTGCTTTCTATAGAAAAAATACACAATTTTCAATTCAATAACAAAAAACAGAGACAATTCCTCACATTCATGAGAATCAATTATCATTATAGTCTTTTTTTTCAGATGAGGAAGCTGACCTTTGACTGGGCGAAGGCAGCGAAGGCTGTGACTAAGGCATCATCATCTTCTGTGTCTGCCGTTTTTATGGAAACATTAATGATGTGGATTGGGTTCTCCTTTGTATTCTGTAGTGAACAGAAGAGAAATTGGTGTATGCAGAGACACAGGAATAAAAAAAATCAGTGACCTTTACACACCCACAGCGCTCACCTTGAAGTTCTCCTCGTCGTAGAGACTGGAACAGGACTCTGAGAAGGATGAACTCTCCAGGAGTGGTTCTGCAAAGCTGCAGAGAACTTCATCAAATTTCCTGCAAAAGAAACAAACACAATATCAGCATTCAATAACATATTCTTAATTTGATCTACAATGTCTTTGTTATAAATGATTAGGAAAGAACAGAAAATGATAAATTGATCAAATTGACCTTTTGAAGTCATCAAAACACTGGAAAGCCACCATGGCGCCCATGCGCTGACAAGGTGGAGACAGGGCTCCCTCGAGGAAGAGATCACTGCTCTGCCGCCTCATCTTAAACTGGCTTGATCCATTCACTGGGACAGGAACCCTGAGAGAAACATACATGGACAGTGATGAACAGACAGGACCACTGAATGATCACTATAGAGAAGTTTGCTTTGGCAAAAAAAAGAACAGCCAAGAAAACAAGTATTTGTACAGAGAGCAATTAAAGCAAGTTTGGTTGTTTTTACATATTCATCAAAAAACAACCAGGAATTACCACCCTCATATCCAATTAGAATTACATACAGTTGATAGGTACACTTAATGTTTTTTATTGGAAAGAATTATGAATTGTTGTTATCAAGAACAGTTCTCACTATGTTTGATTGATAGTTGCAAATCAGGGATCAAAATCTGGTGCTGGGGAATACAGGCTCCCCATTCAGTAGCAATCAATAAAATTTCAGGCTTGAGATTTTTTAGAGGAACATGAAGTGAATAAAAGATGAACCTCTCAAAAAGCTCCTTATTGCTTTACAGAAGCAAAAAAAAAAAACCCAAAAACATATGCTCATATGCACATAAGCTCAGCTAAAAAGTGAATTAGGAAGGACTTGTTAGAGGAGTCCGTAAGCAAGTGTTTCTGGTTTCAGAGGACGGATGGAAAAAAAGCAACACAGTGCATTCAGCATGCATTGCCGTGAGACATACACACCATCAGGTGTAGCTGGCTGGGAGGAGCTTTACTCTACCTGTTCAGAGTAGGGCTGCTCCCTCTGAAATAAGATGATTGACAGGTGAATATTAGCAGTGGATGATCAAACTTCACCTCTACCTCTAGGCATTATGATTAGATTAAAGCACTTTACAAGATGTTACGCACATTCACATTAATGTCCAGTTGGTAAAATCATTTTGCATTCAAAGTTAGCTATAAGCAGTTACAGCCACAATTTATAGGCCACTCTCAGCCTGTACCACTATACAAAGGGTAACTATGATTTATGTTAGGGGCTGACAGACACTTAAAGATTGTTTTTAAGGCCTGGACTTCTTCAAGACACTTTCTTCATGTACTTTCCTATGGAATGTCGGTTTATTTGGTTTAATGACATCAGTAAAATGTCTCAAGAGAAAGCAGAGTTGAGGTAATATGTGTCTAATTTTGGTGGTGGTGATTCACCTGTAAAAGGAATAATTAGTGTGTCATTCATCTCTGGCTCCTTGCAGCGCAGTTTAGTGGAGGCAACATGTTACCTGTTTGGGTGTGATGACGGCAGCATAAACTGGAAATCTACAGCACACGTTCCACCCTGCAGCTGGTGATGCTGGATGCTATTTAGCTCATAGGCGATATAAGCTCTGCGCACGTACACCTGTGAGTAAACAGAGAAAGTCTTGATGTCTGAATGAGAAGTAAAAATAAGGAAATATCTTGGTGTGTATTCACTATCCATACCTCCAGAGCAGCCATGCATACAACTTGATTGGAGTGATAGAAGAAATTGGGCAAGACGTCAAAAATGGAGGTTTCAGAGAGGATGAGTTTCTGTGGGAAATGAAAGCAAATGTTAATCATTTTATATTCGAGTTGGGGAAAACTGATAGTTGTGATGATAAATTCTCTGTACAACACTCACCTTCAAGTTCTCCGGGCAAAACTGATGTCCATACATGTCAATGGCCGACAGGAAGATGGACTCCACCTGGTTGTGCCTCAGTTCATATGACGGTAAATGGGAGGCAATCAACACCTATGACACATCCACAAGTCTTATACAGTATGAAGTCAATTAAGCTGGAATAATCTGACTGCTCAAAAAGGGTGCGTAACTAATGTAATACAATATTGTGAAAAACATCATTAAAAAATGTCACTTAAGATTCCCTTTTTGGTAGATTACTGTGCTTAAATTATATATTCAAAACAGACAACAGAGTGTTAAACTGAGACACAGACAGTCTACGGTCTTACCTGTCTGGCTCTTAAGGCGACCTTTGAGTTCTCCATCCTGCTGAGCTGTGTGAGCTCATTGAGAATTGCCATCAGCTCATCTGCTAGGGTGGGATCTCTTCCACACAGTTGATCCTACACAAAGTCAAAGACACAGCACGCTACGTCAAGTTCTGTTCATGTAGGAAGAATGATTAATGCATGCATGTCAGTGTTAAATTTGATGAAAGCCTTACTATGAGCATTGTGACCAGGACGTTCTTCTTGGAGACCTGTGCATGAGAGAAGATGTACTCCAGCACAGGACTCATGTCAGGTTTGTACTGCTCTCTCAGGTTGATAACACACTTGTCATAGTGAGCTGTTTGTGAGAACGAGAGTGAAATTATCTTAGTAATGACAAAAAAAAACACAGTTAAGATTTTTAAAAAAGTAGAGTTTCATTTAAATTTTAGTGTAGTGTTTTAAGGTCACCTTGCTGAAACTGCATCTCTACTTGCAGATATCGCTTCAACAAATCCAGAACCACAGACTTCATGTAACCACGTATGCCACTCCTGTACCTGGACCAGATATATTCCAACATGTGTCAATCAATGCAATACTTCTATCATTGAAATATATGATGTATTACTGCAGAAACATGTGCATCTGACAATTACGAAAAAACAAAAAGCTAACCTCTGTACCAGCTGAACAATACTCTGAGTGTTGATAAAGAACACTTCTCGGTCAGCCTTCCTCTGTAGAGTTGCTGCATGGCTGTCGAGAATATTTGCAATCTGGAATAAATGAAATAAAATATCATTATATACAGGACGGTGCACTGTTAAACCGTGAAATATGCAGTACACTGTATATACTGTGTCATTCCAACTGTTTCTACACAGACAAATGTGGTTATTCATATTTAGAGAACTTTCTCTAGTTTGTTGTTATGTTCTCACCCTTTGGCTCGGGAACTGACAGAGGACAGAGGTGATGTTGCTCGCGTACTGGGCCATGACTTTACGGATATCTTTCTCAACAGCAGGTGGAATACGACCCGCCACACTGGTCATGATCTCCTGCAGTTCCAGCAGCGGCAGTGAAGGGTCACGCAATGTCTTCATCAGGGTAGCTACCCACTGTTTCAGCTGCAGAGAAGAAAATACAAACATAGAGTATAATCAATATAAATGACTGATACCATTCAAGAATCTGTAGCGGCAGAAGGCATACGATGTACCTTGCTGCTGAAGAAGGGCTCTTCAAGACAATAACCATCCATAACTTTAACCAAGTTTTCCAGGACCTGATGGAACACCTGATGGAGCTTTTCCCCAGTGATGGGCAGCGGTTGCTGGGGTGGCAATGTGGCCGTGTTGAGCTCCACCTATGACAAGAGGGAGGGGACCAAAGTGGGGAAGAACAGTTTCCATTATTTTCTGCAATGAATAGTACAATAAAAATAGTTATAAGAGGGACATTAAAAAGATTTTTTTTGCTTTGCCATCAGAGCTTCCACTGGGCTTGGCCAAATAACAGTAAATACCTGCAATGTAATTTTTTTAATATGAGTAAATTTGGACAAACCCAGGCCAAAATGTGCCAAAATGCCTAATTTGACACTTATTAGCAAACAACTGAACATTGCTCAAATGTAGTATAAATTACAACACAATCAAATGATTAATGCAAATGATTTATGCACTGTATATTGTGATTTGGATCAACTTGCCCGATTTATACTGCTAGGGTCGTCCAGGTCGATATGTGCCACCACACAGCCAGGCTCCAGAACTGCCCCAGGTCTCTTGACAAAGTGGATGCAACCAGACTGCTGCACAGTCAGAGTCATCACCATCTTCATCACCTGAATCCACAGCAGAAACAGAAACTCGATAAAAAATATGGTAACACACAGCATGCCTCAAAAAAAACAAAAACAAACACACACACAAGCAAAATCCATCAAATTCACCTCAATCTCTGCGTAAGTCTCTCCAGCACAAATATGACCACCATCCTCAGCAACATACTGCAGGAGTTTACCAGCAGAGGGCGATCTCAGCACCGTGGGATCATTCTCCTTATCAAATACACAAGTCTTGTTGCCAACAGTGATGCGGTAGCTGTGGGAATAAAGTAATTCAGAAGGAAAATTAGCAAAACATATAAACAATTCAATTCAATTCAATTCATCCAGATACTACACAGTAAAGCTCTCGCCTGTCCACTTCCTCCTTCATGTAGGTGGTGTGGCTGCAGCCATCGTAGGAGAGCAGGAGGCCACCATCACTCAGCCTGTGGACATCTATTTCAATGTGGGAACCGTTCATCATGATGACATAAGTTGTTGGGGACTGGCGAGCCACCTGCAAGTAGCAATGGTGATTATTTATTGATCAGAATGAAAAAGGTAAGAGGTTAAGTCAAACAAGGAATGTGTAAGAGGAAGGAAACAGATACCTTGAGACAGAATTTGACTCCTTCATATATAAGGTCCACACTGACAGAGTTGAGGAGGCTGGCTGCAGGCAGTACCTGGCCTCTATAGATGCATAAACAAGAGAACATGATCATACAGTAACGACTGTGGTGAGGTATTAATTCGAAGGGAGAGTGTGAACTGACCTTTCCAGTGAATGTAGGAAGTCAGACATGCTCTTTCTAAAGCCTGCATCAGCAACATGCAAGGCGCCACAAACAATACCCAGCATGGTATCTGGTCTCTCCGCCTGCAGAAGGAGGATGTGGCTTCATTAAACAACAACATTCACATATTCAGTGACTGTGTGTTCAACTGTGTAATGATTTATGACATAAATCATTACATAAGGTTTCCAGTCTCTTACCTGCACTTTCTCTGCAATGAGATGATCCAGCCAGCCGGTGTCGATGTCATTGTTTCGAAAGCTTTCTGTCTCTAGTAACTTAATGAGGTATTCAACCGTAGTCCTGAAGTCACCTCTGATGGACAGCTCCTTCATAGCCACCACCATGTTCCTGAAGCAAATGGCAATTATGACACAAGATGAACTTAACAGCCTGTGAGATATTGATTTTTTTATGTTATAACTGCTTCACATTATTATAGAATCGAGCCTACACTTTGCTATAAAATAAATGCATTGGTAATAAGATTTTACTATATTATTGGCAGGTTATTGCATTTCCCACTTTATTTCATTACATCACAGGCAGTTACAAGGCAGATATTGCATTACTGGCTGTTGCCTCATAGACAACACTTAAACTGCTAAAGATAAAATATCCTGACAGAGCACAAAAAAAGAAGAGGGAGAGCGAGAGTGACTTACGAAATGGCTTCTTCACGGTTCTCGCCCCAAGAGAAACAGTGTCCGAACTGTGAATCTGCGAATTCATGCAGGCCGCCAGTCGCTCCAACACTAAAGTAACCCCAGACGTTTTTACTGCTGCGGAAGTTCAGCTCCTGCACGGTGCCAGAACTGGGTTTGAACCCCTTTAAAGGAGCACAAAGAGGACAGGTTAGTGGTGCAACTTTAATATCTATTAGAAATAAAGAGGTGTGTCTTCAGTGTTGATGAGATTGAGCTCTACCTCATCAGGGTTCTCACTGGTGATTCGAGCAGCTATGACATGCCCTCTTGGACTTGGTATGCATTCTGGATTCTCAAAGTTAACGATGGTGTCGCCCCATGGAGTTTCTCCATAAAGCAAGCGGATGTCCTTAATTCTGTGAAGGGGGATTCCCATCGCAATCTACCGAAGATGAAATATGACATGATTTGTAGTTAAAGCCTCAGATGCATGAGGAATCAAATCTTTTCTGTGGTGTAATAATTCTTCTGAAAGTCCAATGAGAGCTTTACCTGAAGCTGGGCGGCAGGCAGATTTACATCTCCGATCATCTCAGTACAGGGATGTTCCACCTGCAGGCGAGGATTCAGCTCCAGGAAATGGAAACTTCCATCTTCAGAGAAAAGGTATTCCACAGTTCCTGCACTCACATAGCCCACCATCTTGGCCAGTCGCACAGCATACTGAGCCAGGAAGAGGAGACAAAACGTGAAGTCTCAAACAAAGCAAGAGAGCTGATTAGTGTAAGCAAATGAATACATGCAGTAAAATAACTGACCCGTTCCATTTGCTCGAATGTTGAGGGAGCAGCTATGGTGGCCGGAGCCTCCTCTATGATCTTCTGGTGCCTTCTTTGGATGGAGCAATCTCGCCCAAACAGAGAGATGGCATTTCCGTACCCATCAGCCAGTATCTGTACCTCAAGGTGCCTTGCATGCTGTGCCAGCTGCATGATAAAGATGGGCGAGCCGGGTACCTCTGTCTGAACCTGCGCTCAACATACACATTTGTTGCAATGACATCAAATTCAGCTGTTGAAGGTTGGGGCTGAAGTACACACAATTGAAGACATGCGTTAGGTTGTAAAATGTAATTACACAAACCTGTCGAAAGAAGCTTGGAAAATCGTCAGCGCTTTCTACTTTCCTGATACCTTTTCCACCTCCACCCTCGGAGGCCTTGATAACAACTGGATAACCAATTCTCTCAGCTCCCTGCCAGGAGGAGACACATGAAATTGAACTTGGTTTACTTAAAGGACTCACATGGAAAAAGAAACTACCTGACGACTTTGCTAAAAATGCTCACCGCCAAGCCATCATCTACATCAAGAACACAGCCTTGTCTGTAGACCTCTGGAGGAACACTTATTACATTGCCCCGTCTTTGGTCCTCCTCTGCCCAGTCCACTCTCAGACCTGAAGCACAATGACAGGCAAGGGAAGAATACTGAAAAGTTTAGTCTTTTCTCTGTACAGGTGCACAAATATAAATTTAAAAATAAACCACATGAGGGAATCTTTAGTCAGTATCTGCAGCACAGCGTGTACTACATATATGTAAACTGAGACAGTGGGAACAAGGGCATCACCTGATCCGCTCCATGGTAGTGTGGGAATGTCAGCACTCTGAGCCACAATGGATGAAGCCACCTTATCCCCTAGGGCCCACATAGCCTTACTGGACGGTCCTAAGATAAGATTGTCATTTAACAAAAACATCTAACACAGATAGAAGGAACCAAACCAAAATAATGTGAAGATTCTGTGGTTTCAAACTGGGTTGTACCTAAGAATGAAATGTCTGCTTTGTTCAGGAGCTCAGGCAGTTTGGGATTTTCTGAAGCATGGCCCCAACCGGCCCATACAGCCTGTTAATAGTGATACACACAGACATATAATAATTTCTCATAGTTTTTATTACTGAGTAGACAAGGTAAAAGAAGACGGATATGTGGATACATGCTGACATTTACCTGCACAGGGATTCTTTTGGCAATGTCCACTATCAGCTCTACATTGGCGTAGTTGTTATTATTGGGCCCACCGGGAACAGGCACGTAATGATCTGCCATTTTGATGTATTCTGTGGGAGAAGAAAAGAACAACACATAATAGTCAATAATTTATCCAGTGGAGGCTTTCAGGGCATCACTTTCTATGGCAGCACAGTCAAACAGCTGACTCACAGTTAAGACACAGTTTCTAGTGTTTTACCCTCACCCAAAACAGTGCTGGGTAATAACTGCTGGGTAATAAAAAAAAGATATGTATCAAGTTCACAATGACCTGCATTAGCTTTCAAGTCTTCAGGGGTTACCATGACCACAAAGCGGATGGTCCTCTCATTGCGAAACATTTCATACGACCAGCGACGGATAGAGCGCATACATTTGACTGCAGCTATACCATTGTTAGCTATCAGCACCTGTAAAACAGAAATAGACGCCACTTGAGTAACCTCAAGAAAAACAGAAATTGGGAAATGAATCAATCAAAATACAGGATGGAGTTTTGTTCCTACCTTTTCGATGACGCGGTTGCCACCAAAGCGGGTGACAAACTCGGCAGGAGAGGCCACAGTGAAGTCCCTCTGTAGATCCATCTTTCTGTGTTCCCGTCCTTTTTTCACCAAGTGAAGACCAGACATGCTAGGCCTGGAGTGGAAAGCTCATGGTTATTTGTCTTCCCCAGTAACGCTGCTAAATGTAATAACCTGGGTGTAGTTTGTGCTGTATATTAGCTGCAATAAATATTAAATCATCCAGGAAACTGGAGTCTGCATATCATCCTCCATAATGTCAGACCCGAGCGGGTGAAAACAGAAACAGGCTACAGTTCTCCTCTACGACCATGGTGGTAAACAACAAGAGAACAACAGCTCTGAAAAATCAAAAATCAAAGTCAAAGTTCAGTCTGCCTCTGTGGACCAGCCCATTTATGTCTGACTTTATCTTCAAAATGACCCTTAACCACTGTTCCTCACAGAAAACCACCAAACAACACAATCACAGGAAACTCAATTTGTTTCAAAATACAGGCCAAAGTTATCACCCTGTGTCTCTTTTTATAGGATGTTCACAACAAGAGAGCTAATAAAAGTTAAATGGTGTAATCATGATGCTTTCATACATACTGTACCTTCAGCCAAGGACTGCTCCAAACAGGAGAGTGATAAAAGTATTTAAAATACTCCAGCAACTGGGCTGTCCTTAAACACACCAATTCAAATGAGTGCAGAAAGAAAGCTCATGAAATGTATCACTTTGGTCATAAAATGTCTGATTACTGATGATAATTATTGTGAAATCCAGACAGACAATCAGCTTTAATTTGAGAGTTTTTGAGCAATGTGACATTAGTTGGAAAAAATCTACAGCCTTCATGTTTTTCTAAAGAACTTAATCGACTTTCAAGTGCAAAACATATTTTAACAGACACTAATATCCAAGAAGTTATGACTTTGCTCTTATGTGATTATTGATAGAGATCTACAAAATATGATTGGTATCAGAATCACAAGATCCATTTTAATGCCATTAAGTTGTGGATCGTCTCATCTGGTTCACTATTTGATTACAGATTACAGACCAGCATTACAACACACAGAGTAAGACACATTTACAACACTGCTCACATTAAGACAACAGAGGCAAAGCTGTTTTTCCATGTATGGTAATACACTATTCAAGTAAATACTACAGTAACTTAAGACCATTTTACGTACCATAATTATCTGCCGGCTCGTGCCTTGTTCAGTCTCTTTGCACCACCAACCACTTGAACTTTTGTAGAAATTCTGGTCCGAGTTAAGATATCACTGAGAAACACACGTGTTGCATCAGTGAAGCTGAAGTGCAATTCTGAGCTGATATGGACTTTAGACATACTGCTGTACTGTAAACTTCACTCAAGAACTATCGAGTGCACTCAGCTGTTGAACTAGTTTATCAAAACCTTTTTGCAGCTCAGTGTGAAGCACTTTATAATCTTTTTCCAAAAAATGAGGCATGTCCGCACAGCGTTTACTTTAACTAGACACTTAGTTCATAGACTAAACAATGAGTATCTATTCATAAACATGAATTTGAGACAGGAGGAGTATAACCTTTGCTAAAACATACTAGCTTATTACTGTACTGCTATATGTTGACGCCAGACCACAAAGTTCTTCTGGTTTGTTTAACACTTCCCTTCTCTAAAGAGTACAAATTGAGTGTGTTTTTTTTATTTCCTCAAACTCACATGTGCCAAGACAAGCTCTGCACAGTTACATAACTACGACCACATGAGCGATTCTTTCTGTTCACAAACATGTCGGCAGATGTTACTACAATATCTGTTCATGTTTTGTACAAAGTAACGCACAATTTCATTATTTCTACTGTTCTAACATAAATCATGTGCACAAAACAAACACTCCAGCCACAGTCTCAAATTACACCGAGCGGAAACCACTTCTTAATGGGACTAACCTTCGGAGATATGGGAACCAGTTGACACTTTGACAGCCATTTCCCTCCATTATATAGCGCGCTTTATTATCTTACGTGCCTCAGTGGTAAGAACATATTTTAAAATCTAAGACCAAAACAAAGAGACCTCTACAAAGTGCTTCCTCTCAGGTGCTGCCTCCCCTCACTCCTCCCACATGTGCAGCAAAATATCCTCCATCCACAGATCCCCTGTGACAGATCACAGGCTGCTCCTTGCAAGTATATAAAGCGCAGCCAGAAGCAAAGCAGACAGCAGGACAAGAGTGCTCATTCTGCTACGTCCGCTAAAGAAAGCAAACTACTGTCCAGGAAAAATGTGAAGCCAAAATTGTTGGGCAGGAAAAGGCTGCAACCTTCATGTACAATTTGACACACGCACACAAAAACAAAACAAACATCTATTTTCCATAAAATATTTTCCCTAAATATAAAATCTCATTCTGCTGCAAAACTATTCCCCTTAACTACAAAGACATGCTTCGAAAGTTGAGATTTAGGAGAGGAAAATTTCTTACCTTTTTCCCCTTCATGATGACTTCTACAAAGCCTACTAGCACACATAGCTTAATGCATTTGGATAAGTCAGTCCAACTAAGTTTGTCAAGATGAACTCGTAGCTGTGTGCACTCAACAGCTCCTCTGACCATCTATCATATTATATACTATTGGTGAATCTAAAGATAAAATTACAAAAAATATCTGTCGAGGATTTTTAGGGTTTTTTGCCTCTCAGTTCACTGCGCTGTGACCTAGAGTCACACCACAATTTTCAAAGTCACTAGCTCACGCTCTTGTTCCAATAATAGAGCCGGAGTGTTTGGCATGTGACAATAATGCAGGTCAGCTCGATGCAGTCACGTGATAACACATATCTTGTGAAGACAGGGTCGGAGCACAAAGGCACGTCACCAGTGTGCCCAGGTTTGACCTTCATCTGACAGTGCATTTTTGAGGAAAAACATCTTCTGACTAACTTAAATAAAGACACACTTTTTATGTACCTCAAGACTAATAATTGGCATGAGTGAGATGTCTCCATGCTTAAGTGACATGCAGAATTACAACTTCCAGACAAAGCTTTTCACTTATGTGTAGTCACATGATGGACTGATGTAAACTGCAACAAAGCGGACCCTGGACACTAAAGTGACTTTAATAAAATAAATAAAATCTTACCTAATGCCTGAGGAGCTGGGCTGTGGCACTTCAGAGGACACCTGCAGAGGAGATGATTTTGGAGTGGAGGTCGGTGGCGGGGATGCACCACTTGGAAGTTTGGTTACCACAGGTTCCTCGTCTGAAGAATTATCCTCTGACGCTCCAAGAATGAACTTGAGACGTTCCCTCGCCTCGGGCCCTGAGCTGAGCATTGGCACCTTGGGTTTGGAAGGTTTCTGGGTGATCGGCGGCGACGGTGTCTGCTCTGAATTTACCTCAGAGGAGGCCTGCTGAACCTCAGTGTCAGCCATGTTCACTTCCAGACCCACAGAGGCACTGTTGACCTGAAGACTGTTATCCTCATTGTGTGTTGAGGTAGTAGGAACTGTTAACAGGGAATGTTCGCCTGGATGAGGGGAGTGTGCAGCAGACATGTCCTCCTGGGTTGCAGAGGGACCACAGCCAGATGGAAATTCCTCTCCTTTCTCGGGCATCGCTACTGTCTTGGTATTAATCCTCCACAGTAGCAACAAAATCCATAGGATTAATCCCAGAACTGCAAACGGGAGCATTCACAGACATCCTCCTGAGACTGCAATGAAAACAAAGTGGACATAATTCATATAAGAGATGACAGTAACATTTTCACATCAAAGGTGAACTTGAGATGACAGGCTCATCATCATACATCTTTTTCCACTCCAAATATTTGTGGCATTAAAACAGAGTATTGTAAGCAGAACCTTGTAGTACAGAAATGCCAAAGATATATTTAAGGTAATTTAGAAACAGTGACACCATTTGTCCACCAGAGAGCACAGGCGAGCTCAATTTTCAACTGCAAAATGTCCCACTAAGTACATCATAAGCCAGTCACATTTCTTTAATAACCAAATTTAAGGGATCCTTATCAAACATGTGTTTTTATGTTATATGTTTATGTTAAGAAATGACTATTGGCCTGTCAGACCTGATTTGTAGCATTGCTATCTTTGTACTATTCTAGTCTGGAGACATTTCTCTTGGGGTGGTCTGAGGTCACAAGCCCTCTCAGGACAGAGGCATGCTGGGTAATTTTAGATAAGACATGTGGGTTAGGCTCTTAAGCTTAGCTTCAAAACACAGACAGGAAACACATAGAGAATCTTACTTTTGTATTAGCTTAACCCAAAAGATTTAAATTATACAGCTAAAAAAGTAGAATGTCTTTTCTATTAAGTAAATCAATTCAAATCTGATTTCTAGCAGTAGTTTAAATTTGCACAGTCAAATTAATCTTCTTATAAATCAATAAGAAGGTTATGTAGTTTACCATACCAGCAGGGCCTGGCAGGCTACATTTACCAGGCAGTGTCAGGTAAACAGCCAGTCTGTAACAGCTGGCATGAGAGCCGAGTGGTTTATATGGGGTAAAGGTCATCACTGAGGGAATGAAGGGTGAAGAGGGGGCACAAACATCCAAATAACATCGACATCTGAAAGCACCAAAATAAAGAACTAAAAATTAAGCATAGGTCAATATGCAGTCACCAAGAAACACATATGGGTGCCTCAAATTAAAGTGGATGATATATCAATATGCAATCCATGTGAAAGAGGCATTTAATATAGACACAGGGGGGCATTTGTCCTCTGGAGCCACTTTGTCTTTGTAGCATGACAGAAACAAAAGGACTAAAATGTAATTTTTCAAATTAAGCACTTTATTTGAGAGAGAGTTCTTTTAAAAAATAGCTTTTACAACTTCTCATTTAAAAAAAGCATACTCAAAGTTTTCTTTCATTACTACTTCCAGTAAATCACTAATCTAAACTGAAGTTAGTTAGCCTCTTTCACTATCAAATATCAGAGGATGAATGGAGTTTAAGAGTGATGACTGACCTCGACCGACTGGCAAATGTACATAAAATGTCACAGACTGAACGTGGCTTATCAGCAAAACGATGTACTTTTCTCTCTTACAAAAAAACGTGACTTTAAGAAGTTAAATGAAAGCAGGGTGACAAGGCAAGTCAATTCTGGCAGAAATACCAACAGGAAAATGAACCTACCTTTCAACATCATGAGTGATATATATATGTGTGTCAGCGAGATGATTCGGGTGTTTCAACTAGTAAAAGTGAGCTTGAAAAGGGGGTTTTCAGCTGTAAAAAAAAAAGGTGTGATTTTCACTCACCAGTAACAGAAAGCAACTGGCAGCCCAGCCCAGCCGTTGTTATTGTTGCTGCGATACACAGCTAGCTAGCGAGCTAACTAGCTGACAGCCAAACCACTCGTTATTTTTCATAACTTCACACTTCTCAGTAGTTATTTTTGAATTTGACTAGTCTTCACTGTCTATTTATCTCAACCGAGGGCTAAAACTCCGCAAAAAGTGAAGCACACCGCTGTAAATAGTGTTATGGTTTTGTTAAGTTCTTTGTATGACAGCAGCTACAAATGTCAAAGCCACCTACCCACCAGTGCGGTCTCTCACAGCCCCCCGCGACCGTAGCCTCCTCCTCGGGTAGTAAACATGTGCAGAGGGGGGTGAACGATGTATGGAGGACCACAAGTGTCAACGGAAATAGTAATAAAGCATTTCATTAATTAATAACTAATTGTGCAATAAACACAGGAATTAATAATTTGGTTTACAAATCCATCCATAAATAAATAGACTAAATTACAAATGAATTCATTTTTTGATATTTTAATGGGCAATAAAAAGAGGAATTATAAAAACCTGTGGAGGTACCAGATCAGCTCCATGGATGTACAAAAAGAACTGGATGCAGTGTTGGGGGCGGGGGCCCATTCATTCTATGAAAGTTGCTCAGTGGTGCACGAAACCAAAAAAAATACTTCCTGAAAACATACTACATATGCTCTATGGGCCCAATGCGCCCAGGAGCATGCTCACTAGAGACTTCCACCAGCCGAGACGGCTATCTTCTAGTTTAGCCCTCTGGCTAACTTGAATGGGGATAAAACAATTCAATCGGGTGGCTCTTCTAGACTTTCGAAATGTGATCGGACTGAATGGATCAAATTCTGACAGTGAAACAAGTCATTTTGTGGGGGTTGTGACACTCAAAAAAATGTATCCGCTGATTTACAGACGTGTCTTTCACAAGATAAGTCTATGGGAAAAAGTCTTTTTGGACCCAATAGCATAATGTGATGTTGTAGTTATACAGTTTTGCTGCTATGTAGAATTGGCTTCAAAGCCTGGCGCTATTCCTGTATCCAATTCTCTTCATACATCCATGATCAGCTCAGCCTGCCAGATAGGCTCAGGGTCTTGCATTTAAAGATGACGTTGCACATTATGATTTGTTGTATGTCGGAAAATGTACAGACGCCATCATAAAGTGTCTTAATAAGGTGTTGGGCCACCACGTGCCAACAGAACACAGCATTGATTCTACAAGTCTATGAAACTCTACTGGAGGTAGAATCAATGCCAAGACACATCGAAGCTGTTCTGTATGCATGTGGTGTATATTGTATTGCAATATTGTATTTATATTGTCCTTTTTAATTTGAAGGATTTATTGAGGGATAATTATTTAATTTGTATTTTTTTAAAAATATCAAATAATGAATTCCTTTGTAATTTTGTCCATTTATTTATGGATTAAGTAATTGATTTGTTAACCAATTTATTAATTCCAGTTTTTATTTTACAATTAGTTATTAATTAATGAAATGCTTTATTACTATTTCCATGACACTTGTGGCCCTCCATACAGGGGCAGAGGAGGCCTTCAAACTCCTTTCAAACTTCAAACTGCTTTAACTCTTATATACAGTTCAGGTCAAATTTGACCCATTTTGACATTTGAAAGTAATAAAAACACCCAAATTTATATATTTTAAGCATGGCACTTTTCCTAAAGTGGCCCAGAATATACAAAAATGTTTCAAAATTATTTATTTTTGTGCCGATGGTAAACATTATCCACATAGAGGGTGTTCTGAGTCAGTGTTGATTGATGGTTTTAATGGTTATAATGAAACCTACCATTCAAATTTTGTTGCATCCTTCACTTTCAATAAATTAATAGAAATAATTATGGCTGTCATGTTCTCTTGTTTTAGATAACATGAGATCATAATGTAGTGTGATTGTGAATGTATTTTACTCTATAAATGAATAGTATCAAATCTAAAGACACACTCTCTCTGCTCTCTGAAACATTAATGAAGGATTAATCACCCATTTATTAATGACTGATAAGATATCTATGGATGCAAAATACATTTGTGGTTCAAAAGTTGGTTAGGCTCTAATTATAAAGAAATACTTAAGCTGGGAAGAATCAGAATATGAACGGTATTAAAAACACGGTTCAGTCTAACAACTGTGAAGTTGATGACTTGATAAAATTGCTGTGTCTTTTGAGCAGACATCATATTAACAAAGCCAGATTTCTTCAGGTTCAAAAACTTCAAAAACTTCAAAAACTTCAAACTTCAACTATTCATTTTTTTAAAGTAATATTTATTTATTTAATTATTAATTTACTTAATTTCTGTATTATGTATTATTACAGTATACTATTTTATTTCTGTTTGTGTTTTTGTAATTAGTAACTTTTTCTCCAATACTCCTTGTACTGTTGGTAGTATTGTAATATTACTGTGTTGTTAATAAAGTTTTTTTTAAAGATGTAATTTTTTTTAATGTCTTTTTTTCCTGTCTGAAAACGTGGGCGTTCCTACATCTGCTGCGTTCACGTCCAAAGGGACTGAAGGTGGAAATGGGAAAGATTAGCATGTTTCCAACTGGCGAGGTGCTCACGTCACAAGACAATTCAAAACAGTTGTAAAAGTTGGTCATGTGAGGGTTAAATAGTGTAGACTGAAAATATGAATCAATATAACTTTATTTCTAATTTACTTTATTTATGGGTTTAATTACCTTGGGACTCCTTCATGTTTGTTTGTCTTTTCAGGCACTTTAGACACTATTTATGCCATGGCCATGTCAGTCAGAAGTCAGAAGTTGCTCTGATAACCAGTTTCCTACTATAATAATATAATATGTTATATAATATGGAAGTGAACTTTGAAGTGAAGTGCCTGAAAAAAATAAAAAATAAGTATTTTTGATCTGGAATTGAAAAAAATAATCATGAACGCATCACTCATAACGCCCTCACAGACCAGGAAACAGTGCAGAGTTTTGGTTCGAGTGATTCATCTTTCCTTTCAATAAACGATCTTTGTTCTTCCTCCTCTCGCGGCAACTACAGGAACGCGCCAAAATAAGAAAACAAGCCGTGTGAGTGTCAGAAGAAGTGAGAGCAGAAACGTTTAAAGTAGCTAAAAAAAAACTGAAAACAAATGCAGCTTTTATTACAGACTTAACTAAAAAAAACCAGGACAGGGGGCTATCTTTTAGCGCTTTGTCGGTAGACTACAGATTGAAAATGGTTTTACAAAACAGTGGAAGGTACAAATCTGACCGAGGACAAAGTGGAGGAGACCAAGAAAACCAGTAAGTAGTTTCACCTCACGGTTAAACTGGAAGTTTGCCTTCAGTGTCTCTAGACAGCTGAAATATAGTGTTTATGTTTATGACATCTAATGAAGACAGAAGTAAAGTAAAAATCTAAAGTCAGATCTACTGTAACTGTTGTGTGTGTTTGAAACAGGGACGATGGCTCCTCCATGTCGGCCCTCAAGAGGCTGGAGCGCAGCCAGTTCACCGACGAGATGGACTCACGCTTCGGGTTCGAGAGGATGAAGGAGCCGGGGGAGAAAACCGGCTGGCTGATCAACATGCATCCTGTAGGTCAACACAGTGTGTAATGTTTGAGTGTTTATTTTTATTTATTTATTTATTTTTGTAGTTCTTACTGATATATGATAATAAATGTGTGACTCTTTGCTCTTTTTTGCACTTCCAGACTGAGATCCTGGATGAAGACAAAAGGATGATCAGTGCTGTGGACTATTATTTCATTCAGGAGGATGGCAGCAGATTCAAGGTGTGTTGGAGAAAAAGCAACTGATGCTGTTTACTGTTTACCAGCGTTACAAAACACTCAGTCCGCTGTTTAGAGTAACTATCATGTCATAATATCTATGAGAAAGCTCTTAACATAATCCTCCTGATGTTTATTCTGTCTGTAGGTGGCTCTCCCATACATGCCATATTTTTATATTGCCACTAAAAAGGTAAGTCCAAGTTTGTTTATTTTATATATATATTATATATATATACTTGTGTGTGTGTGTGTTTTATTAATTTTCACACATAAAACAAACAACAACAAAAAAAACATGACGGCACCTAAATCAAGAATCAGCCATGTAATAAAATACATTACAAGACTAATATAATACCAAAAAACAGATCTAGTGCATTCCAGTATTAGGCCACTAGTTTTCAGAGAAAGAGGATAGGAAAGAAGAGAATTCATGTCCCAAGTTTTACTTGTGGTTGATGTGAAATGTGAGGGTGTGTAAACGCTTATTTAAAGAAGATCTGTGTTTTGATTGCAGAACTGCGAGAGAGAAGTTATCTCATATTTGTCAAAGAAGTTCCAAGGAAAGGTGGCAAAGCTTGAAATTCTCCCAAAAGAAGATCTGGACCTGGTGAGATTACTGTTTGTTTGTTTGTTTTTTTTCTTTGTCCAGCTTTAAAGTGTCATTTTGTTTACAAAAATTAAAGATGTCAAAGTGGAATTTGAAGATTTTAACACAACAGCCACATTTTATTGTTACTGTTTGAGAAATAGTACATGATGTATTCAGTATTATTGATTAGTCTGTCAATTATTTTTTTGATTAGTTGTTTGGTCTATAAAATGTTGAAAACTGTTGATCAACAAATATTCAGTTTACTATTGTAGAGATCTAAAAAACCATAAAATATTCCCACTTAATAAGCTGAAACCAGATAATTTTGGTTGTTTTTTTTCCTCAAAATGATTTAGAACGATTAATTTGATTTTTAGAATAGTTGGCGATTTATTTTCTAATTGATTCATTGTTTCAGCTCTAGCATTGGCCTTACAGGTTGTTGATGTGAGATCCCATAACTTTACAAACACACTGAACTATTCTGGTCTGTTCTCCTCAGGCGAACCACCTGGTCGGACTGAAGAGAAGCTACATCAGGCTGTCGTTCAACACCGTGGACGACCTCATCAAAGTCAAGCGTGAGATTTCCCCGGCAGTGCGCAAAAACAGAGAGAGGGAGCAGTCCAATGACGCTTACACCTCAATGTTATCGAGGTAAAGACACAATGATACTGTTCATTTATAGCCAGATTTCCTCTGTTGTTTCCTTCTTATATTGATCTCTCGACACCCTCGGTGTTGCAGTGCCTTATCAGGTGGCAACGTGGCGGCGGCAGATGAAGAGGTGACGTTAAAGAGTATTTCCGACCAGTTAGACAACATAGTGGACATGAGAGAGTATGACGTGCCCTACCATGTGCGCCTGTCCATCGACCTCAAGATCCACGTGGTAAAGATCGATTTCTTTAATCCCAACATTTATATTACACAGATACGTGCGCTTCTTCTCCTAATCATCACTGTCTTTATCTCTCAGGCTCACTGGTACAACGTTCGATACAGAGGCAGCGCCTACCCACCAGAGATTGTTCGGAGAGATGATCTTGTGGAGCGACCAGTATGGGGATTTTGTTTTATTATGTTAGATCTGTCATCTTAAAGCGTTCATCTTTTCCGGTGACTTCTGTAAAGCATAAAGTTTCTTGTTCTTTTTAGGACCCTGTTGTTTTGGCTTTTGACATTGAGACCACAAAGCTTCCACTGAAATTCCCAGACGCAGAGAGCGATCAGATTATGATGATCTCCTACATGATCGATGGACAGGTGAGTTTTATCTCCTTCACAGTTTTGTTATGAAATATTCTGTTGATTGTTGTGTCAGTTTAACTTAACTCATGTCTCCTTTTTAAAGGGGTTTCTAATCACAAACCGAGAGATCGTCTCTGAGGACATTGAGGATTTTGAGTTCACTCCCAAACCTGAATATGACGGGCCTTTCACTATTTTCAATGAGGATGATGAGGTGCATAACTGGGTTGTTGTCGAAATACTGCAGTTTAATTGACAATGAAAGTGCGTCTGAGTATTTTTACTATATAAATGTAACGATCTGTTGTATCAGTGTAATAACACGCTGTAATCTGACTTCGGCTGCAGGCGGCTCTTCTTCAGAGGTGGTTTGATCACGTTCAAGAAACAAAGCCCAACATCTTTGTAACCTACAATGGAGACTTCTTTGATTGGTGAGTTATTGTTTTCCAGTGTCTTTAAAATGATTTCATTTATTACTCGCATACTACAACTTTTGTTTCCATTCTTTCAGGCCTTTTGTTGAGACACGAGCCGCCCTCCACGGACTGAGCATGCACAGGGAGATCGGTTTCCAGAAGGATAGCCAGGGAGAGTACAAGTCCAGTCAGGCCATCCACATGGATTGTTTAAGGTTCGCACACGTCTGACACTGTTAAAACGATATTTTACTTAAGTGTATACTTAAGTGTTAGGGTGAAATAATATATTAACTGAAACCTGTTTTTCCTCCATGTCAGGTGGGTTAAGAGAGACAGCTACCTGCCAGTGGGGAGCCATAATCTGAAGGCAGCAGCTAAAGCTAAGTTGGGCTACGACCCTGTGGAGCTGGACCCAGAGGAGATGTGCCGCATGGCAACAGAGGAACCACAGGTACAGAAGTGGACTTCCTTGTGCTCAGATCACATGAGAAAGAATTGAAATGGTTTGAATGCGTTTTTGCAATCTTGTTGACTTTTTTTTTTTTTTTTTTTTTTTTTTTTTTTTTTATAACTTTTCTCTCAGACTTTAGCCACCTACTCTGTGTCAGACGCTGTGGCCACATATTACCTCTACATGAAATACGTTCACCCCTTCATCTTTGCTCTGTGCACCATCATCCCCATGGAGCCTGATGAGGTTTGTCTATTGTGTCCACTTTTAAAATATAAAACATTACAAACCTTTTGATTATTACTGGTTTCTCATCTTCCACTGCTCATGTATCCCTCTGATTCCAGGTGCTGCGTAAGGGTTCTGGGACTTTGTGTGAAGCTTTGCTCATGGTGCAGGCCTTCCATGCCAACATCATCTTCCCCAACAAGCAGGAGCAGGTCTTCAACAAGTTGACAGACGACGGCCATGTCATGGACTCTGAGACCTACGTGGGCGGTCACGTGGAGGCGCTGGAGTCCGGAGTGTTCCGCAGTGACATCCCCTGCCGATTCAAAATGGTACGGTCCGTTCGCTTCCTCAACGCTTGATTCTTTGCTTTTATACTTTTTGTATATTTTTGAGCGTGACAGTCACTTATGATTTGTTGACAGAACCCGGCTGCATTTGACTTCCTGTTTCAAAGAGTTGAGAGAACGATGCGTCACGCCATTGAGGAAGAGGAGAAGATCCCCTTGGAGCAAGTCACCAACTTTAATGAGGTGTGTCTCTTTTTTGATTTGTCTCCAATTAGTGTTTTTTATTTTACAAAGTCGTCCCAACTATTCCCAGCGCACGCAGCGTGAAGTTGTAAAATGCTTCGGTATTTTTTCAGGTTTGCGATGAGATCAAAAAGAAGCTGACTTCTCTGAAGGAGGTCCCAAACAGGATCGAATGCCCCCTCATCTACCATCTGGATGTCGGGGCGATGTACCCCAATATCATCCTCACCAACCGCCTGCAGGTAAAAGGAAGAAAAAAAATGCATGGATGTAAGTAGAAGATATAGAAATTCATGAAACTCAGCACTTTATTTTCGAATGTCTACTCTAGCCGTCCGCCATGGTAGACGAAGCCACTTGTGCAGCCTGTGATTTCAACAAACCTGGCGCCACCTGTCAGAGGAGGATGGCCTGGCAGTGGAGAGGGGAAATCAGTAAGTCGGCATTGTATATCCTGTGTTGTTTCTTGATATGGCAAAGAACTGCTGAGCTAAAAAGAGATGTTTCCCTCTGTCTGCAGTGCCCGCCAGCCGCAGTGAGTTCCACCGCATCCAGCAGCAACTCGAGTCAGAGAAGTTTCCGCCCTTTTTCCCCAACGGTCCACCTCGGGCCTTCCACACTCTCAACAGGGAGGAGCAGGCCAAGCATGAGAAAAAGCGTTTGGCAGGTGCTTCCTTTCCGTCCAGCCTTTACTAAGTTTGTTCCTTGTTTTGATTTACTGTTTGTCAAAGCTCATCTTGACACGTGTTGTCTTTGTCTCAGACTACTGTAAGAGGGCCTATAAGAAGACGCACATCACCAGGCTGGAGGAGCGAGTCACCACCATCTGCCAGAGAGAAAACTCCTTCTATGTTGACACTGTGAGAGCTTTCAGAGATCGGCGTTATGAATTCAAAGGATTGCACAAGGTACCTTTTTTTAGTATTGATTGCAATGCAAAGCAACCCCTATTTAAACAGTATTTGTAATTTATTAAACAGGACCTGGAATTGCTTTTTCTGCAGAATTTCAAGATGTTCATCCATTAAACTCAACCTCATTAGTTTTCTAAATGCACATTTATAGTCTCCTCTGGCCCAACAAAAGTGGTTTCTTCAAACGCTTGTTTTTCACATTGTGAAAGGTGTGGAAGAAGAAACTGTCAGCAGCTCAGGACAGCGGAGACGCCGCCGAGGTGAAACGCTGCAAGAACATGGAGATCCTTTACGAGTCTCTTCAGCTGGCTCACAAGTGTATTCTCAACTCTTTCTACGGCTATGTCATGAGGAAAGGGTAGGAGTCAGTTTTCATCAGGAGATCTTTTATCCAATATCCTCTTACATGCACTGTTACTGTTACTGATACTGTTGAGTGATAACCGGTGCTCAGCTACGGATCTGATGTTGTCTGTGTTGTCTTTGTGTTTCCATCAGGGCGCGCTGGTACTCCATGGAGATGGCTGGCATTGTGTGCTACACTGGAGCCAACATTATCACTCAGGCCAGAGAGCTCATCGAACAAATAGGGTGAGTGTCATAACGATAATGTGATACGTAATTAAAGAAATTACATTTCTTTGTTCAGGGTAATGCAAGTCAGAATGCATTGTCAGCTCCAGCGCAGCAAAGATGGAGCTGGAAGGGATTTGCTGCCTTGTTTAACAATGTTTTATCAGCAGATCCTTGCCAGTATGTAGGCTTGTGTCCAGTTCCTCCAGTATTGTATCCTGCTTTTTTTTTCTCTGACCGTTGCAGTTTAGTAGTAGATATTTTGAACAGCTCAACAGTAAACTGAAAAATACCGCATTAAATTTCCTTTTCCACATCTACTTGTCTGCCACTCAGGAGGCCCCTTGAGTTGGACACTGATGGTATCTGGTGTGTCCTCCCCAACACCTTCCCCGAGAACTTCGTAGTGAAGACCAGTAACGAGAAGAAGCCCAAGGTGACCATCTCTTACCCAGGTGCCATGCTGAATATCTTGGTGAAGGAGGGATTCACCAACGATCAGTACCACGAGTTGGTCGAACCGGCGTCGCTCACTTACAACATCAGGTCAGAGAACAGCATCTTCTTCGAGGTGGATGGGCCGTACCTGGCCATGATTCTGCCAGCGTCTAAAGAAGAAGGGAAGAAGCTGAAGAAAAGGTACGGCAGAAGTGGTATTTTATATTAATTTTTATTAATTTATTTCTTTTGATTAAACGTACTGTACTGGGCTACCTGGTAAGGTTGGTTTTAAAATGTGCAGTGATTATGATGATGATGATTTTAAGGTTTCTCTCTTCATCTTAGATATGCTGTGTTTAATGAAGATGGCTCTCTGGCTGAACTGAAGGGTTTTGAAGTGAAGAGAAGAGGAGAGCTCCAGCTCATTAAGATTTTTCAGTCGTCTGTGTTTGAGGCTTTCCTCAAAGGCACCACTCTGGAGGAGGTCTACGCCTCTGTGGCCAAAGTGGCTGACTACTGGCTGGATGTGCTTTATAGCAAGGTAAAAAAAACTTCATCAACTGATGTTGTACATTTACATCATGCTTCAGCATTTTGTGTAACTTCAATGAGATAATAACCGCAGTATCATTTTCAGATAAAAAGGTCAAAACGTTGGCTCCAGTCCTTATCTTCATCATTAAAAGCTTATAGATTTCTTTCTCTGATTTTCCAGGCTGCCAACATGCCAGATGCAGAGCTGTTTGAACTGATTTCAGAGAATCGTTCAATGTCCAAAAGGCTAGAGGACTACGGAGAGCAGAAGTCCACTTCCATCAGCACAGCTAAGAGACTGGCAGAGTTCCTGGGAGACCAAATGGTGAAAGACGCTGGTCTGAGCTGTCGCTACGTCATCTCCCGAAAACCTGAGGGTTCTCCTGTCACAGAGAGGTGGGACAACGTGTCTAAAAATAAACACTCGTGACTCTGGGGCAATCCTAGCCAGCAGCGTACAACACGCACATGCACTTTTCACTTTTACACACCTGTAATTGACAAATTCCTACCTGAGGACCAAGGTCTGTAGCTGTTGTGAGTGAGAATAAAAATCAGGAGAGAAAAAATTAAGTTTCTCTGCTCAAGTTTCTTAGTCATCTCTCTCTCCCCTCATCTCCTGCCTACACTATAAACTGTCCAATAAAGCCACAAAATGCCTGAGAAATAAATCTTTGTTGGAAAACATGCTGTCAAGTGCACGTTAAATCATGATTGTTTTTTTGGTGTTAGCAAACCAAATAAAATTATCTCAGAGTTGTTTCCCCGATGTTGAACAAGCACTTTGTAATATTCCCCGAAGTAAAAGCCTTAATGTCTGATTGTTGTGTTTTTCCCAATCAGAGCCATTCCTCTGGCCATCTTCCAAGCAGAGCCCAGTGTGAAGAAACATTTCCTTCGTAAGTGGCTGAAGATGCCCAGCCTGCACGACTTGGACATCCGCACTGTAAGTGCTCAGAGAAAGATTTTATGCACATGGACACAAGCCTTTGTATCTGATTATGAATTTATTCCATCTTACATTTCTGTGTCGGGCCCTCACAGATCCTCGATTGGGGTTATTACATAGAGAGGTTGGGTAGTGCCATCCAGAAAATCATCACCATCCCCGCAGCTCTTCAACAGGTAAACATTTCATCAGTCTATCACTTTATCTCAAGTTTATGCACAGATATTTTTTTAACTGTGTCCGTTCATCATCAGGTGAAGAATCCAGTACCCAGAGTGAGGCATCCTGACTGGCTTCACAAGAAACTCCTGGAGAAAAATGACATCTACAAGCAAAAGAAAATCAGTGAGCTGTTCACCAGTGAGGGCAAGAGACAGGTAGGGTTCACCTGACAGCAAAATGTTCTGTCAAACTCTATTTAGTAAGACTAAATATATATATTTTGATGTATGTTTCTCTGGTTAACAAAAAGCATCTTGAAACACTAGCTCACCCCTGCTACCCCATACTGTATTATTCTTTTTCTTTAATGGCTTCTTCTCTTCCAGGTGGCTCATCAACTTCTTGAGGGAGGCCAGGCTGCTGACATTGAGGACTTTGGGATGCCACCCAAACCTCTGCAGCCAGCCATCCTCATCAGCACCAAGAGGAAGCGAGCTTCTCAAGGAGAGGACAGCCAGGTGGAGTCTCAGGATCTCGAGCTCACCCAGTCCTGGAGAGAGATCCTGGGACCACCCCCTCCCATGGGAAAAACACGGGTAGGCAAGCAACAATAACAACAAACTACTGCCTCCAGTCTTTGTCCGTCCATTATTTAATATGTTTAATAATATTTTTTGTATTTTCACCTAGATATTTAAATACATTTAAACATTTCTAATCATTCTTTTCAGAGTTCACTGAGAAATTTGTACAAAAAACAAGTTATTAAATCTAGTTTTAATAACTGTGTGTATACAGGAGGAGCGGCTTGTGTGGCTGCGTTACCACAAGAAAAAGTGGGAGCTGCAGCTGAGGCAGAGGAAGGAGAGGAAGAAGAGGAGGAGGCTACTGGACGGAGAGGCCCAACCTGTAGGGGGAGGAGTGATCAGAGACGGCCCCACCACGGGCCTGGGAAGCTTCCTCCGCAGAACAGCTCGCAGCATCCTGGACATGCCTTGGCAAATTGTGCAGGTAGAGCAAAAACAATTTCACCATCACCACCCTCTCTGAAGGACATAATTCAAAGAAAAATGTTCAATGTTGTACATATGAAAATGAAGAAATGGCTAATGTGATGTTTTCTGCCTCACAGATTGCAGAAACTAGTCACCCCGGTTTGTACAAGTTGTGGGCTGTGATTGGAAATGATCTTCACTGCATGAAGCTCAACATCCCTCGTGTCTTCTATGTCAATCAGAAAGTCCCAAAACAGGAGGAGGGAGCCACGTACAAAAAGGTACATAGTGAACTGCTGTTACTATAAATGGTTTGCAAGCATGTGTTGTCACAAATAGTTCAAATGTATTTGGTTAACAAATCATTTGGCTTCAGGTGAACCGCATGCTGCCTCGCTCCAACATGGTGTACTACCTGTATGAGTACTGCGTACCAGAGGACATGTATCAGGAGCACATCAATGAGATCAATGCTGACCTCTCGGCACCAGACATTGAAGGAGTTTATGAAACACAGGTATCATATATATATATATATATATATTCATAGCTTACTGTAACATAATGTGTAGTAATTATACTAAACTTCACATTATCAGTTTTCTCTCTATTTCTCCACATTGTAAACAGAAGCAGTGGTTCTATAATCTTCTTGTCCTCACTCTCTTAGGTCCCTTTGCTGTTTCGTGCACTGGTGCAGCTCGGATGTGTGTGTATGGTCAATAGGCACGTTGTGAGGGACATGGCAGGCAGGGAGGCTGACACTTTTGACCTGGAGCATCTGGAGATGAGATCTCTGGCCCAGTTCAGCTACCTGGAGCCTGGTAGGACCTGTCACACACACTGGTCATATTAGTTTTAATTCAGATATCTTCTTACAGAGATTATTGGTTTGTTTTGTGCTGAATGGACTGTTTAAACCATCAGCTTTTCCTCTGACCTAATGGTTTGAAGACCTCTAGCACAGTTAGATTTCAAGAAATGTCATGTTTTTAGCTAGATGAAAATGTAATTTCCTGACAGTAGATGTGACATCACCATGTTTTGTTTACTTTCTTCTCAGGGAGTGTTCGCCACATGTACCTGTACCATCACAACCAAGGTCATAAGGCTCTGTTTGGCCTGTTCATCCCCTCACAGCGCAAAGCCAGCATCTTTGTTTTGGACACAGTAAGAACAATACGTCTCTTTATTTCTTCCAGTGCCATGCTGTTAGTTATTTTACCTTATATGCTGTCAAGTGAGACTCTTAAACAGCCAACAAAAGCATGACTGAACTAAGACAATACCGTATGAATATGCTACTCACGGTTTGTCTTTATTTTATCCTCAAAGGTTCGAAGCAACCAGATGCCCAACATGAGTAACGTCTACACAGCTGAGCGCACTGCCCTCCTGGAGAAGATGACAGAGGAGCTGCTGCCTCCAGAGAAACACAACTTCGAGGTTCGGGCTGAAAACGACGTGAAGGCTATCTACCGCGCACTTCAACGCATATTGCTAAACTATAAGGTAAAAACAAAACACTTAATTATTTTCTAATGATTACATACATAGACGTTACTAATCAGGTTAATGTGACTAAATCGCCGTGTATAATCAAGTATGTGCTTTGTCTTTCTCTGTTTACAGGAGGAGCGCCGGGGGCCCACCCTCATCGCAGTGCAGTCCAACTGGGAGTTGCGGCGACTGGCAGCGGGGATGCCGGTGCTTGAAGAGTTCCCGGTCGTTCCAGTGCACGTAATTGATGAAATCAGCTATAATGTGCTGGACTGGCAACGCCATGGTGCCCGGCGCATGATCCGCCACTACCTCAACCTGGACAGCTGCCTGTCACAGGCTTTCGACATGGCCAGGTACACTACTCCGTTTATTCTGTTAGTATTTTAATCAAGCATGGACCTCTACTGACATGCTCTTTGTTGTTTCTAATTAAGTGTTTTTTCTGTAAGTCATTTTTGTTGACTGCTTTAAATTCTGTGTGAAGAAACATTTGAACTTTTAAAACTCATATAATCTCTCTCGCTTTCAGGTATTACCACTTACCTGTAGGTAACTTGCCTCAGGATGTGTCCATCTTTGGCTCGGACTTGTTCCTGGCAAGACATCTGCGGAAACACAACCACCTGCTGTGGCTTTCACCCACGGCCAGGCCAGACCTCGGGGGAAAAGAGGCTGATGATAGCCGTCTGGTCATGGAAAGTGATGACAGGTGCTCTGTGGAAATCAACGCTCAAGGATGCTATTCCACAGGTACATAAACACACACACAAACGCCAGTAATATAATATAAATTGTGTCCAAGAACAGGTTGAGCAAAAGATCATAGAACAATGTATGTTTTTTTAAAAGTGTCTTTGTTTTCTTTTAGTGTGTGTGGAGCTGGACGTGCAGAGCCTGGCGGTGAACACCATCCTCCAGTCGCAACATGTCAATGACATGGAGGGCGGAGCCAGTCTGGGTGTCAGTTTTGACGTGATCCAGCAGGCCTCTTTGGAGGACATGATGTCAGGAAACCAAGGAGCCAGTTCTCTTGCCAGCTATGATGAGACTGCTCTCTGCTCCAACACCTTCAGGTGTGTAAACATCTGTACATAACAATATAAATCCATATGCATGTGTGATCTAATAATACAGGTTGTAGTTACAGTGTTCATACTATATTCATGTTGTTTTCTTCTATATGAGCAGGATCTTGAAGAGCATGGTGGTGGGCTGGGTCCGGGAGATCACACAGTACCACAATGTGTACGCAGACAACCAGGTGATGCACTTCTACCGCTGGCTGCGCTCCCCTAGCTCTCTGCTCTACGACCCTGCGCTGCACCGCACCCTGCACAACATGATGAAGAAAGTCTTCCTCCAGTGAGTGCCACATTAAGAACTATTTTAGATTCATGGCGGAAGTTATCAGACCCTGCTATCCTTGGTTCATTGATGTATGATTCCTGTGGGGTAATTTGACAAAGTCCTTCCAGTAATAGTTCTCTCACTCTCTCAGGTTGGTTGCAGAGTTTAAGCGTCTTGGCTCCACTGTGGTGTACGGAAACTTCAACAGGATCATCTTGTGTACTAAAAAGCGGAGGATAGATGACGCCATTGGCTACGTAGAATACATCACCAACAGGTTAGATATTTACCATCTGCATGTCTCTATAGAGTGAATAGAAATCCTCGCATAGTATCACAAAATTTCGGTTAATTTCTAAAACACTAATTTATTATACAGTAGAATAAAATACTGCAAAATGCAAAAAGTATATATCTAAAAAGGCTTCTCAGTGAAGAAGCAGCTGAGCTAACAAATGAGTGTTTTAATCTGATTGTCTTATGTTGTTTCCCTCAGAGAAAAAAAAACAATTACCCATTAGACAATTAGATGTTTATGTTGTGGTCTCCATCATGGAAAGTGAATTTTATAAAGCAAATCCAACAGAGATTGCCCATTGTACTAATGGGAGCGTGAACTATAAAGTGCAGTTGGACGTAGGCCAATATATCAATATAAAACCGATAATGTAACATAAAACTATATATCTTGCATATCTATAACTTATTGTAATAATGTGTTCTAACTTTTCTGGGGGGTTCTTTTGTGTAAATATCTTACCAGTCATCCAAAACATTGTAACATCTTACTGTAGGTTTCACATTGTATGTTTACCCAAAACCTAAAAAAAAGTCACCTCCCTAACTGTTTCTCCTTTAGCATACACTCTAGAGAAATCTTCCACTCTTTGTCCATCTCCTTCTCGCGATGCTGGGAGTTCCTGCTGTGGATGGACCTGGCCAACTATGGCGGTGTGAAGGGCAAACTGCCTTCCAGCGTCTTGTATGGAGAGGTACTTCAAACCGCGCCTTCGGCCTTATAGTTTATTTGCATTTATTACAGTTAAAGTCCCCTTCAAGTAGACGGAGTAGATCATTTTAAGGATTTTGACGAGATAATTATGGAAAAAAACATATCGGACACAAAGTATTATTCAAAGTACAGTATTTTATATAAATATTATATGATACATAATTATATAATATAGTGTGTCTGGGGAGGACTTTTAACTAGCCTGAATATAAAGTTAATTCTCACCTCCATGGTTCTTTTTTTTTTTTTAGGATGGAGTCAAACAGAAGAAAAAACAAAGAGGGGAGGGAGATGAGGATGGTAGTGAGGATGAAGATGAGGATGAAGACAACGTTGAGGAAGATGATGGAGATGGAGAGACGGACGAGGTGGAAGAGCTGATTGAAAGCAACTGGAACATCATGCAGTATCTGCCTCAAACCGCCTCCTGTCAGAATTACTTCCTCATGATTGTCTCAGGTAAATGTGACACACCTGTGGTACAACTAATGAGGTTTTGTGGACTTTTTATTCTCAAAAGACACATTTGAGTTTTCAGAGTAGATGTACACATAATAGATGTTTTCTTTTCTCATTTATTTCTCTCTACCATCTCTCATTTTCCTCCCCAGCCTACATTGCAGCAGTGTACCACAGCATGAAAGAGGAGCTGAGACGCAACACTCCAGGAGCAACACCAGTCAAGAGACGTGGAGGCAGCCAGGCTTCCCAGCAGGCGGTGGGAGACTTGAGTGCTCTTCCTGGTAAGCCGCTTCAGTTACTAAAGACTTCCTTTGTGTTTCTTAGAAACTTCACGTTACACTCATTAGAGTCACCTCCAGCCAGTGTCTGTTACCTTTAAACCTATGATGGGTAGATTTTAATTGCATTTAGATAGATTTCATCTCAGATGTGCGTTTTGTTTTTTTTAACTCTCTCCCACAGGAATGATCTCCTTCTCCCAGGAATATGTGTCCAACGAGCTGACGCAGAACTTTTTCACCATCACGCAAAAAATCCAGAAGAAGGTGACGGGTACCAGGAATGTGACCCAGCCCTCAGAGATGTTCCCCGTCCTGCCTGGTTCACACCTGCTGCTTAACAACCCAGCTCTGGAGTTCATCAAATATGTCTGCCAGGTAAATACTGTAACTGACTACCACGTTATTGACCGGACAAAATAACAGAAACACACCACAATTTTCATCAGATCAACCAATGATTTTATTTTCTCAATTCCCTCTTTTGTCTCTTCAGGTCCTGTCACTAGATGCCAACATTGCGAACCAGGTAAACAAGCTGAAGAGAGACCTCCTGCGCCTCGTGGGTGTTGGAGAGTTCTCGGAGGACGCTCAGTTCCGGGATCCCTGTAACTCTTACATCCTGCCAGAAGTCATCTGCAACCACTGCAACTTCTGTCGTGACCTTGACCTCTGCAAAGACCCATCCGTGGCACAAGTAAGAGCTGAGTGTCACAACCTGTGTGCACCGTTTTCAAAAGTTAAAGTAATTTATCAGGCAAAATTAAGATGATTCGACTACATAACAAAACTGCAAAAGAACATGAGGTGTGGAGATCAGTGGTGTCACTATTGTAGGGTTTGCATGAGAGTGAAGAGACTGTTGGTAGCAGCCTAGACTTTTTGGACTGGGATCATCAAGCCCAGGTTCCCAGTAAGCACTGATTACTAACCCAGTGAGTTAGTTATAAGAGCACTGCTGACCAGGCAACAGCAGGGGGCATAATAATTACACTGTTTTAAAGCTGCCATTACTTATATAATGTATATATAAACTGTGTTTTACTCTCTTCAGGATGGATCTGTCCTGCCTCAGTGGTTCTGCTCCAACTGCCAAGCCCAGTACGAGACCGAGTCTGTTGAGATGGCTTTGGTGGAAGCTCTACAGAAGAAACTGATGAGCTACACACTGCAGGACCTGGTGAGTAAAAATGCTCATGTCTACTCAAATGATACAACTACTTGACAAAAGAAGAGTTTTAAACATGCGTCAGAGGGTTTTCAGTCATCATAAAGGGTAAGACAGTGATTTGATTGGTAAGATGCAGAGCTGAGGACCATTAGTACCAACAAAGTAACCTGTTAAAGATGTTCATAGTGAAGAACGTCATTAATAGTATTAAAGCTGTTATAACACAGCTAACAATACATGTGTACATTGTCAAACGATTTCCTCAAAGAAGAACCGATACCTAAGAACTGAAATACAGTAGAAATCATGGAAGATTACTAACAACTTCCCAGGAGCTCAGTTATGTAGGAAAATGTTATATATGATGCCGCTGACACTGTGCACCAAACCTTATTGCCAAGCAGTACCATAAACAAATCACGTGACCCTGGTTGTGTACAGTAAAGCAGCATTTGTCCAAATTTCCTGTCTGAAGCTACCTGCTGTTTAACAGTCTGCGTATCATTTTCAGACATTTTTTTTCTTCTGAAGTTATATCACAGCCTCACGATCTTTGTGTGCTTTTAGGCGTGTACCAAATGTAAAGGGGTGAAGGAGGCTAACATGCCCCTCTACTGCGGATGCGCCGGAGACTTTGACCTCACTTTCCCAGCAAAGGTTTTTACTCTTTAAATGCATTACATTAAATCATGTAGTGATTAAAGTCTATGATTATTACAATTTGATGTTGTTCTTACTTCTTTTTTTCCCTCTTTTCCTCCTTTAAAGAGCTTTGCAGAGCAGATCACAGTGTTTCGGAACATAGCATCCCACTACAACATGAGCTTCTTGGAGGAAACCATTGACTGGCTGCTTGCTATGAGTCCACAGATCAACACTCAGTAAACATGACATCTGCCGCTGACGTCCAACACTCCCTCAGCTGCATCTGCTAGTTAATTTTAATTTGGGAAGCACTTGATGCTGAAACTCTCGCTTACCGATGTGATGCACTTGTTCATCACTCTCGATGACTTCTATGTGTGAGTGTATATTGTGGAAGAGAAAAGTGTGCACTGTAGATATGTTTGAATTTATGATCATGTCATTAAACTTATGTATGTGTGTAAATTTCTGATTTTCACTGTCAATAAATATTTTTTCCAAATGTTTTAATCATGAGCCTGTATGTTTTTACTGCTCAGTTGTTTCCTTCTGCTGTGAAATCTACTCAGTACTCTACTCTGTATTAAGGACTTCAGCTCTGCCACACAGGAAGAAGCATAAACATGCTGAGTGCCATCTTCTCTGGGGACCCTCATCAGTCTGCAGTCACACACTGACTGCTTCCTCTTCACTTGGCCGTTAATGTGTCTGTTGGAGCTTCAATAGCTTGTGACCTGAACTCCACCAATTTAACCCCTCATTTATTCTGTCAAGCTGCTATGAAAGGTGCAAACACATGACTGAAGCCACATTATTGCATGCTATATAATATTTTAGCTGTTTTTCTTTGGTGTGGCAGTTATTTTTTTACTGTTACTGAATGTGGAGAAAAAGTAAGTCTGGATCAAAATGATCTTAACCCATACGCCTCCATCCTTTTAACCTCATTGTCCCACAGATGACTCGCTTTGCCTGCTGATGGGCATCTCCCAGACACATAATCACATTTCAGACTCTGAACTGAACTGAACTGAAGCACAATTAGATTGGCTCCTCAGAGCTTCTCACTGACACATATCTGTACATGTAGGTTGAAGAATGAAGGGATGAGAGCATATAGAGGAGCTGTGACTCCAGATTTTACATTTTACATTATTAACCTCTCAGTCAGTACATCTTAACAGCGCTTTCTGAGCTCAGTAGTGAAATGAAACCTCACCATTGCCTTTATTCTATTACAGTAGATCATTTCACATCTAAACATATGATTTCCAAGCTGACATATGGTCGTCCATTGTGCTCCTCCACCCATCATGGCAGATATTGATCCATTAGACTTGAGTATTAAGTCTTTTTTCACCGCTGACGTTTGTATTGCTCTCAAGCGTCCAGATGGATTCACACTTCCCCCACAATCTTGTTAGAGGAACCACTTTATGGGAAATGTCGGTGTTATTCAATTACAGCTCATTGCTCTTCTTGGGCGTCTCCTTGCTGTTTCATCCAGCATCCTCTCATTATGCTGAACACATCAGGTTGAAAGGCAAAGCAAATTAATCTGAATATTTAAATACAGCATTTTATGTTTGTAATGATGCAGATTTAAAAGAGCAAAGGTCAATATTTAATTGTATTCAGTACAAATGCTTGTATAAATGCTTATTTCTGACATAAAGGTTTATATAGGTAATTTATTGTTGTCTTGAATGTCAGCAATACATTGATAGAAATTGACATAATGTAGTTTGTATGGTTTAGTGTCTTTTCGTATTCAGAAAATAAAAATTCTCTAAGTTGCATTAATGTCATCTGTAACTGTGTCAAGTGAAAAAGAAACTGAACTTATTCTGTTGTTGAACAGTTGAGGTCCATGTACAGATCAACAAGTTTTGAGATAATACATGAACTATATCTGCAACTCAGGCAGCAGAGACATTGTGAGACCTGGCTGCCTTTCAGAAAGATGCTCTCTGTCACTGTGGTTCTCTCTCAGTTTATTCCCACTAACAGCAGCATAGCAGCCGGTCCATCACTGTGCTGCTGCAGACCCCTGAGAAGAGTTGTTGTCGCCACAGTCGGCTGATGGAGAGGAGGGTCCACACGCTTGTCCAGCAAGGACTGAGGCAACTGTGATGACATCACAGCGGTACACCGTCTGACAGGTCTGAATGGTTTGAGCCGTAGCTGTTGATGTAGCTGAGCTCTGTGGAGATGGGTACCTTGGGCTTCTTGATAACCTGTGGGGGAAAATATCCTTCACTTAGACATGATACTACTGATACCACTATAATATACTGGGAGTTATTAAATGTAATCCTTCCACAAACAATCATCCCGCAGAGGCAATCAGAGAGAGAAAGCAGAGTGAGAGTTCAGCCATGATGCTGTAAAATACCTTCTGCATTTAACATGAATCACATTTAAACCATCAAATCAAGTACAATGCCCTGACTGATGTTTCCTTCTGAAATGGACACCTGAAAGTGAAGAGATTAATCTTAACCTTTGCAATAACACGACTGAACCCATCAGAGGTCACGTTCCTGAGTTATGCCTGATGTGGTCCCATTTTCAATTCCTCAGTCTTTAAAAAGGCAAGGTAAGAGCAACCATGAATTATGGGTGACACTTAACAATAGGTCGTTTTCACAGCAGACACTCAGACTTCTTATAGTAGGAAAAGCACAGATGTTACTGACTACATTAATGGTGGCTCCAGTGAGCCGTGACAGTGAAACAGGACCCTGAAACTGAGGCAGCTAAATGGAATTCAGCCATCATTCATTTTATTATTTACACCTGTGCTTTTCCCACTGTGACATATCAAAAACATAAAAAAGGCATATACACTACACAAAATACATTTTTGAGAATCCTGTTATCTCTGGTTTGTGACTAAGAAATTATTTTCTAGTTAAAACTCAGTATCTACCTGCCAGTTTGGTATGATGATGCTTTTCCTTTATCTTGAATGGACACAAAAATAGTAAATCATCTTAAAGTAATCATTAAGTAATGGAGGATTCAGACAGACTGATCCGTATGATGCACCAAATTAATAATTAATATGTACATCATTAGTCATCTTTTCAGTCATTCAAGAACTACTTACTAGCTATTCATTAATCATCAGTTAGTTTCTGATATGTTCTCTATTCAAATTCATGTGTGCTATATTGTAAGTAATGCCAAATAGATCTGTACATATTCTTAAAAAAAGATTATTGACAATGTATCTCGATAGCTATTCTTTCTGAGGTATAAAACCCTATAAAATGCCCTGAACACAGACGCCCCATGTGCTGCGGTTAAATATATGATGCTTTTTACTCACTTCATCAAACTTTCTGTCACTGTAGATTTCATTCTTGTCAATAAACGTCAGCATGATCCAGTCACAGATAATGGTACACTGAAGAAGGTGAGATGAAAAAGAAAAAGCAGTTTGTGGTGGAAAGAGCAATTAAAGAAGCTGCAACTTCAAAAATCACAAGACAAGAGAGGAATGAAGTAAAAACTCACAATCCCAACTGAAGTCAAAGCTGTCACTGTGCTGATGATGGTTGGGATGGGACTGAATTTACCTGCCTACAACAAAATTACATGCAAATATTACAATGACAAGCTGAAAATAAACTGTAGTGATGACAGAGTGTCTACTTACTTGTCCATGAACTATGACGTCCAGACGGATGCCGTAGGCCTTGATAAGTGTCCGAGACTCTATCCCATCCTTGCTGTAATATTTGGCAAACCTGGACAATTAAAGAAACAAAAAACTCAACACAAGCCACAGTAAAGGTCGCAGTCTAACATTTTGAACATGAAAGTCATTGCTTGGTGTTGGGGGTCACCTGTAATAGTAACCAGAGCTGGCCTGATCCTTTCGGAGATCAAGACGTCGGAAGGAATAAGTGGGTTTACAGTGTGAAGAATCCAGGTCCAAGTCACACTTCCAGTTGATGAAAACCCCAATCACTCCTCCCTGAAAAAAAGCAGATAATAATTATACCTTAAGCAATGCTACACTGTCACATAGTATTTCATTTTATTAACACATCTCTGTGTCATCCTGAAGACTTCATAGAGACAGTAATGTGTCGTTCAAAATAAGATATATATGTGTAGAAAAAGATCTTTGAAATCAGAAATCCTGCATCAAAACATTAGCTGACTCAGTGGTGAAGGCCTCATACTTACAGTCCTGCAGAGCTCACTGAAATTCTCCCTAGCTTGATCTGCGATGTAGCCCAAGCGGAAGTTTGGACAGTAGGGCTCTTTCTCCTCATCATAATGACACTTACTGAGGTATTTCCGCATGTCGCGCTTGTTTGAGGCGTCCTTGATATTTCCCCTGTCGAAGATAAAAACAGGAGTTGTCGCTGAAGCTGAAAATTGTCAGAAGCATTGGCTCCTGTGTGTGTGTGTGTGTGTTTGTGTGTTTGTGTGTGGAGGTACTTTACCTCAGCACTTTAAATCTGGGGAAGTGGATAGAGTTCCTGATGAACACTGTGAAATTGATGGCCTCCACTAGAGCTGGTTCTCTGTTGAAGACACTAAGTAATCAATCATTCCCAAGAGTAAGACTTTAAGTAAGACCAAGACCTTAAAAGCCCTTAAGAACATGTTACACCAGTTCACTAGCTCCCAGTACGGCACAGAGTCAACTTCAAAATCCTGTTGATAGTCTATTAAGCACTTACTGATTTGGCTCCTCACTATGTTACTGACCTGCTCACTGTCATAGGCTACTTTCGGAGACAAAGTTCAGACTAAAGACCAGTTAATTGGGAGCAGCTTATCCAATTGGGGACAAAAGCTGTGTCCCCAATTGGGAAAAAGCTGATTCTTGGGTCAGTGGTTAAGATTAGGGATAGGCAAGTAGTTGTTATGATTAGCATTAGGGTAAGTCTCCAGGATATGAATGTAAGTCTATGTAATGTCCCCAAAAGTGACCATGATATGACGTGTGTGTGTCTGTGTGTGTGTGTGAGTGCTTGATTTGGTGGTCAATTTTAATTGTTGTATTTTTATATTTCTGTATTTTTAAACTTTGCTTTAAAATGATTTTTATCATATTGATCAATTCCTTTTATGCTGATGTTGAGCGCCTTGCACTGCCATTGAAAAGTGTTTTACAATTAACTTGACTTTAAACACTAGATGTTAATTTGTTTTTTCTGTCTGTGTTGCTAACACAATATTCAGCAGCTAACACCAACTGCTGCATTACCGTTACCTGTTGGATGTTGATTGATTAATGTGTTATGTCCTATATGGATGTAAATTGAAACTTTGTAAATGAATTTGAAAGCTAAACAAATTTATACTTTTGTGAATACAGTTCCCTTCTTACTGTCCTAATTCATTCTTACAACACCTTTGGTCTAACCATGGATGGGTTACTGAACTAGGCCCAAAGGGGTAAAAGGGCCCCTACGTCAAAGCCTCAGTAAGAAGTGACTTTTATAAAGATTTATTCTTGCAAAGAGAAAGGGCAAAAAGTCGCTCTGACAAACGGAGTGAATAGACAAAACATTCACTCTGTTGTTGTCACAAAAAACAAGACCTCATGACACCTTTAAAGGGGGTGATCATCCCCTCAGGTTTTATGTAAGATATTTAGGGCTAGTTCAGTTTATGTTCAGTATTGATGCTGTGCAATATGACCTCTGAAATCACAAAACTAAAGAACTGTGTGGTTGCCTCATCACTGAAGGTGGTTGTGGTAGTGTTGTTGGGGGGGTGGCAATCATTTCCATATCTGTCCATAGATCTAGCTATTGTTTATCATACCCATTTTAAAAAAAAATTCTTTCATTGAATTTTGCTGTCCAATACTATTTTCATGGGTCAACTGCTGTCTTGAACCTTTATTGGATGTGTGTTAAGCTCACTGCATAGCTGTGCATCTACACGTATAGTGAGGACAGAAGAAACTCAACAAAGCTTTGTCCAGACGCCCACCATGCCTTTCTTGGAGTAAGAATAGTGTAAAGATATTGAACTTACTGTAGTGATAATCGAATGTTTTAAAAAATTCTATAATGACTCAGCTTCCTGTCAAGGGGTCTGTCCTCTAAGTGCCTCTCCCTTGGTTTCTCTTTTTCTTTATGTGATATAATAAGGTGTTGCGTGTTGTTTTTTCTAAACTTGGTCTGTTGCACAAAACAGTACTGCTGTTGGTCTATGAAGCCCCTTGAGACTCTCTTTGGATTACTGGGTGATTCAGACCACCTTGGCGAGGAACACCTGAATCACCTGCCTTACCGTACTACAGCGTGCTCCTCAATAGGACACCAGGTTTGGATCTCACAGGTTTTGAAGGTTTGGTTGTAGTACTGAACACATCTGCCTGTCCTCCTGCCTGTGAGAAAGTGTTTAAAACAGAGTAAATCTGCAGCAAATACAGACCAACCGAGCATGAAGACAGATTTTTTGAGAAGTAAAAACAGTACCATGGCCATTAAAGTCAACCTCTCCCTGGACACAGTCAGAATCTGTCGTACAGTTGGCGTTGGCAACACGAAAATACTGAAGTAAAACAAGATGGATGCTCAGTGTCTGTGTAGTTAACACACTTTTTTTATTACATTGTCTTTTCCTGCGTACTTGAGAGAGCTTTTGTTGACCACTCACCTCAGCGCAAGTTCCTTGTCTCTGGTCATACGTGACTTCTCGTCTCAATATTGTGCTAATGACATCACCACCCTATGAGGGAAATGCCACAAAAAGACTATTGGTCTGGTGTAAAGATAATAATGCTGACACAATATTGATTGTGAGACAGTTTCATGCTGCAGTATTTTTTCTTTTTAACTCACCTCTGAGGGTCGAGCATACTCCACAGTGTCCAAGATTTGATCTCCATGAACTGCTGAGCCTTTCATGACAGTGTAAACAGAGCTTTCTGGGCGGGTTTCACTTTCTTGGTATGCTTTCTGACTTATAAAGACATACCTTCAGGATGATAGAACAGACAGAAGCAATATTACATTTTCTGTCATGATGTCAATTTTTACTGGCAGTATCAGGTTACCCTGGATCTGCTCAGCCATCTCTGCTGAATCCCAGAAAACATGACGCACTCCAGTCATAAAACTCAACACATCTAATCTAAAAAGTCATTTAAAATCTGAAACAATCAGATGAATGATAAGATTTTCACACACATTAATGAAAACTGCTCTACTAAGACCAAATGTGTAAATATGTGATAATGGACAGACTCAACCATGTTTCTATCAGCTATGGAGTTTGTCTGTTCCCAGGAGTTAATTGCAAATGAGAAGCATTTCCTCTCAACAAAATTGCTATTTTATGGGTCTGAGAATTTAAAGACACAGAGCATTTCCTTTTACTTACACACATTTTTGACACACAAAAGCATATTGTTGGCAAATCAGACTTTTATATTTGTAATGTGTCATCCCTAAAGGAAGCATTAAACAAACACATTATACATCTGATGATAAAATATGTAGAAAAATCAATAACATTTCTGTTTTAAGTTACTACAGCCTCTGAATTTTGTAGATCATCCTTTATAGTGCAAACGATAGGCACATAAATACACAAACATGAAGCTTACCAGATGAAATAGGTGATGACAAGAAATTGAACACCCCTGTATATGACTCCAAGAGTTCTGTTTTTAACCACCATCATCTTTGGGGTCTCATAGTCCCAGAAACCAAGAAAATAGTCCTTCATACACTCATGTAGTCCCATGATGAATTTATGAAATGCTCCACACATATTGTGAGATGTCCTGTGTAGTGTCTTGAATCTAATTTCTTAATGTTTCTATCTCTCTGTAATCAACTTTCTATTTCTTTCTCTCACTCTCTCTCTTTGCTCAGCTCCAGTCTGCATCTCTCTCAAGCATCCCTGTCCAAAGCCAGAGAAAGGGAAAAGAGAAGGGGGCGTGGTTGAGATGTGGTGACAGTTTATTCTGATGATTGTGCAGCTTCATGATGTGTTTCTGGATCTGACTTAAAATCTGACACATTTCTTAAAAGGGGTCTTTGTGTTGTGTTGTTTGTTTGTTGGTTTTTGGATTGTATTACCTTTTATTCCTATTATTTATTTATTTTCTATTTTATTTATTTAATTGTGGTAATTTTACATCATTGTCTTTGTGGGTTTTTTAACATTGTTGTAAGAAAAGTGCTATACAAATAAAGTTTATTAGCCTATCATTATTATTGTTATTATTATTAGTAATAGTAGTACTAGTAGTAGTAGTATTAAAGAATACATTTCATACAGTTGTGCACAGGAATCTTTTGGGGGCGTTTTTAAACCTTGTCAATTACTCTTTTGCTTCTGTTTTATATCTGAGTGGGTTTAAAATTAAGTATTATATTGTTCCATGTCTTGTTTGTATTATTTGAAACTTGCAATACTTATTTCAGTGCCATTGCAGTGTTACTGACGGACTAAGTGCAGCAGCGCATCATGTTGATATACTTATTTTATAAGTTACATTCAGTCAGATTTAGTAAAAACGGATATAAAACTATTTTTTTTCAAAGAGCAACAAAGAGGTGTTCTTTATGCTTTCTTTTTTATACAGGCGGATAAAAGGACCATCTCTTGCTTTGGGTCCTACCACGCACGCACGCTTTCTGTGCGCATGTCAAATAACACGTGTGTCGGCTGCTGGTGATAGTGGCTCGCGCTGTGTACATCTGCTAACTGCATTATTTCTAAATAATCACATCTTCTAAAATTGTTTGGAGCGTCACATACTGTGTGTAAATGGGAGGTCTTCAAAAGAAAAAGGTGAGAGTCGATGTAACTGTTAAATGTTAAGCTAGCAACCTGGCTAACTGAAGCTAACTACGGTTTGTTTTTCTCAACGTGTTGGCGAAGACAAGGGAGTTTAAAGTCAGACTATTTCGACAATCTGGACATGAAGTAAAGTGACATGTTGTACAAGAGTTTAATGTGAATGTCTGACTCTGTTTTCCAGTTTGAGAGGGGCTCTGCCACCAACTACATTACAAGAAACAAAGCTCGCAAGAAGCTACAACTGAGCCTCCCAGACTTCAGGTAACTTAACCTTCAGTGCTAAACGGAATAATAGCTGCATGTTTGTCAATTATCACCAACTGAGAGATGTCTCCCAATATGTTGTCAATCCCATTTATATCACTCTATCACGGTAACGTTATACTAAATATAGTATTATATTTATAGTAGACGCTGAAGTTAGCTTCGGGGAAATGTTGAGAGGAAAGTTAAAGGAAGCATGAATAATTATATTTAGCGATTATATTTACTGATTCTCATTCTTTTCACCACTTACACTTATGAAAGAATGTTAGACATTGTAGCAAAAGCCTTAATGGTGTTTAAACCCATTTTCAGATTTGTGAAACCTTTATTCTATTAGTGAAAGTTGGAAAAAGGGCAATTTCACTGATATTTCTCCATCCAGACCACATCAGCCCAGGTCTAGACTAAAACCACTATACTTACACTTGTCAAGTCTTAATAACAATAACCTAGTCCAGCTTTGACATGTCTAAGTATAGTGTTTTTTTCTGTTTTCTCACATAAAATAAAGCTTTCACAAATCTGAGAGTGGGTTTAAACAGTGTTAAGGCTTTTGCTACGATGTTGAACATTTTTTTCACAAGTGGTGGTGCAATATGGAGAATCTGCAGCTAAATATCATTATTTATGTTTCCCTTAAACTGAATCAGAAGCTGACTTCAGTGTTGTTAATTTCTCTCAGGATAACGCAATACAGTTCAACTGCACCACTAACGGCTTATAAAATGACCATAAAGTTGAATCATCTCCTCAAACAGTTTAAACAAAAACTGACCATATATTGGCAGTGGTAGAAGAAGTACTCAAAACTGTTTTCTTGAGGTAAAACAAGAAAACCGCACAGTAAAAATACAGTAAAAGTCCTGCATTCAGAGAGAGGTGTTATTAATACAAAGTACTTAAATTTACATTACGCCTGTTAAAGGTGGAGCTTAAGGTGGAGATTAATCAATAATAATCCATCATATTTTATTTTTTTTATATTTTGAGTAAAATCTGAATCTGCAACTTAACCAACAACATTTCTGTCAGGTAAATGTAGTGACACACACTCTGGAGTAAAAGTAAACATTTGCATATTTTTATTTTTATTTTTAAATGCTTTGGAGGCCTTTTGTTAGTTATTCCGGGGTACAATTAGTTAGAATAGTAACGTAATTTGACATTTTTCATATGTAAACATCATAATAAATCTGTAGCTGTTGGGGGGCCCCAGGCAGTTGCCTACTTTGCCTAATGGTAAAGTCCGCCCCTGATGCCATAAAGCAGTCCCTCACATTGATTGCCTAATACAACCTTTTATTAAAGGGATTGCTACTTTATAAACCTTATAAACAGTAAGAGGATGGTCGACACATTTCTATCATGTCGTGGTATGAGAAACTGTACCCATGACTATTTTCATCATTGTCATTTGGTAGATTAATGACTCAAACGTGTAACCAATTATCAAAATTGTTAGCGATTAACTTTATGTAACTGATCACTTGTTTCAACACTACATCACAACACCCAATCCTAATCACATATGATTGTTGAGAATTAGTTTCATATCAGGACACTCGGCTGGCAAAACACAGTCAGACAGCTTCCATGTCACTGACAAGTGATTTTTGTGTTTCTCAGGCGACTCTGCATCCTTAAAGGCATCTACCCTCATGAGCCCAAGCACAAGAAGAAAGTGAACAAGGGCTCCACAGCCCCAAGGACCTTCTACCTGCTTAAAGACATCCGCTTTCTGCTGCATGAGCCAATAGTCGGCAAATTCAGAGAGTACAAGGTACTTTAGTAATATTTAGACTATTTTATAAATATCAACACTGATGTATGAACATTCTTGAAGCAAGAGTTGATTTGATTCTTTCAGGAAAAGATCCCACTTAAATTGTATTTGGTTTTCTGTTGTTGATAAATGGCTCCCTCAAAGAATGCACTCAGCTCAATGGAAAATCAGTCAGCTGAGGGCTTTTCTATTATTGAAAAGGATCTGATTGTCCCTTTTCTTTTTTTTTTCTTGTTTTTTGAAATTCCTTGTTTATACTATGGTGAGATTTTCTTCAGTAATAGTATAAGTGCGATCGATGTGTCACTGTGCCTTTTTTTTTTTTTTTGAAGGTGTTTGTACGCAAACTTAAGAAGGCATATGGAAAAACAGAATGGTCGGCAGTGGAGAGACTGAGGGAGAACAAGCCAGCCTATAAATTGGACCACATCATCAAAGAACGGTGAGATGTCATGTTCAACAGTGAACATAGGATGTCGTAGTTGAGCTTAAGTGGTTTTCTCTGTGTGACGTCGATTTACAAGACATCAGTAGAAATGTCAGCTAACTGCACACTGTGGGAATTATTCTCTATAAAGTAATAAAGCATTTCATAAGTTGGAAATGAAACTACTCCCCTTCTATGTATGATATAATGTATAGTAAATGGTATGAAGTTGCTTTGCTTTACTGGTGCTCCTTTGTGTGGCAGGTACCCCTCCTTCATCGATGCTCTCCGTGATATCGAAGATGCACTTTGCATGTGCTTCCTCTTCTCCACCTTCGCCCGAACAGGAAAATGTCACGTGCAGACGATCCAGCTGTGCAGACGCCTCACTGTGGAATGGATGAACTATGTGATCACATCTCGTGCGCTCAGAAAGGTGCCAATAAAACACTGCACAGCAACCATCAGGCTGCTTTCTTTGTTTGACATTACAGTATAAATACAAAGTATTGATATGACTTGAGTTCATTGACCTCTGTTCTGACACTAAACACTTCTCTGTCCCCGGTAGGTTTTCATCTCCATCAAGGGAATATATTATCAAGCAGAGGTGATGGGGCAGCTCATTACATGGCTGGTGCCATATCAGTTCTCCCATGATGTAAGTGCAGAATGATGAAACGCAGTCCATAGTGATTATGCCAATAGTAAGCAGTCGGTTTATTATTATGGGATTACACCGAAGGATGACACCACTCTGTCAGCATTTGGACCCATCATTAAGTCAATGAACATTGTTGCTGTCAAATACAGAAAAACTGTCCGTGCTGGCTGATGGAGGGGTGTTGAACTTTAGTGTAATTGGTGGTTAAAATGAGTCCACTGACTGCCCAGAGGCCTGTACTATAAAGCAGGATTTGGGGTTAGCAAGGTAACTTCAGGGTTACCAAGGTGGTTCACTTCTTACTGTGGTACCTTATGCTGAACACATAACCTGAGCAGATTATGTTCTAAATAACAGATCTACACATATAAAAGCACCGACTACTGACCAATCAATTCTCTTGGAAAAATGACATCACCGTTTGTAGAAGATCCCACGGAGCTCGATGTGCGGATCATGAGAAGGTCTCTTAGGAGTGCAAGAGTGTTCAGAGACCAGCAAAACCCTTCGGGTTTACATGAGAAATATAGATTCTTGTCAGAGGGAATGACTTATCTGTGTCAGCTTTTTGAGTTGGAGGGCTTCCTCCTGTCCTCTTCATTTAATTTTTTTCCCTGTTGGCTGCAAGCAATGTCAACCAATATCATCCTAAAACAGAGACTGATTGAAGCACTAAAAGCCTTGTACTTGTTGTACTTATAAGATATGAAAGTAAGCCTACTTACTGCTTTGAATTATGTTTTTATATTTATTTTTATTTGCTGTCAAGTCCGTTTGACACCGCCGGGGTTCCAGCTGAAAGAAAGGCTAAAATTGACTTAGCGTCATATGATTGCTTAGCGTGATTGTGGTTGTTTGACTTAGTGAAACCAGATAACGAAAAGATATCCCAAGTATGTTGAACTGGCTTCATAGTACAGGCCTCTGGGATGTTGAATCCTCCAGAGATTACAAATGACTATAATTGTTTGCATTCATGTTTATTCATTCTTCCATTGAGACTTAGTTAAACTCTGTTTTTTGGTTTTTCAGCACCCCACAGATGTTGACTACAGAGTAATGGCAACTTTCACAGAGTTGTACACCACACTCCTGGGGTTCGTCAACTTCCGACTCTACCATTCCCTCAATCTGGTTTACCCACCAAAGGTATCTTGAACTCTGGCACTGTAAACTACACAAGGGTTGTGCTCTATATATACATATCACTTCTAACTCCTTAATATCAGTAGGACAGTGAATTATCAGTGTGTAACATGGGCAAAATGTTATATTACAATTATTATAAGTGTTGTAGTTATAATACTTAAAATGGATCAATTACTGAGATAGAATTAGAGATGCGAACTGTAAACCACAATAGCTCTCGATGATTACAGCAGTGATTTATGGCTGGTGGTTCTGTGCTGTGTTAATGCCATTTTTCTTTTATAGCTGGACAGTAAAGCAGACTTGGAGCTGAAGGACATGGATGAGGATGACTATGCCATGAATTCAGAGAGCTACTTAGAGGTGAGATTCTTTATGGACCACGATGAACGGTCCATTAAATCATTTGCTCACTTACCTCTACTGTTATGTAGATAACTGCTAAACCTCCTACACACCCATTAAGTCTGGGCTGACTTATAGAGTCAGGAAGGAGTGCAAAGCTCTGACATAACAGCCATCACCAGGCTGTAACCATGTTGCCAATAAGAAAAATCAGTCATAATAAAATCATTCAATATAAAAATTTGATTAGAAATGGATCTCACTAGTGCTGGTCCCTAAAAGTCACCCTGAGTTGACTCGTATTATGTCAATTGAATTGCTGCCTTTTGTTTTGTGTCATTATAGACAGAGTAACACAGAGTGACAGCATGACAGGCTGTAAACTTTAACATATTCTTGTCTCTAAATGACCTAAATACATACAGTACCATTCAAAAGTTTAGACACACTTCCCCATTCCCTTGAATGAGAAACTTTTGACTTGTACTGTAACTGTGATTTGAAACAGAGAGAGATGATGAAAACAGAGGACAGTGAGACACTAAGTAACTGTTTCCTGCTCCGAGCTCTCAGTTCCGGTGTTAAATGCAGCAAAGTCAGCTAAACTACTGTTTAAAGAGATGCGTACCAGCGTCTCTACAGTCTCCTCCTCTACCGCCAGTGTGATCGACTCTTCGGCTGACAGCATTGTCAGCAGCCGGCAGGAGAAACACTGTTAAAAAATACAGGGGGTGGCATTGATGGGGGTGTTTTGCTTCAGTTACTGTGAGAAGATGAAATATGATCCAGGAAGGCCAGTTAGACTGTAGATCTGTGAGTTTGAAGGCTTATCAGATGCCAACATACAGCAGATTGTAATGCTAAGAGAGAGAATTGTGCAACTTTGGAAAAAATGTCATTGCAATCCTTTCAACCTTTTGCAACGATCGCCAGATTACCTTGATCATGTCACAAATTAATCTACCATGACTTTTCGTTTGGCACTGATTGATTAGCCAAGGTGGTGCGTTGCCAGATGATGTCACATTGCTTTTAAGCCAGTTTCAACCCTTTCGCTAGTAACCCTGTGTTTTAGCGTGAGCCCTCTGCATCGATACCCACCCATGCTAATAATTTTTCATGCCATTTATGTCCGCCTTTGCACTTTCCCTCTCTTATGTTGGTTGGTATGTAGGGTGCTGCCAATTCTTTTGGACATTATCAAATGATTGGTGCAAACTTGGTGTGCAAGTATGCATGTAGATAATAAACATAAGGGGGTCGGTTGTAATACTGTTGTTTTTGACTGTGCAGAAACTGTCAGCCCTGAGTGCCAGTCTGGCCCGAGTGGTTTCCGCTGCAGAGGAGGAGGAGGCTGAACTGGACCAGTTTCCTGTTGAAGAGGTAAGAGAGTTTAGAAATTGATATCACTGTCATGTGTCTGAAAATGTCATCAAAACATGTAGAAGAACAACCTTTGATAAGCTAATCGGTCTCTGATGGCAGAGGTGAGAGGTCACATATCTTTATCAAGGAAGCTTTTAGAGATGTGATACTGGGGATTACTGCTCAATGTACTGTTGCTAAGGACGAGGTGTTTCTCACCCTGAGAAGCTTTGTTTTGCCAAACTGGTTTGGGGTGGACAGCTTTTGAACTTGTTCACCATGGGGACTTTCCAGGAACCCAAAAACTTTTTTAGGAATTGGTGTTCCAGTTCAGGTTGTCGGCATTAAATCTCTATTCCACTTACAACCTCAAGAAATATCAGGGCAGAGGTGGCGGTGCTTAACATGTGGCAGTTTTCAATCTGCCACATGTGAGCATCATTCATTTAGACTTTACACATCAGTGATTTCAAAGAACTACACAATCACTGTCTCAAACAAAACAGTGGCTTTTTAATCCTTCATTGGTCTGATTTCACTTATTTTCATGGTTCTTCTGATGTAGTAGAAATGAAAACACAAATGCATAAAAGGGACTTTTAGCTCCTGTCCTCCTCAGTTTTTGGGACAGTTTGGTAGAAATGGCTGTAACTTTGGTTGCATTTTATTTTTTGTATCGCTATTGTTATGACACTGCATTCATTAAAATAAATCTGCCATGTTGTTCTAGGTCTTGCAAAAGAATATCAGAGTAGTAATGTTTACAACGTTTCACGGATTTACTGCCAGTATTTGCATCTTTGGCAACAAAATTAAAAATGTACATGTCCTTTTTTTCCTCAAGAGGTTTTCTTTGTTGTTTGTAGAGACCTTGAGCTGTGATATTGTGAGAATGTGGGCCATACAAATAAACAAATTCATAAGGGACTTAACTTCATTTATATAGATGCCAAACGCTCCTTAACTACTGTTGAACCAATTGAACCGTACTGAACCTTTTGTTTTGAGGTATTTGAATTTCAAGAATCAGGTTTTGTTCACTGTTATCATTACAATAAATCTACGTACACTATTCTCTGTACTTAAATTTGCCTGGTACTCTAATCTATTTACAAGTGGGAAGTGATTCACAAAATTCACAATGACTGTTGATGCCTCTAAAGCAGCGTCTTTGAAAGAAGGCCGTTAATGCTGAATTTGAATTTAGTTTTAAAGGTCAGGTCTTCTCATGGCCAAGCCCTCACAGAATTATAAAACATCTGTATAAACGATATTGCTTAATGCTTCTCTTCAGGAGGACATGGAAAAGATGGAGGCTAGAGAAAAGGAACAGAAACAGCTGGAAGCCCAGAAAAAGCTTTTTGAGGGGCTCAAATTCTTCCTCAACAGAGAAGTCCCGAGAGAGTCGCTGGCTTTTGTCATCAGGTGAGTGAGGGCTGCTGCAATGAAACTCGGCCACATGGTGTTTTAGAAAGAATGAAAGCATACAATATGCCTCAAACAAACCTCAAACTGATGCATTTCCCTTTATAATTTTTTTTTGTGTATTGCTGCTCAATTTCAGGTGTCTTGGTGGTGAGGTGTCCTGGGACAAGTCTGTTTGCATCGGGAGCACATACGATGTGACAGATGAGACCATCACGCATCACATTGTTGACAGACCCAACATAGACAAACAGTATATCAACAGGTAAAAGAAATATGTCAAATTCATACTTTTTGTACTTTTCCTCACTCAAAATATCTTCCTTTTCCACCCAAATGTCTAGAATGTATCATTGCATGAAAGAGACTTACAGTATCAACTAGAATCCTTAAATACAGGAAGTCTGCTGATTGATTTGTGCGCCTCTCTCCCTGTACATTATCATTTCCTCTACAATGCCTCCTTTCAGTGCCCTATTTCCGCTCTCTTGCCTCAAAGCAACTCTGTTCTTCATTGTGTTTGACAGACCCTGCCCTCTTCCTTTATCATGCTCTCTGCATTTCCACATAAGAGTCACATTATTTCCACCATGCCTGCCAACTCCCTCAGATAATACTTGCTCACCTTTTTTAGAGTGATATATGTGCTCATCACTCTTATCAGAACAGGGAAATAAACAACATGCACCATAAGAGGTTATTTTCATAGCGCTTACTGTGATACTGTTTGTTTCAGGTACTACATCCAGCCCCAGTGGGTGTATGATTGTGTCAATGCCAAATTAGTCCTGCCAGTGGAGGACTACTTCCTCGGAGTGACTCTGCCCCCTCATCTCTCTCCCTTCGTGGTGGAGAAGGATGGAGACTACGTGCCCCCAGAGAAACTGAAGATCATGGCCTTACAACGGGGAGAAAATCCTGGTATGAACTCAGGCATCTCAGTGCTCATATTGTTTGAACAATATTGATATTATATGTGTAATCAATGACTTTGCGTTTTGATATTTGTGCTAAAAATAAATCAGTTTGTAGAGATTTGATACTAAAGAATCTTTTTTTTTTTTTTTTTCAACCAAAAATAATTTATATATTTTTCTTCCATCATAGCTCAAGGACAGGAGGAAGAGGACGAGGAAGAAGAGGAGGGTGAAGATGATGAGGAGGAGGAGGAGGAGGAAGATGACAACGATGATGAAGAAGAGGAAGATGATGAGGAAGAGGCAGAGGAGAAAAATCTGAAGAAGATGGAAGAGCAAAGATCCCAGGGCAAAGTAAGTGACTTGTGATTTGTTTTAATTACCATCTGTGTCATCTTTTGCTTTTACAATCAGTTGATTGACTCGTTTCTCTTCCATTTTAGTCTCTGCCAGTGAAAGTGACGCCTGGAAAAATGAAAGTGGAAAACCCGGCACGCTTGGAGCAAGAGGAGCAAGCAGAGGAGAAGCGTCTGGCCATCATGATGATGAAGAAAAAGGAAAAGTACCTCTATGACAAGATCATGTTCGGAAAGAAGAGAAAAGTTCGAGAGGTTTGTTCCATTTTGGTATTTATTGAACATGGAGTCACATGTAGATAAGACTGTTTGAGAAGTCACACGTTCAGACAACATTTGCACATTTTTAACATTCTCTTCTTTATTTGTCAGTATCTGGCATCTTATCTCGGACTGAGAATGTTTAACAGTATTGTATAGCTGCTGCCGAGAGAACGTGCAAACCCAGTGGTGACCCCGAGTTCACTGACATCTGTGACTGATCTCATCATCTCTTCATTAACTGCATTTGTTCTTCTCTCACAGGCTAACAAGCTCGCTGCTAAGAGGAAGGCCTTTGATGATGCTGAAAAAGCAAAGAAGAAGAAGGCCAGAAAATGACTCATATGATGACGTATTGTTCAGACTGATTTTATGTATTTAACTTCATGAGGTAGACTGCATTACAGGTTGACAAGTCATGAAACCTGCAAGTGCATTTCAGAGCTCTGTGAGCGAATTAACCTCTGCATAATTTCAAGCTGATATCAAGGATGTGGTGTAATGCTGATCGTGTAATTATTGATGTAAAAGTGACTTTTTGCTTTCATTTTGTTTGTATGAACTCTGCTCTACTATTCTACAATACATAAGACACCTCTTTCACTGTATTTTAAGATCTGTACTTGAAACGGACTATTTTAAAGTAAAAACAAAGTGTATTCATCTTGTTACGTGTGTTCTTGAAACAGTAATCAAATGAAATAGAAGTTTCTAGCTGTTAGTTAATAGTTTGTTGCTCCGTGTTTCTTCACACTGCAACACTGGGTGGCATATGTAAGAATGTTTACTTATGCTACAACTAAGGTCATAATGGCAGATGAACTGCCTTTGTGTCACTTCCTACGGCTGTGTATGAATCAGAAGGGTTTAAATCTGTCTCTACACCAAGAGTCTACATCTGTGCAGAGGCTGAAGCTACTGTGATGCTGTTGGCGTGGCATCTTGACTTGATTGGTTCACACACGGGCAGTAGGCGCCGATGACGAAGGAGCATAAGCCCCTCTGCCCTCTGAGACGCTGCTGTGATCTCGGTGGGCCAAAGGCCAGGCCAGTCATGCCCCGCACTCAATCTCCTCATTCAGTTTGTGGCACTCCCTGCCTCCTCTTACCCCCCTCCCCTCTCACCCTGATCTGCATTCCACGCATGCCCACCCAGTCCGGGTCTCAGCCTGGCACTCTGGGTGCCTGCAGGCAGAGGCACGCCCTGCCGCTCAACAAAAGCAGCAGTGTCGTGCCTGAGCATGACGAGTGTAGGATGAGCAGCATGCATCCAGTGCCCCTTCCAGGACCAGCCATAGTGCTGGAGAGAGATAGACCTCACGCACTGTACTGTGCTGGATGAGGCGTTATGACCACATATTGCTACATCCTGGCACGCAGAGCCAAATAGACTCGTCACTCACGGTTGAATGTTCATTTTATTCTCTATTGAAACGTCTGCTGTCTTGCACAAGAGATTGTATTGATAATGGTAGTTTCACACGCCAAAGATTCAGTGTCTATGATCTATCAATATTTTATATGCACCAGAGTGAAAAATATAGTTTTTAATGCATTTAATATTGCTCAAGAGGGAACAATATGAATCCTTTATAACTTTTGTTTTTTTTAAGCACATGCTCTTTGTGGTGATTTGAGATCAGGTTACCCTGACCCTTCATCTAAATAATTGTTTAATCTGTGGTCCAGAATTAAATTACACTCTATGTACATTTCTGCTATTGCAGGTGTAGACACAGCTTGCTAAATAAGCATATCAAACAATACAGACAGAACAGTCTTGATCAAGTGGTACAACTATAGCCTTTGTGCTTTTGGCTTTCTGTATTCCTTTTATGCTGCTTTCCACCCCTCCTATCAGCTTGCAGCTCAGACTCCAGTGTCTGCACTCAATAGCCCTCTGTATGTAGACACAGAATAGGGACTATACAGCCTCTCCTCCCTCCCTTCCCCTCCCCTCCACCCCCTCCACCCTCCCCTCCTCTTTTACACTCACTGGACAAGTGCACGTCCCCTGACAGAGACCCTGACGTCACAGGTGGCTAGATGAGCCTCCCTGCAGTGCTTTACTCAGTGAGATCAGTTTTGGAATTGAAAGTTAAGGGGAGAGGCGGCGTGGGGCATCAGGTGTGCATGCAGAGGCATCAGGTGTGCGCGCAGAGGCACAGAGAGAAAGAGGAGAAGAGGAACAGCGACCAGATGAGTGAGCTCTGTCGGACTGAACATGTGATAAGGGGAGCGCGGGACTGTGCTGGGTCTGTGACACTATGTGTATGTTAAGATCAGATATAAGAACAGGGGAATCAACTTGTTTGAGTCATCTGGAGCTGGATGGAAAGGCAGAAAACTACACAGCTGGACAAATAACACTTTGATTAGTTTCTCTTTGGATTCATGTATGAAGGTAAGGTATCATTCATCGGTCTTTTGATTGAAATAAATTAATTTTGTGCTTTGTAATGTTAATAATGGTTTTGTTATATGATTTTAAGAAATCAGATAGTTTAGACATTATTATAATTGACAGCACCATGAAATGCTGCTCAGGAAAAAAAACATTCCAACAATGTTTACTGTTAAAACAATACTAGTCTTTATACTACTGTATTATAACATGCAATATCACTGCTTTTATAAGTCTGTCTGGGTTTGGTATGCAGCTACACTAAGCTCAGGGTAAACATTTTCAGCCTAAGTTTGAGCTGTAACATTCATGCTGAGTTGGTGAGATAAGGAAAATGGATAAAGTTGTACTAGTATGAATTCTACAACGACACCTTTTAGGGATAACTTGAGCAAACAATAAAATCAACTAGCCCTGTAAATAGCATCGCCGTTTATCCGTCCTAAAGGATCTCAGGTTTGGAGGTTAATGCAGGCATATGTCTGAGGAAAAGAGGAGATAATGTCACTAACAATAACATTTCAACCCAAACTAACCTCAAATATCTCCTCTCCGTCTTCTCTCTACCATCTGAAGCTACTCTGATGGCGGAAAGAAAGCTCTCTCACACGGCTTCATAATAGCCCCTTCATTGAGTCCACACAAAGAGCAGAAATAGCCCTTTTAGCTGTGGAGAGTAATGTTTGTACAATGATACACTGCTAAAACTGGACCTAAAGTGTAACTGTACAGACTCATACAACAGTAACCCAAGTTGATAAAAGGCCTAAGAAATCCAGCCATAACCCAGAGCTGGACTAATTCCAAATATGAATAATAAATAATACACTGGACAGTAAAAAGGACAGCTGTCCTGTCAGAAAAGGTTTTAGAAATTGATTTTTCATGAGGTTGAAAGGCTGTAATGGTTTAACTTCAGTATGCATCCACTAAAACTCTGGTGTGTGATTTACAAACATGATGCTGGTCAAAAACATTGGTACTTCAGTTATTAACCCAAAGAGAAAAGGAGGGAAGAGTTGTTCAAAACCATAATATTGAATGAAAGTCCCATCCAGTGCAGCTGAAAAGTGCTCATAGTTGGATTTGACTTTCTGTTTCAGTGATGGTATCACAACCTCAGCCACATATAACGGACACCTATAAATTTGGCTTTCAAACAATTGAAACACTGATAACACCCCTACCATACATTTGCATCTTAGAAGCAGTCACAGTTCAAAATGTCACATCAGATGAAGTCCAGCATTGTCAAAAAGTCTAAAACTTTCTGGAGAGTTTCAATCCACAAAGTTTTGAGCAGCGATATAGTTAATTTTAGCCTGAAAAGATGTTATTTTAACTCATAAATTTGTTGTTTCCTGCTACAATAGGGCACTGGGGGAGGGTCCTCTCACGGTGAGGGCAGCTCAGAATGTTTTTGCAGATAGAAAATGGGGATTAAAATGTGGAGAAAACTCAAGTGATCTACTGATAATGCTGCAGATCAGTATCGCCTAAAAATGTGGAGAGAAAAACAGAAGGCTTGATTAATTTTCCCCCCAATTTTTGAGTAATTTATTTGAAATATATGATGATAAACTCACAAAAAGCAGTAAAAGCTGACAGATTGCCCTAATTATGTAAACATCTCCCTAAATCCTGCTCTGTACTGAGGTCACATTGGGTCACATAATGCTTGAAATTCCAGGTGGTGAGTGTCACTTTGCTACTTGCGTAGCTGAGTCAGCAGGTGGCTCGTCTTACCGCAGTCTGCAGGGGAGAAAGCAATATCACTTTCCACTGGAATGCATTATTTATTTTATGGAACAGGTGAGAAACACAGCGTTGGTCATTTCAAGTCAAGGTATGTCATTTAGTGCCTCACCATACAATTTTAACTACACACTGTGTGTTTATGACGCGGACAGCCAACTGAAATAAGGTTAACTGTGCAAAATACAGAGGGATTATAGCTCTCTGTAGGTAAATATTATTCAGCACCTTAAATTATGGTCCACCTGATGACAATACTGTCGTCTATACGGCTGCCATTATAAAATCACTTCAAGCTGTCTCACCAAAATGACAATGAAAACTCTCAACATTTCCTTCCCTCTCTGTCAGAGTGTTATCATTGAGTCATACATGTAAAATTAAAAAGGGAAAGTCATTTGAATTCAATCTGTAGTTTGTGTTTAATAAAAAGCATCCCAACTAAAGCTACAGGTGGGGGATGCAAGTACATGGAGACCAAAAATATAATATGAACCAATAAAAAGAGCCCTGCATTAAATACTGCAGAAATACTGACATCACCATGCAGTTGAATCAAAATCTCTATGTCCCAGTTTAGTTTTAAAAACTAACACGATAAGGTTCCATGTTTTCGCAACAGTGATCTATTGCATCGGATGTGTTATCGTGTCCTCCCCTGTGGAAACCAGAGGACAGATGGTAATCTCTAGAGACTTTTTACACTTTAATTTAGTTCAAAGTAACCATCCGTCCAACTAAATAACATAAAGTGTCGTAATTGTGCTCACAAAGCTTGCCTCCAGTTTTCTAATTAGCAGAGAAATCTCTAGAAGCTGTTAAAACATAATAAATTCAGGTTTTTCTGGTATATATTTACCCTGTCATGTCTGGGCAGCTATAACAGGTAGGAAAACCTAACCGTGATGATAAAGATGATAATGATGGTGGTCTTTTTTTTTTATTTTTTAAAGGTAATCCTTGTTTCTGCTGGACCATGACTGGCAAGCAAGGGAGGCACTGGAGGTCCATGTGCAAAAGCCTGGTCCTGGGTATCCTCCTGACCAGCTGCATGATCCTGCTTTACTGCCTCTCTACTCCACCGGTCCACTTCAGTCTGCCTGAGTAAGACTCATCACATTGGTGTTCATGCAGTCTGTGGAAAACAACATCATATTAACACACATACATGTTCATAGCTCACATCACATTTTGTTAGAAATTCATCTAAAACAAAGAATACACTCTATGGAAAATATAAGTACAGTAGTTATAGTAGTAGTAGTTAGTATATTGTACTTTTTACTCAACTACATTTATTTAACAGCTATATGAGTTTATGGATTTAAAAAAAACATATGATTAGCTAATAAAATACAATGCTTTTTAAATTAGTGATTCCCAACCTATGAGTCACCAAAGAGAGATTTCCACTCTAAACTTCTCAGATGGTTTCAGTTAAATAACAGTTTGAAGCCCAAAGAGATCAAATAATCTAATATGTCACAAAAAAGCAAAGATTAAATCCGGAGGTCTGGAAAAATAACATAAATTTGCGTAGCAGAACTTTGTTTTTCCTTCATTCCAACCCTCAATATTCATCTCATGACCCCTTAGATTTATACTGTGACCCTTTGAGGGGGCCCGACCCCTAGGTTGGGAACAACTGGACCAGACTTACTAACTGTATTAAAACTAGCTCCATCGTAACCAGCTACAACAGTAAAATGCTACTCAAATACTGCACTTCAGTACAATTTTGAGGTACTTTACTTGACTACTTCCATTTAATGCTACTTTATACTTCAACTCAACTACATTTCAAAGGAAAATATTGTACTTACTGCTTACTTTACTCCACTGCATTTATTTAACCAATATATTTACTGCTTTGAAAATCTAGATTTTATACACATAACATATAGTCAGCTTATAAAATGTGCTGCTTTGTTATAGATTAAACTACCAAAAATAAATAAAGTAGTTAAAATTAGCCACATCTCAATGCTGCTTACACCTTAATGCATCAGTAATATTCAGTTTTTTTTACATCTTAGTGCTATAATACTTATGTACTTCTACTTAGGAGAAATAGGAGTAATATTACTTTTTATATTTTAGGTAGTAGGACATTGAACTTTTACTTGTAATTGTTTTGTTGGTACTTTTACTTGCGTACAAGGATCTGAAAGCTTCTTCCACATTTGCTGGATTACTTTGGGGTTATTTGTTGAAATAACCTTTTATTTATTGATTGTTTTTCTCCCCATAGAGTTCCAGTGCCTTACTCCTGTGCCCACCGTCCATCCCAGCTCCACACCAAACCAACCACAAACAGCTCACAACAGACCTGCACTCCTAAAGTGGATATCATGTTCATGAAGACCCACAAGACGGCCAGCAGCACCTTCCTCAACATCCTTTTCCGCTTCGGAGAGAAGCACCAGCTCAAATTTGCCTTCCCTGACAGCAGGAATGACTTCCTCTATCCCTCTGTTTTCCAGCGCTCCCAGGTTAAAGACTACAGACCTGGGATGTGCTTCAATATTATCTGTAATCACATGCGCTTCAATGCACTCGAAGTGGCCAAGTTGCTCCCCGTGGATACTTCCTACATCACTATTCTGCGAGATCCTGCGGAGCTTTTTGAGTCATCCTTCCACTACTTTGGCCGGCTGGTGCCTTTCACCTGGAAAATACCAGGAGATGACAAGCTGACTGAGTTTCTACATGACCCCGATTACTACTTTGATCCAGAGGGCTTCAACTCTTTCTACCTCAAGAATCTGCTGTTCTTCGACTTTGGACAGGACAACACTCTGGAGCTGGATGATCCTCGGGTGGAAGAGGGAATCAAGTTCATCACTGACCGTTTTCAGCTGGTCATGCTGGTGGAATACTTTGAGGAATCACTCATCCTGCTCAAGGATGCTCTCTGCTGGGAGATGGATGACCTGCTCTTCTTCAAGCTCAACGCCCGCAAGGGATCCACTGTATCTAAACTTACCCCAGAACTGAGGGCCAGGGCCCTTGAGTGGAATGCTATTGACTGGAAGCTGTACCGGCATTTCAACCAGACCTTCTGGAAGAAAGTGGACGCATACGGACAGAGGCGTATGGCTGAGGATGTGGCGGAGCTCAGGAGGAGGAATGCGGAGATGGCAGCCATCTGCATTGAGGGGGGTCACGCTGTGGAAGCTGGCAGCATCCAAGAGACAGCCATGCAGCCCTGGCAGCCCATCGGAGAGAAGTCCATAATGGGCTACAACCTGAAGAAGAATGTGGACAAGGTACATCAGAAGTTGTGTCGTAAGATGTTGATGCCAGAGCTCCAGTACTTAACAGAGCTTGGGGTTAACCTGTGGATCACCAAGCTGTGGGGCCATGTCCGGGATATTATTAACTGGTGACTAAGCATGTGAGCAAGAGGGGCCAATTCAACTCTGAAAGACTGTAATAAGAGTAGAGAAATGTAGAGTGAGAGGTTAGAGGTTTCTGTCACATTTCAATCTTGTGACCTGTCTAATTTTTAAAAAAATGTATCCGCATTGACTTGTTTGCATTTCAAATGTCTGTGCGCTGTAATGTCTCTGATGGGTGCTTGAGAAAAAAAAAAAGCTGACCTCACAATCTACAAATACTGAACCAGTTTACTACACATAGCTGAGGCCTAGTATTGTTCTCTATGTTTTATCAAACATTAAAATATTCTTATCATCAGATTTGAGTTTGTTCTAATGGAGAAGTTCAGTGAACAATGGAGTTCAGGACTAATTTTACATGTCCTTTGATGGAATAAAGACCAAACGTTGCCATCCCTGCCAAACTTTTAAGATTGGTCAAAGACACGGATAAAATACTTCACTTATAACTTTAAAGTTCTAAGTGTCTAAAATCCCTCTGAGGGGTAAAATACAGATGTGAAAATTGTGAATGTAAGTATTACATCCCACTTTACTGTCTATGGAGGACAAAATCAGCCATAATTTACAAAATAGATAAGAAAATTAGCTTTTTAAAGGGTAGGGTCACAGTTTTTCAAGTGTATCTTAAAACAACAGTCAGGTGTCCATATGAACACTAAAAGAGGTTTTCCTCACTGTAATCATTCCTCCTGTTCATACTGACTATTAAAAGATCCTCTTCAAATGCGCTTTCAATGTAAGTAATGGGGGCAAAAATCCACAGTGTGTCCACAGTCATTTTGTGCAAAAATTCATTTAAAAGTTTATCTGAAGCTTATATGAGGCTTCAGCAGTCTGACTTGTTCATATCAAGTGGATATCTACATTTACAGTCTTTTTAGCATCTCATTCCCTCTTTGTGTTTCCTCAGACAGTGTTTCTCTGTTGTGGAAGTATAGTAACAAAAAGAGGAACTTTGGCACTAAAAAGACTGTAAAGTTGAAAGATATGTGCTTGATTTGACTCATTTGGACAGCTGAAGCTTCATATTGCCTCCAGATTTTAAATACATCTTTGCACAGAGGGAGGACTGTGGATTTTGGCACCCGTCACTTACATTGTAAGTGCATTATGAAGGATCTTTTAAAGGTCAGTATGAACAGGAGGAAAGATTACAGCAAGAAAAACCTATTTCAAGGTTCATTTGGGCACCTGACCATTGAAACAACAGACAGACTTGAAAAATTGTGAACCTGTCCTTTAATGGTGGCAGTCATAGCACAGGTGCAACTAATAACATTAACAATCACTCTCTTCCAGAGCCCCAGAACTGATACATCTAAATGAAATGTAGCCATGATTAATGTTATTAATCGCACCTGTGCTTTTCCTGCTGTGAAATCTTAAAATGTCTGTCATGAAAAAGACTTTTGAATACAATGAAAATAAAATGCAAAGATATTAATAAATTAAAAATGAATATAATTCAATAGATATGAGCACTATGCAATCAAGAACAAAATTATTTCTTTTTTCATTTACTTTCTTTATCTGTTAATATATTTATGTATGTTTTCTGCTGCCTTATATAACATGCAGTCTACTGATACACATTGTTAATCCTTATAGCACTCTTGCCAAGTGTCTTGGCAGGTACATTGATGATGTGGTAGCACTTTGTTGCATAGTGAGCCAAAAAAAATTGTCATTGTCAGCCAAGTAAGGTGAATCTTATTTAGCAAGTCTCTATGACAATGACCAACAGTGTTAAATACCACCTACATGTGTTTGCACAGCCTTGTAATCACTGCCTGCAAAAGGTAAAGGGAATTAAATTGAGAAATACATATTTTTCCTTGTTAATACATTGTATCACTCATTATTTATTTATTATTTCTATGCATGTAATATTTTGTTTCAAGTGTTTTGTATCTATTAATGTATATTTAGTATTGATTCATTTATCTATAATTGACTGACTTTGTCCTCCATACACCTCCCCGTATTTGACAATATATGATAATCTTTCTATGTTTATCCTTAAAATAAAGTGAAAATTACATGTAATATTGCATGTATTAAGTGTTTTGTCTGATTCATAAAGCTGACAGCTTTCTCTCGATCTGTGACTATTTGTTTCATCCTTATTATGTTTCTTGGTACATACAGTAAGCAGAAAGATTGTTCAGTTTATTGTGTATGAATGTATATGACATCCAAACATCTTTGAATAAGTTGAAATTGAAATTATGGACCAAGATAAAGCACCAGTATATGTGAGTAAGTAAACCAGTGTTGGCAGTGGCTGTTTGAATGAGCAAATGTACGAGGATTGTCCTCTTGAAATTTGTTTGGGATGCAGATGATACACCAAAGTGGCAAATCAGCAGGCACCCACATTTAAGTATTTTTTCTGTTCATCAGTGTTAGAAATATCCTAATTTCATCCACTGTGATTCACTGTTGTAAAAATAAAACATGAAAAATTCAAGGACGGGTGAATATTTCTTTATAAACTGTATTATCTCAACAGTTTAACACTGTTAACTGATAGGAGACAAATTTATTTAGCCAAGTTATTCATATAAATACCAAGAGGCTGTGTGAAGGAGGCCATATGCCAGCAATGAAGTTGAACTTCATCAAAGTAAAATCAATATTTTTCACAGCAGACATTTTGACTTAGTAGAAAAAACACAGGATTTACTTATAACATTGTTCTATTCAATTATATTCAATTCAAATGTGCCAGAAAGCCAAGATAGTGTGACAGTGATCCAGCATGTCAGGATCCTGAAACCGAAATGAAATTCAACCATCATTGGTTTTAATTGATTTTTTTTAATTTACGCCTGTGCTTCTCCAGCCGTGACATGTCAAAATGTCCTCTGTGAAAAAGGCTTTTACAAATGGGGCTTCATAAGTATATCCTCACTAGTTTGTTTAGATATCTTCTTCCACAGCGGAAATTTTGACTTGTCATAACAGGTAAAGCACAGGTGGAACTAATAACGTTAACGATGGCCAAGTTCAATTTATGTCTTGTAAGTCAAGCCGGTGAATCAGCATGCACAATACCAGGCTTTGGAATCTGATCACTGCATGCGGACATTAATAATGTCATTAGTTAAACCTGTGCTTTTCTCTCTATGACATGTCAAAATGTCTGTTGTGAATAAAGTCTATTGACGTTGCATGCCAGTGATTTGTATGCAGAAAACATGAAAATTATAGGAGGCAACAATAAGCCAATGGAAACAGTATAACTTATAGAAAGACAGAGGCTGTAATAAAATAAATAATAGTGAATAGTGGTTCCTGAAGGTCCCTTTTAATATTAAAAGACATTGTTTTCTATTTGTCTGACAGGAGCTTTAGTGATTTTCTCACGAAATTTGGGCTCTCAGAGAAGGAGTCAGAAGGTGAGCTGCCCTCTTCACCTGCAGGGACATGCAGACATTTTTAGTGTGCAACAATACATTATATCTCTTTAATATGTACACTTATGAATGTGCATGAACACGCACAGACACACACACACATACACACACACACACACACACACACACACACACATACACACACACACACACACACACACACACACACACACACACACACACACACTGTATGGTACCTGGATGAAAAGCTGATCAGAAGAAGGCTGCAGTACATGTTCAAAATTAGAAAGTTTTTCTATTGAGACACATAAGACTAATGACATAAAGAATTTAACAGTTGTAAAAATTTGCTTTTTTGTTGTTTGACAAATAATTTACGGATGCTTGACAGAGCCATTATTAAGAACAACTTTTGTGATTTTGTGAATCAAACAATCTATCTATAGGCCTATGTAGAGCTGCAGCATAGACCAAAATTAATTAACAACTTATTACCATAAACAACGGCTGACTTGACACTTACTGTAGAAAAAAAGAAGTACTAACTCATAATTTTAGACAGCTCAGGACTGTATGATCCTGTATGATGGGCTAAATTTAATTCTTTATCAACATTTTTTATTGCTGACCTTTATGACTCCTTACTAAGCTTTACTAACATTTGTCACATTTTAAATACATAGACCTGCTGTATATACAGCCAATGGTTTTGAGGGTTAAATGCATAATTAGTAATAATAATCATTAATTAATAATGAACTATTATGTCCTTTTGTATCTCTTTACATGACAGGAAGTGTCTGTCAGTCGGGGGTGTGACTGGACGGCTGCTCCTGTTTTGCTAGTTTAGTTTTCACGTTTAATATCTTGTTGTCCTTCCACTGAATTACGAGGAACATATCAGCTGAAGAATTGAACCGGATGAAGCAGATATTACAGGATATCGTCTATTATTTGTTTTATTCACTGTAGCTGTTTAGCAGCTTAGCAGTAGGACAGCACTGGCTAGTTAGCAAGCATTAGCTATGCGGCTAACTGTAGCTTTTAGCGTCGCCAGTCGCTAGCTGACTAATCCTCTGACCTAAATAATGCTCTAACGTAAATAAATTAGACTTTTGTTGTATCTGTTCCAGTGATAGCAGTGTCAGACAGATAAATGAGCGTTTAAACGATGGCGTTAGATGAATGGCCCTGAGAAGAAGTGCATCAGCTGGATGAGTTAGCAACAATGTCCTGTAAATCTACTAAAGTGGCTCCAAGTGTTGACTTCGACCACAGTTGCTCCGACAGTGTGGAATATTTGACACTTAATTTCGGCCCATTTGAGACTGTTCATCGTTGGAGAAGACTCCCTCCCTGTGACGAGTTTGTTGGTGCAAGGTAACGTGTTGACAGATGATGATAGCAGCAGCTTTAGCTAACTGGTTAAAGGACGAGTTCACAGTTTTTCAAGTCTGTCTTAAAACAACAGTCAACCAACCCACAAATGAACATTGAAATAGATTTTTTTTTTCTTGCTGTAATCATACCTCCTGTTCAGACTGACCACTAGAAGATCCCTTCATAATGCACGTACAATGTAAGTGATGGGGAACAAAATCCACAAGCTTCCTTTTGTGCAAAAATGTATTTAAAAGTTTATCTGAAGCTTCAGCCGTCCAAATGAGTCAAATCAAGTAGATATCTTTCAACGTTACAGTCTTTTTAGTGCCAGCTTAAGCTTCATATCAGCTGTGGATTTTGGCCTCCATCACTTACATTGAAAGCACATATGAAGGAGATCTTTTAATAGCCAGTATGGACAGGAAGGAAAACCTCTTTCAGTGGTCATATGGACACCTGAATGTTGTTTTAAGACAGAACCTGTCCTTTTAAACCTGGATGTTTATTCACCCTGACCTTCATTTGGTTTTATTCAGGCGCAGCAAGCACACTGTTGTGGCGTACAGGGATGCCATATACGTGTTTGGGGGAGACAATGGGTAAGTGGTAGTTAGACAGGCATTTTTCTTCATACTTGTCCACAACATATGTATGTTAAACGTATGTTAAAATCTGTTGTCCAACAGGAAGAACATGTTGAATGACTTGCTCCGCTTTGATGTGAAGGACTGCTCATGGTGTCGGTAAGATTGCAGCAATACACTATGACCTATAAATTATAGACATATAAGCTGCACAATTTGACCGAATCCGTGGTTATAATATATTTTACAGAGCCTTCACCACTGGAACTCCACCTGCTCCCAGATATCACCACTCGGCTGTCGTTTATGGCAGCAGCATGTTTGTTTTTGGTAAGCTTATGTTCTTCATAATCAAATACCATGTTTTCTACACATTTCAAACCCATGTAATATTGATGATGTAATGTGTGACTTGAATCTATTTCAGGGGGCTACACTGGAGACATCTACTCAAACTCAAACTTGAAAAACAAAAATGATCTTTTCGAGTACAAGTTTGCAACAGGACAGTGGACTGAATGGAAAGTGGAGGGGAGGTAATTTATTTCTGAAGTTGTTGTTGCCACTTGTTTCAAAGCCACTGAAGGGTCCAAACAAATATGGGACATATTTTGTGTTTATTTAGAATATTAACATAAAGTGCATGAATAAAATATCAGTTATATAAAAAATAAATCTTATTTGTAGTTCAAAAAGTAGTTTAACCATCTTTTTAGATTACTTTGAGGGACTCTGGTGAATGATCTGCACCTCATTTTCTATTTTTCCTCATGTTTGTGTCTGTCAGTTTTTATTGTGGAATCTCAAATGTCCTCGTTGCAAGATGATCTTGCAGTGACTAATGTTTTCTTGCAAATGGAAACACATTTAATTGGTTGTTTGGGCCATAAAATCCATACGGAAATTTCTTTTTTTGGTGGAAATCAATAAAACGGAAAACAATGAGCTCATCAGTTAATCAGTCCTTCGTCTCTGTTTTAGTTTGCCAGTGGCTCGGTCTGCACACGGGGCCACAGTCTACAGTGATAAACTCTGGATATTTGCTGGCTATGATGGGAATGCCAGGTATGTTTGATTTTGTTCTTTAACTCATCCACACTTTGGGTTTTTTTTGTGTGTGTGTATGTGTAATATTGATGGATATTTTCCCCATGTGTAGGCTGAATGACATGTGGACCATCAGTCTGCAGGATCGAGAACACGCGTGTTGGGAGGAGGCTAGTATAATAACTTTTTTATATATACAACATTGAGAGTAGAACACACACAAACACTGTATGTAATAACATCTCAGTTTCTGCCTTTGTGTCCATCAGATCGATCAGAGCGGTGAGATTCCTCCATCTTGCTGCAACTTCCCTGTAGCCGTATGCAGGGACAAGATGTTTGTGTTTTCTGGTCAGAGTGGAGCCAAGATCACCAACAACCTCTTCCAGTTCGAGTTCAAAGGCCACATGTGAGCAAACTCTTTTGCATGTGCCTGTGACTCGCTGTCACTAATCCAGTAGTTGCAAATGTTAAATCCTGTTCTCCATCTTCTCAGGTGGACACGCATCCCCACTGAACATTTACTGCGAGGCTCCCCTCCGCCTCCCCAGAGACGATACGGCCACACGATGGTCGCCTTTGACCGCCATCTGTACGTGTTTGGAGGTGCTGCTGATAACACTCTGCCCAACGAGCTGCACTGCTATGATGTGGACTCTCAGACCTGGGAGGTGATCCAACCCAGCCTAGACAGTGAGGTACGAACCCAGTGGATTTACAAAGTACTGTGTCAAGACATAAAGGTAGTGGCTGCTTGATTCAGAAATATATTTGGTTGATCATCTAAATGATAAACAGGAATATATTAGTTATGTGTTTAACATCCATTTAGCACTTCCTGTATCTTTGAGGTCACAAAAAATGTTTGTGTTTCTTAAAACATTACTGGAAATAAAAATCAGTTTGTTTTCCTTTTCATTTTTAGTTTAGCTACATTTAATTGAAACTGTAGAGGACATGCTGCATCTTTTTGTTAAAAGTTACATAAATTGTATAGAAATTCAGATTATAATAATCAATAACAGTCTCCTTACACTTTTTAAATCCTGAATTTCTTCTGTCTCTGCCTCAGATGCCCAGCGGGAGACTCTTCCATGCTGCTGCTGTGATTCAAGATGCCATGTACATCTTTGGAGGGACTGTGGACAACAATGTACGCAGTGGGGAGATGTACAGATTCCAGGTTGGCATCCTTATGTTTTATTGTTGAAATATACAAGCACTTGCTTCAAATATCTAATATTCCAAAGTGGTCAGAAGCCTCTCCTACCCAAAGAAAACATGATGAATTTGCAGTACTTGAAGCATCAAGCATTCTCTGAGAGAAGTTATAATAGTTACTCCTTGAACTCTTAACAATATTTGTTTTCTTCTTCTTGCAGTTCTCATGCTATCCAAAGTGCACTCTCCATGAAGACTACGGCAAACTGTGGGAGAACCGTCAGTTCTGTGATGTGGAGTTTATTCTGGGAGAGGTGAGTTTCATATCTGAATGTGATACTGGAGTCGAAGACTCTTTACTGCTGAGAAAAAAGTACAAGGTGTCATAAACATTATCCAAATAACTATTTTCTTCCGTCTGTCTGACTCTGTGTGTTATGTACAGAGGGAGGAGAGAGTCTTGGGCCATATTGCCATAGTGACTGCAAGATGCCAGTGGCTGCGGAAGAAAATCCTGCAGGCTCGGGATAGGCAGCGACAGGTCAGAGCCATGCAGCAAGTACTCTTCATTTCCTGTCAGACAGAATTTGATTAAGAAAAATCAGGAAGAGGCTTTTGTAGTTCATTTCACTCAACTATCACACAGACTGGAAGACCAGAAAAAAAACTAATTCAAACTTCAATCTTGTAGATAGAATAGAAAATCAACATGAACTACTATTAAAACAATATATATATTCAAAGAAACACTTTAACAGGGGGAGGTCACGGCTATAGATGAACCTCTGCTGAGACGTGAACAGAAAATGTTACATAATCTGCTGTGTCTGTGTGCAGAAGACTAAACAGGAGAGCAGTGAGGAAAGTGACGAGGGGGCGACTGGAGGACCGAGGGATATCCCAGGAGGCAACAGGCCTTCAGGCACACAGCCGATGTTAGAGGTCTCAATCAGGGAAGCGGAGGCCCAGCCCTTTGAAGTCTTAATGCAGTTCCTGTACACAGACAAGATCCAGTACCCGCGCAGAGGTAGCCCTCTTCATATGTTTCTCTGTCTCTGGATCCTTTAATAAATCAAAAGAAGAGACAAAAATGTTTTTTTCTTGTCTGTCTACACAGGTCATGTCCAGGATGTTCTCCTAATCATGGATGTATACAAACTGGCCCTTAGTTTTAAGCTTTCCCGCTTGGAGCAGCTGTGCGTGCAGTACATTGAGGCATCTGTCGACCTGCAGAACGTTCTCAGTGTTTGTGAAAATGCCAACAAGCTGCAACTGGACCAGCTGAAGGTACGTCCGAATAACTGCTGCAACACAAAACCTGCTGCAAGTGTGTTTTTACTGACCTCTAGTGGTTGAAGTCTTGAGTACAACAAATTTAAAACTCAACAAAATCGGTCAGTTAAAAATGTTTGTAGCTTTGTGTTAAGTTACTTTTTAAGTTGCAAAGGAAACAGAAATAATCAATTATTCTGTCAGTGACACCCAAAATTGATTTCTTCCTCCAGGAACATTGCCTTAATTTTGTGGTGAAGGAGTCACACTTCAACCAGGTGATCATGACAAAGGAGTTTGAACATCTGTCCACCCCGCTGATTGTGGAGATCGTGCGGCGAAAGCAGCAGCCTCCCCCCAGGTTGTACTCTGACCAGCCTGTGGACATCGGGACGTCCCTGGTGCAGGACATGAAGGCTTACCTGGAGGGAGGCGGCCTGGAGTTCTGCGACATTATTCTGCTGTTAGACGGACACCCGCGACCTGCTCATAAAGCCATACTGGCAGCTCGATCCAGGTAGAGACCCAGCAGTACCAAATTTATCCTTAAAGTATTAGGGTTTTTTTTGCACATATAGCCACTGTAGCAAGCCCTGACTTATTGTATATTTTGTTTAATGGAACATAAGCTCAACTTTCCTTTTATTTCAAGGCTTTTCTGTACTATCAAACGTGATTTAAAAACTTTTTACTTTCAAAAGAGAAAAATTTCATTCTTAATTATCAATTCTGTTTAACTTTTACTAGCAAAAATGTGCTCTTAAGATTTTAATGAGACATTTTAAGGCATTTTCAGAAATTTTGAAAAATTTGAACAATTAGATAAAACAGTTTGTATAATAGTATATTATGTGCCGGTACATTTACGTAAATTTATATTTATTTAGGTTGTTAAGAGCAGTTTGCATAAAATATATAATGGTTTCCTTTTGCAAAATTTAGAAATGTGCTACAATTCCAGAAAGGTTATTAATTATTATCATTGTATTTGTAACTTGTACTCTTTGACTCCTCAGTTACTTCGAGGCGATGTTCCGCTCCTTCATGCCTGAAGACGGTCAAGTAAACATCTCCATTGGTGAGATGGTTCCAAGTAAGCAGGCGTTTGAGTCCATGCTGCGTTATATCTACTATGGGGACGTCAACATGCCTCCAGAGGATTCACTGTATCCTTCTCAAACTCAAACCACTTTTTGCCTTTTTAAAAGATTTGATTTGTTTAGTTTTTATTTCTGCAGAGAAGTTGGGGGATTTTGTAGTATTTCAGTGGACTCTGTAAAGTGCTGCAAGTGGACCAATAAACAGGATGTTTGGATTTAGGTGTAAAATTAAAATATGGCAGAAAGCAGTTATGTTTTTATTAAAATAGATGCTTGAGATTTGGTAAGGGTTTGGCATGGTTAAGATTTAGGTCAAAATGACTTCATTGGGATCCATAAAAAGCTGCAGTCAGCGCCTAGTGGACATTATTGGAACTGCATCGTAATGTGCTTCTGCTTTTAACTTTCAACAGTTGAGATATAACACAGGGAATAAAATATAGCTCTAAATAGTTTTATTAGCATTAATCCATTATAATGTTATATTTTTGATGTGTATGTTAAGTTAAAAAGTTGCATATAAATTAATATGATTAAATGAGCAAATATATCTAATTCACATTTAAGTGAAAAGTTTAAAGTTGCCGCGATGGTCAAAACTCAATGATGAATCCTGTTTTTCTTTCCCTTGACCTTTGATGAACAGCTATCTCTTTGCTGCACCATATTATTACGGGTTTTCAAATAACAGGCTGCAGGCTTACTGCAAGCAGAATCTGGAGATGAACGTCACTGTGGAGAATGTCCTGCAGGTATTTATGTTTTCAGCCATGTGGGAGCAGTGACCTAATTTGACAGTGCTGCCCCATGCTTGAAGAATTTCTTTATGCGGTGAGAATCACTTTTTTCCACCTTGATGTTTTGTCCCCTCTTCAGATTCTGGAGGCGGCTGATAAGACCCAGGCTCTGGACATGAAGAAGCACTGCCTCCACATTATTGTCCACCAGTTCATCAAGGTGGGTGGGCTCGTATCCGGAGCCCTGGGGGTTTGCTGCCCACTCACTGCAGCTGAGCTAACCCTGTAGTCCCGTCTTCTTTGCGGGAGACCGACACCTTTTGGCCTCCTAGTGGATCACCCTCTATCCTCTACGTAGAGGGGAGGCCGGCTGTACAAGCACCTCATCACATTACGATGAGGGTCATAGTGCCACTCTGATTATTGTTTGTTATTCAAAGACACAGTGAAGCGCTCAATCTTCACCCTTCTTCACAGAGAGTTAGCTCTGTTGTTAATGTTTTCCTTAAGCTTCTTTCTGTTTTATTTTTTTGAGCATGAGCAAATCAAGTGCCGCTTATTCCTCATTTTACTCTGTTTGACTCACTGTCTTGTATTAATTTCTGGCTCATTTATTTTTTCTTTTTTTTCTTTTTTTTTGCTCTCCTCCCCTTCCGAAGGTATCCAAGCTTCCCAACCTGCGGTCTCTCAGCCAGCTGCTGCTGTTGGACATCATTGAGTCTCTAGCTACACACATATCAGACAAACAGTGTGCCGAGATGGGCTCCGACATTTAGGATGACGTGGAGAACCGGGCTCTTCTCTCCTCTCACAGAAGCCATACATCTCTGCTCCACCTACTTGTATTCATTCCCTCCTCCCCACACACAGTACTTCTCTTTATGTTGGACCTTGCACGTCTCAACACCCATAGACTCCTTTTTTTATTCCTGCAGTATCAAATTTTTGTTTGTCACTCTGAGTCTAAATGAGGAGTGAAATCAGTGAAGAAACCAGATTCTAGCTCAGTTAGGATTGTTTACTGTGTTTATTTTGTCATGTATTTATTTTGTATATGCATAACAAAACTTTTGCAAGGTTTTATTCTGCTCAGTATTGATGCTGCATTTTTTTATAGACATGCAGTTTACTGTAATAATTCATACTTGTGACACTATAGAAATGTCAGCTGTCTAGTTTTTAGACGTCTCCTCGAATACATTCACGGTCGTCTACAGTAAATGTAACTTAATCAAAGTATCTGTATTCATCACTCATATTATTCTCAGCTCTGACACAGTTAACAAGCCTGGATTAAATTAAACAAATCAATATTATTATGAAAAGCACCATGTATGTCATGTCTGTCATAAAGCTATTTGTTCTGTTTAATGTCATTGTCATAAACACGGTACCATAAATAACAGACATAAACTCTCTATATATCTGTACAATATAGCAATGTATAATTAGTGACATCAGTATGCTGTTAATAAATATTTACCCACATGGGTTTCATGTACTTAAAGCCTTAATAAATCTTCATATAAAGTGAGTCATGTTGAACTGAGTTTTTATTGTTCTCTCTCCACAGTGAGAGCTAGTCACTCTTATTTGTTTGGAAAACTTACATTTGTACATAATTTAAATGCACAATGATGATGAATCTCAGAAAATCTGGATGCTGTAAAGTTGCAATAAGCTTAAATACAGTGTTTTAAATATCTAAAATTCAGGAGTGACAGTTTCTGCTGTAAGTTTTGATAACTAAAGTGGGATATTCACAAATATTGTTTTATATTGAACTGAACAAATGTTTAATTCTTATCCAGACTCTCGTCATAAACTAAGGCCCCTGTGACCCATATACTACCTGACAAAACTGAAGGTCAATCTTTGACCTTTTGTAAAATTACCCACGCCATCAGGGGTTTCAGTTTCCGCAGATCTCTGGTGATAAGCTCAGACAATGCTCCTTGGTTTGACAAGGTGAACTCCTTCAGCTTCTGTAAGGTTTTAACAAAATATGTTAATATTTACTTTATATGTGGAACAAGTGGGTTCAATTTTAATAAACTAATTGGTTAAATAGTTAAATTTTATTAATAACACAGTTGCTTAAAAACTTTATACAGTAATTAAACCCATAGCTACGACTCAAATAAATGACAAGATTGTTGGGAAGGACTCAAGCTTTTTGACATTTGTTTCTTTATTAAAAATAAAAAAGAAGCTGACCTAAATGCTGAGATTGAATTTTCTGTTCACTGCCAAGTTGTACTCTAAGATCTGCAGAGAGCCACAGTGGAATTCACAAAGTGTTGTAAGTACTGTTGCAGTGAGCACAAAGTGCTATTCATAGTCCAGATACTTGAGACGCTTGGCAAATCAAAAGCTCCTCCCTCGATTTCCTTAGAGTGTATAAATGACTCGACTAAAACAATGCCTCATCAGTGAGTCACATCAGTGACACTTGTGAAATGTTTCATCTGAAATAATTACAACTTTAAAAGATGGACTGAATATCACAGCTGCACAGGAACAGGCTATTATAGTCATCCCTTGGGTATCTTTTAATTATTCTTTGTTTTTTTTGTATGTTCCCCTGTGCACAGCTTGCTCATGTTTCATTCATTTAAGTCTACTTGTGCACTCACAGCCCAGAATCCCATTGGACATACTGGGTTTCATCTAAAAAGAGTGTTCATTGTTCGCTGCGATATTGAACACTGGAACAAAACAGTATGTCTGTTGTCATGCCACGGTCCTGGATTATCTCCCACTTATCTGGTGCTTTTTATTAAGGATCCTGAATAAGTGGGCTGGCCAGGTCGGTCCTGCTACCTCAGCAGGTGGGACGGCTTCAGAGCCACTCTGGATCTCCTGACCTGTTCCTCAGACCTGCAGGGCTGAGCAGAGGCTGCAGCACAGAGTGTGTATGTGTGTCATCAACAGAGGCAGAAGATGGTTTTTCTGACAACTAAAATGATGCAGAGGACTGCTGTCTTTGTGACGTTCGGGGGTTTGGTCACCTCTTTGGTCACCACCTTCCTCCCACTGTGGAAGACAATGAACTCTGACCTGAACGAAGTGGAGAACTGGTATTCTGGACTGTGGCACACCTGCCTCTACACTGAGGAGGTGGGAGTGCAGTGCAAGGCCTATGAGTCCGTCCTGGGACTGCCTATGGACCTGCAGATCTCCAGGGTGCTCATGTCAGTGTCTTTAGGCACTGGAGGTTTAGCTTTGCTGGTTGCCTTTCCGGGACTGGAGGGGGTTGAGATGTGTTTGGGCCAACCTCACCTGAGGAGAGGGCTCCTCATCCTCGCCGGGGTGCTGTCCTGGGTGTCAGGGCTCACCACTCTGGCTCCTGTCTCTATTGTGGCCTATACGACTGTGGTTGACTTCTGGAACGAGGGTTTTCCTGATGTGATGCCACGCTGGGAGTATGGAGAGGCAATGTTCTCTGGATGGTTTGGAGGGTTGGCACTGATCATCGGAGGGACCCTCTTCTTTGTTGCTGTGTGCATGGGAGACTTCGACCAGCAGCCACCAAGTGTGCCGAACAGCCCCCAGGTGAAGCACAGGACGCAGCACTACCTGAAGACTGAGGTTTTATAAATCTCTTATTGTAAAATGTGTCTTACCTGCACATGTATGTACTTGATATGGAAGCCTGTCAGCCTGTTGACTTGAGTGATGAGATCAGCAAATTACATGTGAAATATTTCAGTAGCTCTATTTGTGTCACAATGATGAACAAGAACAACAAATTTCTGACTAAAGTAACTTGAAAGCTACATGGCTCTTTGTGTTTTATTTGTTCATTTATAAGTCAGTTTTCTTACCAAAAGTATCAAATACCTTTCTGTAATTTGTATTCATTAACTATAGAGATTGTCCACATCAGGTGGCGCAACTGTGATGAGTGGAAAAGCTTTCGCAAACTATTAAAATAATGTGAGACAATGACTCATAAGCAACTTCAGTCATTCATTTTTCAGATTCCTTAAAAATCTGTAATAGAAGTCTGACTGAAATATAAATAGAAACACCACAACAGAGTAATAATAGGTGAAAGACAACCTTAACTAACTTAATATTTAGCTGAGACTGTTGAAGATTCTACAGGTGCAAAAAACAAACCTTGACTTTAACAATAATCTCGGATCCAAACTGAAGGACTGACTCCCAAATTGATTGACAGGTGTTTTAATATAACAGACACCAGACAACGATTAAATCAAAGTTATTCATGCTTTCTGAAAAGTCAGTGTACCAGAGTAACGTAATGTGTGAACATTACAGTTGTGGTTGAATTTCTGTTGAATTTGGACTTTATAGTGTCGTTTGAAGAGTAAGATTTTAAACTTTCAACACAGTAGCTACTAAATAAATGTGCTAGATGGTGGAAGTAAAGTCATAACCATATTATGGTAGGGTCTCTGAGCCCACTGTCAGGGAAGAAGTGAATAGTTTAATAAGAGTTTCATTCCAGTGCTGCAGCTATTGTGTGTTGAATTTAGTTTAGGGGAGGGACTGGACACCACCAGGTTGTCTTAGTCTTTAACAGACAATTTGGCTTTGGTACACTGCTGTACAATGTGATGATTACAGTAGATTTGGATACTTTTAGTCCTATTTTTTGATGCTCATTTTCTTAGCTGATGCTTAGATCTTATTACCATTCGGGTTGAATCTACCCTAACAGCTGACATTAATATTTTTGCAGGGTATGATTTTGTATTTTAGCCCATGAATGATTCATTGACTCCTCTAACCTCCCTTAATCTGGCTTTTTTGATGCTGCAGTTCTCCCTGGCCCCTGCAGATGAGAATCCCCCTGTAATTCAATTAAACAGAGTGATGTATCAGTGATGTAAGGCTGCCCTCTCTGCGGGCTGGGAGAGCCTGATCAGTCATCTCGTTGTGCACGTGCACAACCCCTACTCTCAATTACACCCATACATGTACCCGAACACATGCAGAGAGTAACAAAAACACACAGACACATGTGCACATGTCAGCTGTCAGCACACTGCAGCCACAAAAAAAGAAGGAATCTGTTTCATCTGATTAACTGAAGTACAGCAGATTTTGTATCTTTTTAGATAGATACTCCAGTTCCAGTGCAAAAGAAAGAACAAAACAAGCAAACAGGCACCATAAATAATTACAACAACACTCACAAACACATGAATGAGAGATTAGCACAGTGAATATATATGACATGTACAGTTCACTTCCCTGCATATCAAGTAGCCCAACAGACAGAAAGTACAATGATTGATGTATCAGTGCACCAAGCCCATTCATGGACATTTTAGCTTTCTGTAAAGGTTATCTGTGCTGCATCCTGATCATCATCCATGCTGCCGTCATTTCCATAGAAAGGAATCTGAGACTATCAGGTGAATTACTTTGTTCCCTGCAGTTGGTTAAAAGGGAGGCACAGTTCCTCCCACAGTGGGAGCATAAGGAATGGAAATATGTTGAGAGCTCATTTCTATAAGACTCAGTGTATACCTTTTTAATCCTGCTCCACCACCACCACTACCCCCCTGACTGAAACTGGGATTTACTGCACCGACTGCACTTTGACTCATTCTCCCTATGCTGCACTGACTGAAAGAAGTGTAGGACAGTAGCACACACACACACACACACACACACACACACACACACACACACACAGACACACATGCTATTGTATAGTAAGAGCTGTTTCAGTGTTTATAATGTTCTGCAGTCTGAAGAGTATGTCTCCTGGTGGTCGGGATAAATGTAATAAAAGTGGTAAGTTTTAACAACATACTCCTTAAGCAGCAGCATGCATGCACAGTAAGCAGGCAGTGTGATAAGTGGGCAGTCAGACCAGTGGGGAGGGCAGCAAGTCTTTGATCTGGCTTAACTGGCAATTCAGGTCTTTGACATCTGAAGGCGAGGCTGAAAGGATCTGAACAGAAAAGCAAGCAGCCTCTATGAGAGAGAGAGAGAGAGTGTGGGTGTGTGTGTGTGTGTGGATGTGTTTGGGAAAGAGAGAGCAGGGGTGGGAGGGGGAGAGCAGGGGACGGTGAGAATTCATGCTGTGTTAGCATCCCCTCAGCAACTCCATCAATACTGCATACAGCTGAGAAACTGGCAAAGGTCCTCCGTGCTGCATTTGCAGGCTCGACCAGCGAAAGAGAGCAACTCCCACGACCGGTCGGCTCAGTCTGCTGCTGGAGGGGGCTCACACACACACACACACACACACACACACACACACACACACACATACACACACACACATACACACACACACCAGAGCCTCTGCTGCATCAAGAGGGAGAAGAGGAGAGCGCAGGAGGGTACAGAGGGACACACAGACTGGGAGTACTCCAGTGGAGAGAGCCAATCCCGGAGAGGGACAGGGATTGTTAGGGGACTGGTGCTAATATGCTACCGTGCTCCGCAGGGGAAGCTGAGCACCAGGGAGTTTGACTGGATCTCAGTGCACCTGCTCCATGCACACCGCTGGCTTTGGTAAGCTGATGTATTCATTTGACATGATTCAGTGTTGTGACTTTCTAATAGGATGTTAATGTTGTGATGCTCTGACTTGTTTCTTTAAGTGGATTTTTGCCTGCATTGGTACACTGTGGCCACATTAAATACAATACAGTACAGTACTTGTATGGAAGTTGTTTGCTCTGCTCTGGAGAACCAGTGGTGCAGTATATTTATTGAAATCACAGTAGAAAAACCCCCCACAGAGCTACAGTTCATAACAGATTTTAATTCATGGATCAGTGAATGAAAATCTGCTACACACACACGTGAGAAAGAACCAGATCAAAACACTCCCTTAAAGGGCTGATTGAGTGTTTAATAGTCAGGACACATCAGTAACTCTTTAAAATATTGAGGTTACATCTCTCTACTGGTTTTGACAGGAACTAATGTGTGTGTGTGTGCTGCGAAACTGGTCCATTGCAAAATTGTTGTATGGAGGCTCAGCTCCACTGTAGTAAACCACAATTCTAGTTTTCCATGACATCATGGAGAGGTTATCGCTCAAAGCAGCAGCAAGTTATCCTGATACGAGTCCGCAGTGCCATAATGTTATCCAACTTTACAGAAGAATACAACACACAGAATGTAAAGTTTAGGTGCTTTTTCATGACAAAGCGGATAAAGTGATGCTAACTGAACACTGAACAATGCTGAATGACGGTATAATCTTTGTTTTCTTGAGCCACGTGGCATGTATGCATTACCTTAAACACTTGGGGTTTGTTTTTGAATTCCATCAAAAGCTTAAGTATGTGACCTCTGTGACTGCTCACAGTAAAAACATAGTTCAGACATTCAGGATTATATCACTTTGTTTTAGCCATGAATTGTTTAGAACCATATGGAGTTGTTGTCAGTTCTCCTGATCTTAACTGTAACATGTAACATTTATCTACAAGAAAACGACTTTGGACTTTCCACAGAAAGGAGCTTCTTAATGGGAATCCTTTCTATTCTATTACAGAGTAAGAGATGTAACTACAGGAATAAACAGAAGTCAGTCAAGCTTTTTGTCATGTTGTTGGGCAACCTGGTGACTCTGTTGGCGTATGTTGTCCAAGGACACTTGTCTTTACCTCTCCTATCCCGCCTGTCTCTTTCCATTATGAACAATCAAAATGACAAAGGCAGAAATACCAAAAATATCAAGCATTTAAACTCTCAGTTTTCATCCTCTTGTCCCTACATTAAGCTTGTTGTTAAGCCAACAGTCAACAAAAATAAATAACCACTAACAGCGCTTTTGCTCAACACTCCGGTTTACACAATCCGGGGGGATGAATCCTCCTGCTTATCTTGTATTTCACAAACCAGGAGAAGTGAGGGAAAGAGGTGTGGGCAAATATTTAAGTGTGCGGTTAGACTGTTGTGAGCTCTTGTCCTTTATCAGCCGAGGATCAGAGCACCCTAATCGTTAACCACAGGCTAACACACCTGCCAAACAAGTGTTTGAATGAAACTGAGACCACCAATATGGTTTGTTTGGAAGAAAATGAGCTCTTCTTTTATTTATAAGTGCTGCTGCAAATTTCCAGTCTTCATGAATTGTGCCAGGGCCTATTAACTGCTGTAAAATAATATATATTTTATAATTAAATATCCACTGTTAGTACTGCATATGGATGTCACAGCATCTGTTCCTCTGCTGCTGATGTGTAGTGGCGGGCATCTGGTTTGGCTGAAAGGAATATGGGACAATAAATCTCTGCATGACAGACTGAGGCGTTTTCATCTGTGTACAGCAATAACACCCCTGTTTTAATATGAGAGCGCCAGTTTGTGGAAGGCTGATTCCAGTTCTGAGTGATGGATGTAAGCGTCAGAGCACAGGCACTTGGCACTCAACATTCCTGCTTTTTTCAGTCGCAGTCAGTTTATAGATTGGCCTCCTCACCACCAACCAGGAGCTGCATTTGCTAATTCTGCCCCAGCATTCCAGTAACAGGTATTACATTTGTAGGGAAGTGAGTGAAACTGACAGCTTGTTTGCAGGGAGGATTATTAGCACTGCTTGGGGACAGGCCCAACAGTGAGAGAACGGGATCTGCGTCATATGTTGTGAGGACCAAATCTGCTTAACCTACTTTAGTTTTGCACAAAATATCCCAGGCTTGCTGGAACTCCGGTCCAATTTGTTGTTTATCAAATTTTCAAGTTGTAACAAATTATTCAAGGGGCAACATGTGAAGGAGAAGCCTTCATAAATAGGCTCTCTCTTTGGGAAGTGATTGGATATCTCTTTATTTTAGTGTGACGCTGCTGCTCTTCACAACATCAAAGACTCTGCTGTGTTAGCATGGTTGTTACCTGAATGCAGGGAAATGTAAGTGCTTGGCACAGAAATGTGTGCCGGAATAGAGATCAAAAAGAGGCTTTTCCACTTTGGAAGGATGCTCAATTTGGAAAGACTGACAAGATATTGAGCCAAAAATCATCTTTGACTTGAAATTATTTTTGTACTGTATTTTGATTTAATATTTCACAGTGGTGCTCTTTTATGAAATACTGGATACTTTTTGAGGCCTCAAACTGCTTTTTAAATGAAAAACCATCTGAGAAGTTAAAGGGGAAATCAGTCTTGGTCACAAACCAAAAAGTCTCTGACTGAATCTTTAACAAATCATTGTATTTTATAATCTAATCTCATGTTTATTAATGTAAAATTTGAATCTGAATAGTAACTAGCTGCTATATCTGTCAAATAAATGTAGTGGGGCCAAAAATGCAATATTTTCCTCTGTGATATAAGCATGACAGTAGCATGAAAGAGATATACTCAAGTATAATTACTTCACATTTTTACTTAAGTACAGCACTTGAGTAAGTTACTTTCCACCACTGCAAATAAACTCATAGTTTTAGATACAACAACTCAACCTCAGCTGCAGAGCTGTGAGCAGTCGGAGGAGATCTTTCCATTTCTCGTTTGTTCTCTGGAACTTTGCTAAGCAGCGCTCCATTCAACTCTGTGCACTTTTTTTTCTCTGAAGTTCAAGGACATTAAGATGTGCTCAGAATATCAAGCAGTCCTTTTGGTTGTACCTCAAAAGGATAATTTGGTGATGGATTGCACCACGTTGAGTGATACACCTGCTGTCCTGTTGTGATTCACAGCAGCCGACGTGAATCTCTGTGAGTTAACAACTGTACGTTTGGGTGAAATACCAGAGCTGGCAGAAATGTGAGGGCAACGTGGCAACAAAACAAGGGGGATTTTGAAACTCAAGGGGCCCCTTGCTTCCCTTTAAGGCGCAGTGTGACGAGAAAGTTAATAGGTATCGGAGTGCTGTTAATATTTAACGCTTTCCCATGCAATATGCATGAACAAAGGTGACAATGTGTGTGGAAATGTTCCCAATTAACACTATTGCTTCTCTTTCTACAAGCACTAATATGTTACATAGACACACACACAGGAAACAATTTGGCTTGCTCTCCCCAGCACTTAAATCCTGACTCATTCAGTCACTACAGTGCAACATCAGACAGTTTTTACTGATAAATAACACAAACACACTCTGACTATGATGGATTAGAAGACCCACAACAATAAAAAAAGAACTGTTGACAATCTTGTAAATGTTCTGCTGAGACTGTTAAGTCTTCAAAACCATCTTTAAAAGCTGCTGAGCAACAAAACAAACCAGGAGTCTATTGAATTTCTTTATCAATCTCTTATATAATGACAGCAGCATTCATGTTGTTATCACATGTGTGTAGCTGAAGTGTTGCTGATGCTATCGTTTCTTCTGTCTCGTGCAGATTATGTGGAAGGGCTGACGTGTGCGATGGCTGGCCTGGACCTGCAGGTTCTCGTACCCCCAGTTCTGTGTTATTGTTACCTCCCGACCAGGCAGCCCAGCCCGAGGATCTGACTGCACTCCCACCCCCGCCTCCCCTACCCCCCTACCACCTCTCCTCCCCCCTCCCTCCCTCTCCCTCAGTGTCCCTCAATCCTGGGCCCATCATGGGAGGATGCTTCTCCAAACCCAAACCAGGTAACCAAATAATTTTTCTGTGCTATCTCACTCTCTCAACCTGAGTAGTTTAGTTTAGTCTGAAAGAAAATATACAACAACAAAGAAAAACAGCAACTTTTTGAAGACAAAACTCTCCAGAGCACCCTCAGCTATAGACGGAGAACAAAATAACAGGAACATTATGTAGTTGAGATTAAATCATAGAGACGTTGGTTTGTTTGGGTTCTTGTTTTACTGAATTGCATTACATAGATGCTATAGATGCTATTTTGTCATTTCCAGCAGAATCTGGACAGTTTATGTGTTTAGAGATGAAAGAGTAAATCTGATGAATATTAATGTTAAATATGAAGAACGCTCAGTGTGGAGAAGAAAGTGTCTTCTCTTCCAGATCTTTTATTTCTGTTTTTAATGTTGCAGTCTGAGTGAAAAATATACAGCAGTAAAGGTTAAGTCCATGGATTTGATATATATTTGTCGTACACTCTATCCATCCAGTTTTTATTTTTCTTACAATAGCAATGAAGCTATTTATTGTTCTGTTCTCTGTGGAGAGACCAGTGTTTGCTTTACTGCCGTTATTGGAAATGAACAAGTAGATTTTGAAAAATACATTTTTGGGACAGTTTGTTCAGTTTGAATCCTTTTCAAAGCCACCTACTGCCTCCAAATCCTGTTATACGTGTCCTCTGCTATCCAGCCTCCTCTGTTTGCAGTGTAGTGTTTTGTGGAGCAGGAATTTTAATGCTCTCTGTGGCATCTTGGTCAAGAGGATTACATACTGAGACATGAATATGAAAATTTGACACTGTGTGTTGATCCATTTCAGTGTTTGCACTGCTGGCCTTATGGAGAGGTTAGTTCATTGCTGTCTTATAGGTGATAGTCACACAATGTTCTCCTCATTCGTCTGCGTGGAGAAGCAAAAGCTCTTAGATTAAATCATCTGCTGAATGCATCATGTGTTGGAGGCAAAGTGAGAAGGAAAAGGTACCAGTTGTTTGTATATATAAGACAAAACAGCTGCCTCTGACTGTCAGGACTAATTAGTTGGACCTCCAATTACTAATAATTGATGACAAAACAAACTTAACTAAAATATCTATTCAAATCGTCTTTTACCATGTTGGAAAGTTTTTAAGAATGTCAAAAACTTAAAACAGTTGTTTAGATTGTATTCATATTTTACATATTTACATAAGTATGGTGCTTAAAAAGCCACCAAGGAGACTTTTGACAACAGTGAAAACTTGTTTAGTTCATCTTCACATTATCTCTCTTTTCCAAGTCGTTATGTCATCATTTCTAGCGTGACTTGACTAGTAGCTGTGCTTAATGTTATCAGGAGCAGAACAGTTGTTTTCATACTTCTTCACCATAAAATGTATAATAGTGTTTTGTCCTATTTATGCATATTTCTGGAGGAACTGCTATCAGAAGAGCATGGACAACCATGTATGAGAGTATAAGCCAAACATTATTTAAGAACGCTACTAATAAATCACATTCCTTGCTTTAAAAATTTGCTAAAAATCAGTTCTCCAACATTATAATAACAAAAAAATCTGTAAAAAAATATTGAAAAACTATATTTTTTAATGCTATAAAATGTTTTTATTGGATTCTAAAACATCTCTGCCATAAAGTGAGGGTTAGATCTCACAAACAGAACATGAGTCTCTTTACAGACACATCAACGTACATGTATGTAAAGAGACTCATGTACGTAATGTTCTTTTGAAAATATGCCTGTAATCATAAATGTGGTTAAAAAAAGGTGTAAATATTCAAACGATTTAATATAGAATTAATCCTTCAAATAAATATGGATATTTCAAGTCTTATTTTAGATTGCTGAGTTACAGTGTGCTGTGATTTTACTTTGCTGAAAGATGTGGTGAATAAAGCATAAAGCAGTCCAATATCCCCCACAGGCAGAGACTGCAGAGACTGAAGGCTCAGTCTTATCTGAAAAATGTTCTACATTTTGTGTGACTTGTGATTGTTAACTTGGCAACAGTAAAGTTATATTTGGGCAAGAAAGGAAATGGCAGAACAGCTCAGTGGTTTATGATTCAGTGGTACTTTGTCAGGGTTGAAATGACTACATATTTGAGTTTATTTAGATAATCAAATTATCGTTTTTGTTTTTACTGCAAAAGTACTTTGTTTGTCAGAACAAAAATGAAAATAAACTGAATATTTTGGGGTTTTGGACTTTTAGTCAAATAAAACAATATTTTCAAATATGTTAAAGTAAGTTTGGGGAAATTGTGATGACATTTTACAGAATTTAAAGATTAATTGATAACAAAAATAATGGTTAACTGCAGCCCTATATACAATAAATCACAGCACTAAAGATGGATAGAGCAGAGAGTCTGATGCACTGTACCAGATGTTAACACCTACAGGCATATGTGGAGAATGATTCACTGCTCAGTGCTGGAACTGAACTGGTTAATTAATTAGTAATTAAATCAGGGAGCTGATGAAGCTGAAGCTGTCCAGCAACAAAAGTTCCTCCAAAGCTGACAACAACTGCAGTCACGTACAGGTCTTAAAATCACAGTCTTAGCATTAATATGAAAAACATATAATTGAAATCTTTTAACAGAATATAAGTGAAGCCCATTCTGAAGACTGAATTCTGAATATAAGGTGAATATATAGTGATACATTTAAGTAAATGTACAGTAAACGTGAAGCAGACCCTGTAAATATGACACACTACCGTCTTCATTGGCATAAAATCTGAAGAAATACAGAGAAGTTACAAATACTGTAAAATTATACATAAGGCTCAAAACACCTTGTACTTACTCGTAAATTGATAACGTGTTTGTGTTAAATCTCTGGCTGACAACATACAGATGAAATATTTTGTTATGTGTTCTGTTTTTTTTTTTTTTAGCACCGATCAAATTCAGCGTCAGTGCAGTGATGTCTCGTTCAACCACAGTTATTACAGCAGCATCTAGAGATTCTCTTAAACTCTGGAAAGCTTTCTCTTTCTTTTTCTCCGGCAATTGCACTCACTATTATGATTTTCCATCGATTTTAATTAAGACTCGCACAGCGGGAGAAAATTCCAGCCAGATTACTGTGTAAGAACCGGATGATCAGCACATTTTTCCAGCCGAACAGATAAAGCCTGCTGCAGTGAAAAAGGGTTACACAACCATTTCTTAATGCTCTGAAATATAAACCCAAACAGCCGCGCATCAGATGTCATCAAAGAAAACGAGATAGAAAAGACAGATGAATGAACCGCACTCTGTTACAGTTCTGCTTTCTCAACTGCATATATTTAGAAAAGTAGCAAAACTGAAAATGGTCACAAACCTAAGCTGTACTTAATTGTTGTTTTGTGTCTATGTCAGTTTCCTTTATGGAAATTTGATCATTTGGGGGAATGTTATATGGAATTTAAAGGCATTGTTACTCTGTCAAAGTCATGTTTTCCACCTTACTAAGTCCATTTTGATGAAAAGGTGAATCAGCAATGTGTCGACAGTTTTTATTTAGTGACTCTGTCTCTATTATTGTGGATTATATCACCAGTAAAACTGATGCTGCATGACTGATTCAGAAGACAGATGTGGGCGTTTAATAGCACATGGGAAACCTGGATTTATGTTGAATGTTTAATACTTGAACATCTGCCATTTTTTATATTATTAACTGCCTGAAATCACCAGGTAAAAAATACTAGAAAAATGGAAAAGAAAACAAAAGAAAAGAAAGAAGTCAAGGTTGCCTTCACAAACTTCTCCATTCACCTGCTTCCTGCTTTCATTTGTTCCAGTTGTGGAATTGTCAAACTCAATTTGTCCCAAAGTCGTAGATGTCTCTCTCAAATTATTCTTCCAAAGCATTGGAGAAGGACAGTAAAAAAAACAAAGACAAGTATAGAAATGATGCAATTCGCTGCTGATTGGTAGCATCAATAATTCATTTACTGGTTTATTCTACTGCTAATACGACTCTTAGAGATTGTGCTGCGTGTATTTGTTGATATATTTTCAAACTTCTTCTGAGGAGACGTGTCTGTGTTGTGCAGTTGAAGTTAAAGTGGAACTCTCTCTCCTGGAAAAAGAAAAAGAGGTGGACGGGCTGTCACCTAATGGCAAAGCGAGTCCCTTTGCTGACTGCAGACCTAATGGGGCCCTGGGACACGGCTCTGATGACGACTCCACACCGCTGCCCCTCTACCACAAACCACGGGACTACGTGGAGGCCTCCGTCTGTCATGTCAAAGATCTGGAAAATGGACAGTTAGTAAAATTTATTTTCTTACTTCTACACACGTGCTGAGGTCAAGAAGCTGTTGTGATACACATCATACAAACCGTCATCATTTCACAGACGACCCACTGAAAAACATAGTGGAACCAACAGAGCTCAAGAATCCAGAAGGATATTAGTTCACATGGTTACACAAAAACATAGTAAAACTGATTTTTCCTTTATGATCTCATCAGAAATGTATCTGTATCAGCGTATGTGTCGGCTGGTTGGTAACAAGAAATTGCAGTACAGAGGTGATAAATGTGTTTGCAGTATTTTAGAGCATCTGAAAGTCTTCAACTGTAAAATTAAATCTTAAAGCCAGACTATAACTTTTGCTGAGCAGCAGCCAAAAGTTACAATTATGGGCCAAATACTAAAGACTGTATGTATGATAATAGCCATAAAGTTAGTGAACTGATGTCAGCTACAATATCCATTTAAGCTTTGCTAACATTAGGAATCACAAGCAACCAGTCATACCAGACCAATAAGGCTGCAGTGGCAAAACAAACCCCTGAAGGTTTGTTTAATGAATACTTATGAATTCAAGTTTACATAGTCTTGCTTTAATGAAACATGCAAATTAAAGGGATCTTACTAAAAATTTCCACATTGCCACTAGAGATGCTGCTTCAGCACGGGATTGCTATTGTTATCGCAGATATCAAGAATATATATAAGTATAGTTGCATCCACCACTGTTATTTTAGTGTTTTAATTTAATATATTTGGGTCATTGTTGATACAAGAGTCTGTAGGCAGATTTACCTGCTAGATTCACGCACGTAAACGTAGTCCTGATGTGTTCTGATGGTAACCGATATATATTGATATGCATTTTTTTACAAATAAACACAAGGAATAAAAAATATTTTTTATAAGGTTCCCTTAAAGGTGCAGTGTGTAGAATTTAGTGGCAGCTAGTGGCGTGGACTTGGCAGAAATGGAATAAAATCTTCATAGATATGTTTTAATTAGTGTATAATCACCTGAATCATTGTGTTTCATTACTTTAGAATGAGCCCTTTGTATCTACATAGGAAGTGAGTCCTCTTCTATGGAGTCTGCTATGTTGCACCTCCAAGTTTCTACAATAGCCTAGAACGGACAAACCAAATACTGGCTCTAGAGAGGGCCTTTCGCATTTTTTGCAAGTTTTGCAGCCATCGGAAGTTCTCCTACACGTTTGAAAGGGGAGGGCTATTCATTTGGTGCCAATCTGTAACCTCACCACTAGATACCACTAAATCTCACTCACTGGACCTTTAAATGATTTTTTTACAGCTTTGTGACCAAGACGTGTAGGAGCAGGACATTCACTCATAAAAAATAAACATGTCAGTGCCCCCTGATGGACAAACTATGTAATGCAGACACTGTTTCTAAATTAACTCAAATATTTCTTTGGCATTTCTATGCTATGACATAAAGTATACGCCAATACAAATAAATCTGCTATAAACTGACATCATCCCTGACAGTTTTCATCCAAGTAGCTGAAGTCAAATCTGTTTCCTTATATTTTGAACCATTATGAACACACTCTTTTTGTTTTTTTTGTTACAGGATGCGAGAGGTGGACTTGGGAAGTGGCAGAGCTTTGTTGATCAAAGAACATGGGGAGTTCTCAGCCATGGGCCACAAGTGTCCTCACTACGGAGCACCCCTGGTCAAAGGTGAATCATTTATCTACAGTTACAATTCTAACATTATTAATAATAGATAGTATGATACATTTGACTTTCATCTGAGCTGAAAAGGACATGTCTGTCGTTACAGGTGTGCTGTCAAAAGGACACGTGCGCTGTCCCTGGCACGGTGCATGTTTCAACATTGCAACAGGAGACATCGAGGACTTCCCCGGGTTGGACAGCCTGCCTACCTTCCAGGTGACCTTCCCCGCTGGTGCTGTCTGTTAACACATTTCCTGCCTTATCATGTCTCTAAGCACCGTCAAAAAGTGTACACATCGCTCATGTCTGTTTGCTCCAGGTCAGAGTTGAAAAGGACAAGGTCATCATTCGTGCAAACAAGCAGGTAACAAGAAAAGAAACCTGCAAGAATGTGGAGAATTTATGCAGGGGAATAAACTGACCGCCTGATTGATTGATCTTTTAAACATTTCCAGGCTCTTCAGTCGCAGAAAAGGTCAAAGCCCATGGCCCGATGTTCAGCAGTCATTAACTCCAGCACGGGCTTCAGCCATGTTCTCATCATCGGCTCAGGTCAGCGCGTTATTGTCCTTCATTTCATCATGCAGGATCTTCCTCTCACTTTCTCATTTTCACAGTTATGTTCCTCTTTTGTGGTGGATTTGTCCGCAGGTCCAGCAGCTCTGGTGTGTGCAGAGACACTGAGGCAAGAGGGCTTCACCGATCGCATCGTCATGTGCACCATGGACAGACATCCTCCATATGACAGGCCTAAACTGAGTAAGGTTTGTACACAGACCCTGACCACATAAACTGAGACAGAACTGAATCTGCCAACAAAGTTACATAACAGACTGCACAGGTGCCGCTTTGGTCAGTGGTGCTAAAACAGGAGCTCTTTGGGGAGCAGCTACACTTCACAGCAGCAAAGCTTTGAGGAAAGCGATGTGTGCAGGAGTAAACGTTCACAACTGAATCAAAGAGGATGCAGCTCTCTGCCATGGAGAGCTTTATTTATTCAGTCTCCATCACGATCATGGATGATTTTAAATGGTTGCACTCAGTTTTCCAGATGCATCATCATAGTTACAGATTTCAGGGTTAACAGTCATTTCAGTTTAGAGCTGAAACAATTAATTGATTAATCAATTAGTTGGCATCTATTTAGATAATCAAATAATCATTTCAATCATTTTTAAAGCAAAAATTCTTAGTTTGTCAGAACAAAAATGTTTGTCAGACATGAATATAATAAATATTTTGGGGCATTTGGACTTATAGCTGAATCAAACACTTTTGAATGTGTTATCTTAGGTTTTGGGAATGTATGACGGCATTTTTCACTTTCTTCTGACATTTTATAAACTAAAACATTAATCAATAATGTAAATAATCTTTAGTTGCAGCCCTTTTTCAGTTGTAATGTTCAGACTGTAACATTCTCAGACTGTTTTTGTTTGACCCTGAAATTGTCGGCAGATTGTTTTTGGATTCAGGGATTTTGATTTTAATTTAGTTTATATATTTTTTGTTGATGGACTCAGCACTAATCTGCTACCCCTCAGTCCCTAGACAGCACAGCAGAGCAACTGAGATTACGCTCCATGGACTTCCTGCAGGACCACGACATTGAATTGTTCACAGAGAAAGAGGTGAGAGGTGGTGACCTCAGAATCTGAAGTGAAGACTTTGATGGTTAATGATAGATTTATTATTAATATATATATTAAATTATTTAATTAAATATAGATTATCTTGTACTTTTTATTTTTGGAAATTGCCCAACTTTAAATGACTGTGTGACTCAATATTTACTTCAGGCTGTGGCAATAGATGTCAAAACACGATCTGTGACCTTTGAAGACGGCTTGAGGATGGAGTACAGTAAACTCTTTATTGCTACAGGAAGCAAGTGAGGAAAAACTTCAAAAATTATATATATATATATATTTTTATATATATTATATATATTTATATATTATTTTTTCTTCTCATTGTGAGTGTCATTAGTAAGCTGACATCTGATTGCTTCCATTTCCTGCTGGACAGACCCAAACCTATGAACTACAAAGGCACAGACGTCAGGAACGTGTTTCACCTCAGGACGCCCGAGGATGCTAACAGCATAGCGAGGCTGGCCAACAACAAGAACGCTGTGATTGTGGGAACATCTTTTGTTGGTGAGAAAAACACATTTACAAGAATATTTTGATGTAAGAATAAGCGTTAAAGATTCAGTCTGTCTTAAAACAGTCAGGTTCCCAAATGAACATTGAAACATGTTTTTCTTGCTCCAATCGTTCCTCCTATTCCTACTGACCATTAGAAGATCAAATCCCCTCTTTTTGTTTTAATGTTCATATGGGCACTTGACTATTGTTTAAAGACAGACTTGAAAAATAGTGAACTTATCCTTTACTACCGTACATTTTAACTGCATGTAGTGTATTTGTTGTGTTTGCAGGTATGGAGGTGGCTGCAGCTCTGACTGACAAGGCCCACTCAGTCTCCGTCATTGGGATTGAGTCACTCCCTTTTAAAAAAGCTCTCGGGGAGAAAGTAGGGAAAGCCATAATGAAGGTAAGGAGTCACTCCTGGGAAATCAAGCTTTTCAGAGCATGAAGCATCTTCAGAAGACGTATCAATGTATTATCAGCTCTCCTTGAGAGGAAAAAAAATCCTACTAGTTAAAATGCAAATCATGTTTTTTTCTGGTCAATACATCAGTAAACCCCAAAGGGGAGAGTAGATTTCCTAATTACAAGTGATTGATTATGCAGACATGTGAAAATGCAGCAGTATTATGTGCTGATGTCTGCTGCTGTTTCTATGCGGTTACTGTGACTGTGTTTTGTCTTTGCAGCTGTTTGAAGCAAACAGGGTGAAGTTCTACATGCTGAATGAGGTGTCAGAGATGATAGGCCATCATGGACAGGTATTCAGAAAGTGAGAGAAACAGCATGACATGATGCTCAGCAGATCACTATCCTGAAATCTTATTTAATCTATGATGAAGATGAATCAGATAAGAAATACAAGAATATTAACCAATATAAGGGCTAAAAACACCTGGTTTTGACGTGCGTGGCAACTTTAAAGCCCCAGAAAACTTCACAGTAAAAGTTCAAAAATAAACATCCCAAAGTTATTATTTATATTTATTTTAACAGTTAAACGTTCAACCTCTAAGCTAATCAAGACAATCCCACAACTGTCATTACATTTTGAAGAGAGAAAACTGTCATGCAACCAAAACTGTTCTAAATTTAACAGAAAATTGTGTTTATGTTGAACTCCATCGCTCATTGCTTGAGCTAATAGAAAAAAATGTTTTCAGGGCCTGAAAGGCTAATTTTGTGCTCATCAGCTCAAAGTCTGAACAGAAGCGTTGAATCTGTTACTGTATCAATATAAACATCTAGTGCTTGGACTGAACATCGTGTTTATTTCTGTTACGCAGCTGAAGGAGGTGGTACTGAAGAGTGGAAAAGTCCTGCGAGCTGACGTGTGTGTCATTGGAGCAGGTGATGTCAAAGATGATGTAAAATGTACCTTCTTTCAACTGTTCAGCTCCTATCTGATGACTTGTGGTTGTTGTCGGATGTTCAACGAACTGTTAGCAGCGTAGCTGTAGGGATGACTGAAATATCTCAACAACCTTCAGATGGATTATCATGAAATCTTGTACAGACGTTCATGGTACCCAGAGGATGAATCCTACTGACATTGGTGCTTTCCTGATTTTTCCTGTAGAGCCACCAGCAGGTCAAAGTTTTTACCTATACTGTGAAATATTTCAACATCTACCAGATGAATTGTCACAAAATCTCATTCACATGATGCCAGACAATGAATGAGGTTGACACCTGAGGTTTTCAGTGTAATGTCTGGACAATTAATGGATGGATTGTCGTGAAATTTAGGTTCAATCATGTCCCCAAACTTCTGTGATCCCCTGACTTGTCATCTAGTGCCACCATCGGGTCAATTGTTTTAACAATTTGCTTTATGACCAAATATCTGCGAAATTATTGACATTCCCATCAGCCTCAGCTGTACTTTGTGTGTAGTGCTAATTAGCAAAAAGTAGCATGCTATGAATATAGCAAATATTACACCTACATTACATCATCATGTTACAGTAGCATTATCATTCTGAGCATGCTGACATTAGCATTTAGCACAAAGCGCTGCTGTGCATGGCTGTAGACTCTTATGTGTCTCTACTCCTGCAGGATCTGTTCCTGCAACAGGCTTCCTAAAACAAAGCGGCATCCACATGGACTCCAAAGGCTTCATCACTGTCAACAAGGTATTCTGCAAAGTTTTATGCATGCCATAAGCTGCCAAGTGAACATGTATTTTGTATCATTTTGTTGATGTGTTGCTTTAAACTTCCTCCCAGACGATGCAGACAAATGTTGATGGTGTCTTCGCTGGAGGAGACATGGTGACGTTTCCTTTCCCGCCGCGCAACAATAAGAAGGTGAACATCCCTCACTGGCAAATGGCTCATGTGCACGGTGAGTGTGTTAAAGCTGGTTCCTGACTGCACATCTCAGGCTGTTGTAAGTTGCCGTGATGATGATTTACATGATGTTTGTTTTTTTAACCTTACTGACAGGAAGAGTGGCAGCTCTCAGCATGATGGGCAGAGCCACTGAGATTAAAACTGTGCCTTACTTCTGGTCAGCCATGTTTGGGAAGACCATACGCTATGCAGGTAAGTTTGCAGTTTAAGGAGTGGCTGATCAGAGGTTGAAAAGAGGCTGAATGGTGTTCTGACAGTAGTTACTACACTGCCACCTAGTTGTAAAATTAAAGTTAAAGCTCTAAGACCAAGAATTATACCTGAATTGGATGCTTTTCTTTTTGCTGTTGATAAATGCATGTATGTATATAATTTATTTTTTGTGAAGGTTACGGTGATGGATTTGATGATGTCATTATACAAGGAGATCTGGATGAGCTCAGATTTGTGGCGTTTTATACCAGGTAAAGGTCACTTTTCACAACAAATCTGAAATAAACTGGAATTTGTAAAGTATATCCATATTTAGTCCACATATGTTATTTTCTGACTGTATTTGTGAACTCATTTGAATCTTTTATCGTGCATGTTAATGATAGTTTTTCATGTTTCTCTGGTCCATCTATAGGAGTGAGGAGGTGGTTGCTGTTGCCAGCATGAACTATGATCCTATTGTGTCCCGAGTGGCAGAGGTCTTAGGGTCTGGAAAGACGATTAAGAAACGAGATGTGGAGTAAGTCTCCTTCCAAGACTTAAATCTGGTCACGGTTACAATAGACGTTATGTTCTTTAGGTTTCTCGGGGTTTTCTTTACTGTGAAGTAAAACGTGACAAATGTTCCATGTCACATGGAAAGTATTATAGAAGCCAACTAGTTGACTTATTGTTGCTTCTCTTCAGAGTACTAAAGAGGAATAACACCATGTTTAATTAATACAGTCACACTTTATTTATAGATAATTTGTGTGGATGTTTATTACTAATTAGTACTAATTATAGGGAAAATAGCAGACAAATAAATAACGCTCTGAGACAGTATAGTAAGTACCCACTAATTTATCTGTGTTTTTAATAAAGAACAAGGAAATTATAGTTCTTTAGCATGTTTAAGCATATATAAACACTTTTAACACACTATAATGTAGTTGTATGCAGATATAAGGACAATTTTAAGTGTTTATTAATGTATTTGTCAACCATTTGAACTTATGAAGCATATGTAACGCTAAATAATATATTTGATATATATGCAGTATTTCATAAATAATCGTATTTGATTACTCACATGAACAAATCTTGTGCATCATGAAACATTCATGCGTTATCATTTGTTTTTGCACATTATTCACAGGCAGGGTTAAATGTGTTATTAATGTGTTTTAAACTTATGAAGACATGTTGAGATGGAAGGTTCATTCTTGAGGTCCACTTAATAGATTTGGTCAGCAACTTTTAGCTGAGTCATTTGGCCTTCATCAGCGGTTTGAGCTTGCTCAGTTGTCATGGAGAGTGAAGAGGAGGTATTTCTACATAAATAAATACTTAAATGTTACACTCTAAATATTTGTTGAATTTCTTGCCTGTAGACACGTTTTAGATTTTTGCACAAAGACTGTCTGAAGTCTGTTTTGTGCAAGGAATTGATTGTAATGAATCAGTTTCACCTGTAATGAGTACCAAATCACACAGTCCCCTCAGAGAACATTAGAGTTCACATCAGTTCCTTTATTATAACATTATCATATTATTAGGGAACTATGGGACCTGTAAACAAAAGAAGTGTCACAACATTTTAATGTCGCCGAATTTGCATTTGTTGTTGATTTGTCTCTTCTGTCTAATTTGACTGCATTGTTCTTCATGTCTCTCATGTCTTTTATTTCTAACAATGCACACACAAATATTGAAGGATGTTAGCACGGCTTGGCAAGTACGGACAAATATGGGCTTTTTCTGTTTACCATTTCACTCACATTGACCACTTGTGGGGAGAACTTCATACCTTGATAAACATGTATCTGTGTGTGTCTAAATGCTGGTTTTTGTCACAGGACTGGAGACATTTCCTGGTTGATTGACAAAGGCTCTCAATGACTTCACATCTGGAGGTTCCCGAGGACAGACCTAAAGTGCACTGGACACCTCAATATGGACACTTTATGGTGCTGAGACACTGAGCAGCTAACCCCGGTCTGGACACTCACACACACACACACACACACACACACACTGAGGACACACTTTACGGACTGCGTCTGTTTCAGACACACTTCCCCCGAGGACGACACTGAAACTTGCTGTTGTTCCTGAGAGACACTCTGATGTGACGAACGGAGCCATGTGCAGTCTGAATACACTGAATCACTGTGTTGGCAGGTCATTTCTGACCACAGTTGTCATGTTTCACAACAAAGCAATATTGGATTCAGCCTTTGTGCTGCTGCAAGATGTATCTACCTGTACACTTTGTTTATAAGAAGCCAGGGATGGGCATTGACATTTTTTTTGTACAAATAACATTGTATATAGCTATAATCCTGAATGCACTGTAACAAGATAAGAACATACAATTTGAACTGAATTTTTCTAAGTTTTAAATAACAGATTTGGTTGTATGCTTGCATACAGACCTTAGATCTGCATGGTATAACTTGCTGTAAAAGGAAAAATTAAGCCCCTAAAATAGTTTTTAATCTAGAAGCATCTGCAAACAAAGCTTAAATCTGCAACAAGAAACTGCATAATCACTTGCAGCTGAACCCTGAATGCAGCTTTAACAGACTAACACACACAAACACGCACACATGCAGCTTTAATTGGTAATAAATTACAGTTTTTTAGGATTAAAACATACCTCTTCTTATTGGTCGCCTTGCTAGTAGATTGCACAAATAAAATTCTAATCATACTTTGATTACACACTAGTGCTTGCACAATAGAAATATGTATTTTCTAACAAATGGCATCCCTGCAACAAGATTAATGCAGTAGTTGCTTGAGGTAATTTTTGATAGCTGTCACCTCCATAGGAATATTCTTTGTTACTAACTCAGGGAACTGAGGTTTGTGGCCTGGGGTTACTGGTCCTTTTGAAAGCAGAAATGGATTTGTAACTTTAATATTTTACCCAGTTATTGTAATTTCACTTTCATTCAGAAATGCTTGTGATGTGCTTTGGGGTAAAGCAGATGCTTGATTACATCCTGGTGTGCTGAAAATCCCCAAAATACTTGAGCCCTGACACACATATGTTAAAAAAAAGCATTGTTCTTCCTACAGAGAAGGCGGGAGTGGCATTTTTATAACTAAAACTTTGAAATAAAAGTCTTCCAACAATATCTACTCACTGCTTTATAGAAGGTTTCATTATCTGTGTTACTCCACCTGTTGATTCTGGGGACATTTTTGACTTTATTAATGAGGAAACACAGAAAATAGCCGGTAGAGTAAAAGTCAGTAGAAAATGTTTAATGATTTTCAAGGAAGTGACACAGCATAGTTTGCTTGTTTCTGACTGGTTTCATTCTTTGAGTCGAGATTACTAAAAAAAAAATGTTTCTAGACAAAGAGGCTTTTTGATTTCATACAATAAAAATAGATAAATTCACACATACATTTCACAAATTTATAAATGAACTATCTCATAAAAAAAAAAGAAAGAAATGTCCTAATGAGGAGGCATCTAACTCACACACACAATATAACCTGACAATGTTCACAATAATATTGCAAACAGCCCGAAGAGGTTTTCTACTTTATTTGGGGTAAAAAGTAGGGATGCACCGATTTGACATTTTCTCTGCCAATATCTACTGCGATACCTCAAATCAGTGTATCTGCTGATACCAACAACCCATCCAAGTGTTCTTCTTTTCCCAAATTTAAAATCTGTAAACTTCACCGAGTGGATCATTTTATGAAAGAACTGCAAACCCACCGTGACTGAATTAATGTAGCTAATTGAGGAAAGACTGAATTTTATAATCACACTGAGAAAGAAAGTATATTTTTGGACTGATGCCTGAACTGCGTTAACCGATCCACTTAAAAAGGTCCTGATCCCGATCTGGTGTATTGGATCGGTGCATCCCCTGTAAAAAAAAAAAAAAAAGCACCTCAAAGACACCTGTTGAGACTAATAAATATATCTACAAATACTGGAGTGAAGGCATTACATGGTGTTACTGTCATAAAACCAGATTTGAGTTAAACGGATCATTAACAAAATCAGGAGAAACATCAGTGCAGTGTCAGACTTCATTGCTCACCAGTTTTACTATACTGCTGTATTAAAGTACTTGAACCATTTTTACAACTATCTTGACTGTGGTTTATGTAAATGCCATCATATGATGATAATCTATCTATACACAAATTGATGGTTTCACAAATTACACGACAAAACAAAATGGTAGGACAAACTCTTTGGAGGCAGGAGAAAGCTTATAGGCATTAGTTATTGGTATGAAAGTATTTCATAAATGCCCGAGTATTATTATCACTGCGTCGCTTATTTGCTAATGGTCAGAATCCCTGTAACACATGCTGGTATCTTACAAAGACAAACTTCAGGAGGGAGGACATGAGAACAATGAGGCTTAACAGAGAGGACATCATGAAAACATGTTGCTGTCAGAAAGCAGCTGCAAGTTACTTCTGAAGAAGAAATTAAGAATAAGTTCACTTCTTTCTCTCATCAACAGTTATGTGCTACAAAAATTGTAAAAATGAATTCACATTATGAAATTTGCTACCATCAAATGACTACAATCACAGTTTCTCAGCTATACCGAACAATAAAGGCACTTTAACATTTTTGAATCATCGAACAGCTCTTGAGATGACAATGCTGGCAGTTATCTCTGCTGCATTAGAGGTTAAGAAAACAGGAAATCATTTGGTGGATGATCGTCTTTCTCCCGCTGCAAAACACCAAATGATACATTGTAGACAAGGAGCATCTTTGCACAAAAATCTTCCTTGGCTCTTTCAGCAATATGCTAACAGATGTTCAGCTTCCTCGGGGTCAGAAGTCATATTCTGCTGCACATTGCTGGAGGTACCATTCATACAATTTACCCTGTGGAGTAAAATGAACCATGTGAGATTTATAATGTTCATGTTTCAAGTCAGACAAATTAAAATGTTCATTTAAACCTGCATTCATTGATTCTGTGGAGCCAACTTTAAACACAGTACTTAAATTTTAACACCTTATAAAGCTGTTGTGGCAAAGTGTAAACGGTCAGCAGTGAACAGTAAAACTGTGAGCCTTAAATCCAAAACAATTAAGTGAAACATGTTGAAATGTTCAATAGAGCAGAGAACCGCAGGGTGATAATTGTTTATCACTACAAGGACTCCTTTCACAATTAACATAGAATTTGTTATAATAAAATGATCAATTATTGCAGTTAGGGCTGCAACCAGTGATTATCTTCATTATCGAATCATCTGTCGATTATTTTCTCAACTACTTGTTTAATTGCTTTGTCAATAAAATGTCAGTTAACAGTACAAACATATCCGTTATAATTTCCCAGAGACAAAGGTGACATCTTTAACGTTTGTCAAAATAATAGTCCAAAATCCAAAGATATTCAGTTTACCATCATGTACATACGATATTACTTATAACATTAAATCTTAATATTTGAGAAGCTGAAACCAGCACATTCCTGGTATTTTTACTTAAAAAATTACTAAAAGGATTATTTGATTATCAAAACAGTTGCCTATTAAATTTCTGTCGATTGACTAATCAATTAATCGACTAATCGTTGCAGCTCTAACTTCTGTACTATCCATGATGGCACAAGATAAGAATCTAACCTTCTTGGTTTTGACGATATCCTGGATATAGTCATTGTACTCTGCCATGGTCCTCTTCTCCTTCTTCGTCAGAGTCTTATTCCCTCGGCTGAGGATGAAGCACATCACAGCAACGTTCACTCAGAATTTAATAATGTGTGTGTGTGTATGTGCATCTTCTTTTATATCAAACATACACCCTCCTCCTCAAGGAAGAAAGAGCTCTGACATTTCCCTGATGCTTTAAGGTTATTTATGTGTTATTTAAGTGTATGTGTGTGTTTGTGTCGTGCACTTGTAAAGCTTACCCCGCAAAATACTTCGCTAGGAACAGCAGGAGGTAGCAAAATGCCCCAAAAAAGATCACAAACACTACTTGTCCATCTTCTGGTATCCAGTCCCATAAATACATGACTACTGCCTGCGAGACAGACGTTGAAGAGGCAGTCAGAGAACCAAGACCACTACGAGAAACACCGTAGGAACATCACCTGTACGACTGTCAGGACTTACTGTGAAGACAGAGAGAGTTCGAGACGGCCCTTCTCCCAACAGCTCATCCAGCTGCTCTTTGGAGATGGTGTTCACAATGAAACTGAGGATAAAGAGGAGAGGAAGGAAAACTCCCAAAGCACCGCACAGGAATGAGTGAAGACGGACGCTTCTGTTGTAAGAAACATCAGCCCTGCATGTGCACAAAGAGAGGGAAATCTGGTTTTGATATCATATTTGCTGCAGATGATCACATGCAGTGAAAGACGCCACATGAATGTGTGTTATGTTGTAAGTTAAGAGGTCAAACCTGTCCTGTTCTAGTCTGCTGCTGATAGTGGAACAAATGAGGTCACAGTCTTTCTCCAGCTGATTCAAAGTCTTCTGAACGGCCTGGTTGATGGTCTTCTCGATGGTCTGACACACCCCATCGATCTGGTTCACACACCGGCTCGGCTGGACAAGACAAAATCTCGTAAGTGCATCAGTTTTGGAATTACCACGCAAACATCACTTGCGTCTCTGACAGGAAAGACAGGAAACTTCCATGACACATCCTGGGGGTATATTTTGACAAACAGCCATGTGCACTTATCATAAAGTGAGGCTGCACTTGCTCAGCGAAAATAAATTGGCGGTCGAAAGGGATGCACAAATCTACCAGGCGGAGAAGAGCTGTGTGGCCCGTAGATCACAGGATGGTGCAGCAATAACTCAGGTCTGGGGCTGCCGTTGTCGGCGGTGGCTGATCAAAGCTCATAGTTTACAACCCCTTTGCCCCCACCCTCCAAGAGCAGATAACTCATCATATTGCAAAATGAATCATCCTGTTTACAGCCATCAAGAGCCACAAGGAAACATGGAGCAGGGAATTTACATTCCAGGATAATCAATGGATGTTCAACCCCAAGGACAGCTGAGGACCTTAAATCCAGATTCAAGATGAGACCTGGATTTGATATCTATTAGAGTAAAGCACTCTTGAAAATACAAGAAACAGCTCTTAGGCACCTCTACAAGGTGGGAAAACACTGCATTATTTAAGGTGTCTAAGTATGAGATGCCTGTTGTTATTATCAGTTCATAAAACTGGAGGTTAAAATGAAAAGCATGTAGATTTCAAGCTGGTAATGATAATGACCAATAGACGTTCAAATTTTACCTTCTGTGGGTTGGGGATATATATTGTGGGCATCTCAAAACCACATTTGTTGAGACCTGGACGGCGACACAGTTCCTGGACTATCTGCATCATCACCCTCTGCCAAAATAAATACAAAAACATTGGTTATTTCTGCAGGTTTACAGGACGGGTCCACATTTTTTCAAGTCTGTCTTCAAACAACAGTCAGGTGTCCAAATGAACACTGACGCATGTTTTTCTTGCTGTAATCATTCTTCCTGTTCATACTGGCCATTAAGAGATCCCTTCATAATGTACTCACAATGTAAGTGATGGGGGATAAAATCTACAGCCCTCCTTCATATTAGTTTATTTGAAACTAATATGAAGCTTCAGCTGTCCAAGTTAGTTAAATCAAATCAATATCTTTTGACTTTTTAGTGCCAAATTCCTTGTTTTTGTTACTATACTTCCACTGCAGCTGAACAGGAAAACACTGTCCATCAAGACACAAAGAGGGAATTTTTTTCACTAAAAAGACTGTAACTGTGGGAGACTGTAACTTTACGACTGTAACTCAGACATCTGAAGCCTCATATAAGCTTAAGATGAACTGTTAAGTACGTTTTTGTTCAAAATGACTGTGGAGGGAGGGGATCTTCTAATGTTCAGTATGAACATGATTATAGCAAGCAAACCTGTTTCAATGTTCATTTGGGCACCTGACTGTTGTTTTAAGAAATTGTGAACCTGTCCTTTAACTTGACTTTCTTAGAATCATTTAAATGAATCAGTTAAAGAAAAGTGTTTGTAAGTTCACTTACTTGCCGGTCTGTTTCCTTCCCAGCTTCATCAGCCTTGCTGAGGTAGAACAAGAGCTTGTCTCCGCATTTCTCACTCAGCTTCTCCACGATGTTGAGCGTGCGTTTGCACAGCGCCTGACCCATCGGGTCGAAGAACACAAATATCAGGTCCGCCTGTTCTCCTGCAGATGAAAACGACATCCATTAGAGAAACACGACACCTTCAGAGTATCATCCATCAGCACTGGAGTGACAACTTGGATCTGTGAAGACGTACCCAACCAGGTGATGGCACTGTTCACATCGAACGGGTAGATCATGTCCCCATCTACTAAACCCGGCGTGTCCACAAACGTCACCAGGCTGAACTTCTTCTGCTTGGAGGTGGAGATCTCAGCAGACAGATAGTCCGTAACACCTGGAATATGCAAACACTGTGTGTGTACAGGTGCCTCATTCAATATAAGTTCAAAGAAACAAAGATGATGAATAAAAAGTCCCTGCAGGAAGCTGTCAACGCTGATGATTATATTACGTGCTACTGAAAGCCGCAGTGTGGTCAATACTTGGAAACCTGAGGGAGGCCAGTGACATGAAAGATCAAGAACAACTTTTTGTGCTTTCTGTGCATTTGCAATCAAACTGCAAACACGTCTGGGAGGATCCAGATCACGCATAAATACACATCTGGATAAAAAGCATCAATAAATTCTCTTGAGAAAAACACCAGCGGCGGCCACACCCTCACTGATAAAACTTCAATTCTGACAGATGAAAAAAATCTGTTAGGTCACAGTTTTCTCACCATCCCCTCTGCGGAGAGGTCTGTTGTCATGGTTACACACAACAGCTCTTCAACTGGCAGCTTTAGCATGGGGCGTGGGACATAAAGCTAGCCAGTGAAGAACGACTGTGAGGCAACGCACTGTGAGGTTAAGATACGCCCAAACCTTCCCCCACACCCCCCTTGACCAACCCCTGCTCTGAGCACCAGAACAGGATGACTATTGAAACATACCCCCACTCTTGAAAAAAAGCCCCCACCCTCCCTCTACACACACACACACGCACACACACAGAGGCTTGGGATGACACTGAGGCTATTTCATAGGAAGAGGCAGGTGTTAACAGCCAGCACAAATCACATCCTTGTGCTGCAGCGAGCGTAGCCACTGCTGCTGTGGCACATTAGCATTCCCTTATGTCTCCCTTACATCAGCATGGCCACAACATCAATACATCAGCCTCCTGAGTGTATTCCCACCGCCTGACAATACTGAGCCATCCCTGTTACGAAAAACATGACAAGATGACTGTGGATCTCCTTGAAGTAACATTATATATATATACACTTCAGTTAAAAACACATGCATACGTCGCTGTTTGAGACACACTAAAATAGCAATTATGCAAGTCTGCTGTCTGTCTCTATCAAACAGCCCTTGTTAAAGACATATTCCTCCTCCATATAACTGCAGAAAGTCCTCTGAGCCCCCTGAACGGTCTGAATGAGACCGACACTCGCAGGACTCTGGTGCTAAGTTCCTCAAGTGACTGTAACTGAGAAGGCTACACTGGAGATCCTGTGCATGAGGAAAAGGGCAAAGGCTGCAATAATGCTGCATCAACCAGAACTAAAAAAGAACTCGGTCAAATAAAACACAGTGCAAACATATCTACAGGAAATGAGTCGAGAACACAGCTAAAAATCTTTATTATCTGGTAATAATTTATCATTTGATGCCACGCAGCATGTAGTCTAAACTCTTGACAACAGGTTGCTAGGATGAAGATAAAAAATATAGGGTTAAATATTCTTTATGTAAGTCTAAAACAATATTAAAGAAGTATCTCCGAGCATATCCCAGAGGACACCAAACTGTATAATCAGCAGCTACTCCCACATAAGGATATATGATGCTTTTCTGATGAGTCATCCTCAGTCGCTGTGACAGGTAAACAAATGCCTGATATTGTGTATTTCCAGAGACGGCGATGAAGTTAAAATAAAAAAAATAAAAAATAAAAAAAAGCCTGCTTGTATTCCAGAGCAGATCTGTGTTTGTTGTTTGCGAGGCTCAGGCCTGCGGAGCGAGGCTGTTGCTGCTGCTGGAGTCTGGGCTGTGCCGTCTCTAATGGCTGTGACATTTCCAAGCAGCTCCTCCTGACTCCACTGCACTGCTGTCGATGGGGCGTGTGACTCACGCCATACCGTGAGCGCTCCGGTCCGCACCCAGTGAACCCTCACTCTCTACACGCTGTCAACGCACAGACATACATTACTCCCCTCCCCTCCACGCCGCTGCTCCCACTCAAGCAGCAGGCACACCCAGACTTTCTGCACGACCACCTCACCATCCAGATTCTTCAGACCGCTGCTGACGCACAGACGAGCTGAGAGCAATTGTCTTAAAACAATATACTCCTAATTAGATCTCTCTCTCTCTTTCTCCTATGAGAGACTAATCTCAACTCGTATATCTCAGAAACAAACAGCAGAGACGTGACAGGAGGGGAGCGGGAGTCTGGTCTGATTTATGATGAAAAGACAAACTTAATACACAGGAGCTATGACTCAGTGGTGAGAATTAGTCATCAAGGTGAAGCACTTAAACGCAACATCAAATCACAACAGGCAAGCATGACCTGTAATATCCAGAAACATATAAATAACTATGTTTCATTAGCAACACAGCCAAGAAGTTTCGCTTTCATCTATAATGACTAAGCAAAACTTTACACTTTAAATACATATGTAAATATGTACATTTAGATGAACTCTAACAGAAGAAAATAGCTCTATCTCGAACCTCAAAGGAAACCATCTCTGGCTGCAGCTCATGATTACATTAATCTCCTGTTCGCTATTCCTACAGTGCCGTTTAACTGATGCTGCACCTCCATGCTGTTCGAGCAAAATTTAACACTATATTCTCTCTTTGATGTTTTTCATAACCAACAGCAGAAAGAAAATCAATTATAAAAAAAAATCACAACCATATATATGCATTTCTCTTCTACATGCACCATAAATGTTAGTTTTTTTTGGCATTATGGTCAAAGTGAGTAAGACTGCAGTGCTGTGCTTAAAATGCTGTATATTATGCAATCAAAGGAAGGAGATGCAAACCCATTATCCTCAAAAGGAATACGTAAAATATGTTGTAAACTATTTTATAAAATATTTAAAAAAGGTTCAGTTATGTGAAGCGTCACATCAGCAACTGCATGCAGACACAATATCTACATATGATGATTCACTTAGGAGCATAAAAATGTATTTAACTAAAGGATAAGTGCAGTAGAGAGGCCTCTTGGCAGCAATATCACTACGTTTTCAGTACAGTTGTGGCAAATACTCTAAATAGTGCGCAATCAGAAGCCCATTATGAGTTTTTGATGCTGAAACAAGAGAATAATGCTTACCTTTGAACTCAAGGAGAGGTCGAAAGTGAGGGTAGAGGTGTAGCGTTGCATTTCCCTGTGGAAAAAGGAGCAAAGACAGTGAGAGAAATAACCAGATGAGACTGATGTTAATCTGCAGTTCTTCCTGAGCTCTCGACCCTCTACGACAGAGTCCTCTCTCCTCTTGGTACTTCACGCTCAGTCGTGGCACCAGCTGCTGTGCTGCAGCTCAGTGCGCTCGCTTTAAGCTTTCTCTGTACATAGGAGATAATCCTTCCAGTCTGCGGTCCTGCACTGCAAATATATTATTCATCTTCATCACCTTCACCGCAGCAGGATATTAACAGAGAGTCAGAGGAGAGGGATGAGGGAGCACAGAGAGACAGGTGTCTCCTGAGCTTGTTAATATGCTGCAAAGATGCCTGTGTGTGTGTGTGTGTGTGTGTGTGTGTGTGTGTGTGTGTGTGTGTGTGTGTGTGTGTGTGTGTGGTAATTCTAATGTTGTGGGGACTCACCTCCCTTATCGGGGCAAAAAGCAAGTCCTCTTAATGTGAATAATTTTAGGGTGAAGACTTGGTTTAAAGTTAAGGTTTGTTTAGGGTTATGTTCAGGTTAGGGTAAGGGTTAGGTTGTGTGTGTTTGTGTGTGTGTGTGTGTGTGTGTGTGTGTGTGTGTGTGTGTATACACAATAAAACCCCTCACTGGAGCAGCATACAGAATGAGAAGTGCCCTCCATACATGCAGACATTGAATGTAACGCTTCATCAGCCTTTATGACTGGTTTCAGCTACAGTTCCCATTAGGGCTGTAGTCTCCTGGTCGACTGATCGATTAGTTGGTCGATATGCTCTCGTCCGTAAATTCTCATTGGTCGAATAATTTCCGTGTTGCTTTCACAAGGAGAGAAGTGCTACATCAGTAGCCTTCCAGGATTAATCCATTATTTCCTGCAGCGGGAGGGACAGACTAACAAATTACCTGTGAAAACGGGGGTGTTTTGAATATACTCCCGTTTTCACAGGTAATTTGTTAGTTATTTTCACAACTTTGAACTCGCCCAACCTAATGGAGACCGCTGGATCTAACTGTACCAGTTTACACATCCAGTTTATATTGTTTATACATCCATGAACTGTACCCAATGTTTACTGAATGTTTACTGAATCAGCGTTTCTCCTCTAATAATATCAACGAACCCCTGCCAGGCCAAAAGATAATTTTTAATGCCAAAAATAAATATCGGTAGCGTAACTCGGTTTAGGAATAGGGCAGTGCTTAGTGTGTTTGCGTAGCAGGTGGGAAAGAGCGGCAGATAAGTGACGGTGGATGTGAGCGGGGCAGAGGAAAAGGTTAGCGGTAAGTTGTCAGTCTTGCAATAAATGTACAATACAGACTCCAGTGTAACAGTTAATAAATGCTAAAAAGTCACGTCTGTTGTTTCCCAATGCTGCAAAAGTAAATGGTTAGCAACAATAGGTTAGCCTAACCTGAAGAGGCAAAACGGAGAAATGTGAGTTCACTGTGCACTCTGTCCCATTACATAATCTTCAACTAATTGATTAGTTGAAGATTACGTACGATTTCAGTCGCCCAAGATTTTCTTTGGCTGACTACAGCCCTAGTTCCCATTACTGAAGTCAAGAGTTTAATAACACCTGAACTGAGAAGAGCCGTCTGAATATGAAGTACTGTTAGTTAACAAGCACTGATAAGATCTGAGGAAAAATATATATATAAATAAGGTGATTAAATGGAGCAGCACAACACTGACTATGAGAGGGTTGTTATTATGCTTCTCTATTCAAGCATCCTCACACACATGAGGAATATTAACAGTACTGACAGTCGTCAGGCTGCTCTTACCGTCAGTGATTCTCTTTTGCGGCCACTTGTGATGAATGTAAACCCCTGCGTTTCAATGGCGACGCCTGTTTTCTGTATGTGCTCTTCAGCATACCTGAAACAACAGCAAATACATCAAAAACTGTTTGCCAGTGCACAGGATCAGAAGAAACTGTGTTTTATTCCAGTAATTAAAAGTACATTTTCACTATCGATAAATCTGTTGATTATTTTTGACAATGAATGATTTATTTATTTAGTCTATAAAATGTCAAAAAAAGTGAAAAATGCTCAATATTTCCCAGAAAGAATGGTCTACATATTGCTTGTTTCATCTGACCAACAGTTTAAAACTTAGATATTCAAATCCACTGGTTTAAAACAGAGAAAAACAGAAAAGCTTCACATTTGAGAAGCTGGAATCAGTGGATGTGCATTTTTTCTTTTTAAATGAGTTAAACAATTCTTGAATTTAGAGCTGCAACAATTAGTTGATTAGTCGACCAAAAGAAAATTAATAGGTGACTATTTTGATAATCTATTAATCGTTTAAATCATTTTTCAAGCAAAAATGTTAAAAACTTTGTTTCCATCTTCTCAAATGTAAGAATTAGTTACTTTTCTTTAGAGCTGCAACAATTAATCGATGAGTTGATCGACAGAAAATAAATTTACAACAAATTTTTTTGATTGAATAATGATTTAAGCTCATTTTTAAAGCAAAAATGGTAAAAATATTATTAGTTCCAGCTTCCCAAATGTGAATACTTTCTGCTTTTCATACTCTTCTATGATAATAAATCAATTATCTTTGGATTTCAGACTGTTAGTCGGATAAAAGTAGATATTTTTAAAAGTAGCCAGAGGCTCTGAGAAGGTCTGTGATAGACATTTTTCCCAATTTGCTTACATTTTACAGACCGCACGAATAACCAATCAATAATGAAAATAATCGTTAGTTGCAGCTCTACTTTTCTCATAAATTAATGATATGTGTGTTTGGACTATTCGTCACGTCACTGTGTGCTCTGAGACATTGTAATTGACATTTTTTCACCATTTTCTGATGTATTTTAGACCAAAAGATTAATTAATTAATCGAGAAAATAATCAACACATTAATCTCCTGGAAACTGAAACTAATTGATAGGTGCAGCCCTAAATCAATTATCACAGTCGTTGCTGATTGATTTTCTGCTGAATTACTTATTGATTAATCAACTAATTGCTTCAGCACTTTCCAATAAACTGTGCAAAGAGCTGCTCTGTATGTAAGAGGACCGGTTTGAGGTGTTAAACAGGCTTTTGTTGCTCAGGAGGAGTAAACAGTAAATTACACGCTGTCAAATACTAACTTCAAATATATGGACAGTCGGGGAAAACAGGCTTTATACTCTCATCTTCTCAAATCTAACAGTTCTCACTATTAATCCGAAGAATGGGAACTATGATTAACATCTGTTACATTTGCATAAGATGAATTGTTGATAAATTGCTGTTTGATCTTATGCAAATATTACAGATGTAGATCATAACATCTGTAATATTACTTCCTCTCAGGGAGAAACCCTATTATGTCCCCAACCAACGAGTTCTGCAATTTAAAACGGTTAGGATACTGATGAAGCCAATTTAAAAGCAATCTGTGGAATTAAAATGGTGGTACTTCAATAAGTAAAGAGTCTAACTTATCTAACGTTTTAATTTCTGTTACTCTCAAACACTTAAACACACCCTACAACTACATGATAAAAAGACCTGCAGACATACATAAAACATGAGAGGTCAGTGTGATCGACAGCTGGGCTCCATACGGAGCTCGTTCAAACACCCAGCCAGCAGAGTTTTCATTATTATTATTATTATCTACTGCAGTTTTCACTGCAGTAGATAATAATAATAGACATTTAATATATCTGTGTATTAGGTCAATATTGGATTTACAGGATGTCATTAAATACCTTAATCTGTCACTGGATGAGCTAAAAACAGACATTCCCATCTGATTCATTCTATCTATAAACACTTTCTTAATTGAATTTCCAGAAAATGTTCTTTATTACAACATATATGGCTACTAAGACAAAGGTAAAAAAAAATTTAGGATGCCTGAACGTTCATGTTTGATCAGAGTAAGAAAAGAAATAAAACTGTGAAGTGAGGTAAATATTTTCTGTCCGTTTATGTTTTTGGGGGTTTTCTTGGATTGATTCAACAAGTAGCTTTTGTCAAACACCCAACCAGCATGAACATGACAAGTCAGACCTGCCCGTCTTTCACTGTCAACTCTGTAAATGCCACAACCACATTTCCTGTGACAACAGCACCGAACTTCATTCAAATCACAAAGCACTTTTTAAAAAAGTCATGTGTGAAGATGATATTTGTGGTTCTCTCGTTCACACATGGAGCAGAGCATGTGATGATCAGGCAGCTGAACGGTGGAACCAGTCACACAATAAACTGTATTACCAGTTAATGAAGGAGCTCTTCCCTGCAGAGTGGTTCCCCATTATCATCACAATGATCTTCTTTCTTGGAGGCAGGAGCCGGACTCCTAGGCTGCTGGCGATCATCACCAGGCCTGAAAACATACAGACGTGTACGCACACAGTGAGCAGGAGTGAAGGAGCATCATCACAATGTAATACAGAGATTTTAAATAATGTTAGTCAGTGGTTCCCAACATGGGGTTCTGGATCCCCCCATGAGGTCGCAATAAAAATCTCAAGGGGCATATTTCTGCTGCACAAAATTGCTTTATTTTAAACTGTACTCTAACCTTTTCTTTTGTGAAATACTACTTAGTTTTATCTCCTCAGGCTTCCAGAAATTATTCAAATACATGTGAAAGCTGTGGTATTTAGTATTAAGGGGCTACAAGCCAAATGTGTTGGGAACTACCAGCATAAGCTCAAAATCCACAATCCAGCCTCATACAATCCCTTATTATTTTCGATGAATGTGTCAGCCCTGTGATAGACTGGCGACTTGCCCCAACGACCCTGCAAAGGATGATTTACAATCATTAATTGGGACGGTCAATTTTCTGAAATGAACACATGTCAAACAGGCCTGTTTCTGTCTTCTATGGTATACCAGCGTTAAGCATTATGCTGTAATTAGTGTTGTTAATAAGCTTTATTTATTCAGGAAATCTGATTTAGATCAAAATCCCTTTTGCAAGAGTAATCAGAGAACAGGTTACATACACACAGGATCACAATACGACAGTTCATTCTCATCACAATCATCAAACATTCTCAAAGACACACTACTCAAAACAATCACAAACATTATGAAGAATATCAGCTTGTAAAACTTTAAAGAAGGGCTGCAACTAACGATTATTCTGTTGATTATTTTCTTGATTAATTGATTCGTTGTTTGATCCATAAAATGTCAGAAAATGGTGAAAAATGTTGATCAGTATTTCCCAAAACCCAAGATGACGTCCTCCAATGTCCCGATTTTGTCCCAACCAACAGACCACAACCAAAATATATTCTGTTTACTATCATAGAGGACTAAAGAAACCAGAAAATATTCACATTTGAGAGGCAGGAATCAGAGACTCATGTCTTTAAAAAGAAAAAGACTCAAAACGATTAATCGATTATCAAAACAGTTGCTGATTCATTTAATAGTTGGCAACTAATCGATTAGTGGACTAATTGTTGCAGCTCTACTTTAAAGTCCCTCAGAGGATTAGTGTGTCCCACTCTAATAACTGAGACAGGAAACACAGTGAGGCAACTTCCTGTAAGCGCTGCAAGTGCAAAGTCTGCACAGATACTGTTCCAGTGAACTACACCTGCTGTACATACTGCAGCAGGGTTACTGGACACCACAACCCTCCAGATAGAAGATATGAGCACTCAACCAAGAAGGCTGGTTCAGTAAAGTTGGTCTCATTTCAAAACCAAAACCTAAAACAGTTTATCATGAAGCACATTGCAGCAGGCTCCTTTAACATTTCATATAAAGTCCTGCATGATGAACATTGTACATGGGTGTTAAACCTGACGGATCATTGGTTCAAACAGTCACATATAGGCGCTGCCCTCCGGTGTTTCATCGTATTTGGTGACCCATCAGATTCTGTGACCTGCAGTGTTGGAAGAGGTACTCAAGTAAAAGTAGCTTATCAATACCAAAATGTAGAAATACTGTAAAAATATACAAGTATTACCAGCTAAACTGAGTACTTCATCCAACACTGCAGGCCACAGAATCTGATGGGTCACCAAATACGGTGTAACACCGGTTCATGACATCTGTCTGACACTGACAGACAGCTGCTCCAGCTTCTGCTGCACGGCCACCATACTTCACATGTTATCATTATTATTATTGTTAATAAATGAGCAGCATTTCATTGTTACGTTAACTACTAACTTCACAGGGTCCTGCTGGATAGTTTGCACCATTAACGTTACATAACATCACAACTATGCTTGCTTGTTTTTGTTCTTTGCTGTAGCGTCGACTCGTTTTAGTTATTCGTTATTTACCGTTTTCGTTGTCGACATACAAACTGTGGCATTCTTTCAGTATCCTCTCACTCGGTGTGGTGATCGCAGACTCCAAAGGGTTTGCCACCGACCGGGGCTTTCTGCCCGACATAATGAACAGGGCAACCTGCCGCCTCACTGCTGTTTCCACAGTCAGCGGGGGAAGAGTTTCACTGTTGCACACAAGACTCTGCGGTGCAGATGAAGCGCCGCCCTGCGGACGAACACTGTCAGGGCACCGAGGACAGACTCAGCAGGACCAGGAGCAGTCAAACCTGTTCCAGCAGGGTTTTACTGTCTTAAAGGACAGGTTCACAGTTTTTCAAGTCTGTCCTTCACTATAATCATTCACCCTTGTTCATACTGGCTATTAAAAGATCCCCTTCAAATGTGCTTTCAATGTAAGTGATAGGAGCCAGAATCCACAGTGTGTCCACACAGTCATTTTGTGAAAAAATGCATTTAAAAGTTGATCCGAAGCTTATATTAATCAGTCTGAGTTAGTCATATCAAGTGGATATCTGCCTGCCAGCATGAAATTCCCTCTTTGTGTTGCCTCGAACAGTGTTTCCCTGTTGAGCTGTGGTGGAAGTATAGTAACAAAAAGAAGGACTATGGCACTAAAAAGACTGTAACGATGAAATATATCTACTTGATTTGACTCACATTAGTTTCAGATAAATATTTAAATACATTTTTGCACAAAATGCAAACCATGGATCTTGTCCCCCATCACTTGCATTGTAAGTGCATTATGAAGGGATCTTATCATGGTCAGTATGAACAGGAATGATTACAACAAGAAAAACCTGTTTCAATGTTCATGTGGACACCTGGAGAGACTTGAAACACTGTGAACCTATCCTTTAAGTAAAGCAATGCCACAATGTAAAAATATCCCACTAGTGGTGGAAAGTAAAGCATTTATTCAAGTTCTGTACTCACAGCACTTGACTTATTTACTTGAGTATATCCATTTTAGGCTACTCGATACCTCTACTGCACTACTTTTCAGAGGGAAATATTGTACTTTTTACTCCACTAGGCTACATTTATGTGACTGTTATAGTAACTAGTTACTTTTCAGATTAAGATTTTACATAACAACATGACAAGATGATAAAATATAATACATTGTTCACGATTAAACTTTTTTTTTTGCTTGTAACCCCTTCAAAAAAGTGTCTACTTGGTCCTCTAGTCCAACTCAGATGTCTATGAGTTGTTAACAGTTTCCCCTCTAAACTTCTCAGATGGTTTCATTTAAATAACTGTTTGAGGCAACAAAAAAAGGAAAAAAAAGCAAAGATTAGAGAAAAAGTGAAAAAATGAATCGATTTTGTGCAGCAGAGGTTTGTTGTTTTGTTGTCTTCTTCTTCTCCATTAAACATTTTATGACTCCTCAGATCCATCTTGTGACTATTTAGAGGGGCCTGAGCCTGAGGTTGGGAACCACTGGACTAAACTTTCTAACTGAATCCAACATAGAGGTTGGTTACAATTAGAAAGTTTATTGCTGCTACAGGAAAATGCTGCTTACACATGGTTGAGCAGTATTCACAATCTAATGCAACAATGTGATAATTTCTCAGTCACAGGGGCCATTTTCTCTGCAGAATGAGTACTTTTACTTTTGATACTTTAGGTAGTAGATAATACTTCTGTACTTTTACGTAAGCAGGGTTCTGAATGCAGCTCTTTGACTTGTAATGGAGTATTTTGACATGCAAAGAATCAGAGTACTTCTTCAAACATTGTCCATCACAAGTTCTGCATTCAAAAAAAGTATTACCACAAAATATCCTTAAGTAACAAAAGTATAAGTACTTATTATGCAGCAGGGTGGTCCCAGTCAGTTATATTATTACAAGAGCAGACTTGGTAACAGTATCTCTTCTGACTCCTTGCATGTTTTAAACGGGGAATACCAACTTCTGCCCTCTAATAGGCGATTTACAGTCCCTCTAATTAAACGTAACAGGCTGAAGAATTCATTTATACATCAGTCTTCCTGTTGCTAAACCAAGATCAGTGTGTTGTTGATTGTCATGACTGTTTGATGTGTTTTATATGTCTGTGAAAAGTGTCATATATGTAACTATATGTTTAATCTGTGTTGCAACCTTTTAAACCGAACTACCCAAAGACACAAAATAAATTTCAGTGTAAGCTGATAATAAAGTCATGTCGTTTCGTATTGTATTGTATTATGATTACATTGTAATCTTGTAGCTGGTCAAGATTGAGCTAATTTTAACTATTTTATAGACTAGGAGGTAGTTTAGTGCACTTCATAACAATGCATCATGTTTTACATGCTAATTGTAGGTTTTTAAGGGTGCTATTCTGTAAAGTAAGTAGTAACTATAGCTGTCAAATAAATGGAGTAGTAAATAAATAAATGGAGTTTGAAGAATTCAACACACTGTCTCAGACCAAAATAAAACTGGTTTGGAAAGCAACAAAATGTCACAGCCTGAGAGGAAACTAGAGGAGCAACACGTGAAACTGTGCTGAGCTCTTTTAAGTGTGACTCCTCTTTTTATTTTTATCTAATCTGTTTTCTCTTGTTGTTCTCATTATTATTGTCTCTTAAATGTTTAAACTTTTTCTCATCTTGCCATATAAATCCTTTAATTTCTAATTTATTAATGATTTGTTTGTGACAATTTGTGTTTCTTTTATTATAGTACACTGTGTAGCGTAGTAATGTAGTTGTATAGTGTATGTTGTAGTGCATATAGTGTTGTATTTAATGTAATAATGTGTACATTATTTCTTGTCTTATACTTAGTTATACTGCATTGTTGTTCTTAACTATAGTCACACAAATAAAGCACATTTTAATTAGATTTTATAAATGTTTAAGTGGAAAGTATAATATAAGAAAGTTCAGTGCTTCAGTAAAAAAGTACTTGAATACTTTGATGGAAAACTTACTTTATACTTCATTTCCACCATTTCATGTCACTGCAACCTCAGCTGCCCATTTGTAACATCAAAGTTTTTATTAGGTAATCTGAGGTTAGGATTAGTTCAAGCAATAGTGACATTAAAGGGAAAGTCCACCCAAAAATAAAATTTGGCTGGCCTAAATGGATATTTATTATAAAACACAAAAAACACTTGTCTCCGCAATGAAACAACATTTTTGTCAGATCTTATTTGATGTTACAAATAAAATCTGCCACAATACAAGTCTTTAATAATCATCCAACCAGAACAAAAACAAAATTAATCATCATATATTAAGCAATAAAATGTAAAAAATAAATCACATAACAAACAGCTTCAGGACCATTAAAACTGTTCCTTTTTCTAATGGTAGTACACCTGAGCATAACTGTGGACACACGATAAATTCTGCTTCATATGAGGCTCTGCATTATAAATGTTCATACACTTAGTAAAAAGTATATAATATAATATAAAGTCAATATCTTAAACAACCTGTCATCCTTTCCCAAGATGTAAATCAGAGTATCAGTTGACTGATATCTTCAGGTGACACGTTGTGTTGGTTCATTGATTTTTCTCCTACATTTTTCTTTGATTTCACACCTAAAAGAACTTTCTAGTTGTGAATCACACAGTGTTCCCAGAGCTGCTTAATTAGTGTCACATGAGTGTTTCTTTTATTTACTGTCTGTGGAGCAGCTCCAGGATCTGTCTGCAGATGACCTTGCTGTCTCTCCACTGCTCTGCCAAACTTACAAAGTAAAACTGAGCTGAACATTATGAACCCACACACACTGTTCAGGTCAAACTTGATCCATTTTGATATTTGAAAGCAATAAAAACACGCTAAATTATTTCATTCTTTAAGCCTGAAATTATAAGACTTTCCCCAAAGTGGCCCAGAATGTACAAAAGTCGAAACTCAAAAACAAAAATTATTTATTTTTGTGCAAGTAGTATACATTTTTGCACATAGAGGGTGTTCTGGGTCAAATATGACCCGTATTTATTCAAATGGATTTTAAATTCACTAGAGGGGGTCAAATCAATCAATTCCTACATTTGCCACGGTTCCCACCCAGGTGGTTATCTGCACCTGCAAACAAGCCAATATAAAGTAACAAATCAAATGCATCAATTCCCAGGCAACCAACATAGTGGTTGCCCAACATAGTCCTCCCTATAATGGAGGGCAGCTTTCATGGGACTATGAAAAGTACCTGAAACCCTATTTTCCTGATTTGGTAGATCTGTTATTCCAAGATGAAAAACTGTGAATTGGAAAGTAAGTATTAGAAGAGGACAACAAAGAGGAATTGGGGGAAAGGCCCTTGTGACTTCTCTCATGCAAATGCGACGTCAGCTTCCCCACACACCAGCCACAGCAGCACAGTAGTCCCAATCTTGTCCTGATCAGTCTGCAGTCCCACAGTTTATTGCCACAAGGGGACAAAAAGAGGAGGAATGACTGTAAAACGAATGTTTTGCAGTTTTGTTTGATGACTAATATACTTGATGCAGAGTTTATTCTGTACAACTGACAGAAAAGGAGGGCATGCAGTGTTGATTGATGGTTTTAATGGTTATAATGAAACCTACCATTCAAAAGTGATGTTCAACAAAAATCATAAAAATAATTCTGGCTGTTATGTTCTCCTGTTGTAGACAACATAAAAATCATAATATAGTGTGTTAAAGTATTTTCTTTATAAACGGAGAGTGTCAAACCTAAAAAAACAGTTTATGAAGGATAAATCACCTATTTATGAATGACTGATAAGATATATATGGATGCAAAATACATTTGTGGTTCAAAATTTGGGATATTTGAGCCAGGTAAAAAATGACCCACTCAATACTATCAAGGGTCAGGATATGAACAGTATGCAAGGGTTAAGAAAAAATAACATGTGTGAGTTCTATTTTTGGATGGATTTTCACTTTAAGGATCAAGTGGCCAAACGGTAGCATGAACAAATACTCAGAGGCTCTTGCAGGATTAAAGGTTTTTGGCTGGTAAACTATTCAACTCTTTGGATCATGCATAACTGTTTGCCCTTGAAAAGCCCCACAACACTTAGATTTAGGCAGCCACGTAATAACAACTGTATCTATAAATTAACTGTTGTATCAATGACCTTAAATAATTTTAACTATGTAACAATCACTGATTACTATACTATACTATTACATACTATAATATATCTATACATTTAAAACATTTTGATACATGTAAATAATTTGTTAGTGTAGGTTGTCTTTTATCAAATTACAATGTGTTAATCAAAGTACTTTTTATGCTACTGAATTATACTGTATAACTTGGGAAATTGCCATTAGCAGATTACTCCTGTAATCTCCCATCATAATATTTTTTCTGGCACACAAAGAAACCCCACAACGTGATACAGGCATCTAGGCTTGATTTTAATTTTAAGAAGCACTGGGCATGAAAATAGACTGTCCAAAGGAATATCAAGTCTCATTCTCTTCAGTTTAGACAATAAAAGGTCAGTAGTGTATATTTGTAGTACATGGGTCAGAAATCCATCCATTACCCAAAAGCAAGCCTCCCTCAGTACCATGCAGGAATGTGCATTAAGGAGTTAACAAGTCTCCCCCCTGGAGCTGAGATCATATGCTGCACCTTACAACAGGCTGCCATTATGTAAGTCCTTCGGCTGAAGTGGAACATCCATTATAAATGGTTCATTCAAACATAATTTTACGGCAGCTTCCAAAATGAACCTCAGTGAGGGACCAGCCGAATCAAAGAAAGAGGTACGTTAAAACCGCAATTACCTTTGTTTGGATTTACCAGCTGAATAAAGCTCAAATCTAGTTTTTACATGGTGTTTTTTGGGGGTGACACTGCAGACTGTGATGATTTATTTCTGGAATCAATGAGAGTAGCATGACTTTTAGTCAAAGTTACGCATTTTTCTCCTCAACAAAGACAAATTTGTCTGTTCAGACAACAATACTGTTCTCATATTCGCCTGCAGTGTGCTCCATTCAGATCAAGCATAGCATAGATTTGTAACACTAACCTTTTGTATTTCACTGTAATCTTAAGATTGGTGTCACAAATCCTACAAACCACCCAAAGCATGAGAAATGTTACAATGGACGTAATATCTGATGTGTGCTTTCTGTGTCAGTGGAGGTCATTTCAGTTTGAACTTTGTGCTTTGAATTTGCTTTCCACACATCATTTTATTACCACAGTTACTGAGTTAATGTACTGTATGTATCAGTGACAGGTGCTGTGGAGGATCCAGCAAAATTAAATTAACCTGTACTTTAATTAGAACAGGACTTAAGCACAGTTTCATTCATTTGGATGAGGATTAATTCCCTTGAATCAAGTCGTTGCTAAATAAGAGAATGTTTGTATCCAACACGGGAATTCAAAGTTCTTTACATAAGACATAAAAGACAAAATATAACACATGACAATTTAATAAATACACACACACATACTGTATATGTAGGATTTAAATGTAAGCCTTAATTTAAAAGAACTGAGAGTTGGAAAAAAACATCAATCATATCTGGGAGTTAAAAAAATGAATGCTGCCTCTCCATGTTTAGTTTTGACTCTAAACTCTAAAACACCTCATAAAATAGCAGCTGACCATAAACCATTCAGTGCTAAATCATCTGTAGTATATTTTATAGTCCCTCTCCACTCAAAAATGTGTTTTGCTTATTGTTACTTCATTTGGATGTTTGAGCTTCAATGTGCAGAATGATGCATGTGCAGAGTTTTACATTACAAGACTGTTTTCACATTTATCTGCTGAAAGTGGAAAGTTTCTCTGTGCTCATCTTAAATCTGAGTTTGAAGGACAGGTTCACAATTTTTCAAATCTGTCTTAAAACAACAGTTGGGTGCCCAAATGAACACTGAAAGAGTTTTTCCTCTTGTGATGGAGGCCAAAACCCACTAGTGATTTTGTGCAAAAATGCATTTAAAAGTTTATCTGAAGCTTATATGAGACTTCATCAGTCTGAGTTAGTCATATCAAGTGGATATCTGCCACATTAACAGTCTTTTTAGCATGAAATTCCCCCTTAGTGTTTCCTCGAACAGTGTTTCCCTGTTGAGCTGCAGTGGAAGAATAGTAACAAAAAGAGGGACTTTGGCACTAAAAAGACTGTAACGTTGAAAGATATCTACTTGATTTGACTCAATTGGGCAACTGAAGCTTCTTATTAGTTTCAGATAAACTTTTAAATACATTTTTTCCCCTATCACTTACATTGTAAGTGCATTGTGAAGGGATCCTCTAATAGTATAAACAGGATGAATGATTATGGCAAGAAAAACATGTTTCAATGTTCAGTGAGGCACCTGACTATTGTTTTAAAACAGACTTGAAAAATTGCCAACCCGTGTAAGGCGTGTACCCAGTGAGCATGATTTGTGGTTTGGGGAAATCTTTGCCCACTATGCAACTTACACAAGTGTGGTCTGGAAACTTGAAGCCTCCAGCACACAAACACTGAGAATTGACTTTACAGTGAAGTAGGCGACATCTTGTGTCCAGCAGTTAAACTTCTGAAATGAACAATATTCGCATATTCATAGATTCTTAACTTTTTAATGGGGGAGAAGAAGTAGATGTGATTTTAAGGATTTAACAAGATAAGGAACTTTTTCTTCAGACACAAATTGTTATTCAAAGCAGAATATTTTATATAGATCTTAAAATATTTCTGAAGGGGATCTTTAGAGTAAATTGTTTGACACACAGTTAGCCTGTGCAATTATTTGCTAAATAGAGTAAATGAAGTAGAAAAATAATGTCATGTGTAAAATGCAGTATATAATTCATTTTATATTCACTCTGTAGAAAAATATATCACATGCATGTAGAGTAATGTGGCACATTTAATGGACTTCTGGTCCCTTTACTTTTTTTTATGCAGACTGCAGCTGCTGCAGATGTTCAATTCGCTGACTGCTCTTCTCCAGTTTTAAACATAGAGGGAGTCAATATTCTAACATCTACATAAAGCCTTGCCTCTTATGTATTCAACATTTTATAGCCCTACATTAAACCTACCTAACATTTAAAGTTAATGAAAATATGCAAGACAAGAAAACGACAGTATCTGAGAACAAAAATGACTGAGGTTTAGGCAAAGTTTTTACAGAAGGAATCTCCTGAATATGGAGTTAACACAGTCTAAAGTTTGTCTGTCAGTCAGTTTTCTTGACTCTCCGCCTTCTTTACGGCTGTTTGGAGAGTCATCATCATGTTATCTACGCTGCTTGACCTGCATTCAAATGTTCTATGCATGAATGGAAAAAAGTCACATTTTGCGCTTTAACTTCTCAGTTTTTGGACATACTGGGATTACTTTCCTTTTGTCTTTTGGACCCCAAGCTGAATCTAGCGTTTGGTTGAAGTTATTTAAGGTGGAAATAATGCAGCCGATTATTTACACCCCGCGGTGACTGTATGACAACAGACTAATTGTGTTGTCCTCAGGATAAATCCATCCTCTCCTCAGATTTAAGTTTCCTGTCGAGAACAAACTCTTTACGTGGAGGATGCTCTGTGTACAAACGACAAACAATTGGACAATACTTCTTTGAGCAAAACAACATACCGACAAAATGCCAAAAGAAAACAGGGATGAATATCAACCTTTGCTTATTAAAGATGTCAAAGATACAAAGTGGACTTGTAAGGTAGGTGTGTTAAATGTCATGAAATATGGTCTAGTTTCGTGTGTGGTCGCTGTGGGATGCCTGCTGTTCATCCAGATGTTCGTTTGCATCACCTGTGACTGTTTTTATTTGCAGTTTCCAAACAAATCACTCCTGCTGGCTGCGTGTGCTGCTTGTATAGGAGGAACCTTCCAGTATGGATATAACATCTCTGTCATCAATGCACCTACTGTGGTAATAACCTCACTGCTGTACTGCCTGACTCACTCCTGCACTGTATTTAGTCTAATTAATACCTGCTATGACAATGTGGGACAAGTCTGAACCCAAAAAGTTCCTCTAAAATATAATGGTGGGATTGATTCATAGTTTGGGGTCAATTTTTAAGAAAATTTTCAAATTCTCTGAATCCAGCTTCTCAAGTGTGAATATTTTCTGGTTAATTTAGTCCTCTATGACAGTAAACTGAATATCTTTGTTGACTGTTGGTCGGGAAAAAAGAAGACATTCAAGTTCCATCTTGGGCTTTGGGAAACAGTGATTTACATTTTTCACCATTTTCTGATATAGACCAAACAACTAATTGATTAATTGAGAAAATAATCATCAGATTAATTGATAATGAAAATAATCATTAGTTGCAGCCCTAGATATTACAGATAACAAATGTACAGTATTTATGTGCAATGAATGTATGTGTAGTCATGTTACACGCCTAATAAGTTAGTCAGTAGTTCATGGAAGAATCACATTTTTCCATCAGTAATATATAACATAGCATAGTGCTTTTTGTATAAATAAAGCTATTTTTACATGTAAGACCATTCATCAGTCATTTGTTTGTTTTGTTTTTTCTGCTTTATTTCTAGTATGTGCATAATTTCATCAACCAAACCTGGAACAAGCGTTACCAAACGGACATAGCAGAAGACGTTCTCACCCTACTATGGTCCACTATTGTATCTATATTTACCTTAGGAGGACTTATAGGAGTGTCAATCGGTGGAACATTGTCTGTGAAGCTGGGGAGGTATGGACAAAAAAGTTGAGTAAATGGCAAAGTTATGTTTTAGTTGTAATCATGTAACAGATGTATTTCAATGTTGTTGCAGGAAAGGGACATTGTTGACCAATAATATCTTTGCATTAACGGCTGCACTGCTGATGGGTCTGAGTTACCCTACAGGATTATTTGAATTACTCATCATTGGACGTTTCCTTACTGGAATGAATGCAGGTAAAATCACAAATACACTTAAAGGCTTCATTCCTAGATCCCAGTGAAACATACATCTTTGTATTATATTCTTTCTTCTTACTTTGGATCCCCACTAGCTTCCACAAAGTGGTCACTAGTCTGTCTGGCCTCAACACAACATGAGCATCAATAAAACAAACAGCAATTTAAAATCACATTGATCAACAAAACAAATGAAAGCTAAACAAGCCAAGTATAGCTCTATATAGAACAGTGAAATAACTCTGAAAAGCCAGACAATACAAAATAACAATAAAAACAAAAATGAAATTGTCAAGGTAGAAACAAAAAGAAAATAAAAACAATCAAAAAGGTTCCAAAACTGCACTAAAAGTATAAATTGTGAGATTAACAGTTTTATCTACCATGTACTTGACATTGTAAACTGCTCTCTAGAGACAGGCATCTTCCCAGATACACTCAAACAGCTCTAGTCAGGCCTTTACTGAAAAAATCCTACTCTTGACCCTTCTGTTTTGAGTAATTTTAGGTCCATATCTAACCTGCCTTTTCTGGGTAAGATTTTAGAAAAGGCAGCACAAGAGACAGCACTTGTAAAAGTAATGAATGATCTTTGAGTGAGCTCAGATAAAAAAAACGTTTTAATACTTGTTCTTCTTGATCTAAATGCTGCATTCAATATGATCGACCATGAGATACTTCTAAACCGACTTGAAAGTTGGATTGGACTCTGTGGAACTGGGCTGAACTGGTTTAATACTTACTTCACTGGCAGAAGCTATTTTGTTAGCCTTGGTGAACATTTTTCAAACAAGCATGATTTTCTCTTCGGTGTTCCTCATGGTTCATTTCTTGGTCCACTACTGTTCTTCCTATATATGCTTCCAATTGGAGAAATTGTTCGCAACCATGGTGTAAATTTCCGTTGTTATGCAGATGACACCTAATTATATTTATCTGTAGCGCCAGACTATAAGGAGGCCCTCAATCCTTTGATAAATTGCCTTTCTAGCATTGTACAGTGGATGAGTGGTAACTTTCTTGAATTAAATGAAGACAAAACAGAAGTTCTTTTAATTGGTACAGACATTTTAAGCAGGCTTGGAAATCTGGTTCTACAGATTAAGCTGGAAGTAAAAAACCTGGGTGTTATCCTCGACTCTGAACTGAATTTTAAGTCATATCAGCAACGTTACAAAGATAGCCTTTTATCATATAACAAACATTGCAAGAGTCAGACCCTACCTTTCTTTGGAAGATGCTAAGAAACTGACTCTTGCCTTTGTATTTTCATGCCTAGATTATTGTAATGCACTTTATACTGGTTTACCAAAAATAAAACAGCTAAAACTCGTTCATAAATTCAGCAACAAGTATTTTAACCAAAACTAGGAAAAGGGAAGGTATTAAACCAGTATTAGCTTCATTGCACTGGCTACATGTAACGCTGAGGATAGATTTTAAAATTCTTTTACTTGTTTTTAAAGCCCAAAAAGGTCAAACACCTTCATATCTTTCAGATTGCTTGATGGAGTATGTTCCAAACCGTTTGCTTAGGTCGCTTAACGCTGGCTTCATTAATGTGCCACAAATAAATTGCAAAAGTAAGATTAGGTGGTTTTTGTAGCAATGCACTGTAGATTTGGAACATTCTCCCACCACATATTAGACAAGCATCCTCTGTTGATAATTTCAAGAGGCAGCTCAAAACTTATTTTAATGGTCTTGCTTTTAATTAATTCAACCTTTATTTGATATTTCTTTTATATTGTTTTATGTTTTTTATATCTTAAAATTGCTTTTACTATCATTAGTTGTTTTTATGACCAGTATTATCTTTTATTTTCCTATGATTTTACCTCCTTAGGTTTTTATTGTTTGTTTTTTTAAATTGCTTTAATGTTTCCTATTTTTAAATATTTGTCTTTTTGTTTTTAATACTTTTTCTTGTAAAGCACTATATAAATAAAGTTTATATTATTATGATTATGATTATGATTATTAATATCCTCATATTTTTCTTATTAAAGGTTTTAACATTGCATGTCAAACATCTGAAAAGTTAATTAATCATATCTCATTTTTGTAGGAATTGGCATTTGTGTTCAACCTCTGTATTTGGGGGAAATCGCTCCAACTGCACTTCGTGGCATCACAGGAATGGGAACCTCTGTTTTCATCACTCTTGGGATCTTGACTGGACAAGTGATGGGTCTCAAGTAAATGCTGACCACATTTAACATCACCAGAAATTTGTATTTACAAGGTTTTACAGTGTTGCCATGTGGAAATGAATTGCTATGTCATCATTGAGAAAAGGATGTTGATCAGACATCTGTGTGTGATTTAATAGAGAGTTGCTCGGCAGAGAAGAGTACTGGCCTATTCTGCTCTCCACCACATGTATCCCAGCCTTCCTGCAGCTCCTGATCCTACCTTGCTTCCCAGAGAGCCCACGCTACCTGCTTATTGACAAAGGAGATGATGAGGGATGTAAAAAAGGTAAACTGACACTGGAGCTGCTGCACAGGCACTTCCGTTTCGAAATCAGTGTGATTTTATCTTTGGCCTGAAAAGATTGATTTAGTGCACATGACAGCATAGTTGAAAAGGTTGAGGGCCCCCTTTGTCTGGAATCACCAGAGGCAGAGACGTTTGTCTTCATGGCTGTGAGTCCGAGCATGTGATCACATTCTAGTAATGCCATCATGATGTGGAAATAAACTGGTTTGACACAGGAAACATTTTGATAGGATCCTCAAAAACCAGAGCCTGTAGCTGGGATCAGGTGAGAATGGTGTGTGAAGAAGACAACAATCACCACGTGTGTCTTATGTTTTCCTGCCTGCAGCCCTGAAGCAACTGCATGGTATGGCCAGCTATGACGGTGAGCGGGAGGACATTGAGAAGGAGAGAAACAATTTGGTCGGGTTCAAGGCCAAGAAACCCTGGGAGCTCTTCACTGACCGCAGCGTGCGCTGGCAGCTTCTCACCATCATGTTCCTCAATGCAGCTCAACAGCTGAACGGGATCAATGCTGTATGTACCTGCTATGTTTCACAATGTTGAATCTATTCCCAAATGCCAGAAATGTCCAGTTCAGACTTGACAAAAATGTGAAATAGATCTGTAGAGAAATAAGGTCAGGTGTGCACATTTTAATTTGGTGTTCTTGTCTGTATTTGCTGCAGATTTACTTCTATGCAGATTATGTGTTCAGACAAGCTGGTATTCCCAACGATAAAATACCATATGTGACTGTTGGCACTGGTGCCTGTGAATGTCTCACCGCTTTAACCTGTGTAAGTATGAGTTTCACAGTATATTTTAAGTGTCTTGCTGCAGTGAGCCTTAGACACACTTCTGATGTTCCATTTCTAGACCTTTTCAAATATAAACATCAAAGAGTTGGACTTAAGTTTGGAGGTTAGAGCAATCTGGAAATACAATAGAATAGAATAAAGTACAACTTCATAGGCCACCAAAGTGAAAAATTGTCTTTAACTCACCAATATATAAGAACAGCACAAGAACATACCGTATAACATAAGAAATATGGTAAAAAGGAAACCGTCAGAACATAAAACACAGAACAGAAGGGAAACAAAAGTATAAATGAAATAATAATAACAGAGCATAAGATGCTAAAACAAAGTAAAACACTGTTGAGCGGAATTTCAACAAAAGAGGCAACATCCCATGAAAGGTCAGAGTAAAACTCAGAGGAAATGTTTTCCTGGTCTTGTGACATGCTGTGTGTCTCACAGGGTCTGCTCATTGAAAGTCTGGGAAGGAAAGTGCTCATCACAGGAGGATACACGCTGATGAGCGTCTGCTGCATTTTATTCACTCTGACCATGACTTTTCAGGTAATTAAACCTCAAAACTGGACCAAAAAAAAAAAAAGAGAGAGATATTTACAGCATTTCTGTCATGTACTCTCATATATATGCCATTCCTAGTTTGCGTTAACATTTTTGTGTGATTTTCTTGCTCTCAGGATACCAGTCCAGTGATTCCATACTTAAGCATGGCATGTGTTTTTGCCTTTATCCTGAGTTTTGGCTTAGGACCAGGTAACTGACTACATTTGTGTCTCATCCTCCATCGAAGTCTCTCCTCAGCAGATGCCGTTGCACAACTGTAATAACTAACAGTGGTTTCTTTTGTTGTAATCCTCTTTAAAAAGGTGGCGTGACTAACATCTTGACCACGGAGTTATTTACACAAACTTCACGCCCTGCGGCATACATGATCGCAGGATCAGTGAATTGGCTTAGCTTCTTCTTCATCAGCATGGTCTTCCCTTTTATTGTGGTAAGTGTCCATAAAGATGGTCAACTGTTTGAAAATTACATCAAATTTTTTCTGGTTTAAATGTTGTAGTACTACCTTATGAGGCTGTTTGAGAAAGATGGTCTTACTTGTGTGTTACTATGTTTTATCTCCACAGATCGGGCTGCATCAATACTGTTTCCTGGTGTTTTTGGCCGTCTGTTCCATGGTGGCAACGTACATATTCTTTATTGTTCCTGAAACCAAGAACAAAACCTTCCTGGAAATCCAGAATGTGTTTCAGTCCCAAAACAGAAAGGCCTGCGGTGTTGACGGCTCAGGGACAACACTGTTGGCAACCTCTATGTAACCCTTGACTCAGGATTTGAGCAATTTTAAGCTATTTTTATGTTTCAATTACATCTGTTTTACTCTTTAGTTCACTTACATACATACAGTATATTGAAATAACCATAATATGTAATATTTTAGAATGATAAATGTTGGTTTGTTCAACTTTTATAAAATGGTGCTCTTCTGAGATTTCTCAATAAAACTTGATTTATCAAAAACTTGAAGAACATCAACAAGCCCAAAGTCAGTTTTCTTTTTTCATGAAGTTTTATGCCACTGAAGCTGTCTGATATTTCAGTTTGAATCAGCAGCTTAACCTTTGAGCAATGCACCAGGGATCAAGGGATCACTGAAGTGTGCGAGGAGGAAAGGTTGCAGAACAATATCATGCAAGTTTTTACAGAAGTGGAAAGAGTGTGATATTATAAGATCTATTGTAACTTAAATAGTACTCAAGAAGACAAAAAATATTACTTGGGTGAAAAAAATACTCAAGTAAAAGTAAAAAATGAGCTCTTTTGACCATCCTTTCTCCATAAGGAAAAGGTTAAAGAGGTTCAAAATCAAAACTGCATTATCCTCCTGTCCTGACTGTGCCACGACAGCATAACTGAAGGCTACTCTGCAATTCTTGACCAAAGGTGTACAGCACAAAGATTCACCAAACATTCATCTAAGGGAAAGTAAAATTGTTTTTGAAAGTTCCCAGAGATGGGCGGTATATGCAAAAAAGGATTGGTCTTGAGTATTTGGTGCAACTTTTTAACTCATATAATAGGCTTAGCTTCAAAACTAAGGATGGTAGCCATGAGGAAAGTCAGATCAGAGTACATTTTGTTCTTTCTTTTCCAGTTAGTAGAACAGTCTTATTTTAAGGAAGTATATGCTCTGTGATGAGTCCAATTCACTGAGAAGAAAAGGAGAAAAAATATCATCTGGACAGCTGCATTGAATTGAAATCAGACTCAGTCATCCATTTCAGTCTCTGGTGACCTTCAGTGACCCTGTTCAGACATGCATGCCACTAACCCGTGATTTAAATGCTATGCTGCACATATAGCATTTAAATCATAGCATATGATAATGTCACACACATACATCTTAATATATTTCTGAAGGGATCTTTAGAGTAAATTATTTGACACACAGGTAGCCAGTGCAAAGATTTGCAAAATAGAGTAAATTAAGTAGAAAAATGATGTCACATGTAAAATGCAGTCTATAATTTGTTTTATATTCATTCTGCAAAAAAAAAAAAAAAAAAAAAAAAAATCACAGACATGCAATGTGGTGCATTTAATGGACTGTGACCATTCTCCCATCCCTGTTCTGGTCCCTTTACTTTTTTTTTTTTAATTCAGACTGCAGCTGCTCTTCTCCAGTTTTAAACATAGAGGGAGTCAATGCTCCAACAGCTAAGTCTTGCCTCTTGTGTATTTATGTATGCCTTTTATTGTAGCCCCACATTAAACCTACATACCATTTAATGTTAATTAAAATGTGCAATACAAAAATGACAATATGTGAAAACAAATGACTTGAGTTTTGGATGAAACACCAGTTTTTACATATTCACGTGAATATGGAGTTAACACAGTCTAAAGTTTGTCTGCCAGTCAGTTTGTTCGACTCTCCGCCTTCTTTATGGCTGTTTGCAAAGTCGTCATCATGTTATCTACGCTGCTTTGAGCTGCATTCAAACTTTGATCTATGCATGATGGGAATTAAATCACGTTTTGCGCTTTAATTTCTCAGTTCTTGGACATACTGGGATTACTTTCCTTCTGTCATTTGGAGATATAACCCTAGGCTGAATACAGTGTTTGGTTGCTGAGGAATTATTGCAGCCGAGTCTTTACACCCTGCGGCGATATTATGACAACAGATTAATTGTGTTGTCCTCAGGATAAATCCATCCTCTCCTCAGATTTAAGTTTCCTTTCGAGAACAAACCCTTTACGTGGAGGATGCTCTGCGTGCAAACGACTAACAAGTGGATAATATTTCTTTGAGCAAAACAACCTACCGACAAAATGCCAAAACAAAATGCGGATGAATATCGACCTTTGCTTGAAGACATCAAAGATACAAAGCGGACTTCTAAGGTAGGTATGATAAATGTCATGAAGTAAAGTTTAAAAAAGAAATACGGTGAATTCAGGTCCATGTGTGGTCGCTGTGCCAGCTGTTCATCCAGATGTTCGTTTGCATCACCTGTGACTGTTTTTATTTGCAGTTCCCAAAAAAATCACTCGTGCTGGCTGCATGTGCTGCTTGTATAGGAGGAACCTTCCAGTGTGGATATAACATCTCTGTCATCAATGCACCTACCATGGTAATAACCTCACTGCTGTAGGCTACTGTCAGAATCACTCTTGTACTGTATTTAGTCTAATTATGGCCCGAGCATGAAAGTGCCAGAAAATTGGCAAATACGTCAGAACTGAAAAATTGCAAAGCTCTGTAGGGACTGTGCTGGGGTGTGACCAGAGGGCTTCACTGGAACAAAGTTTCTTTGAGGTTCATGATCAGTGATTTCATTGCTCTCACCATTCTCGACATAATATATGTTTTTTTCAATTTTTTCGCCCAACAGTGAAAATAAACTTGTCTGTCAAGTTTTATTTTCATGAACACGTTTGAGGCCTTTAGGATGCGCGAAAACTCACGAAACTTCGCACTAATGTTTAGAAATAGTAAATATTTCAATTCGTATCACAACTGGGCTTGCATATGCTGGGCTGGCATATCTCGACTCTTTAATGCCCCCTAATTACTTTTAGCATGTTTGGAGTTGATAGGGGTGCATCATTTAGGTTTCAAAAATTAGGAGGCTTTTCCCGGGAGGTGTGGAGCGCAGTAAAGTGAAAGATAACGTTTTACTCGAGGCGATGAGACATTTGTTACTGTAATAACAAATGTCTCATGTTGCACTTACATGTAAGTGCAACTTGAGAGTAATTACCAATCGGGAGCACAGCAAGAGAGAGGGTTAAAGATAAGGAGACTCCCATGAAAATCAGGAATATTTGCAGGTATGGTGATGCTCGAAGACCCACGAAATTTTGCACACGCATCAGAAGTGGCGTGACTTGATATCGGATATGATCTTGGGTTTGGGTGTGGCAAAATGGCTCGAGGGCACCCCTTAGAAAATTTCAAAGTCAATGCCCCCACCTTTAAATTTAATCAATGTATGAGATTTGGCTGGCAGATGTAACATCTGCAGACTTAAAGAAAAAAAAAGCCTCTTGGAACCATAACCTAAGTCCAACAGGAAGTCAGCCATTTTGAATCTACTATGCACTTTTTTTGCAAAGTGAAGCCATTTACGGGCATTGTATTTTAATGAACTCCTCCTAGAAATTTAACCTGAGTGACTTCAAATTTGGTAGGTTACATCTAAAGACGTTTGCAAAGCTAAATTGTGAAGCTTTTTAGTTTTCATGGAACACCCTTGGCGTGGTGTGCTAGTCAATTTTGCTCAAAACATGTTTGGGGCATTAAACAGGATGTTGTTGTAACTCCGCTTTACATTGTCCAATCTGCCCCAAATTTCACATGTTTTATAAGAGTCCAGGTATGAACACATCTACATGTCAATATTGACTCATAACACCACCTACTGACAACAGGAAGTCGGCTTTATGTGACAAACTTCATCCAATTTACATGAAACATACATGGTGTGGTCTACACATGATATACAGCTACATGACGTATAATTAATGGGTGTCCTCTAGCGCCACATAGTTGGCAGAGGAAGTGATAGTTATCTCCTACAATGTCCAATATTCATGAAAATGTATATCCATGTCAGTTGCCCTCTGGTAAATGTATTGCTGCATTACTATTTCACTTGTGTAGTATTGCCTACGTGCAACAGAGAGTGAGGCCTAAATGACACATATTTCAACAAATGGATACGCAATTTCTAATAAGTTATCTCCAGTGTCACATACTGCACACAAGAAATAATATTTTACCCATTCAAACAGTGTCCAATAATCCTGACAATTCAGAGCCGTGTCAACAGACCCTCAATAGTGATACCATGACTGCTGCTTCCTCTGACGCATGCAAGATGGGACCTGTTCATCACTGCTTGCAGCTTTAATTAATACCTGTTATGATAATGTGGGACAAGTCTGAACCCCATAAGTTCCTCTACAACATAATGGTAGGATTGATTTCAGGTCAGGACATAAGAAGACATTCAAGTTGCATCGTGGGCTTTGGGAAACAGTGATTGAAATTTTTAACCATTTTCTGATATTTTATAGACCAAACAACTAATTGATTAATTGAGAAAATAATCAACAGATTAACTGATATAGAAAATAATAGATATTACTGATAACACATATACTGTATTTATGTGTAATGAATGTATGTGAACATGTGTAGTCATGTTACACACATAATACATTAGAGTCAGTAGTTATTGGAAGAATCACATTTTTCCATCAGTAATATACAACATAAATAAAGCTATTTTTAATAAATGTACTAAATGTACATTGTGTTTTTTTCTGTTTTATTTCTAGTACGTGCAGAATTTCATCAACCAAACCTGGAACGAGCGTTACCAAATGGACATATCAGAATATGTTGTCACCCTACTATGGTCCATTATTGTATCTATATTTACCTTAGGAGGACTTATAGGAGTGTCAATCGGTGGAACGTTGTCTGTGAAGCTGGGAAGGTATGGACAAAAAAGTTAAATAAGTTGCAAAATTATGTTTTTTTTTAAATTTTGTAATTGTGTAATAGATATATTTCATTGTTGTTGCAGGAAAGGGACATTGTTGACCAATAATATCTTTGCAATAACGGCTGCACTGCTGATGGGTCTGAGTTACCCTACAGGATTATTTGAATTACTCATCATTGGACGTCTCCTCTCTGGAGTGAACGCAGGTAAATCACAAATACACTTAAAGGCTTCATTTTCAAGATCCCAGTGAAACATACATCCTTGTATTAGATTCTTTCTTCTTTCTATGGATCCCCATTAGCTTCCACAAAGTGGTCATTAGTCTTTCTGGCCTCAACACAACATGAGCAACAAAAAAACAGTCATTTAAAAATCACATTGATCAACAAAACAAGGAAAAGCTAAACAAGTCAAATATAGATCTATATAGAAAAGTGAAATTGTCAAGATAGAAAAAAAAGGAATTAAAAATAATCAAAAAGGTTCCAAAACCACAAGAACTGAAAGTAACTAAAACATCTGAAATGTTAATCATATTTTATTTTTGTAGGAATTGGCATTTGTGTTCAACCTCTGTATTTGGGGGAAATCGCTCCAACTGCACTTCGTGGCGTCACAGGAATGGGAACCTCTGTTTTCATCACTCTTGGGATCTTGACTGGACAAGTGATGGGTCTACAGTAAATGCTGAACACATTTAACATCATCAGAAATATGAATTTACAAGGTTTTACAGTGCTGCCATGTGGAAATGAATTGCTATGTTGTCATTGAGAAAAGACATTTGTGTGATTTAACAGAGAGTTGCTGGGCAGAGAAGAGTACTGGCCTATTCTGCTCTCCACCACATGTATCCCAGCCTTCCTGCAGCTCCTGATCCTACCTTGCTTCCCAGAGAGCCCACGCTACCTGCTTATTGACAAAGGAGATGATGAGGGATGTAAAAAAGGTAAACCGGCACTGCAGCTGCTGCATGTCATGTTTGCAGAGAAGATATATGCATATGAGACAAACTGTGAACTAAATATGCAACTGTTTTATTAGCTTAACAGCTTTGCCAGAACACATTAACCACAGCATGCCCCTGGCATCGTTCCTTTGGCTGCACCGCACACGCACTGGTAGTGACCTTTTTTTCCACAGGATGGCACTTGGCATCATTAGCAGGGCATTCGTGCTGAAGGATGATGTGTGCCATCACATTTGTTGCACTGGGAGCTTTTTGGATTTTTGTTCTGACTGCTGTGTGGCTTTGCTCCATTGCTTTTGGATTTGCTGAATTTAGGCTTTTCCTAAATCCTTTTTTCCGCCTTTTGCTGTCTGCCTTTAAACACTCTGTCCACACAGCATCTGCTTTACACTGGCATCACTCCTCAGTGTGTTTTGCTGCTTTTTGATCTCCTACGATTGCCTTGTCATGTTAATCCGCCAGTCCTACCACTATCTAACATTGTCCCTCATTAATTCATCATGCAGCGTCTCATAACTGCAGTGCTCTGCTAATGCATACAGGGCAGAGACAAATGCATCGACAGTCTTGTTTGCTTCTTGCTTGTGCATGTTAAATTGTGCATGTTCGTAAACGATATTCTATTTCACTACAAAGAATGACTGAAAGCCATCCCTCACCTTGGCGTCTTGGCGCTGGTCTGCATCACTGAACTTCAAGCCTCTCAAAATGTCATCATCTTTGTCTCCCGTACAATAGATCAAAGTATTCACCTGCTTCTCTTCAGAGCTTGCTGTTAAATTGCTCGCCTGACGGAATGTCTCAAATCTTCATATCCATTTTGTCCACTCGTGCTACTTGGAAAAATCAAAGGGCTCCAGTGGCTGAATGCTAAACGTAGAGCTGGGTGTGTCCTACTAGCTCCTTTCGCTCCCTGCTCGTCTTCACCGTCACTCATTTAACTTGTTCACCAGTCTCTTTCTTTCTCCTTCCAGGTAGACCTTTTCCATTCCAATTTAGTTTCACAGCACTTTTGACACCATGTCGTGTTTGCAAGAAAATATATGCAAATGAGACAAACTGAACTAAATATGCTACTGTTTTATTAGCTTAACAGCTCTGTCAGAACACATTAACCACAACACACCCCCAGCCTCGTTCCTATTGGTCAGTACTACACCAGGCTTCCTATTGGTCATATACATGTCAGTCAATCATATTATGTACAATAATACCACACTGTACAGGCACTTCCGTTTCAAAATCAGTGTGATTTTATCTTTGGCCTGAAAAGATTGATTTAGTGAACATGAGAGCGTAGTTAAAGAGGGCGAGGGCCCCCTTTGTCTGGAATCACTAGAGGCAGAGACGTTTGTCTTCATGGCTGTGAGTCCGAGCATGTGATCACATTCTAGTAATGCCATCATGATGTGAAAAAGAAACTGGTTTGACGCAGGAAACATTTTAATAGGATCCTCAAAAACCAGAGCCTGTAGCTGGGATCAGATAAGAATGGTGTGTGAAGAAGACAACAATCACCACGTGTGTCTTGCCTGCAGCCCTGAAGCAACTGCATGGTATGGCCAGCTATGAGGCTGAACGGGAGGACATCGAGAAGGAGAGAAACAATTTGGTCGGGTTCAAGGCCAAGAAACCCTGGGAGCTCTTCACTGACCGCAGCGTGCGCTGGCAGCTTCTCACTGTCATGTTCCTCAATGCAGCTCAACAGCTGAACGGGATCAATGCTGTATGTACCTGCTATGTTTCACAATGTTGAATCTATTACCAAATGCCCGAAATGTCCAGTTTAGACTTGACAAAAATGTGAAATAAGGTCAGGTGTGCACATTTTAATTTGGTGTTCTTGTCTGTATTTGCTGCAGATTTACTTCTATGCAGATTATGTGTTCAGACAAGCTGGTATTCCCGACGATAAAATACCATATATGACTGTTGGCACTGGTGCCTGTGAATGTCTCACCGCTTTAACCTGTGTAAGTATGAGTTTCACAGTATATTTTAAGTGTCTTGCTGCAGTGAGCCTTAGACACACTTCTAATGTTCCATTTCTAGACCTTTTCAAATATAAACGTCAAAGAGTTGGACTTAAGTTTGGAGGTTAGAGCAATCTGGAAATACAATAGAATAGAATAAAGTACAACTTTATAGACCACCAAAGTGAAAAATTATCTTTAACTCATCAATATATAAGAACAGCACAAGAACATACTGTATAACATAACAAATATGGTAAAAAGGAAACCGTCAGAACATAAAACACAGAAGGGAAACAAAAGTATAAATGAAATAATAATAACAGAGCATAAGATGCTAAAACAAAGTAAAACACTGTTGAGCTGGATTTCAACAAAAGAGGCAACATCCCATGAAAGGTCAGAGTAAAACTCAGAGGAAATGTTTTCCTGGTCTTGTGACATGCTGTGTGTCTCACAGGGTCTGCTCATTGAAAGTCTGGGAAGGAAAGTGCTCATCACAGGAGGATACACGCTGATGAGCGTCTGCTGCATTTTATTCACTCTGACCATGACTTTTCAGGTAATTAAACCTCAAAACTGGACCAAAAAAAGAGAGAGAGATATTTACAGCATTTCTGCCATGTACTCTCATATATATGCCATTCCTACTTTGCGTTAACATTTTTGTGTGATTTTCTTGCTCTCAGGATACCAGTCCAGTGATTCCATACTTAAGCATGGCATGTGTTTTTGCCTTTATCCTGAGTTTTGGCTTAGGACCAGGTAACTGACTACATTTGTGTCTCATCCTCCATTGAAGTCTCTCCTCAGCAGATGCTGTTGCACAACTGTAATAACTAACAGTGGTTTCTTTTGTTGTCGTCCTCTTTAAAAAGGTGGCGTGACTAACATCTTGACAGCAGAGCTATTCACACAAACCTCACGCCCTGCGGCGTACATGATCGCAGGATCAGTGAATTGGCTTAGCTTCTTCTTCATCAGCATGGTCTTCCCTTTTATTGTGGTAAGTGTCCATAAAGATGGTCAACTGTTTGAAAATTACATCAAATTTTTTCTGGTTTAAATGTTGTAGTACTACCTTATGAGGCTGTTTGAGAAAGTTGGTCTTACTTGTGTGTTATTATGTTTTATCTCCACAGATCGGGCTGCATCAATACTGTTTCCTGGTGTTTTTGGCCGTCTGTTCCATGGTGGCAACGTACATATTCTTTATTGTTCCTGAAACCAAGAACAAAACCTTCCTGGAAATCCAGAATGCGTTTCAGTCCAAAAACAACGGAAAGGCCTACAGTGCTGACGGCTCAGGGACAAAACTGTTGGCAACCTCTATGTAACTCTTGACTCAGGATTCAAGCAATTTTAAGCTATTTTTATCTCTCAAATTGCGGCGGCACTGATTCTCCAGACTTCAGCTGATCAGGAAGAAGCCTGAGGACCAGTTCCCAACCACATATAAAATATATTAAAAAAATATTTACTTAAAAAAACCTCACAAGTCTCTTCACAGTGAAAAATGTCTCCTTAATAATGAACAAATGCCTCTTCAGTAAGAAGTGTATAAAGCAGTTTAATTAAATATACAAATAAACAAAACAACAAAATAAAGCTTGCAGGCATTAGGCTATCGTTAGGCAAGCAAAACTGTTGCACGAATAGCACTAAAATCTGCCATAGTGCAGGTAACTTAGTTTAAAGGTTATTTTATGAATGTTCCCTCAAGCTAGGCTCCAGAATGCTCAAAGTCACCCGCAATCAAAAATGCAAAAAACAGCAAAGAAGAAGAGTTTCTGGCTGACAATATTGGCTCAAATAAGGTCCACAGTAAGTCAAGGAAGGATCAGAATGACCTGGGTGTGCAGTTTCCCACCTCTCTAAAACCCCAGAGAAAGGGTGCCGTACCACCCTGATTGGCCAAGAGGGGAATGCACCCAGCTGCTCTCATTTACTATTTGGCAGCCAGTCCCCAGACCCTTCGCAACAGGTGATCTAAATAACCCTCTAGTCAATTCAGGGAGGGATTTTAACATTCAGTTACACAAATTCAAAACAGGGAAATTACAGCAAGTCCCAAGAATGGGTGACTGCTACAAAATAATGCTGCTTTATCTGACCTTCAGTGATGTACTGGCTAGTCATAATTATTGTACTCTTTACTTCACTTACATACATACAGTATATTGAAATAACCTTAATATTTTAGAATGATAAATGTTGGTTTGTTCAACTTTTGTAAAAGGGTGCTCTTCTGAGATTTGTCAATAAAGTTTGATTTATCAAAAACTTGAAGAACATCAACAAGCCCAAAGTCAGTTTTCTGTTTTCATGAAGTTTTATGCCATTGAGGCTGTCTGATATTTCAGTTTGAATCAGCAGCTTAACCTTTGAGCAATGCACCAGGGATCAAGGGATCACTGAAGTGTGCGAGGAGGAAAGGTTACAGAACAATATCATGCATGTTTTTACAGAGGTGGAAAGAGTGTGATGCTATAAGATCGTCTATTGTTACTTAAATATTACTCAAGAGGACAAAGCATTACAAGTTGCAAAATGCAAAGATTCATCAAACAACCATTTAGGGTGAGGTAACATTGTTTTTTGAAAGTACCCAGAGATGTGCACTATATGCAAAAAATTGCAATACGCAATTACAGTAACTCTAATAGAAGTACTGGTCTTTAGTATTTGGTGCAAATTCTTAACTCATATAACAGGCTTAGCCTCAAAACTAGGATGGTAGCCATGAGGAAAGTCAGAACAGATTACATTTCTTTCTTTCTGTCTTTGCCAGTTGGTAGAAGAGTCTTATTTTAAAGAAGTGTATGCATTGCAGCGTATGTATCGAACTGAAATTAGACGCACTCATCCATCTCAGTCTCAGGTGATCTTCAGTGACCTCGTTCAGACATACAGGCAACTAACCTGTGATTTAAATGCTATGCTGCACACGTTCTTACTAATATAGACTTTTAGGCAACTAGCTGCTGCCTCAGTCAGGAGCGTTGACCATAAATGATTGGATCAACCTGTTGGGGGGCACCAGAGAAGAAAAGTAAGACATGGGCCCCTAATGAACCTCTCATTCTCTGTGCATTAGTTCAGTTTAGTTCATTCAATTGCATAGGCAGAAAACACCAAGATATATAATACATGATTGACAGGGATTGTACTGGTGAGATCAAGAACAAGCTTTGTGAGATACCACACGAAGCAGAGAGAGCAACTCTCTCTGGATACATGAATGCAGACAGCAAGGTGTGTGTGACCTCAGAATAACTCATACTAAAACAGAATGAAAGTCATTATTGTGTTAAACATTTTGACTATGAATCTGGATGTGATGGTTAACATTATAATATTATTAGTGAAAACAATGAGAGAAACTTCAGTATGCTGTGATGTGTACATGATGCTGTGTCCACAAACTGCAGGACAAAAACTTGTTCACTTTCTGTGATTAAAGTTAAAGATCAACATTGTCTGTGTGGTTTCTCTGAGCTCCAATCATTTATTTTATTCTGTTTAACATCTGTGTGATCATTCAAACTGATTGAGCTCTTTCAGCTGCATGATGTCAGTCTACAGAAGAATGTTTGTCTTCCTGTTATGATGTCAGCGTTTATGACAAATCCATTCTAGAATGTAAAGAGTCTATAAGTGAGTTCCTCAGAACAGAACACAATCTCTTCACCAGCTGAACAGACACACATTCGTCCTCAGAGAAAGTCATCTGTCAGACACTCGACAAGATTTTACGTCTATCTCACGTTTTAGAACGTTTTCAAGATCATCAGCCACCATGGAAAGACGAGAGAGTAGAGCCAGCAGGGTAAGATGTTCAAACCAGGATGTAACACTGCACTATTGCACAAGACTATGCATGTTTTAATGGCTTTGTATTGTGTCTAAAGCTTAAACAAATACACTTTTTATCAGCACAGATGCAGTTTGTAATGAGATTACATTTCATACAAATTTATCGTCTTAATTTAAACTCATCTCTCACAGTCAGTCAGATGAACACATGGATATATGTGAATGTCTGCCTGGATAAATACCTCAGATTAATATGAATACATAAACAATAAATAAAGGATTTATTGAAGGGTTCTAGTATAAAGTGTAAATGTGATATCTATTTCCTCTCAGTACTAACAGATGACTGTTTTCCCGTAAGGAAAAATAGAGCCATCAGTGATATGAAAATGTCTCTCATGTATTTCTGTGTTTGTGTTGCACAGGACTACAACAGAGGGATGGAGGAGATGAGGAAATTGATGGAGGGTGAGATGAAGGAGAGGGAACAAAAGATAAGGACCGCTGCTAAAATCATGGTCCTCAAGGAGAGGGAGACCTGGAGAAGTGACAGAGAGCAACTTCTGGAAAAGCTCTCTGTCACTGAGGAAGAAATCACGGCATTGAAGAGTGACCTCCAGGATGAAAAGGACAAGAACAGGAACAGAGAACAAGAGATCTGGTCTCTTCACTGCCAGCTCTCTTCTGAGAAAGAAAAGTACGACTCCGCCAATGCTCTCTGGTGGAGGAAGTTACACCAAGTGCTGGAAAAGGCAGCAGGGGGCATCAGAAAGAGAGATGATCAAATCATCTCTCTTGAACGGAGCCTCCACGCTGAGAAAGAGAGCTGGCAGCAAAAAGTCAGCCAGCTGGAAGAGCTCCTCAGTGAAAAAGAGAGAGAAATCAGCAGGGCCAATAAAAAAAGAAGAGAACGTACCACGGCTCATATTGACACTTTGGCCCTGCTGAGTGAAACACAGTCAGCTTTGAAAGAAAGTCAACTGGCCTGTAATTCACTGGAGGAAAAACTCAGACAGCAGCTGACTGAAAAAATGGAGAAAGACCAGAGAGAGCTCTCAGAGAGAGTAGAGAGCCTCCGCAAGGAGCTCTCTGAGAGAGTCAGTAAGTGTAGAGAGGAGCTCTCCACAGTGTGCGAGACTTGGGAGAGGAGGTCACACCAGTGGAGGAAAGAGAAAAAACAACTGGAGGAGACGCTGCAGGCCAAACATGAGATTTGGATCCATGAGGAGGCGCAGATGAAAGAACAGATCCAGCGCCTCACCAATGACAACCTCCAGCTTCAGGTTTGCTGCCTCATCTTTTTAATTCTAACAATTGATTTCAGATCATTTCAGAGCTTTGAAACTGAACTCAAAATATTCTGTTTTTTCTCTTTTCAGGAGCTCCTGATGAAAAAGGAGAAGAAGAAGCAGAAGAGCTTCTGGAGCTGGAGTCGCAGCAAATAACAACAGCTCCCTCTTTCCCCAAACCCCTCTCCCACCTCACCCACGTCTCTCCCTCTCCTACTCCTTCACTCACCCTCACCCTCACTCTATCCTCACCCTCACCCTCGCTCTACTCTCACCCTCACACTTACCCTTCCCTCACCCTCACTCTACCCTCATCCTTCCCCTTCCCCCACCCTTACCCTTACCCTTCCCTCATCCTTACCCTTCCCTCATCCTTACCCTTCCCTCACCCTCACTCTACCCTCATCCTTACCCTTCCCTTACCCCTCCCTTACCCTTCCCTTACCCTCACCCTTACCCTTCCCTTACCCCTCCATCCCCCCTTTCTTCTTCCCTACATGTATCTGTAAATCAGTCATTAAAATTCAGTGACTGAAGTTATGAAGTTTTGTTTTTTAATTCCTGTGTTTTAAACTGTGACTTTTCTCTCTCAAACGTTGTCTCACATCAAGCAAACTAAGCAGCTGCTTGGGGCCTCTAAATGAATTAGGGCCCCCAAAAGTCCCCTGTAACTGATAAATGATGATATGTGACATTATTAGATTGTTACTGATGCATCAATGTGTAAGCAGCATTTTACTGTTGAAGAGGGTCCAGGTGGAGCCAGTCTGAGCTACTTTATATATTAGTTTAGTTGTGGCTCTGAAGCTGGAGTCAGGCCTCATCCAAGGGACCACAAGATGAATCAATCACAAGAGAGAAAAGAAGACTGATCAGGAACAGCTGGTACTTGTTAAATAATTGTTGAACAATACTTTGATTAAAATTAAAACTGAAGAGACTCCACAGGCTCTAGTTGATGCTTACTTGAATATATGAAGTTTATTGAAAAGAAATATCTGACGTCAGAGAAACCTTTAGCACAGTGTACACATGGATACAGTCACACCAAAAACTTAGCACAAACAGGAAAACAATCACTTCTTATAGAGTTGCTCAGATCACGCCACCAGGGAGGGGAGAAGTGAGGACACTTTGTGTCAGAATGAACTCTACTTGGAAAATAAAGCAGGCAGCTGTTGTTATCCATCCAAGGTTTCCACCTTATCTCCCAGCCTGGCACCATGAACATAAAACATCTCTTGTATGAGACCTTGGGGGCCACAGTGAGGCGCTGTAGGTTCAATCATCACATCAAGGCTTTGATTAGCATATTCGTTTGAAAAGATATAGCTCATAAATTGAACATTTCCATAAATTTAAGATTGAACATCTCTCTTTCACAAATGAGGTTTTTTTTCTCTCACAAAGACAAAACTAAGTTTTGATACACAAATCTGTATCTAAATTTTAAACTTTTTTCTGATCTTATCTTTTTGTGAAATACTGAATCGTGAACAGCCACTGAAATTAAATCATGCGAGAGGTGTAGAGGGGAAATGTCTCTTTGGTGGAAATGCTAACAACTCATTGACATCTGAAATTGATTGATTTGATTTATTGATTAGGACAGTGTACAGTTTTAAACATTAAAGATGCACTGCACCGGAGTTAGCCCAAAGCTAATTTGCATCCGCAGTCCCCCACAATCAATACATACAACAGCACAGCAACAAACAGTACAAAGCAAAAAAACACACAGAACACACTGTACAAAATACAAAGCTACACACAACAGCACATCACATAAACCCACAATGTCAATTAGAAATTAATTATGTAAACTTGTCATATTAAAAGCAAGACTACCCGCGCTAATGAGAAGACCATAGATGGAGTTTAGACTCAGTGGCCACACAGCTGATTTAGTAGATTTTTTAATTTGGCCTTGAATGTATTGATTGAACTACAGTTCTTCGTATCATCAGGTAGGGCATTCCACTTAGTTGTGGCTTTCACAGAGAAAGCTGACTGCCCAAATGCAGTGCGACAAAATGGTACAATCTTGTAATGAGGATATTCTGGAGGATCTAATAGAACTTACTGAGCGAGTGTACACAAAGTCACATGGTGGAGGAGGGGCCAAACCATTTAAAATTTTAAAAACTAGGCACAAATTTAAGAATAATCTAAAATTCTCAAAGCCCAGTAAATTGTATTTCTCCAAGACAATGACAAGGAGCCACAACTTCACACTGATTTTATACTTGAGATATATCATCTCGTCTCTTTATATAAAGCAAGGAGTCGCTGTCTGTCTGTCTGTATGTTTGTCCTTTGCATATCTGGAGAACTGGTCATCCAATCTACTTCACACTTGAGGGATACAAAGGAGTGCGTTGTCGAAATTTGATTCAATTTGGACATGTTACATGTTTAACATTAATAAATTTGGGGGGAAAAAACAAGCAAACAGCGAACCACTCCACTCTGCAGCAGCGGGACAGGGCCTCTGGGCTCTGCTACTGCATGTCATGATCACTGCCATGAGAGAGAGAAGGGGACGACACCACTCCTCGTTTTATAACATTAAACGCACAATATGTAATTTCAGCCGCTAGGGGTCACTCAATCAAAACAATTAACAATAATTAATACGTTTGTCACTTGATACACACATATTTATAAACATACACACACACACACACACACACACACACACACACACACATATATATATATATATATATATATATATATATATATATATATATGCGGTTTTCGATAAACAATAAGAAATCGGGCCGTTCCGAACAAGTACGTTTTGAACGGGCACTGCAATAATTCAATTAGCAATTAAGAAACCGGGTTTAGCAGACAGACTTTGTTTCTTCCTGATCATCTGCTCATACTCCAGTCAGGCAGGTGGCGGTAAAGTAAACTGACCACCTACTGTCAATAAATTCAAACAGAGAAGAAGAAGAGTCTCCGCCCATTCAACATGGCGACTCAGAGGAGAGTCCACGCTCGTTTGTTGACAATTATCTAAAAAATCAAGTTTATGCCGCATTTGAGGATCTACAGCCATTAACAATGTCGAGACTCATCGTTAAAAACCTCCCAAACGGGGTGAGTAACCTGCCCGGATGTGAGCAGACAATGACCGGCAGCATAGCTGTAAATATAACTAACCTGTGTGAACTCGTGTTAACTTGTGTCTAGATGAAGGAGGACAGGTTCCGAGCGATGTTTGCGGCCTTTGGCACCGTGACAGACTGCTCCCTGAAGTTCACCAAGGACGGGAAGTTTCGCAAGTTTGGCTTTGTTGGCTTCAAAACCGAAGAAGATGCGAACAAAGCTTTGAAACACTTCGACAGGAGCTTCGTGGACACATCCAGAGTGACCGTATGGTTTCATAGCTTCAGTGCATTTCAGTTGCTCATGTGTTGATGACATGATCGTGGTTTTTCTCAGGTGTTAACGGAGGCTTATATGATGCATTTTAGGTGGAGATGTGCAAGGCCTTTGGAGACCCCACTAAAGCTAAATCCTGGAGCAAGCACAGTCAGAGCTCCGGTCCGGACAAACCCTCCGCTCCCACTGACACTGACAGCAAGAAGGTACCTGCAGAGAAACATAACAACCCTCCTCTCTGCAAGTGCACACATCCATCAAGTGGAAAGGCTAAAGGCGACTAAAACCTCTAACAAAACTGTCAAAGCACTTCATCTTTCTTTTTCTCACCCTCTGGATAGTCACCCTGTATTTTTTGGTAGATACTTCTGTAGTGAAGCCTTGTCACTACTTTTGAGTCAAATCTTGTTTATGTTTTCAGAAAAAGAAGCAGAATAAGGAGACCAACAGCGCACTGGGAAATGTGAGTCAATGTGTCAGCTACAGATGTTTGTTATTACATAGTAAATATATCATATCTGAATGTGAATGGAGGCTAGGTATCAACCCTCAATATTTTTTTGTACTGATCAAAATATTTCTAGAGTTGCAACAATTCAATTAATCAGCTAGTATTTTGATAATCAATTAATCCTTTTGAGTCAATTTTAAAGGAAAAAATATCCAAATTCTCTGTTTCCATCTTCTCAAATTTGAATATTTTCTGGTTTCTTTAGTCCTTTATGACAGTAAACTGAATATCTTTAGATTGTGGACTGTTGTCCGGGACAAAACAAGACATTTGAGGACGTCATCTTGGGCTTTGGGAAACAGTGATCGATATGTTTCACTATTTTCAGACATTTTATAGACCAAACAATTGATTGATTAATCAACAAAACAAATAATCTACAGCTAATTCAATAATTAATTAGAAACCAGGAATCAGATGTTGTTTCATGTTGTTCTTTAATCAAATAGTTCCTGATATAAATTAAAATCTTAAACATTTAACATTTAAGAACCTTGCCTGTAGTGAAATGAAACAGTTTAGTAAATGTAAAATGTAATGTTTATACGCTATTTGCTCTCAAAGCAGGATGTTTTTTTTATTTTCAAAGTATTGAGTACCAAAATCAGAAAGTAAAAACACTGTTCAATACTCTGGTATTGAACAGTTTCAAACTGTACTCTGCCTTAAATCAACCTGCCAGAAATATGTCGATTATGGACATAATTCAGAACTGAGTCTGCATAATTTTTAATTTCATGGATTTGTCAGGCTATGAGCTTATTTTATTTAACATTGTTCACTCTACGGCTACAACTAAGGATTAGTTTCATTATCTATTAATCTACCAGATATTCTGCCAATCAATCAATTAGTCGTTATCAATTGATTAACTGAGAAATTGTTGCAGCTCTAGTTCACTTTACATCGTCCACCTTCTAATTTGCATTAATGTTCTGTCTTGTTTTGAAGACTAATAGCATGAATTCCTACCGTGACCTAGAGCTCTTATTAAGTGTTTTATTGAAGTTAAAGTTGAAGTGTTTTTCGTCTTTTGTCAGCTGGAGGAGGATCAGGGATTCAAGGAGTTTCTGTCAGTGCATCAGAATCGTAGCCAAGCACCAACGTGGGCGAACGACACGGTGCAGCAGCCAGTCGACGCTGACAGCAAAAGCAAAAAGACTCAGAGCAAAAAGAAGTCGGCTTCAGACGATTACCTCAACTTTGACTCAGACCAGTCAGATGAAGATGAGGAAGCGGAAGAGGAATATGACGAAGATGAAGGTTGGTAATGGTGGCTCCTTTTTTAGTCTAGGTCTTAGCTTGATGAAAACTATTTCCCAATTTAGGGACTGGATCCTCTGAAGACTGCATTTGTTGATATGGTTCAAATGGTCGGAGAAAAATCAGAGAAATGCAACCTTCTCTGCCCAAATCAGTCAAGAAGAGTACATAAGGGATAGGTCTAAGTACTGGTGGCATGTTGTGTTTTACAGATGCCACTAAAGAAGCACTGAAGTCTGGCTTGTCAGATATGGAGTACCTGCGCTCAAAGGTGGCAAAAACTGACGACACCATGGAGGAGAGTGGAGAGAGGGATGATGATGATGATGATGATGAGGAGGTCGTACAGCACATAGACAGCGCCTATGAGAGTGGAGACAGAGAAAACATCCTAAAGACAAAAATTCCCTCTGAGGATAAGAAGCAGGGCAAAGCGAAGAAAACTGCCAAGCAAGAGGTGACTATTCAAATAGATCCACATGTGAAACATTTACTGTTCAACACAGTATCATATTTATTTCAGTGTTGGCTGGTTAACATTCCCGGCTGTCTGTTTTAGACCGAGCCAACGACAGAGTTCACCGTGAAGCTGAGAGGAGCCCCGTTCAATGTGAAAGAGGTGAATGAGCAACAGCGTCCTCATGTCATAGGTGTAGTGAAGATATTCCACTTTAAAAACATAGAATATGTCAGAGTCTGCATTAATGACATCATGGTGTTTTTTATGTTTGGTGTCAATAGCAACAAATTAAAGAATTCATGACCCCGCTGAAGCCTGCAGCCATCAGAATTGGGAAAAACGAAAGCGGCAATAGAACAGGTATGTCACTGAAAGAATTTTTACATAAAATTCAGATGTTTTGTACTGTAAACTGAGAATATTTTATATGCTGAGTGTACTGTATAGCAGACTGTATAGTACCAGTCAAGTTTGGTTGGATGGTGTGTCCGAACTTTTGACTGGTGCTGTACATCTAGTCGCCTATTTATATTATTATAGATTATAGACTGCGTACAGCACATGTATCATATATTAATGTGTGTTTTTCAGGCTATGTATATGTGGACCTGCACTCTGAAGAACAGGTGGAAAAGGCTTTGAAGAAGAATAAAGACTACATAGGTGAGAGATATTATATTTGATTCTTATTTTTGTACATAATTTTGGGGATATGGCGCGGTGTAGCGGTAAGAAGATCTTACATTGCGTCTTTTTTAAAGAACGTATCTGTGTGTTTTAAGGAGAGATGAGTGCATTTCAGCAGCCAATAACCAATTTACTGAATCAATAAATATTGTAATGTTGACACTTTATTTTTCCTGTTATAGTTTTTAATACACACAGATTTTGTGGAGTTTTTTTCAGCCTGTATTTTGTTTGAAGTTTTCTTCTTTCTAGATCAAAATGATATATGAAAAAGAAGCATATTAACATTCATGAAAATGCCTGAACCTTTTGTGATACAGAGTTTCTCTGTATCTTCTGCCATCAGTGTTTGTACATATGCTTTGTGGCTAACATTGACGTTCCTTCTGCTTGTGTTTTCAGGGGGGCGTTACATCGAGGTCTTCCGCGTGGATTCCTCGGGGGGTAAGAACAAGAGGGACAGAAAGGACAAAGAAATCGACAGAAACTTCACCAGGAAGCTGAAGGAGGATGAGGAGGAGGAAGATGTGGCGGAGTCGGGCCGACTCTTCATCAGAAACCTTCCTTACACATGCACTGAGGAAGAGATCAAAGATTTATTTTCTAAATATGGTGAGTTAAATAACTTTTCATAAACAAGCTCACATACAAGCTCTCACCTGCTAAAATAAATCCACTCTTGTCCCGGTTTACTATAATTTTTCAATCATTGCAGGTCCTTTATCCGAGGTGCTCTTCCCCATTGACAATCTAACCAAGAGGCCTAAAGGATTCGCTTTTGTAATGTACATGATTCCAGAGAATGCTGTGACAGCTCTGGCTCAGCTGGACGGACATATATTTCAGGTATGACTGATGTTTGAGACGTCTCTTTAGAATCTGTACTGTCAGGCTTGTGGATTTAGTCATGCAAACTGAATTAGGAGTGCAGTTGAGCCTGCAGTCCACAGGAAAGGGAAATGACTTGTGTAGGCTAATTGAAAAATTGCTTTTTTTCATTCTTTTAGGGCAGGATGCTTCACTTGCTTCCCTCCACGGTGAAGAAGGAAAAGGTTGAATCTTCAGATGCTGGCGGTCCTGGATCTTCATCTTACAAACGACAAAAGGATGCCAAAAATAAAGCTTCCAGTTCCAGGTATGAACGATCGTGTTAATCCTCCGCTTCTCTGTTTGTGGTTTTCTTTGAATTCACACATTCATGTTTTTGTTTCTTTTTAGCTCACACAACTGGAACGCCCTGTTTCTGGGCACGAGTGCAGTAGCAGACGCCATTGCTGAAAAATACAACACCACAAAAAGCCAAGTCCTGGACCACGTGAGTGACGTTTCATCCTGTTCTTCTACATTTATTCACCCCGCAATATACTGAAGTTTCAGCTCCAGCATGTGGCTTTCATCCGTTCATCATCATTATGCGTATCGAGCACTGCACATCTTGACTTCTCTGGTTCTTCTCTGCAGGAGTCAAAGGGAAGTGTTGCAGTGAGGATGGCTCTGGGAGAGACCCAGATTGTCCAGGAGACTCGACAGTTCCTACTGGACAACGGTGTGAGTCTGGATTCCTTTAGTCAGGTATGTTTCATATAAACTCCTCTTAACTTGTTGCAATTTTTTTTTTTTTTTTAATTTTATAGTGCCCTTTATTCAAATACGACGGTTGACATTGTTTCTCATGTGTGCCCTCTGGTGTTCAGGCAGCAGCAGGGAGGAGCACAACTGTGATCTTGGTGAAAAACCTACCGGCTGAAGTGACAGTATCAGAACTGGAGGCGCTCTTCTCCCCTCATGGCTCTTTGGGCCGAGTGCTGCTGCCGCCCTCAGGACTCACAGCCATCGTCGAGTTCCTTGAGCCGACCGAAGCAAAACGAGCCTTCACTAGACTCGCCTACAGCAAGGTGTGTACGGCCTCTCATCAGCAAAATCTGTACATGTAGCATTTGTTTGAGGAGAAGCACATTACAGGCGTGTACTTACTGTGCTGTATCTCTAAACACCCCAGTTCCAACATGTTCCGTTGTATTTGGAGTGGGCACCTGTGGGGGTGTTTGTGGCAGCCAAACCAGAAGCAGGTAAAACCCCATAAACACTCATAAAGCAGCAGTAGACAATCTTCTTTAGGTTTAGTATTTTAAAACATGTAAGGGATCATTTGATTCACCAAAATATCTTTTTGATCTGTTTAATTAGACAAAGAGGGGGCAGTGAAAGAGGAGAAGAAGAAAGAAGAGGAAGAAGAAGAAGAAGAGGAGGAGGAGGAATGTGCTCCAGGTTCCACACTTTTCATAAAGAACCTTAATTTCAGCACGACAGAGGAGAAACTACAGGAGGTATGTCAAGTTATTACAAAGATCATACTTAGAAATACTGAATAAGAGGGAAATCATAGATTTATGTTTAATATGTTAAATATTACTTGTTTATTTATTGCAGACGTTCTCCAAATGTGGCAAAGTCAAGTCCTGCACCATCTCCAAGAAGAAAGATAAAACAGGTACTAAACATTAAAACTATGATCTCTGTCATGTGTAAACTGATGAACATTGATTTATATGGTTTTCATATACCAAATTGTATTGATCACATACAACATAGACAGTTATGTTATTTTAAGCTCTTTTCACAAAGATTACAAATGAAAGTTCAGTAGCAGGAACTCTCAGCAATGCTAGCATACTTTATGTTGTAGCATTATAATCCACAGTCTGATTGTGCACATATAGTGATGTTGGTTTTGTGTAGAAAAAGGGTTACAAATAATTTATTTGGTGTCTTGGAATTCTATTAGAAAGGACTGTATGTCTTTGTGAGGGCAATGGTTGAATTTAAATATATATTTTAATCAGCTTAAAGTCCACTAAACACTGTTGATGTAACTTGCAGGCAAACTGTTGTCGATGGGCTACGGCTTTGTCCAGTATCAGACAGCAGAGGCAGCACAGAAGGCTCTGAGGCAGCTGCAGGTACCAGCTCCATTTCCTCATTGGTACTGTTACAGTCTTTCCACAACCTTCCTCTTGGCTAATGTGTGTTTTCTCTCTCAAACCTCCACCAGCACTGTTCTGTGGACGATCACCAGTTGGAACTGAAGATTTCAGAGAAAGCCACAAGGTAAGATTTGCCTCTGAAGGGTTTTAGTGAACTTTGACTGTGGTGAAGAGTTAAAAAAATCATCATGTACTTAAACAGAAGGTCTGAAGTCTCGTCCCACCTAATGAGTTAACTGTTACAGTGCATGCTGTGATATGAAGCTCATAAACAGTGAACAATAACATGGAATAGACAGCTCACATGTTGTTAAATTACAGATGTATAAAAAATACTAAAAATTAGTGAAAAATTATTATAATTTTCCAGAGTCGAAGGTAATGTCTTCAGACGTCTTGTTTAGTCTGACCAACAGTCCAAAACCCAAAGATATTCAGTTTACTATGATGCAGGACAAAAAAAGTACCAAAGTATCACATTTGAGAAGCAGAAAACATCAAATATTTGGCATTTTTGCATTAAAATAATGACTAAAACAAATATTTGATTATCAAAATAATTGTGGATTAATCAACTAATCATTGCAGCTCTAAAACCAGTTCCGGTGCTGCTAAAGCACCAGAACTGGTTTAGTCCTGCATCAGCACCAAGCATCACAGTTACAATACCACAAGTAAACTGGAGGAAACTAGCTAGGGTACATTGTGATAATGCAGTGAAATAAACATTTTTAAAAAAATCTGTATTGGCTGACAAAGCCTTGAAAATGACCAGTTATTGATAAAATATTGTTTGAGTATTACTAAGGATCGACTTTAAGTTCACTACTATTTTTCCTTTTCACTGTGTGCAGGTCAACCGAGGTGTCGCGCAAGAAGAAGCAAGCTGAGAAGAAGCAGACGGGATCCAAGATCCTTGTGCGCAACGTCCCCTTCCAAGCCACAGTCAGGGAAATTCGAGAACTCTTCTGGTAGCGCATACACACACACACACACACACACACACACAGCTATTTTATTCACACTATGTGGAGCGAGATTATTTAGTAATACAATGATTTCTTTCCTCTGTCTCAGTACATTTGGAGAGCTGAAGACAGTCCGTCTTCCAAAGAAAGCTGCTGGTTCAGGGAATCACAGAGGTTTTGGCTTTGTTGACTTCCTCACTAAACAGGACGCTAAGGTTTGTGTGTTCTGTGAGCTTTATGCAAAGTGTTGAGGAAATGTAGTGTCTTTATATATTAAAGTTAACAGTATTATGATCATAAATGCTATACCTGTTTCTGTACAGAAAGCATTTGCTGCACTGTGCCACAGCACTCACTTGTACGGCAGACGCCTTGTGCTGGAGTGGGCTGATGCTGAGGAAACGGTGGAGACACTGAGACGGAAAACAGCGGAACATTTTCACGGTAAATTTTACTGTTTTTTAACAACCTGCAGAATATGATCCATGAAATGAAAATAACTCATTGACGTACTCATTTTTATCTCTTTATCTGTGTCATTCATTGTCCATGTCAGTGGTCGCCAAAAAGCAACGAAAAGCAGAAGTGTTGGAGGGAATTATGGAGAAGATGGAAACTGATGGGGATGTGGAAGATTGATATCCCTGAATGCTGTTGTTACCATGGAGACCATTACAACACCCGGACCAGCGCTCCTGCTGTGTGAACAGGACTGTGAACTAAATGTGGATCTGCATGGATGTGCAGAAGGAGCAGCTCAAAATTAATTTATCAGCTAGTCAAAGTGTTGTAGAACTTTAAAAACCTGGATTACTTACATTACAGATGTTTTGTATAGAATGATGCCACAAAGATACAAGATGGAGTTCATGTCAGTTTTTTATATAAAACTTTATTTCATGATTTTAAAGCTGTACCTGTTATGGCTCATGTTTGGTGTGTTTGTGTGTGTAACTGATAAAGAGCAACAGAAAACACGTGGTTAGATGACTGTACTGACTGCAGTTGTGATCACGTGACTAGTCATCAGTATTATCACATGACTTGTTCGTGTAAACATGGCGTCCAAGCTCTGCAAGATGTCTGTTTACGGAGGGTTTGCAGCCGTTTTTAAGGTTTTAGTAGTTTTAGGAATTTTGTACATTAAGTGTGAGTTTGCCGGAGCTGAAATACGATCAGCTGTGATTGATAAACAAAGCGGGCAGTTGTCTGTCTTAGAGGAATACCGAGAAGATTTTGTAGCTTGGGCGAATTTCACTGATGACATTAAAACATCGGGGTGAGTTGATTTCAGGTTTTACTGTCCTTGAGCTGCAGGACTCTGAAGCTGCTGTTACAGGCCTGAAATATGAAAACTTTCTTCTTGTGCGGACTCTTGTAGCTCTGCTATTCGAGGAAGCCGCTAATATGACCGTGGAAACCTTTAATAACTTATGATGTTAAGACTGTAACTATCTTTTAATACATCGAGGAATTTTCCCATTAATCGATTTATCGTTTAGTCTATCACAGTGGTTCAAGGACCCTTAAACTGACAAATTAGACCATGGACCCCCATCTGACAAGACTTTTACTTTTAAATGTTTTATTACAGAAAGTGTATGAAACACATGACCAAAATAGTCTCACGATCAGTCATTGTGTTACTTATGGATGACATTATCGTGAAAATAAATGTCTCCCCTTTCGCTGGGGACCCCCTGGAACCCCCTCAAGGACCCCCACTTTGAGAACCACTGGTCTAAAATACACTGATGATACATAAACTTATTAGAAAGGCCTGTAACAGTTTCCCAGAGTGACTGACTGCTTGTGTTACTGTGAAACCTAAACATACTGAATTATATGAACAACATCACAGCTGAGGATCAGAGCCAGTTTGGCATTTTCTCCTGATATTTGATGCAAATGTTGATTAAATTTCTGACTTGTTTTAGCACTTAATTTAGTTTTACTTTCATTTTGCATTTATATATGAACAACATAAGAACAGATTGCAGAACTGACGCATGTAAAATGAAAGGTCAAGACAGCCATAGGCTCTAGTGCACCCCTCTGCCAAAATGAAGAAGAAAACTATATTAAAACTTGATTTTTAAAAAACATATAAATATACCTCAAAATAAGAGACAACTTAAATAAACAAGGCAATGCAGCACTAATCACCAGACATTAATTACATGAAGAAAAAAAGACTTATATACAGGAAGATAAAGCAAGACTGAGTGTAATAACCAAATGATAGACTAAATCGATTAGACACCATGAATTAAATGTAAGGACATTTATTTAAAAATGTTGTTATGATAGCCAGCGTTTAATAACATATGTAGGCTGTGTAGGTCAATATCTGTGCACCATGATATCTCAGGAAATACTGGCCATGTCTGGCATTGCAAAAAGGAATTAGGAAAATGCATTACTGTCTTCAGTTGATTATGTCTGTTGCAAAATGTAGAATAGAGTTTGTCTTACTAGTTATTGGTACACATTTGGCCTTCTAACATCATCTCACCTAAAATATGGACAATTACGATGTTCTATATATATATATATGTGTGTGTGTGTGTGTGTGTGTCTGAGTGTCATAGAAATATGACAATAAATAAAAAATAAATCACCCAAACTTTCTTGAGCCTGCACACAGATGACATGTTGCTTTTCTCTCGCTGATTTACATGTGCACTCATTTCAGCTGGTCTTTCTTGGAGATCACTACCAGCAGTCAGTACAATGACAGCATCCAGGCTTATGCTGCCGGTGTAGTGGAGGCTGCAGTCACATCCCAGGTCAGCCTCTATCACCAATCCTCAGGCGTGGTCGTGCTTCACTTTTGACTCATTTACTCACTTTTCATTCCAGTTAATCTAAGGGCTTGTTGTGTATGTTTGTCGTAGCTCATCTATAAGCACTGGATGAACACTCTGATTGGTTACTGTGGACCCTTTACGAGTGACACTGGTTACTGTAAACGCCTCCAGGCTTTCATCACAACCAATCTGCAGTGGGTTCAAGAGCAAATCAAGGAGCAGCCAAGTTCACCCTACTGGTACCAGGTACTAAATATGTGATTGTTGTAGAAAAAAGTCACTCCAAAGCACAGGAATTATGAATAATAATTACATTAACAATTTGAAGCCCCTAGAAATAACTTCTCTTGTTTTTTTGCGTGTCAGGTGCAACTGGCGCTGCTGCAGCTGAAGGGTCTGGAGGACAGCTACAACGATGCGCTGTCATTTCCAACAGGGCCGTTCTCCCTCAACCCATTTGGCTTCCTGTAAGCAGATATACAAGTTTTCTAATAAAAACAGATCTCTCCAATGCTCCTCAGATGACCTTTCCTCTTGCTCTTTCCAACCCAGACTCTTCCAGCTGGGCGGGGATCTGGAGGACTTGGAATCGGCTCTGAACAAGTCTAGCCAAACTCGACCCCTTGGGTCCGGCTCTTGCTCTGCTCTCATTAAGCTGCTGCCAAACAATAAGGAACTGCTGGTATCACATGACACCTGGAACAACTACCAGTCCATGCTGCGCATCATGAAGAAATACATCTTTGCCTTCAAAGTTTCTCCTTTAGGTAGTTTAGTGATGCAACTGTTATTTACGGTGCCTTTAAAATTTCACTGTTTTAATAGGTGATTTTTATTCACACCATGTAAAAGTTTTTGTTTTTGTATTTTATATTTTATATTTGCAACTTGTATTTTGTGATTGTAGTTCATTTTGATCACTTCATAGAGATCTGTTTCACTTTGACATTAAAGTGTCTTTTTCTGTTGTTCAGTGTCAAAAAAGCCACATTGAATCTACTTTGATTCAGAGTTGCAAAGAAATAAAACATGAACACTTCCAAGCGGGTGAAAACTTTTTATGGGCACTGTAAATTAAACCTTACATTAAACTGTAAGACCTTCAGGTTTTCAAAAGCCTATTTAAAGGTGCTTTAAGTTATTATTATGACTTGTGGCTACAGGCAAATCTAACCTTATTCTGTGCTCTTATTTTTTTTTTTTTCTTTTAGACAATCTTCTTCTTCCTGGAGGAACTCAGGCATTCTCATCTTACCCTGGATCCATCTTCTCTGGAGATGACTTTTATATCCTGAGCAGTGGCTTGGTGAGAACACTTTGTACCTGATGTGACAGAGTTGACTGTTAATGATTCGGAAGAATAAACTACAATATTTAAAGGTGTTGCTTCTTAATTGTAAATTGAAGATGTCTGGATGAAAGACAAGACTATACTATAATATTAAAGCAACATAAGACAATATAAAAATACATTTAAATTACAATTAAAAAGCATTAAATTGGAAATAAAAAATAAGCTAAAATAGAATAAGGCAGATAAAACAGGAGAGTAAAAGTTACAGTGCAGTGTAAGATATTAACCCCCAAATTTGATTTAATAAAAGGCAGCGACAAACAGAAAAGAACTGAGAGTTGCAGCAGACCTGCAGTTTTCTGGGAATTTATTCCAGATATGTGGAGCATAAAAACTGAACGCTGCTTCTCCATGTTTAGTTTTGACTTTGGGGACAGAAAGCAGACGAGTCCCAGACGACTTGAGAGGTCTGGATGATTCATAACAGCAGATCAGAAATGTATTTTGGCCCTAAATTATTCAGTGCTTTTTTAAGCCAACAGCAGCATTTTAAAATCAATTCTTTGGCAGACAGGAAGCCAGTGTAAAGATCTGAGAACTGGAGTGATGTGATCCACTTTCTTGGTCTTAGTGAGGACTCGAGCAGCTGCAGCTGTCTGATCAATATTTTTAGATAGACCTGTAAAGACACCGTTACAGTAGTCGAGTCTACTGAAAATAAATGCATAGACGTGTTTTTCCAACTCCTGCTGAGACAGAAGTCCTTTAATCCTTGATATAATATTCAGGTGACAGTAGGCTGACTTTGTAATTTTCTTAATGTGGTTGTTGAAATTCAGGTAAACAAAGGTTTCCCTGTTCTTAATCTATTTTGTGTCTGCAGGTTACCCTGGAAACCACCATTGGCAACAGCAACCCTGATCTGTGGCAGTTTGTTCAGCCCTCGGGACAGGTCATGGAGTGGCTGAGGAACATCGTGGCAAATCGACTGGCTACTACGGGCAAGCAGTGGGCAGAGATATTCAGAAAGTACAACAGCGGAACGTGAGTTTCACACATTATCACCACTTTGTCTAGAAGTAATCTTCCGAGCAAGTTCCAGGCTTGTCTGACTGCTGCCTGATGCCCTTGTGTCCAAAATTCCTCATGATGATAAGATTATCTGAGACCTGAAGCTGTCATGTGGATTTACAGTGTTTCAGTAAAGGAAGAAAAAGGAGAGACTATTTATAGTCAGCCATCACATGTGAAGTCAGTTGGCTCATCAAGACAGTGTTTCTTGTGAAATACATGAATCAGTTACTTTAACATCAATTGTCATGGATCTCTGATTAAAAGGTCAAAGGTTAAAGGTTGTATGTTCAGTTTGGTGTGTGTGTGTGCGTGTGTGTGTGTGTGCATTGTAGGTACAACAACCAGTGGATGATTGTGGACTATAACCACTTCACTCCAGGGAAGACTGACATTAATGAGGGTCTCTTTGTCGTGCTGGAGCAGATTCCGTAAGTCTTAATTACTATTATTTCAGCATTTCTATTGAAAACTATTATAATTGATAAGCCTGTCACTTAAAATAAGCTTTTCTTACATTTTTATGTTTTAATGCCACAGGGGAATAGTTGTTTACAGTGATAAAACTCAGGAACTGCTGAAGAAAGGGTACTGGGCAAGTTACAACATACCGTAAGTATCCACTTTAGAAACAGGTTTTTTATGTGAACTTATACTGTAAATTACATATGTTCTAATTGTGTCATTTGTAAAATGTTCCTTCATGCTTGAATGTAGATACTATGAGGAAATATTCAACGCCAGTGGCTGCAATAAGCTGGTGGAGGAGTATGGCCCGTGGTTCTCTCTGGACCAGAGTCCTCGGGCTCAGATATTCAGGAGAGACCAGACATCTGTCACAGATGTGGCTTCAATGGTGCGCCTCATGAGGTAAAGTCTGCATGTCGCACAACTTCGATGTGGACATTTCTGTCATATGCTGGACTGATTCTTATTATGCAAACGATCTTTCTTAAACTTAAGATGAAGATTTTGTATTTCCATATGCCTGGTAATCTCAATTCCATCCCATCAGTTTTATTTATGAGCTGCAGTGTCTCTCCTCAGATATAATAACTTCAAGGAAGACCCATTGTCACGGTGCGAAGGCTGTGATCCACCTGCGAATGGAGAGAATGCTATCTCGGCCCGCTCGGACTTGAACCCAGCTAATGGCACATACCCATTTGGTGCCTTAAGACAGAGATCACATGGAGGAACCGACATGAAGGTTTTTATCCTTCTTATTTCATTTCTCACCATCACCATCCATCCATACTTTAATCTTTCCTCCTCCCTGAATCCTTTCTGTGTGTTTTCCTTGAATGAAAAAGACTGTGAGACGTTATCTGACACATTGTGTGTGTTCTGTGCAGATGACCTCCTACGAGATGTTCCGTCAGTACGGTATGGTGGCAGTGAGCGGGCCAACATGGGACCAGGTGCCACCCTTCCAGTGGAGCACTTCCCCTTACAAAGACCTGATTCACATGGGTCATCCTGATACTTGGGCATTCAAGCCTATAAAAGTCACCTGGACTCCTTAATTGCTATCATGCTGTAAATGTAAATACTGCCAGCTGCTGTTGGAAGATTTAACAAAGGGAAATGGTACTATAAATCAGTGTGGCATGACAATTAAGAACACAAATGTGATGTTATTGATTCTCAGAAGACAAGCGATGATATTCTGGCAGTATTACAGTATTGCACTATTTGCTTGCTAAAAGCACAGAAGATTAAAGCGAGCTTTGAATGTAAGGCAATATTACCAAGAACAACTTAACAACCTTCCTGTTGTAAAATGAGAGTTTCTATGTCAGATTTATATCTGATGTTCTTTTGTTTTTAAGATTTTAATTTCTTATTTTAATTATTAAAATGTAAATTCCATTTGTTTTGTTTCTGATGGCTTATTGAGTTATTTGAGTTGTAAAATGTTTCCACAGACCTTTCCTTTGAGAAATCACTGAGTATTATTGTTGATGCAGCTTCAAAAGTTCTGTCACAGAAAAGGCAAATCTCATGATAATGAGTTAAATCATTTTTTAGTAATTCTGATATAATACATTTTATGATTTGTTGTCATTTTAAAAAATGTTTTCTAAATAAACAGTGATGATCATTGTCTTTTTTTTAATAATGTGGAACTGTTGCTCTGTTTTAGTATTTGGTCAATAGTAGTTTTGTTTAGTGTTACAATGTGGGCATTTAAAAGATCTATAAGATATTCTTTACAGGAGAAATCCTTCCCAGTTAAAGGATAGGTTCACAGTTTTTCATCAGGTGTCCATATGAACAGTGAAAGAGGTTTTCATTTGTCATGTTCATACTGGCTATTAAAGATCCCCTTCAAATGTGCTCTCAGTTTAAATGATGGGTGCCAAAATCCACAGTGTGTCCACACAGTCATTTTGTACAAACATGCATTTAACAGTTTATCTGTAGCTTATATGAGCCTTTAGCAGTTTGAGTTAGTCATATAAATGTGGATATCTGCCACATTTACAATCTTTTTACATCAAAGTCCCTCTTCGTGTGTAGATTTTCACTCCCATCACATTGTAAGTGCATTATAAAGGGATCTTTTAATAGCCAGTATGAATAGGAGGAATTATTATGGCAAGAAAAAACCAGTTTCAGTGTTCAGTTGGGCTCCTGACTAGTTTTAAGACAGACTTGAAAAATTGTGAACCCGTCCTTTAAGAAATCTAACCTAAATTACGAATGAACTGTACTGTATATGTTACGGCAAATTGTTGCAAAAAGACACGTCATTTTCAGTAATTACAGACCTAAATGTAACAATTTGAGTAACTTTTTTAATGTAACTTATACAGTAACTATTTATGTATTATGAGAGCTCTTATTATACATCCATGAACTACATTCACGCCACAGACTAGAGTGACGCCTGGTTGCTTGGCTACCAATCTTCGGTCACGTGACCCACGTCCTGCTAGCTGTCGTCATAGCAGTACATATTCGTAAACCGACAGCCCTGTCGTGTTGTTATCTTTGTGCTGCTTTAAGTGAACTTTAAACCTATTCAAATGTCGGGCTCCGGGCTCCATATGATCAAGACACGCAGGCACCATCGTATTTTATCAAAGCTGGCGACGTGATCAGAGAAGTTTGCTCAAATTCAAGGTATGAAGTTATCATTTAGCAACCTAGTTAGTTAGCGACATTAACGTTACATTAACGGTAACCCGTGGAGTCCGTTGGCTGATGTCGTAGACAAATGAACGTCTCCTGTTGCTCTGAAGTCTAGACTACATGTGTCAGCAGTAGTACTGCAAACATTTTATATTGATTTTAAGCGATTGTCAGAATAATTATAGAAGTTTAGCGTTAGTGTCTGAATATCAACAAACCCGTACAGAAAAGTCCCATTACCTACATAGTTCCTAAAGGACTTCTTCACAACTGAAACACATTCCCCAGGGAAGTCATAACACATATGGCAACTTAAAGCCTGAATCAGCCAACAAATACTCAGCTGGATGTTACCGCGCTGAAAATAGAGTACATTTACCGGAAGAAATGTCTGAAGGTTAAAGTCTTTTGGGGATTACTCAGTGCTGCTGAAACACAAATTATCACAATCTTAAATAAAACCGTCCCGATCAACTGACTTCTGGTACAAATGCAGATATATTGACTCAGCGTTAATAGGTATTATCTGATGTCCACTAACAGGTTCCTACAACTGACCAAGTCCTTGAACAGCTGTCAAAACTGTAGTAACTGATATTAAGTGTTCCTCCTCTGCTTGCTGCATCCTAGGTTTATGTGTCTCTGATGATGGCTATCTGGCAGCCGGTGACCAATCTTAGAGATTATGTAACCCACAATCCTCCAGTGGTGACGTTTTTCGTGTGTATGTTGATTCTGGCTATCTCGTTCATCGGCCTCACTTCTTACAGCTCCACTCACACCCTGCCTAACCCTGACACAACAAAGGTAACGACTCCTTTATCAACATTTGTTTTGGAGAATGGAAGATGAAAATTTGGAAATTTGGAACTATATAACAACTATACAACAACTATATAACAAATATAAAAATCCCTTTCTGCTATTCAGTGATATGCTATCAGGTTAACTGATCATTCCAGGCCTTTTAAGAGAGGACATGTGCGCAAAGGAAGCATAATGTTGCACAGGCTGTGACTGTACATATGCATGCATTTGTGTGTGTGTGTCCGGTGCAAATCATACGCTTTATTCTTCCCTTAGGACTGGAACCATCTACTGTCCTCCTTATCACAGTTCCAGCTGTGTGTGAAAGCCAACGTGAGCTCAGCTGAGCTGGCCTCTCCAGCCCCCTTCCCTCTTATGGAGCAGGAAATACATAAAGAGACTTCAGTTAACTCTACAAAGACTCCTTCAGTTAACTCTACAAAGACTCCTTCTGTCACCAGTTTGCGTCTCAGGGTCCCTCTGGTTGTGACTAACAGCTCAAACAGTGGCTCCCTGAAAGACCTTGATCTGCACACCACCTTGAATGCTAGTCAGCTAAATCTTGGAGGTTGGTATTTCAGTGGATTGGTTTTGTCGTGAAATAAAGTAAAGTGTGTATAGCCATACATTCTCACCTATGAGAGATTGTTTCACTCCTCAGGCAATGAGACTGTCAGTGTGACTCTAGACATTCTGTCTGAAAATGATACGGCGTACACCTGCCTTACGATACGTGCCCCAACAGGCCTCCTGCCCATGAGCCCGTGAGTTCATTCACATTATAAAGCTTCCATAATTCAAATCATCAAGTACTTAATTACCTAAAATTAATGTATGTCAACTCATATATTAATTATTTTTGTGTGTTTTTATGTGCACACTGTATACTTTGGTGAAGACGTCCCCCAGAGTGTCCTGCAACTGTGAAAAACATTTCACCCATACATGTGGAAGCAAGCAACAAGCCTACAGCATCGCAAACCTGCTACAGTTTACACTCCAAGAATGACCCTACACTCACAGTCATGTTAACAAGGGTACAGTGTGGCACACATGAACAACACGACCTGCTCAGCTATACTACAGAGGCCCTTTTTTTTACAGACAGTTTATACTCTATTTTTATTCTTTAGGAGGAACAGAGTCTGGCAGAGCGACATCTTTTGGAAGTCAGTGTGTGTCTGCTTGGAGTTTGTTTCATACTCTGTTTAGCTGTTAGTCTCACACATTCACAGACACGCCGCTACCATTGGAATGGACTAGATCTACAAAATGTAAGTAATTTCTTAAATTACTAACAACGGGCAGTTCTTGACCACTTTGTTTTGTTTTGTTTTTTAATCTCTGACCATTATAACATTTAGTAATTTTGATATGTGTAACCTAGAGGGTGATACCAGTATTTAATAGTACTATACATTGAAAATATTTTATAGCTTATATGCTTTTGAGAATGGTTGTGTTCAGAGATGGTTAAACCTAACTTGATTACTTATTTTATTTGCAGGAGCCTTTGATCGACCCCTGAATATTTTCATCTACTGAAAAATGAAGAAATCAGACAGTGGTTGAGAAAGAAGAGCAGTGTATATCAGTAATTAAAGTGGGCACCCCGATGATTTTACACATGAAAACTTGCTAACATGTCATGGGGAGCACTACTCAGCCAGTGAAACCGTATCTGTCGCTCTAGAGGAGGCTGAGAAATGAACCCTGGTGATGTCATCGGGGTTACCTCGGCTTGGGCTTGGAGACTACATATTTATGTAGGATGCAACTATTTTGGAGCTTGACTCATACTACGGACTAAAAGTCAAGCTATTTCAGCTTCTGCTGCATCAATTCTGACCATTTGAATCCACCTCTCACAAGTCTTCTAACTTTACTAAGTCACTTGAACATCCTTTTATATGAGACTGAAATAATACATGACAAAAAACACTTGAAGTGAAATGTGGTCACAGAGAAATGTGCTCATGATAAAGAAGGAGTACTGTATATTTTTCTAATGGGACCATAGTGTAAAGGGAACAAGTCATCAAATTGTAATGCCCACAGTGTTGCCTGTAGTGTATTATAGGTTTTATTTGCTTTCTGTCAACCTGCCTTGTCTACTTCATCTTCCTCATTTACAAAAATTACTACCAATAATATGCAGGACATTAATTTATTGCATTCAGCTATGAGTGAGAGCAATAGCTTTAATATAGTGAGAATGTGAGAATGAGAGTGTTTCGGGTCAAAATAATAATAACAATATTCAAATATTTTTTTAAACTGTCAAAACAGTAGGATAATTATATGCTGTATTCTTTTCAGCAGATGTTTTTATTTCTACATTTTACTGGATCCAAGGTATCTTGGTATACCAGGCTTGATTGCCTGTCTGTTTTGTAACATTAAAATTTGCTGTCTTCAAACAACATTTTCCCAGCAATAGCAGGAAGGGAACATTGATGATGAAAAATAAGTACTATGCTGAAACTGTGAATCCATCTTGGGAGTAAAAAAACTTTACCTGAAGTGTCTTTACCAAGTAATCCATTTCATTTGTGGTTCTGCCAATGCTCGTGTCTTAGCTTGATACAGACATACGCTACTTCTTACAATAAAATGTTTTACAGTAATCACAGTTACTGGTGTCACTCATGAATTACAATTAACTGTTCTTCAGCAAGCTGGAGAAAATTTTAATAAAACAGTTTTTGGACTTGAGGACTCTCAATACAAAGGGTTTGGAGATCTGAATTTTGATTGTGGCTTTAATGTTTGTTTTGGAGGTGTAGACCAGAGATATTTGGTATGTGAGCTTTTTAAGAACAAATTGAATATATAGTACCTTTTCTGTTGATTATTGCATTTTTAGGGATTAATGTAGTTTCCCTATATTCCTAGCTGAAGTTGATTTTTATTATTTTCAGTGCAGTATGGAAATCAACTTGCAAAGACTTGACATTTCCTTTAAATCTCTTACAGTGAACATTATGATTGGAGCTTTCTTTGTCAAAATCCACTTATTGTGCAAAAATTAACAAAAGGGCAGCAGCATTGCCAAAAATTTAAAAGGATTAAAAATTGATTGACAACAAAATTTGGGGTATTGATGTTTTCTGACACTGTTGACATCATTAATAAGATAAGATATAGTTTATTATTCCCTTAGGGCAATTATTTTTAGGATTAGAGTTACTGCATCACAGAACATGTATCTCCCAAATATACTTATATACATACATAGTACACATATACATAGCTTACATCACTCATACAAAAAAACAAAACCACAACAGTACCAATATTAATGGCAAATGTAACAGTACAGCAGGCCTATATTGTCAATGATGAGTTGACTAACGCACAAGAAACTGCTTCCCTTATGTGAGTCAGTGTTTTCAGTAGTACGTGTACTACTGTAACTGTTATGGTCTGAAAAGTACTTTAATTCAATTCAATGAGTCCAAGAAACGTCACACGTCGATGCACCGGTATGTTACCTTGCCTACGTAGCAAGCTCTCTGCTCCAATCATCGTTCAGAACCCTCACATGATGCTTTGCTATTGGCTGGGGATGGAAAAATAGAGGCGGGGTCTCTGCAGACTAGAGAAACCAACGTCGAAGTGGTTGGATGTTTTCGCGGCCTGTCGGACTGTTTCATGCTGGGAACAAGGAAACGTAACGTTACAAAGTGTTTATTTCTCCTCGAGCGAATCATTACATTAGCGAGAAGCCAATACAAAGTCGCAGTCATATGAAAACGGTCTGCCAAGCCGGTGAAAATTACTTTCAATACGACTAACGTGTGCTGCATGTCTACAACGTGAAGCTAACGTAGCTACCGTTACCTCATAAAACAGTGTAGAAGATGCTAATGTCCGCTAGCTCGCTATGTTAGCCTAACATTAAACGTTAGTAACAGTTGGTGCATAACGTCTGAAACGTTTACACCACACGCTCTTCGCTAAAGATGACTTGGCCTCACTTCACAGACGCTTAGCTAACTTAGACCAGTAGCAGACTTCTGTGTTACAACATAACCGTCAGTGTATTCATAGCCAACTCTGTGCCTAAAGACGCTCTTAAATATTTTGTTAATCCCAAACAGGCCTCCAAGAAACCTAGGCTTTTAACAAGCGTGAGTGTTTTACCTTGTGCCCCAGGGCTTGTTTTCAAGCGTCCATGTCAGCTGATGTCAGAGGTGTATCAGTTCGTAGGGCACTGAGGTGGACAAATGCGCAAGACCTGTGATGGTTTTGTCTTTCCTTGTTTTAGGATGAAAGCTCTGGACTAAAGCTCGGTGGGTCAGGAAATAATACAAACAGGAGATCAGGAAGGGAGCGGGAAATCATTGTGAGTGGCCATGGCCTACTCTAGCTACAGCAACCTGAGCAGGGCTCAGCTTACCTTTGAGTATCTGCACACAAACTCGTAAGTACCAACGTGCTGGTGTTCAATATGTGCTTATGAACTTGATACTGCACAAAATTGTGATGAAAGAAGTGAAAGTGAAAGGAGAGGAGAATTTACTTCATTGTGTGACAGCAAACGGTACTTTAATGGTGTGTATTATTTGGGGAATGGAAGATAAATATATATTACATGTATTAAATGAACAATTATTTATGCTGGAGTTATGCTAGTCATTAAAGTTCATGTCAAGAGTGCAAGAAATTTCACATCACAGCTTTTGCTTTACAAGTATATGAGTCAGTGATGTATTAGATAAATGGATAAATACTTTATTTATCCCAAAGGGAAATTAAAATGCCACAGCAGCCACCCGACGCAAATCAAAATACAAAAACAAAGAGGCAAGAAAGGCAAAAGAAACACATGCTACTAAAGGCTAAATTATTCTGACACAGAGGAGGGGCATTGTGCAATGTAAGGGCAGCTGGCAGGAATGACTTCCTGCAGCGTTCTTTGTTTTACGGCGGAGCTGAAAAAGTCTCTTACTGTAGGTGCTCTGCTGTTTGACCAGCAGGTTATGGAGGGGATGTGACATGTTGTTTAACAGTTTGTGCAGCATCCTCCTTTCCACAACCAGCTCCAGTGTATCCAGAGGGGCCCTCAGCACCAAGCCAGTCTTCCTGATCAGTTTGTTCAGCTTGTTTGTGTCCCTGTCTTTGATGCTACCTGCCCAAGCAGATAGCAGCAAAGAATGTTGCACTTGTCACAACAGACTGGTGGACAATTTGTAACATCTTACTGCACACATTAAAGGACCTAAGCTTCCACAAGAAGTAGAGTCTGCTCTATCTTCCCACATTGCTTTTCCAGTGCAGTCTGTTGTCAAGATGGACTCCATATTTGTATCCCTCTACATCCCCTCCAAGAATGTTGTTTGGACTTTTGACTTTCAAATGTGATGGGATCCTTTAAGCGGTTGTCAGTGCCAATTTTGAAATGTGTCTGACAACACCAAATTTAGTGAAGTCTTGGTGTGCAAAAAAACAGAACAGGGTGAACTTGTGAATAGCTAGAAGTCACACTTGACACGAGTCATATACAGAGTAATGTGGTTTGCAACATTAACTGTCATGGATTTAAAAAGCAGTAGTAATATTATCTGTGCACTGCAGTGGGGAAAATGGAACCAAGGTCCTCTTTCATGTTATTTTTACAGAACAAGACAACCCAAACATTTTCTTTTGATGCAGCCTGACTGAACAACTGGGTCCATGTTTGAATGTGTAGTTGTGTTTCTAATCAACACATTTAGAAACTCGGATGACATCAGGCCATGACCTCATTTCCAATATCACATGCAAAGGTCCAAGAAAGATTTAACCACAAGTGTGTAACTGAACCTAGCAGGGTGTGATTCAGTCATTTACCAAGTCATATAGCTGGTTATGTGGGTAGTTTGTAATGGGCATTTGTCATTATTTTTGACACTTGATTAAATGGTGAAAAATGATGATAAATGATAATTTAATTTAATCCATAAGGTAAATAATTGTTAAATGCAGCCCAGAGAAGAGTATTGAATACTTGTCACTAAGTATAACTTATATTCAGTAGTGACAATTCCTGTCGTTCTTACTGTGTAGTCACAACAAACAGTGACGTCATTTTATTATAATATATTCAAATTGTTTCACTTTTTACATTTGTTCTGCCTTATAGGCTTGTCAGTAAAGCACTTTGAATTGCATGAACATGTATGAAAGGTGTTATACAAATAAAGTTTGATTGATGAGGCTCTAAGTACCATCTGAATGAGGACCCAAACAGATGGTAGTCTAAATATTCTTTGTGAGGATGTGAGACTGAGTTTATATATTGTTCATTGATGATCTATTTTTAAAATCTTTCATTTTACCGCTCTGTCTGTTTACATTGAGACATACAGTAGCTGTCATTAGATTTTATTAATATAGAGGTTGTGTAACTGATAAACAACCCCACACACCACATAATAGGGAGTTCAAATCTTGTCAGATCTTGTCCTCTTTCTCTCACCGGTTTGCCCAGTTAACTCAAGTTTAATGTCATTTGATTATTCAGCGTTTTATTGAATGAATGATGTTAATTGTCTGTTTTTAGGACAACTCACGAGTTCTTATTTGGAGCCTTGGCAGAACTTGTGGACAACTCGAGGTACACATGGTGATTTGAAACAAAATTGTGCAGCATGGGAATTGATATTGGCCTGATATCTTTCTTGTAGTAAATAGTCTCACGGTTTATTTATATATTTCACAGAGATGCTAACGCCACACGGATAGACATCTACACAGGTACACCTCAGAATAAAACACCCAGATTCACACACTGAAGCATGCACATCTATTTATTGCTCCTAACACTTCTGTCACTTTCCTGCCTTTCTGACAGAGAAAAGGCCAGAGCTGCGGGGCGGCTACATGCTCTGTTTTCTCGATGACGGTATAGGAATGGACCCCAGTAAGTGCCACTTTATCATCAGAGACAAGGCTAATGTTTAGTTCATAATTAAAGATATTTTGTGTGGTTCCATAACATGTGTCTTTAAGATATTTTCTGCTGATGAATGTGTTATTGTTGTAGAAATATGATGCTGAGCACCTTTTTTTAATAGATGAGGCAACCCATGTCATTCAGTTTGGAAAGTCAAACAAGAGATCACCTGGATCCACTCAAATCGGCCAATATGGAAATGGACTGAAATCGTAAGATCTTTTATAAATTCTTGTGTCATTATGACATTACGCAGTTGGTACACTTGTGTTTGAACAATTTCACATAATTGAAATGTGTGTGTTTCCACAGGGGCTCTATGCGTATCGGGAAAGACTTCATCTTGTTCACAAAAAAGGGCAACACACTGACTTGCCTTTTCATGTCAAGGACTTTCCACGAAGAGGAGGGACTGGATGAGGTCAGAGCTGTTGAATACAGGGTGTCACGCTATATATAATTTGGACAAAGTGAACAAACTCGCTTTGCATCGAAAACTTTGTAGTTGGCAAGACACACATAAGCAGTTAAATCTGAAGCCATATCTTTATATCTTGTGGAGAAGACGGCCTCCACTGCTGCATGTATGTTCAACAGACAACGTGTATATCAGGTTGTTGTTTCTAAACAAGACGAGCAAGACATGATGGGAAATGAGTCAGGAGGCCATTTCATTTGATGAGGTTTCGCTTTTCCTTCATATCATGTTCTGCCTCTCCCAGCAATGTAAGCTATAATTAACCGTTGCTGTTATAATGTACTCTGACTACTTTTCTTGATAATTATTTGCTTATTTGTGAGGCTTTATTATAAAGAGAAACACACTTGCTTGGTAATGTGCATTATGTGTGCACGCATTTTTCCTTCCACATGCAGTTACGCTGTCTGGAATCAAGTATATTATAAAACTACTTATGTTGTGACTGTTGAGATGAATCAGGAGTTTTTCCTCAATACCACTAGTATCATCTACCACAGCTATCTTTTGTGGGACTTAAGCTACTCAGACATCTCTAAACTTGTATACTTAAGTGTTATGATCCTCTGTCTTCAGGTGATCGTGCCTCTCCCCTCCTGGGACCTGAAGACCAAGGAGCCACTGACCTCTGACCCAGAGAAGTACGCCATAGAGACTGAGCTGATCTTCAAATACTCACCTTTTAAAAATGAACAGCAGTTGATGGAGCAGTTCAACAAAATAGAAAGTAGCAGTGGTGAGTATATGCATGTGTGTCTCAGTGATTAATTTAATACAATTTCATGGTGACTCTTTTACGTAAAACAGATAACTTGCCATTTTAAATAAAGACCGACATTTTCTTAAATATATCTTTGTTTTTCCTAAAGCTTTAGTGTTGGGGATATTGATTGTGATGCTTACATTTGTGTTATGTGAAAAGGTACTCTTGTGATTGTCTATAATCTGAAGCTGATGGACAACAGAGAACCAGAGCTGGATGTGGAGACAGATCACCAGGACGTACTGATGGCTGGGACTCCTGCTGAAGGAGTGTGAGTATAGTTGTTTGTTAAAATTTTATCATGGGATCACTGACCCATGGCCAAAAGGAATTATATTTTTCACATCAACTTCGTTATTTGTATGTACCAGACAATTTGGCAATGTACCAATGGCTGCACTCCTCTTACAGGAAACCAGAGAGGAGGTCGTTCAGGGCGTACGCTGCTGTTTTGTACATCGACCCACGCATGAGGATTTTCATACAGGGACATAAAGTCAGGACCAAGAGACTGTCCTGCTGTCTTTATAAACCAAGGTAATATAACAATGCACTGCTTCTGTAACTGATATATTCCAGTGACAAGACTTTCATTGGCAACCTTGTTTTATTTTTAGGGTTTATAAATACTCATCGACTCGTTTCAAAACACGTGCTGAACAAGAAGTCAAGAAAGCTGATCATCTCGCTAAGATCGGTGAGTCAGTGTTGAACTGGGTTTATTAATTTACGTTTTGCTTGTGGCGCTCTCATAAGTTGACTCTGACAATTTATGTCATTTATTTCAGCGGAGGAGAAAGCCCGAGAGGCGGAGAGCAAACGGTTGGCCTTGGAGGCCAGATTAGGAGAGGACCTGTCAAAAGAGTCACGGGTAAGCTGAAGAGGATCTTCTGGTTGGTTTGTCAGTTGCAAAACTCAACATGTATGTAAACAAGCTTTTAAACCAAAACTGGCATACACTGAATTTTGTCTAAGAATAATTGTAACCCCTCAACCTTAACCCCACGATAAACTAAGGTTGGGATTAACGTTGAGATGAGAAGGGTCAGTAGTGGGAGCAAACCTGAGCTAACAGTGAGACTATTTCATGATGTAAATGTTAGAGCATCAAAGGCACTATTATCCCCCCGGTGTTTCGGCCTAAGCTGTTTAACAGCCAAAAGATTTCAGTCTAATGATCTAAGACATCTGGAGGAGACTTGAGAGGTTGAAGGATGTGAAATATACAAAGGGGCCAGCCCGTTAAGTGTACTGGAAACCACTGAAGAGAGCTCAGCATTGGCAGCAACATTTTGGACACACTGCGGCATGACAGCAGTTTTTTCTTTGTGTTTTTGTCTTCTTTTTTTAAAGCCACTTTAAAGCTTGTGATATATTTATATCCCTTTTTAAGTGTTATAATGCCTGTGCTGATGTCTTACTGATGTCCTCCTTCTCTTCTTTCAGGCAATTCTGAGAAAGGTTCAGGATTCAGCCATGATGCATCGACAGGATGCTGACATGAAGAAAAGGATCCTAGAAGCCAAACAGAAGTATGATAGACAGAACCCAATTTATCAGATTTATAGATTTGCGGATATTTAAAGTGATGTTTTTGCTAATGGTTAGATTGATTATTATTTACTCACAAATTTAATTTGAATCCAATAGGCAGAGCAACAGTGGTCAAAAAGAAAAAGCAAGCTATGAACAAATACTGATTGTCTAAATAACAAATGCAGAGGTGAAAACAAAGTCAAAGTTGAACCAGTAAATATTTCTGGATGTTTGCAATGGACAATTTGTGTAATATCCAATACAATTTATGTCCACATGTGACACCCATGTTGTTGAAAAAGGTCATTTGCACAGAGACCATATTTAAGCAAGCAGCCTCAAACCTACAGTTATTGTGCCAGTGATGTCAACAGCAGTAATTTTTCTTGACATGGTGGCTTGCGGTTCATGATCTTTTAAACCAAGGTTCAATTTGTTCTGTTTTTGTGTGTATGTTAAAGGAATAGTACCTTGTGCACTCCAAAAGATGCTCTTTACCTGGCTTTATCTATTTTCCATCAGTCTCCTGTTCTTTCTTCTCCCTCAGAGCATTAAAGGAGCCAAAGGAGCTGAATTTTATATTTGGAGTGAACATTGAACAGAGGGACCTGGATGGGATGTTTGTATACAACTGCTCTCGTCTCATCAAGATGTACGAGAAGACAGGACCCCAGCTGGAGGGAGGCATGTGAGTAATGTGCACACAGATAATGAAAAGTATGAACGTTTGAATGACTGAGAAAGACGTTTTACAATAATGTGGTTTGTGTGTATGTGTTTTAGGGCCTGTGGGGGTGTGGTTGGAGTAGTGGATGTCCCATATTTAGTTCTAGAGCCTACTCACAACAAACAAGACTTTGCAGATGCTAAGGAGTATCGACATTTACTGAAATCCATGGGGGAACATCTAGCACAGTACTGGAAGGACACTAACATTGGTGAGTTTGTCTGAATTGCCGCTTTCCCCTTTGTTAGTAACACCTGACCTGCACAGTTCAAATAAGAAGTACAACCAGGTTAGTGACTGCAGTACTACAGTCAATGTCATGGTATTAATATAATTCTGCTCCAATTGCTTGAAATGTGAAAGCCCTGCTCAGGTCAGTCAATATCCAGTATGAGACTGTGATAGTATTTTATTTTTCAATTTTTTTTTTGCTTTGGGTAGTAACTGAAAGACAGAGATCCTGAGCTTGTTAGATCAGCCGCACTTATGTGCTTGACTTTGGGGAAACTTGTAATTTGCATGGACCACACGCCCACATCAAATTCACTCCCATGGTAGGGCACAGTGCAGGTATCTCAACAGTATGGAAATGCAGCAGTAGCTTTTGCTTATCTTGCCACCATCAAATCTTGATGGCTGAGTTGGGCCGAGGTGTGGCTTCTTTAAATGAAGAGGAGCTGGTTAAAGGCTTCAGTATGATTCAAAGGAAATGGGTCATACAATGTGTCGTTGTCTGACCATGTAAAGACAAAAGTGTTAATAGCTGTTTCAAATTTCCACACTCAAAGTTGTGGTGAAAAGCCTGCGATGACAGCCTCTTCCTTGCTGCATCACAATGCCTCCCTGAGATCTCTTAATGAACTTGTGTCTTTTACGGTGAGGATGATGACGCACACTTTCAGACATTGTTTCCTTGAAGGCATTCATGCTGTTGCATTTGGTCACACACACAGAAATAATGGAAATAGTTGTGAGAAGAATGAAAAAAGAGACAAACCTGCCTACTTTCTTTAGTCGTGTTTGGACTGAAAACATCCCTGCATTAAAACAGTTAAGGGGGCTGCGGTGGTGGGAGCGTGTTGTTTAAGGTACCAGGAAGTCCAGTTGGAGTAACGTATTAATTAGCTTGAAGGCTTATCAGACACCAGAAACAGTGCACAACAGTTTGTTATACTCAAAGACAGGATTTTGCAACTCTGGAAATTTATCACAGCAGCCCGCACTTTATCTTTCATCGATTATCTGTTTCAGAAAGCTTTCAGACTCTGTCGAAGCATCCTGAGGCCTTAAGGGGATTTGACCCCAATCTGAACTTCAATCAATTTGATACAGATGGTATCAACAAGTCAGACATCAAGAGAGGGAGAGGCAGTGACAAAGTAATATTAAAGCTAGAGCAGAATTGTAAGTAAATGTGTTGTTGCAGCTGCAGTAAGAAACAAGTAGCAAAGAGTTCAGCTCAAAAATGCCCACTTCAAACTTTTACTTGCTGCTGTTTACCTTCTCATTCCCTTGAATGACAAAGTATGTCCAAACCTTTGACTGTTACATTATATATTTCATTTTAATAATATTTCTTTATGAAATGCTGAGTATCTGTATGTGTTATGCAGCTCAGAAAGGCATAGTGAAGTTCTGGGATGAGTTTGGATATCTGTCCGCCAGCTGGTCTGCACCTCCGTCATCAGAGTCAAGATACAAGAGACGCCGCGCCATGGAGATACCACTTACCATTCAGTGTGGTTAGTTACAGATAAGCACATACACAAAACATACAGTCACACATACTGTACCTCAACAAACCAACTTATTGCAACAAACTTACACTGACTCTCTGGTCCTGCTTTTCATTTTTAGATAAATGTTTAAAATGGAGAACACTGCCGTTCCAGATGGACGCCGTAGACAAACGCTACCCAGACAGCTGGGTGTGTCTGATGAACCCTGACAGCTCCCAGGACAGGTACACATACATGTGGTTTTATACTTCATGTCTATTAAAAGTGCAATTCATGCTATGTCATTTAGTTGAATTATTCATGTAGTGTTTCTACATATTATATATTGTATCATTGTCATGTGTCTATTTTGTGTTTTTAGATGTGACGCTCCTGAACAGAGACAGAATTTGCCATGTGGTGTTCTGAAGAAAGACAAACAGTCAGCTGAAGACAAACAGAAAGAGCTGACAGAGAAAATCAAACAGCAACAGGAGAAACTAGAGGCCTTGCAGGTACATCATCTATCTCTCATCTATGTCTCTGTCTCTCTTTGCTTTGTGTACATTAGGACATAATAGATTATATTTGCTTCTCTCAGAAAACCACAACCATCAAATCTGCAGCAGATCTGAAGAAGCTACCACTGGAAGTCAGCATGAAGCCAACAACAGAGAGCTCCTCTCAGGTACAAGCTCCTCATAGTGAATATATTTCAGGGTCAATACTCATGTAAAACCGAAAATACTGGTTTCAAGATCAGTTTAATGTAAGGAGTTTTCAGCACAAGTTCTGTTAACTTCCTACCTGCAGTGTATCTAAACATAGTATTAAAAATATTGAGTTTTTTATGATCACTAACCTACTTGAAGATGCTCACAACTATGATTCTCTGCAACACCGTCATAAATGCTAGCTGGAGGATGTGAAGCCAAACCTCAAATTGAAAACAGCTAAAATATAAAGTTTTGTATGTTTTTTTTTTTATATATATAGAGTTATATTGTGAAAGTGTAATAAAAATATTTGAATGTCAGTAACCTGCTTGACACATTTAATTGTGCCGCAAAAGCAGTTCAATATAAACAATTAAGTTTTTATTGAACAAACATCATCAACACTGCTGTTGATGATCTTGTTTTTAATTCTCCCACTGAAATGGTTCATTTTGTTTCTTCTCCTTTTCCCATGTTGTCGCCATAGGCAACTCGGTCTTCAGAGAGGTCTGTAACACGCCCGCGCTCCCCACCTCTCCCAGCTCACCTCAAAAACGCCCCTAGTGCCCCTCCATCTCGTGCCACTTCTCAGCGCCCCTCCCGGACATCTGCCCCTCCCCCTCCGCCACCCAAAGTCGAGCCATCCAGGTCCAGAGCTGCGGCAAAGCCTCCTCAACCTGCAGCAAAACCTGCACCCAAAGCTACTGCCAAAACACCCCCACCCAGCCGTGGCTCACGGGTAAGTTACAGGTTATAGGGGTATTCTGGTGGTCCCACAAAATACTGTATTAATGGAAGGCTTTGTTAGAGAAAGCTTAACGTCTGTGTTCTTCCATAGACACCTGCCAAAGCATCACCTGCCAAACCAGCAGCTGCTGGACAACGCAAGAGAATAATAGAGCAGGAGGACAGTGAGGAGGAGGAGGAGGAGGAGGAGGAGGAAGAAGAAGAAGAAGAAGAGGAGGAGGAAGAGGAGGAGAGCGAGGAGGAAGAACCACAGACAAAGAAATCTAAGATGGCTGCTGCTGCTAGTAACCGAGGGAAAGTGATAGAAAAGACCCCGCCTCCCAAACGTGGCAAGGTGGACGAGGTATGAACACAACACATTTCATTATAAATACATTAATAGCAAGAACAAAAGGTTGATATAGTATAAAAAACAGTAAACTAGATGTATAAAATGGAGCATTATCAACTACACAAACCATGCACGTGTCCATCTTAACGCTTTGAATCAGACTGTGTCTATCAGGCTGGGTGTGTGGCGCATTGTGCAACATGCTGTACAGACTCTGCTGTGAAGATGTGCGCTGTTTGTTTTTTTGCCGCTGCTTGTTGCCTTTCCTCCTCCAGTACCTCTTGTCTCCCAGCAGAGATTAACTTTCAGGAAATGAGTAAATGAAGAGGAGGCAGGAGTGAACAGAGCTGGTGCAGTTGTTAACTTGCAGCATCATAAATGTCTGCATCCATTACAAATGACGTGACAGTCACATGCTTAAATCCAATAGCTTATCTTGGAAAGAAGTTTCTCAAATATGTCCTGTTTTTTTTATTAGTATCTATACATGAAATAGCAGCAACTAACATGTAATAACATGCTACTCCATGTGTGCATATACAGGCTGTAACTATCTTTTGCATTTAGAGTGTTTTTATTTATCCTCTATGTTGCTGATCAATGGAGATACTCAGCTGTTTTAAGATTTACTGAACATTAAGACAGTGGCAAAGCTTAATTTAAAAACATTTTTTTAATGTCACTGACGCCCATAAAACTTTCAATTAAACTGCAGTGAGCACTGCTTTATTTGCTTCCTTCAGTATATGAATGGCTTGCAAGATGGTGACACTGAGATCAGTTTCAGACTCATAAAGTGAAGGAAATGAGGAAATGCAGGCACTCCTGGATGACTAAGTAAGTTACTGGACCTCAATCAGAGCCCCTCTGCTGTTGACCTTGCAGGTGAACACACATTCCCAGCCTGAGAAGAAAGGAGTTACTACTCCCACACGGCAGACACCAACCTCTCTCCCTAAATCTATTTCTACACAACAGCATGGGGCTAAAGCCAAGGTAGCTTTATTCAGTCCCTCACTCTACCGCCTTCAAATAAAGCTTGGCTGCATCTGCTCTCACAACCTCTAATCATCAAGACAACTTAATCTTTCATCTGATTGTGGTGTTATCCAATTGGGGTTTAGTTTTCAGACTATCTCTAACAATCTCCTCTTGAAACGGAAATAGTCAATAATCATTTCTAACGGTTGAGCATGACTTTCTCACCCCAAAACTGTCCACTTCTTTCATTAACATGGATGCAAATCGTTTCTGTTAACCTCCTTTTCTTTTCGGTGAAACAATATTTCTCTGACTTTGGTGGTCGTAATGATTGTTGTTTGTTGCAGACACCTGAGAAGGCTCCACAGCAGGAGCCAGAGAACGATGCTAAAAATGCTCAGAAAGGTGAGAGGATGGGCTGGTCTACACTAAAGTGTATCATGCACAGAACCAGAAGAAGAAAGCTCTAGAAGCTACTAACATGATTACATATTTCAACAGATAAGGGTCTGCTGGTTGAAGTACGTGTCAATAAGGAGTGGTACACAGGAAAAGTCATTGCTGTGGAGGCAAACAAACAGAGCGTTCGCTGGAAAGTGAAGTTTGACTACGTACCTAGATCCACCCCTAAAGACCGATGGTCAGACCTTTATCTGTTTTAATTTATACTGGGCACATTTTGGTGTTGCTGTTAATTAATATCCTGTACTTGTATGTATGTGTATGTCTGTGAAGGGTGTTTAAGGGTAGTGATGACGTCCGGTTGATGCGTCCGCCATCTCCAATCTCTCAGACACCTGACACCCAGCAGGAGACTGAGAAGGGGCCGGCACCCATGGAGCCAGACACTACTCAACCAGGAACCAGTCGAGAGGTGACGGACAGTCTGGTCACCATGTTGAGGTGAGGTGGTGACGTGTAATTGGTGTTGTTACCCCACACTTTCTAAATTACTAGAGGCAGGGCACATACACGTTGTTTCATTTGGTTACTACCAGTGCGCTTAAATTAGAGGTCGACTGATTAATCGGCACCGATAGGACGTTTTACAAACCATCAGAATCAGTGGAATTTGGCTCCCATTGTGGCCGATGGCTGCGCAGCCTCCATCGGTCACACGGGGACGTACATCACCATTTTGCATGGACGCTCTATACACAAAGTCAAGGTAATCAGGGTTTTCCCTTCCAGTATAAGACTCAGGCGCAGCGCCTCAAGTGTTTTTCCACAGTGCCTAAGCCGAATGAACCAAAAAAAACTACACTGAGTCTCTACGTTTTGCTGTCATTTATGGTTGCCTCTGCTCTCTCTGTTTGACACACACACACACACACACACACACACACACACACACACACAGTCCCTTTACACCTTGCATTAAAATGTCTCGTATCCAGATTGTATCTAGATATGATTTAACCTGATTACATTTACACCTGGTATTAATATGTGTCTTCAGTGTCCACATTGAGATCCAATCGCTCTGACCAGCTCCAACAACCAAACGTTACATCCTCCTCTCTTTTGCACAGACCAAAAAACCAATAAAGGTGGGGAGGGATGGGAATGCTGGCTATCGACTTTTTCCTGCTCCAAACAGTCATTATTATATCAGCCTTTAAAAATCCACTACTGGTCGACCTCTAGTTTAAATGCACTTAAATAAGTCATCTTTCTCCGATAAGAATGTTTCTTAAATGTTCTTAAATGCCCTGTAGAAGCAGATTTTTTGGCTAGGTGTAGATGTAATTGGATTTTTCCATGTGAGCATGTGCATGACAAAGACTTTAGACAGAAAGTTTCTCTGTGACGGCTCAGCGGCAGAATGAAAGGAGAGTTTATTACACGTAGCGATTTGTCCTCGTATTTAAAACAGTTCCATCCAAAGTCTGACTAAAACTGAAACTAACAAAGGGGAAGTCTAAATAAGTCTTTTTCCACCTCTGAACATTTGACTTTGAAGTTAAGACTCTGCTAAGGTCGATGGTTTCTGATTACCTGCATAACCTGGTTTCTTGTGTGCATGTAAACGTGTGCTTGTGTTTTCAGGACGATGCTACGTTACTTCTTTCCTCCTGCTTTTCGGATTCCAAAGGATGATGTTAACAGCATGACAGCTGAGGAGTTGGTGGCCTTTCCTCTGGTGAGACAGATCATAGATGATTTAATGTATTGATTCGTCAACCAGAATTGAACCTTAAGTCAAAAGGAAAATGTTGTTTTACATATAAAGTAATAGAATAACAAGAGAACGGAGCTCTGTATCTGTCCAGCAGTATTTCACATTACAATACTTGTCAAATCTGGGCATGTGTTCACCTGTTTTTTACTGTTGTATGTTTTCTTTATCAGAGTAATGAGTGCTGGTGTATTTATCTGATTCTTCCCGTCATTTAGAAAGAGTATTTCCAGCAGTATGAATCAGGTCTCCAGTCATTGTGTAACTCATATCAGAGCCGAGCAGACGCCAGGGCCAAAGCTGTGGAAGAGAAGAGCAACAGCACCGAGGTCAAACTCAAGGAGGCAGACGAAAAGTTACAGAAACTACGAACAAACATTGTAGCACTTCTGCAGAAAGTACAAGAGGTGAGACTGCTTATTGTTTAAATCTGTTCTTTATCGATGGTTGAGGAAACAGAACATAAAATACTATTGTTTGTAAAAATCATGTGAAGTAACATTACTTTTTCACTCTTTTAGGACATTGACATAAACACAGATGACGAGCTTGACGCCTACATAGAGGACCTTCTCACCAAGGGTGATTAAAGAAGACAGAAAAGAGAGAAATCTATAAGAGGGAGGAGGACATGCACATAAACAGACTGGCAGTTTTCATTCCAGCCATGACTTACAGATGGCTCCCCAAGGAAGTTTGATGTGAATATTTGGGGATATTTTCATTGTTGATCCTTCCACCTGTTAAATCAGATTGTCATAAGTTAGATTTTTGTTATTTTGTGCGTTCCAGCATTTAGTCAGCACCAGCATGCTCTTTGATTTTAGTGTTTCTATATCTTTGAGTAGCCGTCTGACCTGTGGGTTTTTTTTTATCCCTTTCATATACCTGCTTTTTATATGTTAATCTATGTTTAAGCCATCATATCCTAATTGACCGGTCAAATAATTTGAGTTGGTTTAATACAGTTTCTGCTCCCTTTAAAAAGTCAACTAATGTTTTGACAAACTGGAGGCTACATTTGTTCTTTTCCATTTCGCTCCATCGTCAGGTGAGAATTAGACAAAGTGACTCAAGACTTTGGCTCGATCAGGCTGTGCGCTCCACTGCAGTCTGTGTGTTAACATTAACTTTTATTTTTGTACACTAAAGAAACATCAGTGTTGCCCATTTACCTTCCTCCATCCTGGCCTGCCTTACAAGCAAACCAGGTTAATCTATTACGGTTGGGTGGTGTGCCGCACCCACAAACAAGAACTTTTTACTGGGTTTTATCAGTATGATTACTCCCTTAAATCCCTACTGCATTTAAGCAATGACTGTTCTGTGTTTATTTTTGGAAGAAAAAAAAATCTGAGTTTAATGCAAAAGTTGTGTGTTCATAATTATCTGGTGCCTGTGTCCTTCTTTTTGAACAGATTTTTAACATGTCATGGAAGTGTTTTATTAAACGGTGCATGCTGTAAGTCTTTTTGTTCTGATTAGAACAAAGGATTCTGTATTTTTGACAAATCTTTACTTAGAACAATAAAACTGGTTCCACAACACGTTTGATGCATGTATGTCTGTTATTTTTGTTCATCTGTATACAGTAAATTACAAAATATTGGTTGGGGGAAATTTACATTTACATTTTGCATGGAGAGTCTTCAGTAAAATGTTAAAAGCAAGCAACCCATTAAATATTAAATATGAGGCTCTTGAAGGGTCAATTCACCCAAATTACAATTTATAGTTTAATGTGACTAAGTTTTGAGCTCTCTTTTGATTTCTGCCACCATCCCAGTAAAATGAAGGTGACTAGAATTTTGTTTGTGGTGTTTTAAACATTAAAAGTTTATTTAAAATTTTAGATTTTAATGTTGTGATTTCCATTAACATCCAGTGCACTGGAGTGAAAACAGAAATCTGCCAAAACAAACAATTTGCATGCCACTAGTTTGAGTGCTTCTACTGTATTTTGGGTGAACTGACCCTTTAACAAGGAACCGCAGCTGTGACGTAAACATCGGTGGTCTGACGTCAGGTAAGATAGTACTACTGGTGTTTCTCTTCATTTATAACGCTTTTAAATTGGACTTATAGATAATTCAGCGTCGAAAGGAGTTCACCATATGAACTGGAGAGCAGTCAATGCTAATACAAAGAATATTATGGTAACTGGCAGCTGGTTTTTGCAGAGTGAAGATACGCTGCTGTCTGCCGAAGAAAAGCTAAGCTAACAGTGAAATATTAACAACCCTTTGCATGTATTAATAAGTAGACTATCATTAAATCAAATTAAATGAAGTTGCTGACCAAAATGTGAGGCTGTTCTCCGCTCAAAAACAACAACATTAACAATAACAGCGGAATCAAATGAACTTTGACCCAGTTTTGTGGTCAACAGTCAGCGTTAGCTAACAGTAACATTACTCATTAATACAACTCTTCTCAAGGGCGAAATCTTCAGTCAGACATCTGGGGGGACCAGGTGGGTAATTTATGAGTTTGTTGGCTTATCTTGAACTTTTAGCTACTTAAAATAAAAATGTCCTGACAGCTCTGAGAGGCTGCTTTATGCCAAACTACTCCACCGCATGAACCTGTGCTGCGTCTGAAATCACATATGATCACACACTATGTACTACATACTCAAATATGTGTAAGTTACTATCGTTCAACATACTTTCGTGTGAATAAACAATAGTATGTATCTTTTCGGACCACTAACTAAAAAGCTGTAATTACGACGTCACTTCCTGTGAGCATCCTTGCCAATTGGAGACGCGTAACCATGGTAACACTGCCAACTATAAAGCCTGCACTAAATTAAAAAATTATATACATTACGCCTAACAAACTGAAACCTTATACTTACACTTAACTTGAGGCGTTATTGGCGTTACACCGGAGCAAAGAAAAATTCAAACACTTATCTGAGGCCATTATCCGAAGTCTTGATATTGATGGCTTCTGTATCTGATAGTATGATGTGTCTCAAAAATACAAAAGGACAACAAAACATGTATGTAGAGTAGAGAAAGAAGTACTACAATTCACAAATATGATATGATGCATTAGGAAAATATAAGAAGAAAAGTCTGGTTATGCTGAAGCAAATCTAAATAACATAATTTACAGGTGATCGATGACATATAGAATATTTTTGTTTTGTATTAAACAATATAATGTAAATAACTAAATTAATGAGACCAATCTGTCTCTCCAATTGCCTTCACACAGCCGAACTTGTCATCTCACGGCACAATGCTGATTACCTTTTCTCACCTCAGACTGCAGGTTTTGAGCCATGTCGGCATGCACGGCCCTCTTGAACCGCAGCGTCTCTGGAGGCTGCTGCAGGGTGTTGTGCGGTGTTACTCGACCGCTCGTCCATGTCAGATCAGCCATTGTAGCTGAGCCGGGCACGAGAAGATCTGATGAAGACAATCTCTGGGAGGCAACGGGCAACCTGCCGTTCTCCAGAGCCAGGATAGGATCTTTCTTTCAGGACAGGCCTGTGCTGAAGAACCCGTTTCTAGAGGACGCTTTGCTCAGAGGATACTTGAGGAGACACCTGCCTCAGGAGGTGAGGACAGAGCACTTCAGCACCCCCGACATTTTTGTGTTTTATGACTAGAATTAAACAGCTGGATGGGATCTATCTTGTCAGGCGGAGGTCTTGTTTATGTGTATTTGTTTGTTCACAGGCAGCTTTCTCAGACTTGTGTGCATTTGGAGAGCGTGTGGCGAATGAGGTGGACGAGTGGGGCCGAGAGTGTGAGGTTACTCCTCCAAGGTTGGTGCACTTTGACCCCTGGGGTCGCAGAGTGGACCACATTGTGACCTCCCCGGCATGGAAAAACATGAAAGACCTGTCGGCACAGGAAGGACTGGTTGCCATCGGCTACGAGAGGCCATGTGGGGAGTGGAGGTCAGGAGGCTCCAGACCTTTTTAATGTCATATTTCAGCTCAATTCATCGTTTTTGGTAGTTTCTGATTGGAAACGTAGTTCCAAATGAGAAATTAAAAGTAAATATTTGTGTTTTGTTCCAGTCGTGTGTACCAAATGAGCAAGCTATACCTCTTCTCTCCCTCCTCTGGTCTCTACACGTGTCCTCTGGCCATGACTGACGGAGCTGCTAAAGTCATCCAGGTCTGTTGAGAAACAAACTAATTTATAGGCTGCAAACCAAACTTCCATTATAATATTTTATGATCTACTGATCCCTCTGCAGCTCTTAGATTGTCAATCAGTGATGAGTATTATAAAAATGATGTTAGTTTACTGGTAAAAGCATTTTCACAAAAGTGAACTCAGTTATAGGTTTTCTGCAGATAACTGGTTTCTTGAAAGTAAACATGAAATCCAGCTAAAATCCACTTAACACAGTTAAATTTTGCTGGAGAAACTTAATGTCTTGGCCATGTATATACTTTCATAACATGTTTTTCTACAAGTGTGTGTGACAGAGTCAGTGATGTGGCAGCTGTATAGGATGATTTAAGGAAATTCTTTAAAACTTTTTAAAAGTAAAATAAATAATTCTATCCCCCAAGTTTTAACAGCTGAATAGTAGACAATATTTAAAGCTTAAAGGCTCATATTAAAGAATGTACAGAACATTTCTTCTTACTTTCTTTTCAAATTATCCGACCATGAAGAAAGTCTTCAATCTGCAGTCTTGTGTATCAACAGAACATTTAATGTCAGTTAAAATATGTGGTTTATGGTTGGAGGTCGGGAAAAATTCAAGTACTGAACAGCTGCATGTAAACGTAGGTTTTAATGAATCACTTGTATTCACTTGCATAACTTCTTGTTTTAACCTGATTTTACCCAACTGTGCTGTGTGTGTGAAGTCCATAGGTGTTTTGTGGCCAGTAGAAGAAGCCTTCAGTCGTTTGACCACTCGTCAGCCAGAACGTTTCTGGACGTCAGGACAGTGGATGACTGAGAGACAGGGAGGATCTGATGTGGGTCAGTAGAGACCAGTATGAACTCTAAACGACTGGTTAGAAGCTCTTGAAAAAGGTTTAGATTAAATGATATAAAGCCCATTTCTGTGTTGTCATTGCACGAACTCTTTTTGGGTTGGTTTGTTGTGCAGAAGAAGAAGAAGAGTGAGTGTTATAATATTTAACGTCATCTCTTCCTGTCTTGCATATTCTCAGGCAGCGGCACAGAGACAGTTGCTGTTCCTCAGACAGACGGTTCATACAAACTACACGGCTTCAAGTGGTTCACCTCCGCTACGGATGCAGACATGACTCTCACGCTGGCCAGAGTGCAGGACAGAACAGGAGCAACCACACCGGTACTGTTGCTGACTGCTTACACCTTCCTAACATCGATCATTGGTCTCCCTCAATGACTTTCAGAGTGATATGTGTTCTTGTCTCCATCCAACAGGGTAGCAGGGGTTTGTCTCTGTTCTACGCGGAGGTGAGTCGAGGTGAGGACGGCCGGCTGAGAGGTATCGAGGTCCAGAGACTGAAGGACAAGCTCGGCACAAGACAGATGCCGACTGCTGAGCTGCTGCTGGACGGACTGCCAGCACACAGGGTCAGTTACACATCATGGTTTATTACAATAACGATAAACTGTGGATTCCCTCTTTATGTAGATCTGCTTATACGACAAAGACACACTGGCTCAGGCACAACTTACTTTGTTTATATTGAACATTTGTCGTATTGACAATAAGAAAAACCTTTCTGGCATCATTCTGTTAAGTGAAAAACTAGCTGGTTCTCTATAACTATTAGCTATTTAAAGCTACACTGAGTGAAGTTGACCACATGGAGGCAGACAGTAGACAACCTTTGATATATTCTGCCATCTTCTTATAGATAATTTGTAACCCTATTTTTGTGTTTCTTTGCCTGACTTCATCTTCAACTCTCCGTATCAGCCATTCTTTACTTCAGCTCTCTACCATTTCATGCTGGACAGGCAGCGTACAGTCAGCTTCTATACGGTTGTGAGTTAGAACTGGCTGCCAACAGCTTTTGTAGGGGGATTCAGTGAGAGTCAAAGAAACTCACCTATATTAACTAAAATAATGAGCCGAAAGCTGCGTAGAACGTCACTAGTCATTAGTCAAAAATATTGCTTTATAGAGCTTTGAATTCTCCAAAATGTATGAATTTTCTTTTCATGTATTCTTTCCATTCTATTCTTGTATCATTTTCTTTAAAAATACAAAAAATGAATGAAAAATAATGTATTAGATAATAAAATTAATAGATTAAATTAAATAAATGGTAATGTTAATTTGTAGTGTAACAGTAAGCGTAAAACCACGAGACACCTGTTGCCACCCAGTGGCTGCAGTTTTAAAATTGTGAACATCTGGAAATCATCCAAGATTTTTTTTTTTTACTTTTGAAAACTTCTGGCCAGACTTCATGCACTATTACAACAACCTGTTTCATTTGGAAATATAACACCTGGCATCATAAGATAGAAACAAGACACCTTTGAATATCTTTCTACTCGTGATTTGATCTTTCTGCGGAGACATCACCAGCTGATTGTTTTGATATCAAATTGATACATCAAAGTCCTTCACATCTTTATTTCTTCTTCTATATTAACAGCTCTCAGAGGAAGGAAGGGGTGTGGCGTCCATAGCTAACATGCTGACTATAACCAGGATCCACAACAGCGTGTCTGCAGCAGCAGCCATGAGAAGGCAGGATAGTACTCACACACTATCACAGCATCCTGAACCCGCTTCCACACATTTGCTCTAAATAAGCTGATTAATAATTATGTTTTTGTTCACAGGGTGGTCCAGTTAGCTCGTGACTACGCCACCCGCCGCACTGCCTTTGGAAAGCTTCTTAAAGACCACCCACTGCACATGCAGACTCTCGCTAGGATGGAGGTAAACTGCCGCTGAGTTAACAAACAAACTCTATTCAGTGTCTCCCATCATGCTTTGCTAATGTTTGCTTATGACACGGACAGGTGGAGACTCGTGGAGCTTTCCTCCTGGTGATGGATGTGTGTCGTCTGTTGGGCCGAGAGGAAAGCGGCATGGCGACGCAGCTTGATACGCACCTCCTACGTCTGCTCACACCTGTGGTCAAACTCTACACTGGCAAGCAGGTGCACAAGTACAGTCCGTGATAGTAAACTGTTATCTGACTGTTTGAGTAGTGACGGTAACCTTGTTTTGTTTCCTCTCAGGCAGTGGCTGTGGTGTCGGAGGGTTTGGAGAGTTTCGGAGGGCAGGGTTACATCGAGGACACCGGGTTGCCTGGACTACTTCGTGATTCACAGGTGAAGTCAACGCTGCTGTACAAAGGCAGAGAGCAGTAACTATAACTACAGAAGTAGTGAAATTGAGGGTTTCAGGCTCTGCTAAAAAACTGCCTAACAGATGTAATGCCTTAATTTTATGCCTTTTAGCCTAATGTACAGGAAATACAGGGAGGATATACAGTATCTACCAACAAAATGTGTTTTTATAGTTTTCTGCTCCATTTTAAAGATAAAGAATATGTTTCATTTATAACTTCTTAACTATATAAACTACTATTATATGACATAAATATTCTATATAAATTGTACTATATAAAACTTAACAAAAACTATATATAAAACTATATATAAAACTTAAAACAACAAAATAACTCTTAACTATTCTATCAAAATGTAGTTATAGAATGATTAATTTTAGTAAAAAAAAACAAACAATAAGAACAAAACAGGAAACTATGTTTAAATTGTAAATGTTACAGACCAGGACCAGACCAGAATTGTTTTTTTGTTGTTGTTGTTGGTCTGTAACATTTACAATTTAAACATAGTTTCCTGTTTTGTTCTTATTGTTTTGTTTTGTTTTTTACTATAATTAATCATTTTATAACTACATTTTGATAGATTAGTTAAGATAGATAGATTAGTTAAGTTATTTTGTTGTTTAAGTTTTATATATAGTTTTTTTAAAGTTTTATATCGTACAATTTATATAGAATATTGATATTGTATAATAGTAGTTTATATAGTTAAGAAGTTATAAATGAAACATATTCTATTTAATCATGTTCAATAATGTTTTCTCATTGTCTGTTCAAAATGTTGGTCCAGTGTGTTGTTAATGACACGTTGCATGTTGTGAGATTGTGACATGAAAGGTAACAGAACCAAACAGCTAAGTAAGGACGGGAGAACATAATCCAGCCCGCTCCCTGTTGTTACCATGTACTTATAGGGTAACTAGTCTGTACCTACAGAGTAAGACTGATTCATATGAGGAAGTTACACCATAAGTTCCGGGAAGTTACATGGCAAATGTTGGGAAGTTACACTTTAAAACACCAATTGTTACTCCCTTGTTTCTCGTTGTTTTGTTTTCTTCTGCTGTACCTACATTTAAGTACCAGTAAGAACCGGAAAGTATTTTATATGTATGGATTCATACGAGGAAGTTACACCGTAAAATGCGGGCTGTATTATAAAGTGCAACCTAATATTTTTTATATGATAAAACAAACATCAAAATTCAGCCTTAACTCAATTTTGACCAAATACGTAGCTATTGCATTTTGGCTTTGTGGAGCAGAATACCTTTTTAACACTTTTTGTCATTTTTAAGGTTACCCGTCTCTTTCTCTCTGTCAGGTGTTGAGTATATGGGAAGGTACTACAAACGTTCTGTCTCTGGATGTGCTGCGCTGTGTGGCTCGTAGCTCAGGAATGGTTCTTCATGCTTACTTCAACCATGTCAAGGTACGGCGTCGGTGAAAGATCCCGTCAAACTAGTTCAGTAATTACAATCTGTGAGTTGAACAGGAACATGATGTGCACTTGTTTTCTTCTCCTTGTAGTCCCTGCTTGCAGGTGCCTCAAGTGTTCCCTCACTGGCTCCAGCTGTGAAGGCAGTAGACGGTGCTCTCTCTCAACTGGAGGAGTTTGTTCAGGTAGCAGCTACCAGAGCGCCGAGCTACCTTGAACTAGCAGCCAGAGACCTGGCATACAGCCTGGCTCGCATCTACACTGGTAGGTAACACGCACACACACGCACACGCACACACACACACACACGTTTAAGTGAATTGCCTGCATTCACCCCTCTCTTTTGTGTGTTAACAGGTGCCCTTCTCATTGATCATGCATGTTGGAAAGGAGCCTCTCCATCTGACTCCTACGCAGCTCTCAGGTAGAACAAAAAGAAGTAAAATGTCATTGTTAGAAAAAAAAAAACAACACAAATGTATTTCATGCATCCATCATATATGTTTTTATTTTCCTCCATCAGGTGGTGTGAACAGGACTTGTGTCCCGTTGCGACCACTCAGGCAAGAGGCTGCTATGATCCCAACACTCCCCCCCTTGATGCTGCGCTGGTGTACGACCAACCGATCCAAGCCGAAAACTGATGTATCTGTTGCTTGATCTGACATTGCTGTGCCTCACTTTTTTGATTTTGTAGATGACAGAGATCATATTTTTGTATAAAAAATGAAAATCCACTTTTGAATAAGTAATTTCTAATACTTAGTTCTCTCTGTATGAAGCATGTATGTGATTTGATGTATGATATTTGCGTCTTTTAAATAAAGTGTTTGCATTTTTGTTTCCAATAAAAATAGAGCTGTTCGAGGAGTCTGGATGCTTAAAACGGTTGAAGTGGGTAAAGTAAACCTGATTCAAGGCTTCTCACATTCACAGTCAGGATCACTCTTCCAGTTAATAGACTCTGTAAGCACAGAGAAAGCAAAGATCTTGAACTTGAGCACAGGTCAGAGCCCCCAAAGAGGGGCTGTGCTTGGCGTACACAATGCCTTTCAGAACTGTTGGAAAAACTGCATGTGCAAAACTAAATATGTGAATCGTGCACATTTTGTAGAAATACCTTCCTTGATGCCACTGTACTGGGACTAACTCTTTTGTATGTACACTATCACTGCATTTTATAGCGCCTCAAAACTGAATACCTGAAATGAAACATGAGGGTGAAACATCTTAATAATGCTTCCATGTGATGTGCAGCAGCTTTTTTTTGCAAAGATATTATATAAAGAAAATATATTAAATACACCCACAAGTAATATTTTCTCCACTTCTCTATTCACTATGTTTTGTATATTTCATAATCTGCCTTGTTGTTTTTTTGCATCCTGAAATTCTGAGTTTAAGATGCTGAAGTCAGCTTCAGATTTTTGGTTGAGGGAAATTGAAAGCATAAATATCGATGTTTAACGGCTGATTCTCTGTTTTTGGACCACATACACTTGTGAAAAAGTGTTAGACAAAAGCAAAGCCTTAACAGCGAAAGCCTTAACACTGTTTAAACCCACTTTCACATTTGTGAAAAATTTATTTTGCTAATGAAAACAGCTGCTTATTTCTCATTCAGATCGAAAGCCACTATATTTAGACCTGTCAAATCTGGACTAGATTAACATGGAGACTCCAGAGACTCTTTAAAACACAGTTTCAGATTTGTGAAACCTTTATTCTATTTGTGAAAACTGAAAAAAAAAACCTGGTCTAATGTGGTCTGGATGGAGGAATGTTGGTGAAATCACCCTTTTGTGAAAAAGTTTTCACAAATGTAATAAAGCTTTCACAAATCTGAAATTGTGTTTTAATGAGTCTCTGCAGTCTCCTTGTTAATCTAGTCCAGATTCGATTAGTCTAGTGGTTTTTGGTCTGGACCTGGTCTAATGTGGTCTGGATGTGGAAAAAAGCAGTGAAATCGTTTATGTTTTCACAAATAGAACAAAGGCTTCAAAAATCTGAAAGTGGGTTTAAACTGCGTTAAGGTTAATTATAAGTGGTACAAAAACGGAGAATCGGCAGATAAATATAATATTTATGTTTCCTTAACTTTTCCCTTAACCGCGGATCTGAGGCTGACTTCAGTATGGTGTTTTACGAGCAGTCTTTGAAGGCGGCACACGACTGTTGGAAAAACAGTAGGTGGGGTTTTGGTGAAGGTGTACAGACTGTACTCGACATCGAGAGTGAGCAAACACTCACTTAAAGGGACTGAAAGAAACAAACCGCATATGTTAAGGTGAAGCTTCAGCTGCAACAACAGCGACGCGTATTTTACAGATTTATTTCGCAGCTCTCTTCGGTGTAATTTGAGCTGAAAGGTCCGGACAGCAGCAGGACTAAACATAAACGCAACCAGGATGGATGCGGCTCCAGGATAAAAGTGAATCATGTCTTCAGCTGTTTTACTGTCAGTTTTGCTGGTGTTTCACCAGCAGGTTTCCTCGGACTCTTATGTCTTTAGGAGCCGAACTGGTGTCGGAGTAGTCAGGGGGTCCTCAAACACAACACTTGCCATGATGTCTGAAAACAACAACAACAACGACGAGGTCGGTGTGAAAGCTGAGAACGTAACATGTGAACTGTCACTGTATCTGATCTGAGGGCAGTTAGATGTGAACCTGGCAGGTTGTCAGCAGGTTTCTGCAGCTGTCACGTGATTTTTAGGAGCTCACAGACGTGACTGAAGTCTGTCATGTGCATGTTGTCGTTATATCAATCATCGTTATACCCTTCAGATAAAAGTGGATAAATACATATATGTTGTGGGTCTATGTAGTCTGAACTGAGGGGAGAGAGACTCAGTGTGTTTTCTCTTCTGTCATTTCTTGTGGTGACTGAAGATGGTAAAACTGAACTATTCCCTATTATCCACTCATTCAGATAATGATCTGTAAAAATATGTTTTGTAGTCCATAAAACATAAAGACCAACCAGCCAAAGCTTCCCAAGGGCCCCAGATACTCGGGGCCCCCAAAGGCCCCGCAGGTCCACCGTGAGGCAATTAGTTTGTGCTAATTTGATTCAGGGATGCAACTAACGATCAACAAGTTTTCATTATTGATTCATCTGTTGAGTATTTTCTCAATTAATGGATTAGTTGTTTGGTCTATAAAATGTCAGAAAATGGTGAAAAATGTCAATCACTGTCTCCCAACCACAAGGTGCCATCTAAAATGTCTTGTTTTGTCTCGTCCAACAGTCCACAACCTAAACATATTCAGTTTACAATCATAGAAGACTAAAGAAACCAGAAAATATTCACATTTAAGAAGCTGGAACCAGAAAATTTTAGTATTTTTTCATAAAAAATGACTCAAAACAATCAGTCGATTATCAATATTAATTTTCTGTTGATTGACTAAATCAACTAATTGTTGCAGCTCTGATTTGATTAATTAAAAATTTGTTTGGGAATATGCATCACTGAGCACATTGTGAGGCTGAAATAGTGAGAGCAGGTTTGGAGCATTTTACCTAATCTTCACATCCTGTCCTGTAGAGAAGCTCTGTGTCAGAGTCTACTTTTAAAACCATTATTTCATTTGCTATTTAGGCGATATGACCATATATATTAGGGCTGTGACTAACAATTAATGTCATTATTGATGAATCTGCTGATTATTTTCTAAGTCAATTAATCATTTAGTCTATGAAATGTTAAAAAATATAGAAAAAAAATCTGTATTCACAATTTCTCTGAGGTCACGGTGATGTCTTGTTTTGTCAGACTAATAGTTGAAAATGTTACGATATTCAATTAACTATCATATGTGAAAAGGGACTACAGCAAGTCTTCACATTTGGGAAGCTGGAGCCATCAAATATTTGGCACTTTTGCTTGAAAAATGACAGACACGATCGATCAATTATCAAAATAGTTGCAGATTGTCTCCCATTTGCCACACAGTTGACATCATGGTTGCCGTCCTTTCAGTGTCTCTGTATCAAGACAGAGATCGTTCGCACTGTTGCAGATCAACAAGCTGGACTGCTTCATGGCAATATTAGATTTTTATGAGGTAGCTTTATTTCTTTAGTGTTTAGTTTGCTGGAACTCAGACAGACTGTTTCTCAGCTGACTTACTGTGTTACGATATGATGATAATTATATATATATACAGTATTTTATCCTTATCACCCACTATTAGTTGATATTATGCTCACATGGTGCATTTTATCCCTAAATACATTTATGTTCAATCAGTTTTCCACAAACTCACTGACACACAGCAGATCTTGAGCTTGACATTATTTCAGAAAGGAGAACTGTTTAGTTTCTGGACTTTTGGGCAAAATATAGCAAAGCTGCTTTCTGTTTTCTGCTAATCTAATAGGTACTGAAACACAAACAACAGGATACATTTCAAGTGGTGTCTTAAAACTTCTCACTCAGTCTGTCCACTTATGAAGCTTTAACAAGTGACAAGGAACTGATATCTTTCTTTCTGTGTTTTCGTGTGTGTGTGTGTGTGTTCAGTGTGACCGTGTGATGAACCTCAGTGCTGCGGAACGCTGTGAGTTTGTGAAGAGCACACCGGACTGTAACATGGAGGACGGCTTCATCAACTACCTTAGCTTGGCCTTCTGTCTGCTTCCACCTGACCTCACACCTCTCACCATCACTCTCTGTGTAAGACCTGTGTGTGTGTGTGTGTGTGTTAGGGTGTGTTAGGGTGTGGACAGTTGTCATGAAGCAGGATGAAACTTCAGCTCAGCAGCAGCTGATCTAATGAGGAAGTTGATTTGCTCTGGACAATCTGGGGTTATCAAAGGCCTGTTATAGTGAATTGAGTCATTTCACTCTTTGCTAAATAATGGATTTGCCTGTGAAATGTGTTGAATTCCCCTCATAACCACATGACCAATCAAAACTGTGGGACTGAAAATAGCATGAAGCATGTTGTTAGAGAGGGGAAAAAAGTCCAAGTATGATTCTGCAGACAAAACTTCCAAAGCAAATCTCTCTGTGTAGGAAATAAATGATCTACATTACAGATTAGGAATAATAATCCTGGCGTTTATCAGGGTCAATTTATTTAACCTAATTCTCCCTTTAAGAGCATTTGTCTGAGTGCAGTAGACTCTTTGAATGCAAGATGAGAAAATAATACAGGGCCAATCTGACCTTTCCTTCCTTCTGCTTATCCACAGATTATATGGCTGCTCTTTTTGTTCGTCATTCTCGGACTCACTGCATCTAAGTTGTAAGTCTCTCTCTCATGTCACCAGTGACAACATGTGTCCTATTAGTTCCCCTTTTATGTGTTTCAGTGCAGTCCCCTAACCACTTAGCATAAATCATTCATTGTCACTGATCATTTTCAGCTCCGGCAAGTGAAACGCTGCATTCAAAGACCCGCATGTGCACATTTACACAGTGTGACCATTCAGGTCGCCTGAGCGGTCACATGCAGGATGGTCACATGATGACAGTTTTTCATCATTGTTTCAGTTCAGTTGTAAGATTGTGAGATTTCCTCAAAGGAAGCACATTTTGTTCTGCTTTTGTATCCCCCCCCCCCCCCCCCCCCAAACCCCCACTCCCCCACTTCACACACGCTGAACACACTCGGCACCACAATGGCTCAATAGTAAGGAAGCTGTTGTATGTTAAAACATAAAAACGTCCCGAACTATTGAGAATATTTTGCAGAAATTCTGAGATGCTTTTCATTACTTGCTGCGTTTCTCATAATTTTTTACTGACTTAATTTTTTTGCCTGTTTCTCCTCAGTTTCTGTCCCAACTTGTCGGCCATCTCTACCAGTCTGCACCTCACTCATAACGTGGCCGTATCCTTTTATCTTCACCCTCTTCACCTCCTGCAGAAGTTCTCTATTTGCTATGATTTCCTGTTATCAGTGAGAACAAAGCCAATTGACCAACGCAGTTCCTCTCTTTCTCAGTGATTTTTTTTTTTCTGTTTCTCTTTTTACTTCTTAGTTCTTTTTTTTCTTAAGCTAAATTTTTTTGTCCTTGACTGCTGTTTGTGCTGAGGGTGTGACTCTTCTGGCTCTTGGGAACGGAGCTCCCGACATCTTTAGTGCCATGGCAGCTTTCTCCCACCCACACACTGCTGGGCTCGCTGTCGGAGCTTTATTTGGTGAGGACTCATGTACAAACACATACTAAGATGGATTTATAAATAAAGTCTTCAATATGAAAACCTGTGGTTGATCTTTCTCTCCTCGTCTTCCACAGGAGCTGGTATTTTTGTCACCACAGTAGTTGCAGGCAGCGTGGCGCTAGTCAAGCCTTTCGCTGTGGCCTCCCGACCTTTTCTGCGTGATGTCATCTTCTACATGGCGGCTGTGTATTGGACGTTCCTTATCCTGTACAGAGGAACCACGACACTGGCAGAAACACTAGGTACACGCACACACACACAGAGGGTGTCTTTTTGATCAGATAGTAGTGGTGTAATAGTCAATTTTTACAATAGATTTGATTGTTTTGCAGCTTTATCAATAATGTGCTCCAGTTTTTTCTCTCTGAAGTTTGCTGTAGGCTTTATAGAACGATATTTCTCCTCTTTTTCCCTGATTTGTCAGTGATTTATTACTTCCTCCTCAGAGCTGATGGTTCATTTGTTAGTTACCTGTCTACAAATTTCAATGAGATCTGGTGTAAAGTTTGGCCTTGAGCAAAGGAACACGTGATGTTAGTTTTTGGTGCAGATTCAGAAATTTGTGAAGGATTTCCTGATATATTTTAAGATAGAGTTTGTTAAAAACACAATTTGTTGCTTTTTCATGAATTTCTGCGCTTTCCTATTTTTTTTATTTATCCGTCTATTTTAATACAAAGTTGATGCAGATTAAAAAGATTTTTATTCACACACAGAGATTGTTATGTTTCGCTGAGTGTTTTGTTGTTCTGGTGAACAGAACGTCCTGCTTCAGTCTGTGGTCTCAGCTGCTCTCTGACCAAAAAAGAAATTCCCAGAAAGCTTACTGCCATAATTTTCCATGAGTCACTGAAAGTGTGAGTTGCACACAGGGGACAGAGATCAGTTGTGTGCATGAAATTAGGAAACTAGAAAAGTAAACAGCTTACATTTACTGCTGTGTACTACTCATCATCATAATTTGACCATTTTTAGGCATTTCCACACTGAAAGTATTCTGCATACATTGAGACATTTATGTACATTTTATGGTTTCACAGCCTGTATCAAGTTCCAGGGACATTTTTACTTCAAATTCTCAGTTTTACTTTACAGTTTACAGTTTGAACCATCTTATTGCCTCATTTCTCTTTTTCTAGGTTATCTGGGCCTCTATGTGGTGTATGTGTTGACTGTAGTTATTAGCGCGTACATCTACAACAGGCAGAAACATTCGATGAACGGAAGTGTCCGAAATGTTGCTCATATTCCAGGTTAGATGCACATACACACATACACACACACAAACCAACAATATATGTGTTTCCACTGTCACTAATGATGATTTTTTCCTCTTTGTAGCAGAGTTTCACTCGTCTGACTCATCTGATGATGACGTTCCTTGTTTAGGTGCTGGGACAATCCAGCAGGAATATGGTAGGAATGCAGCACCTTTCAATAAACCACAATATAAGTTAATGAACACCAGGATTTTTTTGCGTAATCTGCAACATAACAGGCACGCGTGTGTGTGTTTCAGAGTCAGAGTACAGGCCTCTTCTGCCTTACTCTGAGTCCACGAGTCAGATCCTGCTGAGCTCTCTCAACCCAGTGGACAACAGGAAGTGGAGGAGGAAATCATGGAGCTGGAGAGTCCTCAAAGTCCTGAAGGTATGTGTGTGATGGTAGACAGATACAATGAAAACGCATTTAAAACTCTTCTTAATGTAAATTATTTTGCATTTGTGTCTTCCTGTGCATGATAAGACACCTCTAGAGGTCCTGCTGCTGCTCTGTATCCCTGTGGTTGATCCTGATAAAGAAGACAAGAACTGGAGACGCCCGCTGAACTGTCTTCAGCTCACCACTGCTCCACTGGTGTGCGTGCTCTCCTTCCAGTCTGGAATATGTAAGTGCATGACCTTTCATGATAACGGCAGCATGACAAACTTTGGTAAACAGGAAAATGACGATTAATACAGGCGAAATTCTTAAAATCTCCACCTGCTTTTGCTGCTTTTCCTCTAGATGGAGATTATATGATCCAAGGACAGTTTCCCCTCTGGCTGCTGACTCTCCTTCTGGGACTTTTCCTGTCTGGCATTGTCTTCTGCACCACAACCAACGACTGTCCTCCCAGATATCACCCCGTAAGTACCTGCGGATGTTAAGAAGTGGCATGTTTTGTCCCAAAGTATACAAGATATGCAGTCTTTTTAGGGGGGGAAGCGCCACCTTCAGGTCTTGTCTTGAATAACAACAACATATCTGGATGTAATCATGTATAATTTTAAAACCAATATTCAAAATCTTTCATTCAATAATTTTATTACCGGATTACACTCACTGAGCACTTTATTAGGAACATCTGTGTAATCCAGTACAACAGCTCTGTCATAAATTCTACTGTCATGAACCTTATACATTTTCACTTTTTGTTTTTTCCACATTGTCAGAAAGGTAATAATTCAACTTTGTTACCTCATGTTTGTTAATGGGTTGGACAAAATATTAGGAACACTTTTTAATACACCACCACCACTCACTACAACCTCAATAATAAACATAAAGTAGAATTATTACCTTTCTGACAATGTCAACAAAAACTGAAAATAAATAATAATAATAATAATGATAATAAATTTAATGAAAGTATAATTAATGGCAGAGCTGTTGTATTAGATTGCACAGGTGTACCTAATAAAGTGCTCGGTGAGTGTATATATGTGGTGTTATTTTTCATTCTTGTTCCAAGTGTGCATGTATTTTTAAGTTTGTATTTTTCTTTCTCCAGCTGTTTGCTCTTTTGGGCTTTGTGGTGAGCGCAGTGTTGATCAGCGCTGCGGCCTCTGAAGTGGTCAGTCTTCTGCACATGCTCGGTGTGGTACTGAGTCTCAGCAGCACCGTGCTGGGTCTGACTCTGCTGGCCTGGGGCAACAGCATAGGAGGTGATATTTTTTGAACTTAGAAATTTCTTTCAAAACATAAACAACTATATGCTTTTACTTAAAATCTGTAACATCTCTTTTCAGACTGTTTTTCTGACATCACCATTGCACGGCAAGGCTACCCACGGATGGCCATATCTGCCTGCTTTGGAGGCATCATTTTCAGTATCCTTATTTTCATGAGTGTGTGTGTGTGTGTCTGTATAAAATATATGTATCTTATGGACCTATAAAACAATGGCTGTTTATGAGTGGACCTTAACCATATTTCCATCAGACATGCTGTTAGGAGTGGGTTTGGGATGTCTGGTGCAGATGATTAAAACACAATCTGATGTGCAGGTAATCTTCTCTCTCTCACACACACACAGATCAAGAGTTTATAGTCTTGACACAAGACTTTGTACAGACAAACATACAACTTGCAGTTACATAAGACTGTTTTGGGACCCATGAACATGATGAATCTTTGTCTCTGTCTCCTCCTCAGTTTGAACCAGAGGGACCGTTGACATGGGTTCTTGCAGGATCTCTGGGTTTGTCTTTGGTTCTGTCCTTTGTCATTGTTCCTATGTGCCGGTTCCACTTGGGTCGGACCTACGGGATCTTTCTCCTCATCTTCTATGCCATCTTCCTCGTCATTGCAATGCTCACAGAATTTGGCAAGATCCGTTTTGTATAGACCCGACACTGAGGCCAGTATGACACTGAGAGACATCCTGCTATGATGTAAAATGACACTGGAACAATGGCGGCACTGAGCATGGACGGATGACATCTTCTACACATAATGTTAATGCACTATTTATACAAGAATCAACAGTACATCTGTCTGCTACCTAGAGCCATGCTGTGATTGGTTCATGAAACCAAGCAGGCAACTTAAGGATGAACAGTTTCCTGCTCAGGGAGAGTTGAAACTAACGTGCCTTGCCTCAGCCTCTTGTTTGTGCTGACTGGAGCTACGATGGCACTTTTTGAGTCCCAAGGGACTGTAAAAAAATATGTGGAGTTAAGCATTTGTACTTTGAAACTTTGATACATTAAATGTACTGTCAATCAAACATTATGTAAAAATGACCTTGTACAAAGCTGCTTTTGGGGAAATAAACAACTTTGGTTTGGTATTTGTTTTTACAGATCTAAGATAACCTTGTGCCATCCACGTGCTATCTAGCCTTACCTCACTGTGTTTAATGAGACATTGCAAGTAAATAAGTTACCAGCAGTTCGACAATCCAGCAAAATACATCAATGCATGTGACAATTTGAACAGTTTATTAAAATCCCTCAACTAACTCAAATACATTACAGGAGAAGAAGTTATATAAAAGTAAAATATTTTGAGTCCGTTGAGACATTAGTTAAGAGATACACTGTAGCTGTTTTGTTGGGTTGAGCTGAAAGGAGTGTAAGTATTTATATTTTTGGTCTTGAGAGAACTTAGTAGAAGTTATGTCGGTGTTAATACTGATCAGATGAGCCATTAAAACTAAGGCATCAGGTTTAAGTACTACATGATTTATAAGAGGTCACATAAGGCCTACAGCAGTATACGTACACAACATACTGTAGTAGTAGTAGTAGTACAGGCTGCCTCAGGCCCAAAGAGGGGGACACTCCCACTTCAGTTGCCGAGCAACAGACCTGCACTGCTGTCTGTCTGTGGTGACAGCTCCAAGGAGGAGCCGCCATTTACTCGTCTCACTGTCACATCAGTCCAAAAGGCCCCAGACTAGTTTCTCCCTACGGCAAAAGGTGAGTGAGGGGAAACTAGAAAAGACCTGGAGTGATGGGATTTGTTAGCATTTTAAAATGCTGAGATGATGGTATGAAAGTACCGCTGGCGAACTGTGCATTAGTTGATGCTATGAGGTCCAGTCTGTGAGTTGAGCTGAGGCTCTTCGTAAGGAGGCGGTTCAGAGACGGGACTGTCCAGATCCCGCTCCAGGCTTTGGTCTGGCTGAGGCAGGCCTTCCCTTGAATACTCCGCATACCACTCCTGGATAAACAAGACGAAGAAAAGGTCAGGAGGTCACGACATGCCAACTGTTGTCATGGTTATTCAGGATTGCTTCAGTTTCTTACCTGAATCTCCTCCTCATACATTTTCATACTGAGGTCACTTTTTGTCCTAGACCTCCGACCCAGGTAAACCATGGACAAGTGCTGTACACACCGAGGAAGGAGGGAGAGCTAGTTAGTGGGACTTCACATGTAGAGCATAACACAAAAATGTATAATGTGCTGTGTGTGCTCTTACCCCACTCCTGTCCATAGTTTGTAGGACTCCCTGTAGAGAGCTGAGGGAGGACAGTCCAGGGCAGGTCTGTTTGTACAGCTCCAGAGTGGTCAGAGCTTCATCTCGACTCACCTCTACTTCAAACACGATCCCATTCTCATCTAGATTACACACAAACGCAGACATTAAAATGACTTATTGAGCTTTGTTTCACAAACCACACAACAGATACTTGGATAAACTTTCATCTGAGTCCGATCTGTGCAGAAATATAGCAAATATCCAGAAATACATGAAGGCTCATGTTCCAAAGTGCCACACATTCTGCAGGTGTTGCCTGAGTGCACACACACATACACACACACACACACACACACACACACACACACACACACACACACACTCAGTCCCACCCTCTGGGTTCTCCAGTGGTTCCCGGTTCTTGCGGCTGTAGTTCATGCGGAACACAAATGCATCCAGTATGAAAGCCACAATGATGGTCATCACCACCTGGAGAGGGCACAGATATAAATATCGCACACATGCACGGTCACATTCACAGATAAAGGCAAGAGTGCGGTGCATACTTCCACTGACATATCACAGACACACACAGGCCTCACCATGGTAACTATGTAAAAAGTCATGAAGTAGAGCCGGCTCCAGTGGCTCGTCATAGACGTCACTCCTTCCTACGAGAGAGGGAACACAGCAGCAGTCAAACAGCGACACCCACTGATTCATGACAAGACTGGAGAGCACTGACGGACTAATGAAAGACAGCGTGGTTACAGAATATGGCTTGATCTTACCATAGTGATGTACCAGTTGTTAACGACAGTCAGTTCAAACAGAGTCACTGGAGAAAAACAACACAAGGAAAAAATTAACACATGTAACCAAATTGGCAGATTTAAAGTCTGCTGATGCTTTTCATCTTGTCAACAAATCCCACAAAAAGAACAAAATCAACAAACATTGTCTGCGTAGCTAAAACCTGACATAACTTATTCTTCTGAGCCACAGACCTCCATTGTTTTCTAATAACCATAAAAACACATCAATGAGTCACACTGTTGCACTCAGTCACATGTTCCTTAATTACGATAAATACAGACACTGAAGTCTATTTTGAGTAAATCCCATTTATACTATCCTGCTGCAGTAAATACCTGGTGGTGCACAAAATCTGCGTCTGAAAACAGCCCAAACAAATTCAGTATTTACTACAGTTTGAGTAACAATTATGGAGAACAAACTACAGCACCCAGATGTTTTGGGAAATGATTTAGCCTTTTTTTAAAATCAATGAGAGTATATATTTGTGACATGTTTTTAAAGATGTGAGCTTTCAGGAAGAACAAATTAACTTGGAGCTGAGTGCCACAGACAGACTGGGGAAGTTAGAAAGTATTGAGAGACCATTGCATTGTTTGTTTTTGTGTTTTTATGGGATTTGTTAATAACACAAATATAGAATATTGTCAGCCTTATCCTTTAAAAGAAATGAAGGGATGTACCAAAGCTGCTGAGGATGTTGTTGAAGTTATTGAGATAATAGTAGCCTTCTTCCAACACTGTTTTGTTGCCATAGGTGACGTTGATCTGTCTGTAGGAGTCTGCCACTGTGCTGGTGCTGAAAAAATAGGTTGGATGAAGAATGATTAGTGGAAATCAATGTCATTTATCCTCTTGTGCCTCGAGGTATGGGGAGATGCAGAAGATGCCAATATACCACAATCAGCAAATATATAGAATATGGAGAACTATAGTGTAATAGAGTTGAATTTTGGTTACTAGAAATGATGAAAACATGTCTCACTTGCAGCAGTTGGGGTACACCACATCTGCAAAGAACTCCATGCCCACAATGGCAAAGGAGTAGTAGAAGATGATCAGCGTTAACCCCAGACTCGCCATCCTGGGGAAGAGCTCAAACATGGTGTCCAACACATTGCGATACCTCTGCTTTATCTTAAACAACCTGCAAGAGACAACAGAGCAAAATGTATTCAGAAAAGGAAATATGAAGCATTATAATTCCATACATACAGTACATGTACGCTATAATATTTGAATAAAAAATGAAAGCACACCGGAGCAGCTGAAATGGTCTCAGCACCACGATAAAGTAGAACGGCTCCATATCGAAGGGAATAGCCATCAGGCCCAGGAAGGCAATCACTGTCACTGAGAAGTCAAACCTGAACAGGGGAGGATGTAAGGATCAGCATCAGAAATACAAAACCAGAGTTCAAAATAGCCACAAAAAATGTTTAGTGAGAATACTGAATCCAAAAGTCAAGACTTGAACTGTGTTTGTAAATTTATGTCGTCTCCTCAGCATAAATCTAAGTCTAAAAGTCTACAAGTCTGAAGTTTTGGAATCAGTACTCTTTACTTTCAATCCAATAATCCAAAAGCCAAATCAGTACTCACAGATTCCACCCTGAGCTGAAATAAGCCATCGGCCCCAAACCTGTTAATTTGAGTAACACCTCTACACCATAAACTGAAAATGGAAGGACAGATAATAAGAATAAGTTCATGTAAACAACTTTAATTAATGCTTGACGCCCTCTATGACCAGTTTTACAGAATATGAATACTTTTCATGTAGCCTACTCACTGGTGAGGAAGACAATGTAACTCCACGGGACAAGTTTGGTGGAGAAACCATCTGTAGGAGCAGAAAGGAGAGGAGTGAAGTGACATCTGTAGTCAAAAAATCTTTCAGTCACGTGTCAGTGTTACTGGGACAGATCTTACTGTTCAGTGTGTACGCCTCCGCGAGGATCCACACACCGTTGATGGCCACCACCACATCTATAGCCAAAAGAAAAAGGTTTTATGACTTTGCCTCTGTTTCTCTTGAGAGCAGCTGGTAGAATGTAGCTGAACACACTTACACATGACATACTGGAAGGCCTTTGACTTCACCAGCAGATTGATTCCTGTTAAAAGTAAGAGTTGAACAAAAATGAAACACTGAAAATAAGGAATTGAGAAAAAGTTTCGTTGAGTGTTTAGTTAACAAACCAATAAAGAAAAACAGAGAAACTGCCTTTAAAAATGAGGAAGGTTGTGTGCGGGAGGTCATCAAACCAATGTTCTCCACTGCGTCGTGCCTAAACAACAAACACATATACAGCACATATATATTAAAAACAGCCAAAAAGGACACAAAATGAGGTAAACATCCAGGCTTCTTACCTTCCATTTAAGGCCAATCACCTCATAGAACTTATAGAAGTCCTGTAGACTATAACAGAAGAGTCCCATTGAATTAGGCTGCATGAAATTGTAACAATGCAATTAAAGGCAAAAGGACTTTGACTGAAAAAGTGAGCGTCAGGCAGTTACCTGAGCATAGGAGCCCCTGAGGTATTAAGAGCTTTATATGTGAGGAATCGGTCTCTTGCAGACATACGTGGTCTGTAAAAACGCATCAGGCCATCAAACTGTTTCAGCGACACACCCAGCGGCCTCTACGGAGCAACCCAGACAAACATAAGAATACCAGTAAATGTAAACGCCTCACAGTGGCTGTGAGCGCTTTATAAATGAGGTAATTCGTACCAAACATGCCATTCATTACACATAACAGTGAGGACATACCTGACGGCTGACTAACAGCTGAAAGGCATGGTCAATAGCGGAGCGTTTGTGAAGCAAAAGAGACTTGAACTTCATCCTCTCTACTTCATTAAACGTATCAAACACCACGGCCAGGAGCTGGACAGGGACAGAGAAAATGACACTGTAGTGATGCTGAACGATTAAAAGGGCTAACTAGAAGCCATGTTTGTTTTAACAGGACTGGAAATACAATATTTCTCATTCATTAGTTCAATGGTTATGAACGTTATACGTTAATATAAGTGTAAGATAGTGAAACAAGGCAGTTTGTACCAGGTTCATGACGAAGTAGAGCTCTATGGAGAGGTAAACGATAAAGAAAACACAGGACCAGCGGTTCTTGGAGTACGCTGGCATCATCACATCAGGGAAACTACAGGAAAGAGGGAACCAGGACATACACGAGTCATGAGACACAAAATGAAATAAGCCTAGGAACACAAATGGTGAGGCAAAAAACATTCATGTTGAGCTCTAAAAGTAGGAAGTGCCACTTGCATGCAGTGTGAACAGTGCCACATGTATAGCTGTGCTTACTTTGCTGTGGTCAGCAGCACAAACAGACTGACAAGGCTGTTCTCCAGAGTATTGAAGTACTGCGGTGAGAGGAAAAGGCTTTAAGTCAGGAAATATGACCACAACAGACAAAGAGAGCAGCCACCCAAGTCTCCAATCTTACATAACTCAAACAAACCAATGTCAGACAGACTCAAGGCTCAACGTACCGGGTCAGCGATGTTTGGAGAGAAGAGGCAGAAACCTGGAAGACAACAGGATAGTCAAAAACACAGAATCACAGAAAAAGAGAGTAGATAGATCATACTTGATTATTTTATCTTTTCTTAGTAAAAAAAAAAGAAGACGTGACAGCATTTCATACACTACATATAAACAAGGATTCTTACCCAAAATAGCAAATATAACCATGAAGAAGAGCAGCAGTAGGAGGATGTCAATAAAAGGTGGGAGGGACTGGAAGATCTGACGCAAGTTTCTGATTGGATTAAATACATTTGGTTAGTGACAAGAGCTTTAAGTCGTCAGTGGTGAAAGAGATTTATGTAGGAATTTTTAAATCCTCTATATGTAGGACTTTGACCTGACTGCGTGAGTATCTGTACGTGTGTGTCTGTTTGCGTTGTTATGTACCTGCGCACAGCACCACAGTATCTACAGTCCACCAGGAAAATTGGTCTGAGAGCTCTGGTCACTCGCACGTGAGACGTCTGTCTGATCAGAACCACTATGGCCTCCACAAACTGTAGCAGCAACACACACGTCTGCACACAGAGAGGAGGAAACATGAACGACAGTAATAGAACCTGATGAGGCCTGCAGGGTGTTGCAGCAAGAGAGGCGAGCAAAAACAGGATTTATCTGTGGCGACTGCTAAGTTACTACATTATTATGCGATCAAGAAGTATCAAACATGCAGCAGTTACCTTCACCATGGTCCTCTTGTGTCGTATGAAGGTGTGGAAGCCTAACCAGCGGAGTTTCATGCAAAGCTCAAATGCCACCATGACCAAAGCCAGCAGCTCCAGAGTGGCGTGGACCTGCAGAGGTATCAAACACACGTGTCGCTTTTACATCTGCGGGGCAGGAAGCTGCCTGCGAGCACACACATACCTGTGTGTTTATCTTCACTCACGTAGACATCCAGGCGCAGTGAGGGCACAGCGGGAGCTTCACATAGCGACAGCATCATCAGCAGGAGGCCTGTCAGCAGCTCCATCATGTAGAACAGGTGGTTGTGGGCAAACAGGTACGCTGCCAGTGCCTTTGGGTTTCGAGGGTGGGTGAAGAACTTGTCATTGTTCTCTCCTTCCTGTATGTGAAATTCAAAACACGCATTCAAACCACAAACTGTGAGCCTTTTTATTTTATTATTAGGATTTTTTCCATAATCAAATGATGTCTCACCACTACAGATAACAGGGAAATCTGACATATTGCTTTAAGAAAAAGCAGAGCATCACTCCTACTGCATCATGTAAAAACCTAAATATCTAGGCAGTTTATCTGCTACTTCCTCCTCTTATATCTTTTATTAAAAATAACCATATCAGTGCTTTTACATACTTTAAGCTAATCGTTCCCAAACTGTAAATGATGCAAATGACCAGGAGACCAAAATGTGTTGTGAAACTGAAGTTGAATGGATCTTTTTAATTTAGACTTGTCAAACGAAGGTGTAACTAATAGCTTTATTAATTGCTGCATTGCTGGAACAGAGCCATTATTAATGTTATTAGTTTCACCTGAGCTTTTTTCCTGCTGTGACAAGTAAACTGAGAAGTCGTGAATCTTTTTCGGCTTCCAGAAGGGGGCATGACAAAAAAACACTTGGAAACGACTGCTTTCACCATTTTCCAAAAAGGCTACTGTAATAGATATTTATACTCTTATGATTATGTGCTCTGTCTTATGTTATACTGTCTTAAGGCTTAGTGCACAATGTGATTCTTTGTCTTTTCTGCTTCTCCTGTGAAAATGTTCCACTGCCAGTTCCCAACGGCGAAGCTGTGTATTCAGTTTTCAACTTTTAATTCTCAGCAGACAGAGGAAGAGAAAGAAACCTTCCCGGGAAGAAAGACAGATAGGAGCTATGAATGGACAGAAGGAATACTGTGTATTAATTAAAAGACACCTGTTTGTCTTTGAGGGTGATGAATATGGGATGTTTTGTGACTCATGCGGCTGTATGTACAAATATGATCACTGAACTTCATACAGTATCTCTCAGCCAAACAAGCTCAGAGGTCCATCTGCAAATGATTGACTGAATATTGCAATAAACTTCCAAAGACAAGCCCTCTCTGTGATTTCATCTACTATTAAGAGGAATAATTCCCATGACATTACAAAGTACACATCATCCATTTTACAATATTCATATGTGCTTATTACTGTCCATGTCTGGTGAATGTGATCATCTATCTATCTGTCTACAAGGTTTTGAAACGTCGTAACACATGAATTTTGGATTATAGTCTCAAGTCTTTTATAATACATTAAAAAGTCTGTGTGTTTTTATATCAACAACAACAAGCGGACAATTACAGTTCATCAGCCAAGAAACCACACTTTTCTTGTATATTTTCCAGGTCCTTCCATCATAACACATTTATTACTTCCTGCAGCTGTTCATGACATAAATGTAGCCCATTTAAAGAGAACAAGGTTTACTTATCTACAAGTAATAAAGTGTAGGTGTTATAAAAGCCGTGATATAGACATAGGAAGTCATGGTTCTAATCGCAGTTGCCCTTTAACACTTAATAATTAAGAAAATGCCAAAATGTCCTGCTTGTGAATACCTGCAGGTAGATAGCTGCCTCTTGGTAGTTCATCTCCCAGCTTTGCCGTAATGACACATTCTGGACTCTGTGGATTTGTGGCCCAGGTGTTGAGATGACGGCGTTGTCCACTATGTCATAATTGCCTCCTCCTCCATCTGGAAGTAAACACAGATGTGTCAGCGTAATGAGACATCCCATATTTATGTGGAAAAGAACAAGCTGAATGAGGTTGTCTTTTCACTACCATGCTTATGCTTCACACAGCACCATATGTGGGTCACTCACCCTCACACACACACACACACTCACACACACACTGAACATACCAATGCAGGCTAATTCTAACTGTAAGGCATAAGAGGAGAGCACTACTGGACTCTCGTTACAGGTCTGATCTTCACGGCAACCGGCTGTAACTGCGTGGCTATATGAGCACTCCATTGATCAGTCTGGATTTGTCTTTGCGCCTCAGTGGTTTTGAATGATTTAAGGTTCCTGAAGTCCACAGCACAAGGGTGTGTTTGCGTCATTCACAACGCTCTGGTCTTGTTCCAACATCCATACACATCTGCAGATACAGATGGCCAAACATTCCACTAAGCCCTGATGCAAACACCAGAAACACTTGTGTGTTGTCGGTCCGGATGCGAGTTGTCACAGACACAGGAATATCCAGGCCGAGCTGGGGGATCAAAGTGACTCTGGGAGACAGAACATAGCTCAAAACGGTCGACAGTGCTTGTGAAGTTCAATGCTTCTTCGACAACTTTTGTAAAAAAGGCGTCTCTTAAAGTCACGTTGATGAGAGAGATAATGACACCAATAACACTGAAGTGTGACAGTACAGTAACACTTGAACACTGAAATGACCCTCCTGCCTCAGCAGTGAAATTTGAACTTTGAACTCAGTGCCGCCAGTCAGTAAGTGTCTGCAGTCTGATGTCACATTATTACGTCTCCTTCCTGCCACGAACAGGATACAGACACAAGACAGATCAACCGCAGGAGGGCTGAAATCCTGCAGTACAGGAGGAAGAGTGGCTGACTTCAAAAGACAGGGAAGGCGTCTAGATGACTAATAACATTGACAAAGTAGCATGTCATTGTAGGACGTAATGCAGAATTAGATGACTCTTTTTCAAATGACACAGAAAGTACTTTTTTCATACTTAAACTTGTCTTCAAAATGAACTCAAAAGTACAACTGAAAATCCAGATTAACTCAATCTTCTCTGAAAAAATCATTTACAAGTTCAAGCTGGATTTGTCATAAATATAAATCAGTTTCTTTCTTGAACAAACGGTCCCTCCATGTGTCTTTCTGCAGCTGCATATTTTAGTCCTTTGCGAGTCTATCTGGCTTCTCTTCCCAAGCACTGTACATCATATGTTTCTGCTTCGGGCACAACTCCTTGAATTAAAAACATAACGGAGACAGATGAGTCTCAGAAATGCAGTCACAGACGTTTCCTGTCCACCATGACTGCAGCAGATTGAGCTGAAGTGTGAAGATCAAATTTCAGTCCAGCAGCAGCCTGGCTGTTATCCTGACAGGAGTACACCCCGTGTCTGCTGTGTGCCATTCCAACCCATCATTTGTTTGAGAACAATAACATGTTTGGAGCTCCCAGTCAATAACACGGTGGGGTCAGGCTCACAGAAACACAAACAGACTCAGCAGTCATGACGGTTTCTCCCAGGGAAAATTGAATCTAGTTTTGTGGTGATCTGAAGAGTCCTGACCCACAGCAATGAAACTGAACTCCACACCCCTATCCCAGCATGTGATTTTTCACTGAGGAATGACTGTGAAGGCTGCTTCTTTCTCAGAATCCAAGTTCAAACTCCCTCTTTCTTGCTCCAGAAAGGTCTCCAAACAGTAATCCACAAGTACAGAATGAAACCTCCTCCTTATTCACCACTCCCAGATATCCTGACAGAAAAAGTCCTCTCCTCTCTCTTCCTGTTAACCTCAGGAGCCAGAGAAAAAGATCCAGCACACTTACACAGGCTGCAGACATTTACACACACAACACACACATGCTGCCCATGAGCAACAGGGAGGGGCTGAGGGGTGCACGGTCTGCTGAGGCAGCAGTTTCTCAGATGGGTCATTTTGTAGCTTATATGTGATGAATACAAAGGCAGCAGGATTACTACAGAGTGGATGCATGCATGCCCATACATACTGCACACACACACACACAGACACACACAAGCACACACGTGATCTCAGAGCCTGGTGGATCATCTCTTTTCTCCATTAAAGCAGTGTAGCCTGGACATGCAGCATGTATGCAGCAGACTGTCAACAACAGAAAACTATCAGCTTCAGACTGCATAAGTGCACCTCTGGTAAGTAAATGAGCACTGACTTATCATATCATACAATGATAACACAATATATACAAAAATAATAAACTACAAATACTTTTTATTGCTGTAACTACTATACAATACTGTAAATACTACACGAAACCAATGCATCATGGAGCTGAATATGTAGAACGATTACTACTCATGCAAGAATAACTTGGTTAACTAAACATCACACCTACCATTCACTTATAGTATAGCTTAATGACAGTTCTCTGTCTTTCTGTACACTGAATCCATCACATAATAGCCTACAATTTGTTGTTGGTTTATTTGGTACACCTATTGAAACTATTTTAGAGATGTGCTGATTCAACTTTATGTCGTTTCGGAGGCTGTAGTTTGTGGTGATGTTGACTATATTACTTTGTCCACCCCATTTATTTATTAAAGGATGGGTTCACACTTTTTCAAGTCTTTTGTAAAACAACAGTCAGGTGCCCAAATGAATATTGAATCAGGTTTTTCTTGCCATAATCATTCCTCCTGTTCATACTGACTATTAGAAGATCCCTTCTTAATGCACTTACAATCTAAGTGATGGGGGAGAAAATCCACAGTCCTCCTTTTATGCAAAACGGTATTTAAATTTTAGCTTATCAAGCAGATATCTTTCAACGTTACGGTCTTCAGTGCCAAAGTTCCTCTTTTTGTTACTATACTTTCACTATAGTTCAACAGGGAAACATAAAGAGGGAATTTCATGCTAAAAAGACTGTAAATGTGGCAGATATCCACTTAATATGACTAGCTCAGACTGCTGAAGCCTCATATAAGCTTCAGATAAACTTTTCAATGCATTTTTGCACAAAATGACTGTGTGGACACACTGTGGGTTTTGGCTTCCATCACTTATATTGAAAGCACATTTGAAGGGGACCTTTTAATAGTCAAGTATGAATAGGATGAATGATAACAGCGAGGGAAAACCTCTTTTAGTGTTCATATAGACAACTGAATGTTGTTTTAAGACAGACTCATGTCTAATACCATACTGTGACAGCACCAACACCAGAAACCAATGTCACACATCCAGTTGTTTACATACACAGACAGACAGAAAGCTCCACTTACTCTCGTCTCTCCTCTCTGTCTCCTCGTTAAGCAGACCGCTATTTGCTTCGTCCCAGGTCAGGATGAGAGGCACGTCGTCGTCAGCGTCCATTCTTAAAAATAAAATAGGCTGCAACGAACCTGGAGTCGCAGAGACAACTGAGTACTCCTAAGCTAACCGCTTGCTAAACAAGTACACAGTTTGTGCAGCAAACCGCAAAACAATTGCACATCTTGCGAGCTCACAGCTAACGCTAACGCTAGCAAGCCGACTACTTTTTCAGTCTGTGGTAACTACAAGAATAGCGAACGATAAGTTACTAAAAAAATGTCTGCAAAAGAAGAACTAGCAGCTAGCAAGTTGTGTGTAGCGGACAAGGCCTGCTGGTCGCAGTTTCGGTCTTTGTCCTGGCACAGATGACATCTGTCACCAAGTCAACGGTCTCACTGTCACTCCAGCTAACAAGCTGAGGCTGTCCGTCCATAACGGCGTCATTACCGCTCATCAGGCACGTCTTCTGGTTACATTTACACCATGATTTACACCGATGCACAACCACAAAGACATGTGACGTTACATCTAGATATATAAACACAGCAGCGACACTCTGAGCTGCACAGATACTATGGGTATGGCTACATCAACAAAGTTATTCGCGACACTGAAACAATTCACGGCAGGCAAGTCCATCGCTCTGATACGATAGTTTAAAAACCTTCATTGAATGCTATCACGTTATTTATTTATTCATCATTAATTTATTAAAAATAAAAAACCTACTCATAAATATAGCCATGTATTTTAGAGGATACCCGCTATGTGCGCCAATAATGTGATATTACGTTACGCCCTGCATTTGTGGTATCTTAGCAACAGGATAAAATGTCAACAATAGTGTCTGCTTGCAGCCAACGTCCGAGTTAAGAGGTCTGTAGCTTTACATTTCACAAAATTAAAATAACTCTCATTATAACAGTAATAGGCAGTTAAACTAACATTATATAACTGTCATCCTTTCAATAACCAACTGTGATGTTTAACTAACTTAACTAACGCTAATGCTGACCGCTAACTGAAATAACGTTACTTAAGGTCAAATTACTAAACTATTAATGCTGTAGCTAAGTAACGCATTGTAATGCCAATATATACCAGGCTCATATATTTTGGGCAAATGACATGCAGTAGCTTACATGGGGTCAAACCCCCACAAGGGGTCGCAAGATGACCCTTAGATATTCCTGACGCCGTGCATATTTCATGGGGGACTATTTTGTTGAAGTCCGTGTAAAGGAAAATCAGAGATTTCTTTTGAAACACATTCTACATGTTAGAAAGTAACATGTATAATGTGAACACGTGAAAAGACTCTGAACTATGTAGTAGGCTACTGAATTGTGGAGTTAGATGGTTAAACAGTTTTTCACCATTTCAGTGTTCAGGATTTGTTGGGCGGGCCTGAAACGGCTGCACCATGACGTGGAGGGTGCCAACAAAAAATTATGTTAAAGCTGCAGTGCCATACTTTTGTCTCCCCCTTTTGGCAGTGACAGTAATTACAAAAACACTGTTCACATGTGCTTATGTTATAGGCTCTGCATAGCCTAATGGTCTAGTGTTGCAGCTGTAAAACATTGGATAATATTTTGTGCATCGCACAACCCCTGTGAAATGAAATAATTTGGAAAGTCTAGAAGAGCCACACGATTTATTTATTTTATCCCCATTCAAGTTAGAAGAGGGCTAACCATAAGTTAGCGGCTCGGTTTGCAGAGGTCTCTGGTACGCATGCTCTGCCCATAGAGCATGCCCAGTACCCATTCAACTGGCCAGGGCGGGAACGTCAAACCCAACAAGAAGGGTCTATCTCTTATCTGCAGTCTTACAGACTTACCCTAACCCTACACAACACACCCACTTTACTACCCGATGCCACCCCTGTCTGACGTCGTCACCCTGACAACATGTTTCATGACACACACCCTCTGACCCCTAACCCTACCACCCCCCTCCTCAGAGAATGGTCTAGCTGCAGTCTTGGACACACACTCCCTGACCACTAACCCTAACCGTAACAATAACCATCCCCCTCCTCATACCTAAACCTAACCAAGTGGGTGTGTTGTGTAGATACTGCATGTTTGTGCTGCGGCTGCAGCTGGATACACTGATACTATACCCAACACCACATTAAAATCTCTGGTATACTGTCAAATACAGAGATTTATCTGGTGATGATGGCTTAATCAGCACTGTGTGGACTCGTTTGGCAAGGGCTTGAACATAACAGATCTTCATTTATATGTAAAAGTTTTGCACTGCAGATTTCATTTTTATATTTTTTCTGTAATCATTTCCTTTTTCTTCTTTTTTTAATAGTAGTTTGACCTCTTTTTTGGATCTTTCTTTTGCCTTTTAAAATTATTCAAAAGTCAGCAAAGGGAAAATCACTCTTCAGTTTTTCAGACTTCATAGACCTGCACCCTGTAAAGAAGGGTCTAAAGTAGACATTGCTTTGTTTTAAGGGGTCACAAGCAAAAAAGAAAAACAAAGGTTGAGGCGCTTTGGTCTAGACAAAACATTTATGTGGAACTAAACTACTGCATGGCAAAGAAGTAGTCTACAATGTTGTATGAAACTTTGGTAAGTGGATAAAATATTGTGAGCCAATATACACAAACATGATATTCACATATAAAAACTGCAAAAAACATTTGACAATATTTTTATGGTTTACTCTTTTCTTACCATCAGAATCAGTATGTCTGCTGAGGTGACAACAGTGCTCGCTGAGGAAGCCAGTTCTCAGGTCTTGTCTTTCAGTCTCCAGCAAAAGGCAAAGAGACAATCAGAGGATGCTCAGAAGAACCATGAGCTGTCTCAGAAGAAGCTGCTCTCTCATGAGGCACGGCGCATCTCAATCATATTGGAAAAATGCATCAGTAAAGCTGAGATTGCAGCAACTCTACCTGCTCTACTCCAGTTAGATGGTGTGTCTAGTATTTTGGACAAGGAGTTGAGTAGAGCACTTGAAGCGCATAAAATATTACATGAAAGACTGGAAACACTAGAAGGTCTCAAGCAGGAATCGGATGGGGAACAAGAGGGAGAAATTAGAGAAACAAAAAGGAGAGCAAGGGCTCAGCTTGAGAGGGACGTGAAGAACTCCGTCAGGGATCTGTTCAGGCTTGTCCGAGCCCATCCAGATGCCTTTTTTGGTTTGAGGACAGAGCTAGGTATGAAAGTAGGGGAGAGTGAGTACACACTAATTAGAGGGCTTAAGAGGTTTCATGGGCATATAATAGAAAAGTTGCTGACCAGCATAGATGAGGAGCTACAGCTGGTCCTCGCCAAGCAGGTGTCTTCATCCCAAGCCCACGACATGGAGCAAATAGTCTCAGCAGAACAAATGGTGGCTGAAGCCATCAAGCGAACAGATGCAGAGGTGAGGCACAAAATAGAAACCTTCACTTACAGTACAAGGGTCTAGTCTTCCACATGTATCTCTTGATTAGTTAGTTGTAGCTATAGAAATAAAAAAATAAAGATTTGTTACGTAATCCTCTGCTCATAACCTCTCTTATCTCACCTCTCCCATCTTTCTGTTTGTATCTCAGATTTCTGAACGAAACGAGGAGATCAAAAAGTTGGACACTTCTCTGCAAGAGAGCACTGCACAAGAAGCAGTTTTGTCAGCTCTTGTAGACAAAGAGTGCCAGTCGCATCTCAAGACATCAAAAATGAAGCAGGCCAGCATACAACAGGAAATCGATCAGCTGAACATTCAGTTCAACAATGTGCTCCTTGAAAACAGAGCAACAGAGAGAGCAATCCAAGAGGTAGGCTACATTAATTATGCCAAACACTTCACATTAAACGTTTCATATTTAACTGGTAGTGACACACGTTTGTCTTGTGTTTTTCTTCCTTGGCAGAAAAATGAGAAGTTGGAGACGGAAATTGAATACTTGCTCCAAACTTTTGATGATGAAATAGAAGAGAAACAGGTACAAACTGGCACAAACCTTGAATCTGGGTGGTATCCTGATATTATTTAACCACAGTTCATTGACTTGGTTGTCAGATGTGTTTAAAATTAACTGGTTTGAGATCTGAGACTGATGCATTTATACTTGTATTCTAACATCTGTCAACAATGTGTATCAGACTACCAACTTAACTGGTTTAGGCAAATTTCAGTCAGGTTTTAACACTGGTGCCCTTCTTTTCACTACCCATCACGATCCATCACCATCTCTCCTGCTCTCCACCCTTCCCTTTATCCTTTTGCCCCTCGACACAACTGCCACCATCACCTTTCTTAGGCTGATCTGGAGATAAGTGAAGTGGATTTTGAAAGGGACGAAGGGGAGCTGAAGAAGCTGGAGAAACTCTATGCTGTCATAGAGGTGAAGTGCAACCAGATCCAGGAGAAGCGTCGGCTGGCAGAAGAGAGGAGAAAGGAGGAAATGAAGGAGCTGGAGCTGAAGACCAGGGCTGCTATTCTTGCCCAAGCCTGGTGGAGAGGCTACAGTACTCGCAAGGCCTTGAAGGGCAAGACTAAAGGCAAGAAGGGCAAAAAGGGCAAAGGCAAGAAGACTAAATAAACTACTGACTAGTTTCTTCATTGCTAAAGTGACACACACTCTACAAGGAGAGCATGAATATTTTTGGATGTTTTATGTCATTCATTTGTCTTATTTTTGTTAACTATTAACTATTAAACTAGTATTTACTATTCTTGTGAACTATCAGAACATAAAGAGGGATGTAACTCGTTCTAACTCTTTGTGAGCAACATTTAATATTTGGATATAAAACTAATCATACATGATGAAATGGCAACAGACAATGAAAGATTTTTATTGTTTAAAACTAATGGATATCCACACAGATGTTTGGCGGTTTAGACCACGTTCTCAGGACTGCGTGAGAGTGTACAGACAGTAGCACATTAAGTTTAATGACCGCTGCAAATTTCTGGCTCAGCTCCACTCAACTTTAAACAGAAAACAGGTCTGATCAGCTGAAATAAGTTCAAACAGGGACTGATTCATTGGTTACACTAGTTGCTGTTTTCTTTACTGGCCACAGGATGGCAGCACAGGACTTTGTGTTCTGAATGATCAATTATCTACATTACATTACATTCATTTGGCAGATGCTTTTATCCACAGCAACTTACATTTGGGGAGCCATTTGGGGGTTGCTCAGGACACTTGGACATCTGAAGAAGAGAAGCTTGGGATCAAGCCATTAACAATAAAAAGTGATCTTATATTGTATCTAGATATCTTTGTCAGATTAAAACAAGTCTACTTAATATGTATATTTCAGAACCTATACTCAAGTCCTGTTAATTATGATAAAGATGAGCTGAATTAATGAATGGTATGCACTATATTTAACTTTAACTCTGCAAAAACTCTTTTTCTGGTTTCAATAGAATTACAGAACTTTTGATTTCTGTGTATTTTAGGCAAGTCACACAATGCAGGCCTTCCTAATTAAAATGAAAACAAATAAATGAATAAATTAACACAGAAAGTGCAAAGTGAATACAACTAGGAACTACTTTGTTGACTGTACTCAGTGTGTTAAGTTCATTGAAGTTCATTGTCTTCAAGTTTCAAGCTCAGTTAACTCATAGAGTTTACATTAGAACAACTCATGAACAAACTTTTAGTGAATTCCGTTTTAAAGCAGAATGGAAACTCGTGTTTAAGGTTAAACTGAAAAATCAACATTTTTTACTGCGAGGTGCGATGTGCTTTTTGGACCTGTCTCTTTTCTGTCCATTGCTGTGTCTCTGCGAGGGTCTTTGATATTGTTTCACAATGTCTTCGTGGTCCTGGATGAAAATCTTGATCTAGGAAGGAGACAGTAGGAGACAGTATGTTCAGCTGATCATTCTCTATTGACACCCTCGCTGCTCTGTCAGGGTACATACCTTGTCCAGCTGCGTCTCTGTGTCATTTATATCCACACCTTCCTCTTCTCCTACAGCCCCACCTGTTGGTTCATAGAGGTTGAGGGTCGCCATCTTAATTTGTCCCAGTAGGAGTGTTTTCTTTGCTGCGGTTTCCTGGATGTGGTTCCACTTCCTCTCCTGTATGAAGACAGGGGACAACTGAATTTCACACAGAAGATGGTAGTTCAATCCTTAAGCAACACTCAATCTTGTCTTGGCTCTGAGGCCGGTTTTGACACGTGATCATGTCTCGTACCCAGATGTCAGCTTCAGAGCGCTTCTTCTCTAGCTCCATCTGGAGCTTTGACAACTCATTGTTCTTGTGTAGCAGCATCAAGCGATGCTGGTCCTCCAGTGTCAGCAGCTCTTTTCTCAGATGGTCGGCCTTCTCCTCTGCCTCACACTCCCTCTGAGAGAGCTTGTCTCGGACGTGTAGAAGATTCTCTAGATGATCTGCGAGTGCATTTACATCTTGAAACTGTAACGCACATACATGCATTAAAATTAAACTTCATGATGTTCATAATGAGAACATGTCAGTGCCCTGCCTCCCACCTCCGCTAACAGCATAAAAGTCATTTTAAGAAAGCCTATTCTAATGATTTTCTCAATAAATTGATTAATAAGTTTGTCTATAAAATGACAGAAAATGTGAAAATGTTCATTATAATTATAATTTCCCAGAGCCTGAGGTGGCATCTTTCAGTGTGATGACCCTCTCTGAACAGACTCTGGGTCCTCTACCTGCAGGAGCCTGGTGGGCGGAGTTGGGTCGTCAGGAGGATTCGGCTCACCTGGACTGCCCAGCTTCCATATAAGCTGGAGGCAGTCAGTCATTTGCCTCTCCCCTCTGACTTCCACTATGTTGATTTTGGTTATGTTTAGTTTCATTTATCTTTAAGTTATGTACAATAAATTTATTTTTAGTTATAACTCATGTGTGGTCTCCCCTCCTTTGTCCAGCCTTGAGCCATGTTGTGACATCAGCAACTAGAACCTGTGAATGTTTGGCATTTCTGCTTGAAAAATGACCAAATCAATTATTCGACGTTATTCAACAGTTGTCATTTAATTTTCGATCAATTTTTTTTCAGTAACACAACACTTGCAATGTGCTGCAGAGGTAGTTAGGTGGTCTCATGCATTTCAAAAAGACTACTCTGACAGATGGTTTATTAAATGGATAAATATAATTTTATGGTAGACTATTCCTGTATGGAAAACAAATTTAAACTTGTAAAAAGCCGTGCAGTACCTTGGTCATTTTGAGCACTCGCTCCATGAAGTCCCGACACACAGAGAGTCTCTGCACCTGGTGCAGTGCCTCCTGTTTCCTCTCCTTCAGTTCAACATGCTCCTTCTTCAGCCTCTCTATCTCTGCGTCCTTTTCGACCATCTTTTTCCTCTCCTTCTCAACAGCTTGATCAATGTCCTTATCCTTCACAGAATGAGATGGAGTTAGTTAGTTAGTTTGAGAATCAAGGTGTTCAGTCATGGCTGGATTAAGTTGCTGGGGGACCCTGGGGCAAGAATTAGCTGCTAAGCAAAATTCTTCACTTCCTTTGTGTATACTGTCCATCAACAGCACACAAAACATTGACAACATTGACCCTGGGGCCCCTCCACTCCTAGGGCCATAGGGAATTTGCCCACATTGGCCTTGCTGATAATCCAGCATTGTGAACAGTCTAATACAGGAGTGTGTAATGGTCTTACCTTAAGAAACATATCAAAGTCGGAGAGTAACTCCTTCGTTTTCATCCGCTTCCGTTTTAACTCCTCTGTCAGCTCCTTTTCGCACTGCTCCAAACTCTTCAATGTCTACATAAAAACACACACCGCAGGCAGAGGTTACATTACTTTATAATGTAGTATTTATAATGGACAGGTAGACGTAACGCTGTGTTAGCACCTGTTTGTGTTCATTGAGCACTTTGGTAAGCTCTTCATCCTCCCGGCGTTTCTTCAGTATGTCAAATAAAAGATCGTCCCGTTCCATCAGGGGGGGTCTTGGCACCACCAACCTCCTACCCTCAGCCAACCTTCAGTTCACACACAAACATAGCAGAAAGTTATTGATGTTGACCGCTCAGATTGATCTTGGCTCACACACAGACAGAGAGAGAGAGAGACGCTCAGCTTAACCCTCTGGTCTCTATGCTGGCCATTTGTGGCCACTTCACTTTCTTTTTTTGACCATTTTAGCTGTGTTAATGTATATGACATAAAATTTCCCAAGGGTGTGGATTTTTTTCTGTTTTTTTATTTTTAACTTCAGCTCTTTAAATATGTCTATAATATGCTGTATACATCCAGTACTACCACTTTTCTCTAACGTGGACACTTTTGGCCAATTGAAACCTTGTAGCTGAGAGGGAGTTTTAATGTTTTTTGGCCCAGCTCAAAAGAAGTAATTATGCTAAAAAATAATTGTTACTGCTACTTATTGATAGGTATTGACCCGCTCTGATGATTAAAAAAATATCCAGTTGCATCAATTATATGGTAAAAAATGACAATTTTCTGTTTTTCTTGCTTGAAAGGTAAGTGGCAACAGGCAATCTAAACAGGTAGCCTATTTAAAGGGTTAAAATTCTGCCATTGATACAATTTGGATTCCATGATCAGGACGGATGCTAATTTAAAAAAATAACCAGTGAAAGTAGAAAATAATATTAATATATTGTGTCTTTATAGCATTTTCAGAATGTAAACAAGAGGTGGCCATTTTTGGCCACGAACAAGCTGCGTGGGAGTTTTGTCTATTTTGCTTTCCCTGCACAAAAATAACAATGCATAATATCAGTGTTGTATCATATTATCTTAAATCAGTGTTGTTGTTAATTAGTTACATATCCCAGACTGTGTTATTCATTATACAAGAGAAAACACTAGCACTGAGAATATGGATAATAGCTGATTTTGAGGTTGTTTTGCGCAAACAAACTGGCATTTGAAGGTTAAAATCCTACAAAGGAATGGATTTTTTATACTTGTGACAAGAACTGATATTGGTTAAAAACTTTATGCAGTAAAAGTAGCAAATAACATCAACATTTTTAAAAATTGCAGAGTCAGTTTGTTGGTGGCCATTTCTGGCCACCAACAAGCTGAGAGAGTAGTGATTTTGAACAGGACCAGAGGGTTAAACTCACCTTTGTGGAGTCAGCTTCTCACGGACACTCCCAGAAGCCATGGTCTGTTGTTGTGTTTGAAGTTTTTTCAAGCCACAGAGTCTCACAATCTCAAAGTTTAACTCTTTCTTCTGTCAACTTTAGTTTTCAAACTGTGTATCCGTCTCCGTCTCCAGCGGCCCTCCTTCCTTCTCGTTTCCATGGTAACACAAACGAGGGACGTTTAAAGGCACAAAGGCGCAATCAGGAATTCAAATGCAACAAAAGCACAGCTCCACAAACAACATTTAAAAAAATGATAGTTACTTTTCACCACTGCAAAATAGTTGCTCGGGTACATTTAAGCCTCTTTCACACATAGTTCCTTGTAAATTGCAGGTGTTGTGTCGTGTTAAGCACCCCTGCCGTGAAAAGCATCCCTCGTCGCGGGAACGCGCATTTGAAGACAGTCGCCTTAAACGACAACCAAACGTACAGATAATACCCACAGACCTTTTATTCATTTTAAAACGAGTAAATGTCAAAAGGGACGAAATGCTCATGTTTTTCAAGACACAATTTACTACGAATGACAACCTACACACAATGACACAAGTCAATATCATTATCATTCCACGTTACATTCTGTTTAAAGTCCAGATAATTTGAAAGTGAACAGAATAGAATATATTTATGTTTATATATTGTGTATTTATTATATTCATTTTCTGTCTCTGTAGTTCTATATTTTATGAATTCTCCTATAGGGTATTTTTTACAGGCATTTTCTATCCCCTTTGTGATCCAAGGCCTATCTGTATAATTTTGCTTTCTGATGTATTGTTTTATTGGACAGTTTTTGTCATATAAATATATTTTTAGGCTTTGTCAGTATCTTCTTCATTATACAGGCTTTTCTTTTCCAGTTTTGTGTTAATGATTCATGTTTAAATTAGTGGAGGCTGGTCCATAGAGGCAGAGGAGGTTGATCCTCCTCTATTTTTTGAGAGGCAAAAGGGACATCAAAATATAAAAAAGAATATTTGGTTGAAATAAACCATTACCAAATCTTAGTATTTATAAAGTATTTTTTCTCTCTTCTTTGGAAAAAAAACATTGCTGAAATTCTATTTAAAATGCTTCAACAACGACACCTGCAGGGCGGGAGGAGAAAGAGCAGTGTGTGAAGTGGTGGTGGGGGGGGCGCGCAATTGGTGAAGGTGGAGTAGGGGACAGAGGAGGACGGGTGCCTGCTGACCTCTGCAGGGCGGGATCTCTTACGTTGGACTAAATGTATTTCATTTTTTTTCATGCTAATCTGTGATTGGCCATGACACGTAAAATCAACAACCAGAATGCAATATTGACATCAAGTTGGTCCAATGATAGTTTCCAGATTTCATTTTCAATTCTCTCCACTGTAAAGCAGAGTAGCAGCAGTAGATAGCTCCTTGCGTTAGCCAATGCAACAGGTAGCCTATTGTAGCAGCCTGAAGGACTCTTTATACATCCATGGAGGGACTGTTAAGGACTGTTGTTAAGCTAGCGGGAGAAATTATCTGGTCTGTGCAGTGCAGCAGCTGCAGGACGCTGCCGTGGAGGCTGGAGAGAGAAGCAACCGGAGAAACAACCAGGAGACTTAGCTTGTTTGTCATTGTTGCTAATGATATCAGACTGGTTAAGCAGCAGCCACAAAGTTCTGATAACTAACAAACAAGATGACCAACAGCTACAATGGACGTTATGACATGAATACTTCATCTCCATGAAAGAAAGAAGAAGACGTCAGACAACGTGAGTCAGATACAGCTTCTCTCTCTGTGTCTCTTTGGTTGCTAATTTCATCTCTGATGGTTAAATGTCTCTGTGCGGCTTTTTTGTGTTTTTTATCTCCTTAACAAGAATGCAGCAGAGATCATATAATGTGTTGTGGGTAACGTTAGTTTGCTTGTTGAAGTTACAGTGAGCTGTCTGGACTTACTCATTCATTTGTTTTTAATTGAGTGGTTGTTCAGTCACCTGTTGATGTTGTATGATTAGTGTTCAGGAGGTCTGGCTGCTTGTTTCTGACAGTTTCTTTAGTTCGTTTTAAGCTGAGCCGTATATTGAGTAATAAGCTTAAAGTAGCTAGAATAACAAGTGTTAACTAGTGGTGTGGTGTGCTGCTGTGGAGGCTGGTACTGCTGTAGAGGCTGGTGCTGCGGCGGCTAGCGTTGCTGGTGAGGCTGGGGGTGCTGTAGCCACTGATTTTTTGATTTTATGAGGGATGTAGGGCAGCTCCTCCTTTGCAATTTTCAAGTGATCTACATTAACTTAAAAAACAGTACCATCTTCCGCAAGTAGATCAGCACTTTTCCCCTGTTGTCACAGTGAAAGGGCCAAGGAAGTTTACCTCCAGTTTGCCACCTTTTCTCTGTTGGGTTCTTACATTTTGTCTCCACACCTTGTCCCCTATTTTGAAGCCAGGTTTAGCAGCACCCTGCTTCATTTGCTTCATTGTCTTCTCCTGCTGCTTGGTGACATTGTCATGAACAATATCCTTGATTTCATCAATGTCCTCTGACACAGCTTCTTCTGCCACAACATCCTCAACACTGCTGTCTACCTGTGAACAAATGTTTTTACATTCTTTCAGTCTATGTTTTCAACACTGCATCGATAGACCTTAAAATATATTGCGACATGTGTTTACCAACCATGAAGTGTTCTGGCACCTCTGTTGGGTGCCGCGCCTCTTGCCCAAACATCAAAAAGAACGGGGAGAACTTAGTAGTAATCTGTTTTTTGGTCCGCAACCCAAACATGACTGCGTCCAAGTACTCGTCCCAGTTTTGAGCTTTTTTTGCCTCCAGCTTGCTGAGAGCTCTAAAAAATAACAGAACTTTAACAGACAATAGGCATCTCCCAAAAAGATATATTTATGGTCCAACTGGCATTGCTGCTGTAAGTTGAAGACCCTATGATACACATGATGATGATGATGATGATGTTCATAAAGTATATAATGAATTTATGTTAAATCAACCATTTGCCTGACCTTTGTATGGTGCCATTCATCCTCTCTACCAGTCCATTGGTTTGAGGATGATAAGGTGAACAAAGACTCCTTTTGATTTCCAACTTTGCACATACATTCTTGTTTATCTGTTAATATAAAGAGCATATTGTATATAGATCAAACACAACAAAAATATTTCAGCAACATTTTTTAAAAGTATTTTCTCTCTTCCTCAATCAGTCAATATCCTTTTCGGAGCCTCAAACTGATGGAAGAATTTAATGATGCATTCCGTCACCTCAGCTGCCGTTTTGGTACGGAGAGGATAGGCTTGTGGCCATTTTATCAGGTAATCCACCATAAGATGTAAATTACAATGGGACCGTGGTGAACGTGATGTGGGTAAACACCTACCACTAAAACAGTGAGAGATTATAATGTGACGTAATTATCAAAATGTGTATGTAAGATACAAACTTATACAGATGAAAATATTATACAACTCCACAGAAGTTGAATAAAAGGAATCTTAATGTGTCAGACCTCTTTTGGCACGGCTGTGAAGAGAAGATCCTTAATACATACTTTGTGTTATGGCATTGCCCAGAAATAAGAACATTTTGGGTAGGAGTCCAGAATATGCTATGTTCAATATTAAATGTGAATGTGTCACTATACCCAGAAGTGTGTTTGTTGGGAGTTAAAGTTGATGGATTGAAATGGCATTGGTATTCCTTTCTGTGAGAAGGATCATTCTTATGAATTCAGCCCTTCAGGGACTTTATAGAGATAATGGCTTAGATGAACTTAGATGGACACTTATAAAAGACTATATAAATAAGAGACATGTAGTTTAAGAGGTGAAATACAAGGCCAGTACAAACCTGAACCTTGTATGTTGAAGAAGGTTGTTGTTGTCAAGAAGGATTTGTGATGCAATGATCTCCTAAGCAAATATATTATATCTTTTTGTCTGTAACCTCTGGCTTATTGTTCATGTGTTGTGTATTTGCGTTGTCTGTATTTGGTCCTATGTTGTATTCATAAAATGTAATTAATTTTTTTACTTAATACAGCAGCAAGTTTCACACTTATGCTACTGTAAACCTATATTAAAATTAGTAAAGCAATACATTTTGCTGAGTAGCTCTGTTTTAATATAATATATCTTGCATCACAGCTTTCCTTTGAAGGTGTATTGTAGTATTTTGTATGACTTTGGAGAGGAGTGTCAGTGTGGATCATCTGTGGCTTTGGGAAGAAGTTTGACAGTCTCTCTCCATTTCCAGTGTGAACAAATTATTGTTAACAACACAGTTAACGTGCAAAATCTCAAAACACAAAACCACTAAAAAGAATGTGGCTGTGCCTGCAGAGCAGCTTTTATTTTGTGTTAACCCAGGAGCCAGTTGTTTCATAATTTCTGCCATGTACAGTATACCACCTTTACGGTAAAACAAAAACTGTAAATGTGTGTACACCAAGGACCTCGGTAATATGACCACTGAAACATTAAGTCCAGGCGTATGATTGACAGGTGTTACTGCCGGAAAATGTGTGATTTTTTCACTTTAAGTACAAAAAACAAACTTAATATCACACCTTTAACCTGCTGATGCTGGACAGTGCACACAAGCACGTGGCTATACATACCATGCTCCTCACCGTACTAGACTGACAGACACAGGCACACATGATGACACTTTGCTGACACACATGTCAGAAACAAGATCAGTTGTGTGAAGTCGTTAAGGCTACTTCTATCCATAAAATGTAGGCCTAATCTGTACGGCTGTATTAGAGTTTGACAAGTTGCTCACATACTGAAACATGTTTGGAAATAAAATCCCACTGACCTGCCAAGGTCACTCTTTACAAACTCATGCTGTGCAGCCAAAAATCTGCATGTTTGCCTTTTTTGACAGTTGACAGTGAGGAGACACTGGAAATGTGGTGAAAGGGAGTGAGGGGATGATATGCAACAAAGGTTGACAGCCTTAATCAAGCCAGAGACATTGCAGTACATGGTATTCATCTTAAACCACAAGGACGACCACAAACACACAGAATTTTACTTCTAGTGGATGTCCCAAAGTTTACAATGATACAAAAATTTGAGAAATATCTATAAAATGATGCATGTCGATGGTGTGGCACAGACATAAAGCATGGCGTCTTGAGTTTGAATATTGCACGATTTCACTGAACATCACACAGCTTCGATGGAGAGCTGGAACAGACTGTTACAGAATAAATATATGAAATGGTCAAACCATGTGAAATAAGATTATTTTATATGGCTAGTGATTTTCTGTATTTTTCCTATTGTCAACAAATCTCATGTGCAGAGCCAAACCAACAATGAACTGATTCTACTTACAAGTATTATGTGTGTGAGTGTGTGTATCCAAAGTCTGATATCAATCAAGCTTTATTTGTATAGCACCTTTCATACAGGTTAGTGCGATTTAAAGTGCTTCACAGATGACTGACAGATTTCAAAACTGTAATAATAATAATAAAGGAGAATGAAATAAAAATTTGATTAAAAAAATAGATGAAAAACAAAGAATCAGCTGTAGCTGATTTATAATTCTTTTATGCAGACCAGATAGGAGAGCATTACAATAGTCCAGCCTGCTCGATATAAAAGCGTGCATTAGTCTCTCTGTGTCACTCAGAGAGAGAAGTGGTCGCACTTTAGCAATACTTTAGAGATGATAAAAAGCAGATTTGGTGACAAATGCTGCATGAGCCTTAAAGTTCAGTTCTGAGTCAAAGACAACACCATGGTTTCTTGCTTGTTGTGTTGGGGTAAGTTCAAGGGAATTTAATTTTGTGACTAGTTTCTCTCTCTGAGCTTTAGAACCAATGACTAAAATTTCAGTTTTACCTTGGTCGAGCTGTAAAAAGATTTGTGACATTCAAACATTAATATCTAATATACATCTTAAAAGAGAATCAATTGGTCATCGTGAGACACAGCCACATAAAGCTGTGTGTCATCGGCATAACTATGGAAAAAGATGCTGTGTCTCCTGATGAGATCACCGAGGGGTAACATATATAGATTAAAAAGGGGTGGCCCTAAAATTGATCCTTGGGGAACTCCATGGGTTATTTTAGAGGTTTTGGAGAAGTTAGTCAATTCTAACAAAGAAGTCTTTGCCAGAAAAGTAAGAGGAAAACCAGTTAAAACAGTTCCAGACAGTCAAACGTGATCCCTCAGTCTTTTGTGATCAAAGGTATCAAAAGTAGTGCTCAGATTAAATAGTATCAACACTGAAGGTTTATTGGCATCTAGATGTATCCTGATATCATCAACAACTTTTACTAGGGCTGTCTCAGTGCTATGATTATCCCAAAAACCAGACTGAAACATTTCTAACTTATTGTTTGAGTTAATAAAATTGTTTAATTGTATGTACACCAGTTTGTGTAAAATTTTGCTTAAAAATGGGAGATTGGAGATTGGTCTGTAGTTAGAGGTTTTTAAGAGAAGAAGCTTCACAAGTGCAGTCCTGAATGCTGTGGCGAATACACCTCGCTGCATAGACTGATTAAAAATGGTTAGGATCTCCCCAGACACTTAATTAAAAAACATTTTAATTCAAGTCAGAATTGAGTCAAGGGTGCATGTGGAGGACTTCAGTGTTTTTACCACTTCCCTGAGCATTTCAGCATCAGAGGCTTCACAAGTGCAGTCTTGAAAGGTGTGGGGAATACACCTGGCTGCATAGAGTGATTAAAAATTGTATATTGTATTACTCTGTGTCGTACACCTCTGTTGCTGTCCAAAAACTATTGAAAACATATCCGTGAGCCACACCATTGCACTGGGTGACATGTTCCTTCACCAAGATGATTACAGTTACAGCAATTTGTTTAGAAACAACTCCAAAGACTAATAGCAGTGATCATGTTTTCAGTCTTCTGAGAGTTGTTCTGTGTAAGGCAGACGACACTAGCTAGCTTGTGCTACATATGACAACCCATTGACTTTGTACTGACGTTCTTTGAGAAATTAACAATGAAGTACAAAGTCAAGAGGTTGTCATATGTAGCACAACAAGAAAATACAGAACAACGAACAACAATGAAGACTGGAAACTGATTGCTGCGATTACTCTTTAGAGCTGTTGCTAAACAGACTACCGTGACCATGAACTTTGGGGTGAAGAAACATGTTATAGAGTCCAGTGGTGTGGCTCATTTACATGTTTTTAATTGTTTTTGGACAACAACAGAGGTCACAGAGGAATCTGATATATCAGGCTTTGGATTCACACACAATACTTGTAAGTAGGACATTGTTGGTTTGGCTCTGCCCATGAGATTTGTTGACAATAAAAACGATATAGAAAATCACTAGCCATATCCTTTAACAACCTTAAAGCTATTTATAAGGATATTAGTGGGGAAAACTGGATGTAAAGGGATTTTAACAGTCAGCTACTTCTTCAAATATATACCCAAGTGGCAAAATATATGTCCCCAAAACACTATATCACTAGTCATGATATAAAAGGCATCCTGGTGATCTCAAGGTCTAAGATGCTGACCATATACTCATAATTTCCCCTGGTTTGATCTGAGTCAAGGAACTTTGTTGCCCTTATTTTTTGTCACTTCCGTACTCTCTGCTGTCAAGCAATGACAAAATGCTGAAAAAAATTAAGTAAACACTTGAAAATAATGACTTCATGTGTTTATATATTGTATTATGGTGGCTATTTCACCTTGGAACCATAGGTTTTTGACTTAAACACAGAGGACAATGTATGTACCAAAATATGAAAATATGCCAATTGGAGGATATCATAGAGTGAGTTTCAATGCATTTCTGGGCCAAGACTACGTGTACTGCTTGTCCTGAAGTCCCCAAAGTCACGCAGTTGACTGAGTTCACTTCTAAAATATCTTTGAAGACTTGTTATCACCTTTAAGGAAGAGGTGTGTACATTACTGAGTTAATGGTACTCTGACATTACATGTTCATACTGGTAACACAGTGCCACACGGCCATGTGGCGACAGAGGAAGGTGGCATTAGCACTCTTAATGGAAATGCTGTGTGCTGTTTTTTTTGCATAATAATTGCCAGGTGTGGCGAAGACAGTGATGCTGACAGCGACAGCAGCAGAACCAGAAAAATGCATCTGCTGATGAAAATGTGTGTCATGCATACACACAAACACACGCACGCACACACATTAAAATGAGCAGAGAAAGAACGAGGAAAGGCATGACCGAAGGCAGTGAAGGGGAAAAACAACAACACAGATAGCTGTAGGCAGAGATGCTGCTGTATCCATTTTTGATGAATGGACGGCTTGCTGCACACACACACACACACACACACACACACACACACACACACAGAGTACCGTATTAATACTAATGGAATGATGCTATTATAATAAAAGCATGTTGTGTCAGGTGATGGGCACAGTGTGAGACTGAGGAGATGGAGACATCACACCCGTGTAAACACCAGCAGACCTTTTAACAGCTGAAGAGGAAGAGGAGGAGAAGGTGAATAGGTCAGAATCTATAATACAGACACAAAGCCCACAGGACAATGAAACTAGTGCTGGTAGCATAGTCATCTTTATTGACCCTAATGTCACCCATTTTTCCTTCAAATATCTTTTTAAGTTGCCTTAAAGTGTTATATCACTTTTTATTAAGTGATATATTCAATATTCAATCCAAATATCCAAATTCACTGTGCTTTTAAATGTTTGCACAATAATTACAACAAATGGAAAGTACAAGTCTCTGTATCACTTAATACACTGAATACATTTCTCTGTTTTTTACTGTTAAGGCTGCAACAAATGATTATTTCCATTATTTATTAATCTGACGATTACTTTCTTGATTAATAGATTAGTTATTTAGTCTGTAAAATATCTGGAAATGGTGAAAAATGTTGATGTCATAGTTTCCCAGAGCCCAAGTTGACGTCCTCAAATGTCTTTTGTCCAGACCAACACAACCCAAAGAAGTCTAGTTTACTGTTACGGAGGACTAAATGAACCAGAAAATATTCACATTTCAGAGGATTTGGACTTTTTTTCTCAAAATGACTCAAACAATTAATAGATTATCAAAATAGCTGGCTATTTATTTTCTGCGGATCGACTAATTGAGTAATGGACTAATCGTTGCAGCTCTAGTGTTCACATATATCTATATGTTGGTTTGAATAGCAGTGGTACAGTAACTAAGTACATTTACTCAAGTACTATACTTAAGGTACTTGCACTTTACTTAAGTATTTCCATTTGATGCTACTTTATACTTCCACGCCACTACAGTTCAGAGGGAAATATTGTACTTTCTACCCCACTACATTTATTTAACAGTTTTAGTTACTTTTCAGATGAAGATTTGACACAATGGATAATATAACAAACTTTTAAAATACAACACATTGTTAAAGATTAAATCAGTGGAAACAGATTTGTGTATCAGAACTTTGTTTTTTCTTCTTTCCTCTCGCATTAATCATCTCACGACGCCTCAGATTTATCTGGTGACCCTTTGGAGGGCCACGATCCCTAGGTTGGGCACCACTGGACTAAACTAGCTAACTGTTTATAAAGTAGTTGAAACTAGCTTTACCTCCAGCAGCTACAACAGTAACATGCTGCTCTAACACTGATACTTCAGTATTAATGATCTAATGATGTCATATATAATAATATATCAGTCAGTGGGACAAAACAAGTACTTTTACTTTAATACTTAAAGCACATTTTGCTGCTAATACTTATGTACTTTTACTAAAGTATGCTGTTCCATGCAGGATTTTTACTTGTAATGGAGTATTTTTACATTACTGTATAGGTACCTTAATTTCCCTTTTTGACTAATAAAGTAGCTACTCTATCTACCTATCTACCTATCTCTCTATCTCTCTATCTCTCTATCTATCTATCTATCTATCTATCTATCTATCTATCTATCTACCTATCTACCTATCTCTCTATCTATCTATCTATCTATCTATCTATCTATCTATCTATCTATCTATCTATCTATCTATCTATCAAAAGTAAAGGATATGAATATTTCTTCCACCACTGTTGAATAGTGCTTGTCTGCACAACAGGAATGAAATAATGAATTTACTCTGACCTTCAAATGTTAGTCTTCAGCATTCAAGTTAAAGGGAAACAGGCCCTGGATAAATGTATAGACCCAGCAAACAACAGGAATATTTAGCTGATGATTAGGAACAGAACTGGTTTTCTAAATTAAGTTTATTCTGCACTTACTCTCATCGTCAAGCCTCTGTTTATTTCCTGAAATGCAAAAATTTAAAAGATGTGAGTGATTGAGCAGTCAAGCTTATTACCAGTAAAAGCTCTGACTTTCACTTCCGCTTGCACACACACACACACACACACACACACACACACACACACACACACACACACACACATACACACACAGTGGTTTCCACACTTGGGTAGACAGGTAACAAACATTTAGACATCCATAATTAAAAGTCAACAGTGTGCTGCAAACAGATATTGAGAGGAAGTCTGTGTTTATGCTAATGCCTTGTCAGACAGAGAGGCCAGCGACTCTCTGACACCATCTATTAATAATGAGACAAGATCGCAGAAATGCACCAAGTATGAACCAAACAATGCTGCCTCTGGCAAACAATGAAGCCTGACAGGAGGCTGAGTGAGTGCTATGAAATCGGGCTGCATGTGCACGCAGTCTTTGGAGGGAACGGAGTGTATGAATGGATTTGTTTGTTTATTGATGTTTGTGTTTTGTGTTTGTCTCACAGCAGTGGTCTTGTCTGGCCTGTTTGCAAACACGCTTGTACACAAATGGCGACAAGCCTCCAGGAACGTTGGGGCAACAGGGAGAGAGAGAGAGAGAGAGAGAGAGAGAAGCCTGCCAGGGGATGCTGAGGCACATGGGACCTCCACAAAAGGCAAACTAAAGCATACTGTTTATGATTTCTGAGCAATACAGTATGTGTCACTTAAATAAGTTTGACTAATTTCAAATGTATTTTTATTAAGTCATTCTAGGCGGGACATTTGTTAATCTTTAATAAAATGGTTATCAGCCTGGGGGTCAGGACCGTTCAAGGGAATCAAGACAAATTTGGGGTCATCAGATATGTCTAGTCACACAAGGTTATGTGTATTGTGGATTTTATCAAAAGAAAATACCGCTACAAAACCTGATATTTTACAAGATTAAATTATATACTGAGGTTTGTATACTTTTAGGCCATTTAGACAGCAGAATTGTATGTCTGATAACTGTCAATGAGGCTTTTGTGAATTGGAGCAGTAAGTCAAAAAATGGTAATTGTGAGAACTTGGACTCATGATCTGAGTTGGGTTTTTTTTTAAACCTAGCTATGGCTGTAGAACCAGGCACAATAATGACCTAACAGTGTTCCTTTAGTCAAAACTGGGGGACCGCGAGGGCCCACAGCCAGTCTGTACAGTGAGCAAACACGCAGAGCGAAGTCCTGCTGGTAGTGATATCATTATGCTGCATGTCCTGTCCGGACAAGGGGACCGGAGTGAGGTCAGGGGGTATGGGGTGTAATCTCTTGATTGAATAGGCTTGTGTGTGTCTTCCAGTCTTTTGCTGGTTGTGTTTCTTTGTGTGTATGTGTGTGTGTGTGTGTGTGTGTGTGTGTGTGTGGAGGATTAGCGTGCCTCTCCAGTCCTCTGGCTGTAATCAGACGGGACACTGGCTCCATGACGGCCCACAACCCCCACCACCACCCACTGCGGGAGCGCCTCTATCCCTTTCACCCTGTCATGTGTGTTTGGCTGCCAGTCTTGGGACCATGGCGATATGTTAGGAGTTAAAACAATTAATCTTGCTCACATCACAGTGTCCTTTTTTAAAAAAAAAATTAGAAAGAGAGAGTGACAGGAAAATCAGGGGGATAAATATCTTCAGTTGGACCCAAACATGGGACATCATTGCCAGACTGTTAGGCCAACAGGATACCCTACAACTAATTTTTTGCGATGTTTGCATGTTCGTTTCTCGCAGTGAGATCAGCTGTCTTTAAAAGTGGCACTGAGCTCTTGATCTGGTCTAAAAGTGAGAGTCCAGCATGAGAGGGAAAGATAAGGCAGCTCCATCAGGCTGAGGGTTCGGGGGGCCCTCAGATAAACAGCCAGCACTGATCAGGTTAGTCTGAGCCCTCTGACCCTGGACTGGCCTGTCTGCTGTTAGTTTGACCCTTAACCTCTCCCTTTGTCTTTCAGACGTAACATGCAGGACAACCCAAGCACACACCCCACCCTACACACCCACACACCCACCCACCCACACACACACACACACACACACACACACACACACACACACACACACATACTCTTACTTGGCCTCTTATCCTTGACAGCCCTTATGCTCATATTAAGATCTACTTCAGTGATTTCAGGGCTGTTTCAGCCATAAACTCTCATTTAGGGGGAAATTAGCTTTGGTCTGAGTCTTGTTACTATACCGTGCTTAACAGCATTAGCCCATTCTTGTGGCTTTTAAATAACAGCAAGGATGGATAGTACCATTCAAATAAACCTTCCCTGCCATCCTACTTTGTTGCACCATATGTGATGGCCAAGCATTCATTGTCTAACATTATTGTACTGCCATTGTGCTGTCCTCTTAGTCCCATACAGTGCTTCTAATTACAGATACTTATGGCTCACAAATATATTAACAAATGTTGGTTTTATCCATTCATCAACCCATTTTGGAACGAGTCCCTCTTCACTTTCCAAATCCACTTGGTCTTATCAGGCTCTTAAAACAGCAAACACTCACCTGGACAAGCTTTGTTAATATGTTTTGTAAAGTTTCAGGAAAGCCATTGAAGAAAAAAAGCCCCTGCAGACTCAGATTTTGAAACATGAAAACTGCATGTGTCCGAGTGTGCAGAAGCTCTCTCTCTATTCTCCAGTGTATCGGCTGTTTTAGTAGCGCTATGCCAGTCAGGAAGGACTAAGCTGTCCCCCTTTACTGCCACAGAGATGGAGCACCATCAGCCCAATAGAGACGAACCATAATCAGCTTTTACCAATTACACTCCATCTCAGGCCACTTATTCCACACAAAATGACATCACTAATGCTGGACATCACACAAGTGCCTCTCAGTGTCCTGCAAGAGACTCCAAATACACATTTATGTATTCAAACCAATAGTTCAGACTGTAATTAAATGAGCATCAAATAGGTCTTTTAAAAAAGCTTATTTTGCAAAAGAAATGGTTCTGCGTAGCCGGGCAGTAGATTTAACATACAGTATAGCCTTTTGTCCGAGAGAACAACCTCAGCAACCCTCACAACATGAAAATTCAGGTCTGCAGGCTAAATGAGTGACATTTAAAAATGTCAGTCTTTCTTTCTCTCTTGTGTAAATGTGAAGTCTCAACTGTGCACATAACAAAAAAAAAACAGTAGCCTAGGTGTCTGTTCTCTGTGCCTGTTATAAACCATCACGCAATTTGGAAAGGATGAGAAAAGGAGAATATGCAGAAGGCAGGAGGAGGGTGAGTGGTGTGTGTGTGTGTGTGTGTGTGTGTGTGTCAGGGAGATAACGATAAGCACCACTTAAGCTCTTTGATCACGAAGGTTCATCAATCTACTGTCCAACCAGTGTGTCTGAGAAAGTCCTCCACTGATGGATTAGGGTCCTTTACATACACACATACACACTCACTGTGTTTAATATTACTTTACCCAAAGCTTTATTTTCCCAACTAACTCTCAGCCATACAGAGGTCATCACCGAACTCCGTTACTGTACAAGCAAGTATGAAGTGATGCAATTCATCTTTCAGAGCTGGAGGCCCCTTGAGACCTCGCTCTAACCCCCCCTCCCCTCCTCGTCCTGGCTAGAGTTTGTCTGGAGACAAAGGGTTAAGGAGGAACAGACCCTCTGAAGAGTTGCCTGCTTAACCTCCGACCTCACGGTGTGTGAGAGAGAGGGAGAGAAAGGAAGAAAGAGAAAAAAGAGAAGGGGAGAGAGAGGGGCAGACTTCTAACAGTGTAATTAAATGTAAATACACTGGATTAGAAGTTAAATGATTTAACAACCTTTGCAAATAAATTACATTACGTTCGCTTTTCTATCAGTGTGGGTGTGTTGTAAACTCTGAGCAGGTGTAACTTTGCTGTGAGAGACACAGAACCATATTGGGAGGGAGGAGGTCAGGCGTGTGTATGTGTGTCCAGGGGAATGGCGGTTTGGTTTGGAGGAAAAGGGGGGGGCGACCACCAATAACACACCCCCACCTTTCTTTGTCCCATATCCCGGCAGACCCCTCCCTTCTCTGGGCAGCAGGTTGTCAGTGAGGGGGTCCAGCTGGTGGAGACTGGAGATGCCAAACAAGCTGTCAGAGATAAGAAGAGGCGGACGAGGTATGCGTAGCACCCCAGCACCCACACCACTCTGGAGGGGGTTTGTTGCTGAGTGGATGACTTGGGTGGGTTACAGACACAGAGGTAGCAGCCTAATACACGCGGTTACACTTTAAACAATACTCTACAGTGTTGTATGGGATTGCTGGACGCTTTCTGTTTGGGAAAGGTCGCAGACTTCCACGGTCATCAGGTCCTTCATATTGATACATGCATTGAAACTGATAAACTGCACTGCACTTAAAAGAGTTTCCACTCCCGAGGTGCTGAGCGTACTTTAAATAACCCTCTGGGAATGTTAATAGTTCGTATGTGCCGTGTTCGTTGTCTAATCACAAAGAACACAACAACCAACTGACTTACGCAAAAATTCTCTAAAATTTATTCCATTTCTGTATATAAATCTGTCTTTATTTCCATAGAACAGAAAATTTAGTTTTGTTTACCACAACTATTTATCACCACTTGGAAATGGAGGATGAATCAAACCTTCAAAGAGAAACAAATATCTCTGAACAATACCGTCTTGTCTCACAAGTTTACAACAAACTAATCTTTACAAATCTAGAGTAATAAATACTATTAGCAAGAACAATGCTATAAAACACAAACATTTTCCCAAAAGAGAGAGCTCTTTACGTCTCACTGTCACACACACACGCGCGCACACACACACACACACACACAAATCAAATACATATTAAGGAATGATGAGGATCTGCTCTCTGCATTCTGACAGACTGTTAGAGCAACTTCTCACATGTTACTGCATTTAAAACACCTGGGCAAAAATATAACAAAACTGCTTCATTACAAAAAAATAAACCAAAATCTCAGTTTGCCTCTATTTTGCAAAAAAAGTCACAATTGTCTCTTTACATTTAATGAAAGGAGGAAAATAATGCTACCCAAATCCGAAGGGAAATGTACTCAATCCAATCTAGTCAAAGCAATTAATGGAGTAATGATGTGTGGATATGACAAGGACCAATGTAAATTCAAAATAAAGACACTAACACAGTTTTTTACGATTGCTTTCACGCTAAAATGAAAAATAACACACAGTTAGTGAAACCTGACACACAAGGAGCAAAACCTCAGCCCAGATCTGCACAACATTTTCAGCCTCACACTTTTTGCAAAACACTAAACACACTTCTCTACGTTAGACACAGAAATCTAACATGAGGTCACTTCTTGCCTTTCAAAATACCACACCTATGAACCAATCGATCAAGCATGGCGGTCAGGTGTACAGAGACGTGCTTAGTGGTAAACTCACCAATCAGATGAAAGCACTACAAAAAAAGCAACAGGTGAGAGTGCCTGTCTTCAACAAAAAATGGAAGGCAATGTTGCAGTACGAGGACGAGGAAGAGGGAGAGTGAGGATGTAAATGGGGAGCCCGCGGAGGAAGAGGGAGGGGTAGGGAGAGGAAGAGGAAGAGGTAGACCTAGAGGAGGACGAAGAAGAGGAGGACCAAATTTATCAGATGACATTCGAGCAACATTGGTCAACCATGTTGTGTGTAGTGTTTTGACAAAATGAGCCCACTTTTAAAAAAATGCGCTTAAGCAATCGTAAAAAACTGCAACATTATCACATTTACAGCACTGTATTTCTTTGCTGAGCAATCCTCACATGTCAGGGAGCAATGATGGACTCATGAATAATTCAGAAACAAACAAAAAATGGGCCAACGCATGCACACATAAACCACGTTGAACTCCAGCTCTGACTGGTCAGCTGGGGATAACAGAGAGGCACATGCTCATTTGTCGGCTCTCAGTCAATGGAGTGAGCTGATTGGTCGGCTGGGGGTGACTAAGAGGACAGCGGTGACAGCTGTGTGACGCTGATGTTGTGCATTTACCCAGAATGCAGTGGAAACAGTGTTTACAGGTCTTTCAGCCTGTAGTGTGGTCTAAACAAACTGTTTATCTCTATGGTGCAGCGCCTGCAGCTACTTCTGCCTGTCTCATTGGAAATTAACTCATAGCTTTCTTGAGCTGAGCTGACACAGGCTTTACATACCAACACACACACACACACACACACACACACACACACACACAGACAGCTCATGCCTTTTCTCCTTCACTGAGACTGAGCATGGAGCTCTGCTTTGCTCCACTAAAGAGAATAAAAAAGGTCTCCCTCAGGCTCCGCTGAGAGCTGAGATTATTTTGGTCAGTAAGTGTTGTTGCCTGTCTGACAGTGGGTCACAATTTACATCCTTCACAATGTAGAGAGTGGGAGTCATTGAGAGAAAAAACAGCCTGGTTGTGTTCACGGTTTGGCCTTAACGGGGCTCACAGTGCAAACATTTGGATGACACCAGTCTTTGTGTTACGGAAAGACAATTAAGTACGTTGATGGTCATTGTGCTGCTCGGAAAGAATCACTTCTTCTCTTTTTTCTTTTTTCTTTTTTTTTCTGGAGCTTCATGAAGTTTGTTTGTCCGAGTCCACTCTTTAACAACCCACTGCTCCATCCAGCACAGGGGAGAAACATGACAAACAGATGAGGCCTCTTTACACAGCACAAAATCACACTTTTCACAATTATGTTACAAAGGTAATATCATATTTAGTCCGTATGCAGTGCAGCATCTTTCAGAAAAGCTGAAAGAAGGGTCGTTGAATTTGAGACGAGGAATCTCTGTCCACTGATCAGTCTTTCAGGTATGCCCTCTGGTTCAGTTAGGAGGCTGCGCTCCACTCGGGGACCCCGCATCTGATGTGTGTGTGCGTCTCTAGTGTGTGGTAGAGAGGAGGAGACAGGTTGGGGGTGTAGCGAGGATACTCTCTGAGAGGTGGGCTGAGCTGCCTGCTGTGAATGTTTTGGGAGCTCTGAGCTGGAGGTCTGGAGCTCTGGCTCTGGTAGGGGTCGTGAGCGATGGGCTCTCCCAGCGGTGGAGAGCTCTGGTGGACTATAGCACTGAGCCGGGAGCCCTGAGGGCTAGAGCTGTAGGGAGGATGAGGGGTATAGGGTGGGTAGGGTTCCATGGGGGTCATGGCAGAGGGGAGCGGGCAGGTGTATGACCAGGATGCACAGTTTAGTTCATCCAGTCTGGGCTCTGAGCCAGCAAACATGCACGCCTGACGCTGTCCCATGTCTGAGCTGTAGGGGGAGTCAGTGAGACCCAGGGCTGGGTTGTTGGATAGACTGGGTGGTGGAGGAGGAGGGTAGGAGGAGGGGTGATAGTAAGACTCGCCCTCACTTGGTGAGCCACAAGTGAAGGGTTTCTTGTAAGGGTGCTGGCGGTTTCCTGGAGAACAGTTTTCCTCCACTACAGAGACACAGAGAGAAAATATTGTGGTGATTTCCATTCAACGTTATGACAAGTGAGAACTGGGAAAGTTTCTGCTTCCTATTTAGACAAGTTCACATAGCTGAGCTGAGAACAAAATGTACACATGAAAGTAGGTTGCATTTGTTTTGCTGCTTTTAGACAATCTATTACATTAACTAAGGTAAAAACATGAAGATCTAAAGTGCAGTTTATTCATAATGTTTGCCAGAAGAGCTTAATGGACTATACTGATTGTTAAGCATGTTTAATCCGATTATCCACTAGAGCTGCGTATCCAATCTTTATACTGTTTGGTACAAAGTTTCCACTGCGCAACATATCAAACTATCAAGTACCTAAAGTTGGCATTGATTGTCTGGCCAGTTCCAAAGTCTTGTTTACTTATTCTTTGATTAGATAGTACTTTAAATCATAATTTAGCCAGTTTTAGGCAGTTCCTGAAAAGTTATAGCTGCTTGTATTTAGGCAACATTTAACATTTGAGAATTTTGGCTGTTTCTGTTAAATAAAAAAGAGGATTTGTAGACAAAAAAATATTCCCAAAATCAAGGTATTAAAGACAGAGTGTGCTCAAGACTCAACCTATAAGAATAAAAAAAAGTTATCAAAGTAGAAAAAGGCAGCACACCATGTACTGAAAGTGTGTTTGATTGCTTATTGCATTAGATTTACTAATTCACACTTATTTTTTCGGTAAAAAGCAGCTGAAAATGTGTGCAGCTATATTGTAGAAAAAGGGAGCACCCAATAAAAAAAATGTGCAAGAGAGCTGCTCTGAATGTGTTAAATTTATTCTAAAACAGGGATAGAGAGCAGTAATAATAAATAATATCTGACCATTCAACAACAAACAAAAAGCCGATAGGGAGTCGAGGTTGTGTGGTCACTGAACTTGGGCTCCAGCTCGCTAACTCAATGAGTATTTCTATTCCAGCCTCATTTCAATGATTTATTTTCTGAGCTTCGACAAACCGACTGAACTTTGTTGAGCTCTCCCTCACCAGCAGGCTGCAGAAGTAGCTGCACTGTAGTGTTTTTTTTTTCTCTGTTGATTAATGCGTCTGAATAAACTCATGAAGGTTGTGTAAATGACCACAGAAAAATGAATGATTCATGATTCATTTAAATGCAGCCTTTGAAAAATCAGAAGCTAATTGCACACAGTTTGAAAAAACTTTGTCACAGCACAAATTAATGCAAATCTGTAAAGTTGATTTTCTACTTCCCAACCAGCCATTTGTTTCTATTTATTTTGCTGTAAACAACGAATTTGAGAGACTTAAAGCGTGAATTACATCAAAATGATTTTTTTTTGTTACAAACAGTAATTACATGCCCATCATTATCTTTGAGGTAACATTTTAATGCAAATGACTAAAGTCACGTAATTTTCCCAAGCTGTTATTGCTTTGTCGTTGCTGTTGTTTTGGTTCATAAAATATAAATATTATAGCAACGTCACACAACCACAAGTTGGAAAAGTCATAGATAGAGTGGTTTGAGTGCAGTAACATGATATTTTCTTTGCAGTTAACAACATAAATGTAGAGTTATGGGTGTGATAAGTCACAACAGAATGATTTATAAAGTGTGCACATTAATTTCCAATATAAGTATTACAATTATTTAATCAATATTAAAATAAATAAATTGGCTATATCTGCACTCCTGTGTCAGGGCCATTTTTATTTCATAGCGTGAGAGCTGAGACTGTATTTCTCTTCCACACAGCTTCCTCCTACCTTTCCTCTTGGTGCAGTGGTAGACCTGCGGCGGCTGGCTGTGCTGCAGGTGAGGATGAGGCAGGGTGTAGTGGGCTGGAGGAGCGCTCAGCAGCTCCTGAGGACTGCTGCTGCTGTTCAAGCCGTTCTCACAGCTGTAGGGGGACGCGGCGGCTTCGGGGGAGCACCGCAGACCCTGAACCTCCCCACTGAAGGGACTCCCAGCGGAGCAAGTTCTTTGACGGACGGTGCTGCGAGGTACCACAGGGTAGTCCTTACTGGAACAGAAACAGAAAGGCCATGTGATATTACGGCCTCAGGTGTGCTGCTCATATCTGCCTACAGCTATTTTTCTGTTAGATTCAATTCTGCCTGGTTGTATTGTTTATGCTCCTGTTTTTTTCCCCCCCTTTTTCTTTCAAGTCTACTTAGCCGCTCTCCATCCTTTCAGCTCTGATCTCTCTCTGTACACACTGCCCTCTCGGTGAACTCTGTGGTATGTAGGGGACAGCGGGCCACATCTCCCTGATTCTTGCTGAGATCATGACACACACAAGCAGACACATGCACGCACACACACAGTCGGTGCTGCAGTGAGATAATTTGCCCGCTCTAAAAATAAACATCCATCCATGTGTCACTTCAGATAGGCTCTTCTCCTCTCCTCTCTTCTCCTCTCCACCAACCACAGCAGCACAATAACACAGGGGTGCTGCATTTCACCCGTTCTCCCTTCTCTCTGCCCTGCCCACATTTCTACCTCCCCTCAGTAACAGCCTCTCCCATTGGCTTGCTAAAATCTCTAAACTGCCTGACACAACAGCACTTGAATGGAGATTAGTTCAGCACACAAATAGACACCATGTAGGGCCTTCAGCTGATCAGCAGTGACAGTCTGATAGACCAGCAGCAATGTGATATCATGCATCTATCAATGCAGCACAGGAACTGATGCTCGGTTGGGTTGTGTTTGTGCTGCATGTTCAGGGCGAAGTAACCTTCAGGTGACAATGGCTCACATGTCTTTATACCACTTGGCTCAGCTTAAACACACACGCACACACTCACGTCTTAGACCATATGTACCCCATCATAACAGCCCTGCCCACAGGGGGAGAGAGACAAGAAAGAAGAGTACAATTTGTTTCTTATGAATGGTCACACACACACACACACACACACACAGAGACTCACCCTTGTAGCTTGGCCATGCGGTGCAGCTCATTGTCGTCGCTGCCTCTGAAGCCTTTTGCAAAAGGATTATTCTCAATCTTCAACTGAGTAATCTGAGGATGAAACATAGAAAAGCTTTAAGTCAAACACAAGTATTACACCAAAGCACATTCACAGGCCGCAACAAAACACTGTTTCATGCAACTACAGGCACAAAGGCATTTTCAGTTTTTTAGCTGTTCTTTTCATTGACTGAAAGTCAATAGTTTACTATTAGTCAGAGGCCCTGCAGATGTTAAAAGCCGCCTCGTTGAAGCTCTGGACGGCCAACATTCCTCAGCAGCTGACATTTCTAACGGAGCGGACAGTGTTCTCGCCAGCTGACACAGAATAAACTGTTTACCCAAACAGTCGCCAGGTTTAAGGATTTCAGGCCAAAGCTTTTAGAGGTCCAAAAGCTGGAAGCTTTGATGTTAAGTCTTCAAACTTTTCTCGGTGATGTCATGGAGGGAAACCTTCACGTTTTGACGGATTTCATTTGGTTAAAGACGGTGTCCGTCAAACAGCAGGCAAGTGGACTAGAGATCTGACACGAGTTCAGGTCTAAACAAACTTTGAAGTGTCTGATAATACTGATAGCCTCCAACAAACACCTGGTTCAGTGATTCTAATACAGGAATATTACAATTAGCATAAAGGTGTGACACAGCATTTGTTGTATTATGATGGAACTATAACGTCTATGTCTTTTTTACACAATAACTAAATATAATATGAGTGTAAAAGCTCAGATTTACAATCATTTGTAATATTCTGAAAAACTAATTCAATGCTCACTTTATACTCCTGACTTTTCTTACTACTATTACTACTACAAATTAAAATAATTTAGTATTAAAATTTAAAATATATGTATTCATTATTACACACACACATGCACATATATATATATTAATATATGTATAATTAGATGTAAAAACCATTACATTTACCTACTATTATCATTAACAAATACTATACTGTATATAAGCTACATTATATTTGATGCATATATCTACTATTATACATAAAAATGAAAGCTTCTTGACAGACTGAATACTTTCCATCTAATCTACACCTACTATCATAGACCTAGACATAGACCTCTATGTTCTCAAGTGAGCAAATTTCCAAAGAAGTATATAGCACTGAAAAATGAAGAAATAAAACAATTGCAAAACTTTGCTCGCTCACTTATATAATTAATGATTTGTTACGAGAAATGTGATCAATTTGTGGGTTTTTCATGAAAACTCAATCAGCAGGGCGGCTTAAAAGCTTCAGCAATCTGTCTTTCTAGTACGCCAAGGAAACTGGAACAGCCAAGATCAAGGGAAAGAAACAGGTCATTACAGACCAACGCTCACACATGCTCTCTCTCACACACACGCACACACGCATATACGCACACACGCATATACGCACACACACAGGCAGGATAATTTATTTTTGGACATGTTTACAAATATAGATGCAGGACACATAAACAAAGAAGATGCAAATTGACTTTCTGGATATAAAATACAGACAGTAATACAAACAAAGAAGAAGAGTGTGTGTCTGTATGTTTCTCTCTCTCTCTCTCTCTCTCTCTCTCTCTATGTGTATGTGTGTGTGTGTGTGTGTAGTCTGACTGTGGACTATAACCAAAAGCAAACCTTCATACATTTATCTAAATGGTCACAAAGCTGACAGAAGAACAGATTTGATTTTCACACATGAGACTTTGAGATTTCATTTCCATAATTATTCAAATGTTCAAAGACCTTTTTATTTTACTGTAATTTGTCTCATCCTTGAAAGAGATGTGGGTGGCGCTCTACTAACAGTTTTAAGTGTTTCGGTGTGTGTCCTGCCTGCTGTACCTTGTGGTTCTGGTAGGACGTCACCGCGATGAAGGCAGTCTCAGAGAAGACGTGGGTGCAGAAAGCTGTGTTTTTTGAGCCGAAGCCGTTGTTCTCGTCCGCCTTGACAATATGGAGACGAGGCTGGTATTTGTGCATGGAGTTGAGTATTATCTGTGCGGCGGGGGGGGAGAGAGATTGAGAAGGTGAGGCTGACAGACCTGTCATGTTTCCACCAGCAGATGGGACCTGGACTGCGCTGGAGGCCAGGTGGAGGGTATAAACCCAACTAAAGTCAGACTTCCATGCACATTTCTAGGCTGACAGGAATTTTTACAACAGAGATTTGTACTGTACATGTTAGCAGGATCAAACTGATGTAGGTCAAGAAGTAAAACAAATTAATAATTGATTTTTGTTTATATAGCCTCCACGGCTGTAGCCAAGGTTTCTAAAAATACTGGTGTCATGAGTCATGCATGAATATTTAATAAAGGTTCTTGTAAGAAGGATTTATTTCTTAGTTTAGTTAGAAAAATTACCGAAAAAATGACTCATTGATGACTTATTTTCCAGACACATGTTTACACCAAGGTGTTATTTTTATGCACATGTTAGCATAAATTCATGTATAAAACCAAATCTACCACCTGAAAACAAAGTGATTAATGAAGTAAAGTCAATTTTTATTTGTATAGCCCAATATTTCAAAATTAATAATTTGCCTCACATGGATTTTCAGTCTGTAGAGACAATAAACATCATTATACTCTTGATTCAAATAAGGAAAAAACTCCCTTTAACAGGAAAAAAACCTCTCCCAGGATGGACAGATATGGAATAGATGATGTGTATACATATTAGACCAATAACACAAAAATACAGAAATAAAGCATGAAAAACAGAGAGTTAGACATGGATTAGAATATATTATAGCTGCACTGTTAATTTAATTCTATTAATAAATGGCATCAGTGACTCTTTCAACCACAACTAAATAATATACATAGACACCAAAGGATCTGACATATGAGGCCTAAATGTCAAAATATAATTCAGTGCAATCACTGATGATTCAAATTGAAAGTTACACATTGAAATGTGTATAAAGTTTAATATAATATATATAACTCAGAGTTATTTTTTATTTATTAAAAGGGCTGTAACACTACTGTAAAAGCTGTACATTTGGCTCGGGGACAGAATTGTCATAACTTTGTGCATTCAGAGCAGCCTGCCTGCAACTATTTCCCACGACACTGACAACTCCACGCACGCCCTTTTATAGGCGCGCACGCGGGCGCGAGCACGTTTGTTTATCCGGGAGGGGGGGGGGGGGGGGGGGGGGGGCTCGGTTTAATGCAGAGACGTGTCCGCCGGTGACATGCATTAGCTAATGCACTTCAGAGTCACTGAAATCATTACCTCTAATTTCAGGATTATGTTTTTGTGTTTGTTTTGTGAAACAATACGCGCTGCTGTTACTGTACAGCTGTTTGGGTAATTGTGGTCTTGAATGAGTCCTTGGTCTGATGTGGAGTCTCAAGTGTGGCCACATGATGATGATTTGTGCTGCTGTTGTGATGTCTGCTGAGTTATATTCAGGAGAGTGAGCTACATGTGCTGCCAGCTGAGCGCAGGACTGAATGGCTGTCTGCCTATCTGGACCTGTGACTTTACTTTGTGTAATCACTCTTCTTAAATTAAAAACATCACTCAGGGCTGTTTATTTAAAATACACACAATGTGCAGCTATATGATACGACCAACAGACCAGTTTCATGGGGAGGTGTGTGATATGTGTCACTTGCATGGACGTATTGTCTTTTAAACGGCATTTTTATTTTCTATAACTAAAAATAATGTATTCAATAAATTCCAAACGCTCAGATTCATAATTAATTTCAAGCCAAAACAGGCCATGAACACATTTTCTTATTCTCTGTATGAAAACATAAACACGCCACATCATCAAAAGGCTGTTAAGAAGCAGGACTCACATGTCCAAAGGGGTCCAGGTGGTTGTTGGTGAGTTTGAGCTTCTGAAAGGAGACGAGCTGGCGGCTCCAATGCGCCCCGGTGGCGGGAGAGTCCGGATGGACGTAGAGCCTCCCGGGCATCGCGGGCTCTGCCTTCCCCGTTATCGACCTATAACGGAAAACGGTGAGACATTGACAATCAGTGGGTCACAGTGGTTTGTCTGGCGGCGCAGGAGGCCTGTGCTGCCGCCGCCGGCTGCAGAAGACCTATCTGGTGCTTTAATTAGACAAAATGCACCGTGTTTGTAGGCCTACTGAAGTTTACACAGACAGCCACATCTGGACACTGCATGGCTCAGTCTAACCAAATTAACCCCTCCGATATGAAGCTGCTGTTGTTTTGAGCAGGAGAGATGTTGTGAGATATCAACAAAGTCCACGAATGTCCAAAAAATGTTTACATTCAAACATCTAATATTTGGGCTTTTGGGCCATTTTTTCCCCCGTCTTCGCCAGTAGCTTAAGTGCAGACAAAAGGACTACATGATGTGGTGCATTAATATTTAATCAAAGTGTTAAAAGGCTACAGGTGTGAGTTTTTTAAATGCCGAAAATAACTAGTGTGGATTGTAATCTTATAATAACTGATATAGTCATAAGTTTTCAACTCCAAAAGGCTTTTAATGAATATTGATGAAATGTTGTAAAGTTGCATGTAGGCTGGCCTGCGTTTTGAGTCTGAAATGAGCAAAGGTCAAATGGCGTGACCTGGAAAAAAAAAAAGTTAAAATAATATAAAATGACATGATACACTCGATGAGAGGAGCAATCAAAAACATAGAAACTTTATCTCTTTAAAAACGCCTTCAGGCTATCACCACTGCGCTCTGATCTGGGACTTTGTGTCACAGTCAGTTCCTCCACTGAGCTCTTGAACATTGTAATGGGCTCCAGACACTGTGATGCTCCGAAGAGGCAGAGCAACATTGATGGAGAGTCGGTGGTCTACTCGGATTTTTTCCCCTCTCAGTTGAATGGGAGACTTTTTAATCCGGTCTATGCCGTCTGTCCGCCCGGTGAACCCTTCATACTCCGATTTAACCGGCGGGCAGACACAAGGGGGGGAAACACGGGGAACTAGGCCATCCCAGTCTGCAAGAAGGACCCGACCTTTACACGGTGCAGAGGCGGGAATGGAGCGCAGCATAAACTTACAACTACCCAGATTTATATTTAGAGGGTTTTTTTAGGCGGATGTATAAAATTAATTATGGCCTACATATCAACAGAGCAAGAGGGATCAAGATGGCAGCTAAATGTGTGAGGATGTGGAAAAATAATGCAGTAAAAAAAGAGTCTATTTATGGCTGTGTATGCATATCATTATATTCACCATTCATTGCCTGAACCAAGATGATAAAGTTAGAATTTAACAATCAATATATTATGTTAAATCTGACCTACTGTGCAGACTCCAACACATTATTATATAGATTTATATTTGGTTGCATTACCCTATCAGACGGTTTTTTTGCAGTAGTCTCCTAAGTTTGATTATAAATATAAAGCAATTATAAATATACGAACCATTTGTTGTCTGCAAATTTATAGCGGTGATCATCCCCCGGAACTATGTCCATGAGCAGTATGTATTTGGTTTTTGGGTTCAGTCCTGTGACCTTCACCTTGTAACTGGGGAACATCCTCCTACAGGGAACACAATCAGGGAGGGAAATATCAATATTCCCTGAAAGATTTAAATGATAAGATACATGCAAGATAATAAAATGTAGACCATAGTGCATAGTGCATTCCTCTGAGATAAAACACTCCCCTGAGGCCTGACTGCACATACACACACACACACACTGCGCCTGTTTGGCTCAGAAATACTGATGCAAGCAGACCTACGATTAATAAAAAACATTCTCGTGCAACTCCGCACGTTTTAATGATGTGCGGTTATGGCTTAATAAAAACATGAGGAGTGAAAATATACCTGGAAAGTCTATCTTATCTGCAAAATCTATTTTATTTAGTCAACAGTGGATTATTTGATCTTCCTACCTTCCAGCTTTGGTGATGATCATTTCAGTTCCCACTTCATCAAACTTCGTCCAAAGTTCCCTGTCATGAAGGAAAACTTTGATTCCTTCCATCCCCTGCAGCAAAATATAAACACTGCGGATGAAGAAGAAGTCCTTCTGTTGCCTAACGCACTTATATGTTTTTTAAAAAAAATACATTTAATATGATTTGCATATTTAAAATAATGATTATGTGGTTTATATATGGTAAATAAAACTATCCATATTTATTAAACAGTGAGGTGAATATTTCGTCTGCAGCTCTACAGTCAGAGATGCATCAATACATTCTTTGTAATGTAATTTCTGAAGTATAAAAACTGCAGAAACTGTTGAACTCAGTCATCAGTAATGTAATAATTACATTATTTGACAGACAGTCTCTTTCTACCTGCTGACTGGACGCTGTCTGCGGAGAAACTGGAGAGTTTAAAGCGTAGCTTTGATTTTCCTGTTTGGTCTCTTTTGGGGAATCCATGCAGTCCGAGTCCGGACGCTCTGCAAGGCCGAACTGGTCCCCTCCGTTTGCCATGTCCCACTGACACACACACACACACACACACACACACACACACACACACACACACACACACAAAGAGTGGGAGGTTGTCATTGAACATGTCATATAAAAGGCCTGACGAAATGAATTGAAGCATGTTTGTTTACAGGCAAATAAAGCTTAGTTTCGACTAAACTCATATCTATGATAAAGAAAAAAATATTTAATATTAAATTCATGCAATGAACAGAAACAAATGTCGATGTTTTATTTATTAAAAAAAAAGACCAAAACAAAAAACAAAAAAAAAAAAAAAAAAACACAAACTTGTTGAAAACTTCATATCTGGTGAAGAACTGTCGTGTTTTGAGATGAAATTTGTGTTGGAAAAAACAAATAATTTCTGCAAAAATAACAACAATAACAACATGTTACACTGCATTACAGTGACTTACAATGACTTACATTGTAACTGATCCAATAACCTAATTACAGGCTTGAACTTGAAAGCAGATTAAACGTTAATGAATTTGAACTCTCACATTGTTTTAGGATTTGTCACTTGGTCATGCGTGCATATTCACGTAATATAGTTCAGACTTTATTATAGCTTCAGTGGTCAAGTTAATGTTCATATTTCAGCTTTAATGCATGATAACTGCAGCTTTAAATTCCGCAACTGTGTTAGAAACTGAATTGTATGTTAAAATAGCACCCTGTTTAAAAACGGAAGTAACTCTAAACTATTACTGACATCAAATAAGCTACCCACAGCCTGTATCTGGCATGTGAGTGTGTGTGTGTGTGTGAGAGAGAGAGAGAGAGAGAGAGAGTGTGTGTGTGTGTGTGTGTGTTTTGGATGGTCTCTCTAAGGGCCTTTACCTCAAACGCTCTGCTCTGCTCTCCCTGCAGAAAACATGCTCATCCTACTCCTGCGCGCTCTGCAGGCTCCTCGCGTATTTTTTGTGAAGTTGCTTTAAATTCCTATTGTTATTATTATTATTGCTATTATTATTATTGTTATTATTATTATTATTAGTTTCCAAAAATCCAACAGTCCAAATGTTTCGGTATCGGCTCCTCAAAAATCCACCGTGTTCCCTGTGCAGCTCTGATATATCAGCGGGTTGTTCAGAGCTCCGCTGTCCGTCTCTCTGCGGCTCCTCCGCTCCGCTGCCTCCCGTCTGCAGCGGAGGCCTGAGATCCGTTTAAAGCGGCGATATAATTTCTTCCTCGTTTACGTCGCTCCGCTCCGTATCGCCCTCACGGACTCGGTGCCAACCCTGATCTGAACCCCCGCTCATCTGCTCCTTCATTAGCCTACAAATGGAGTCAAGTCCGCCTCGGATCTAGTGCCCTCCCCCTTGCTGCCTCCCCTGCGCTCCCATAGGTCCGCACGGTGCATCGGTATCTGCAGCTCAAAATCATAGCCGTGACACTGGCCAATCATACACACACACACACACACACACACACACACACACACACACACACACACACACACACACACACACACACACACAAAGCATTAGCCTATTATTAATATTATTATAATTTCAATCTCTGTCTATTTGTCTCTGCAGCATTAATCCTGGTTCTTGGTTCAACTGCTGGTTGACCATTTCACCTCAAAATCATCTGGATAATCCAACTGTTTTGATTTAACAGCGAAACCTGTTGTTTTTTTAAGCAAACAATATTTTAAATTAACATTGAATAAACTGTTTGACCACTGATGTGTGAGGAAGACGACTGTAGGTCAAATTAGGATGAGAAGGAGAAAGAGAAACATTGTTTTGCGCGGATTTTGCGGAACATCTCCAATCGCACATACTGAGCGAGGATGGCAAACAGGCGGATGACAGAATTTATTTCTACTGCTGTCCTATAAAGCAGTGAAATTTTAATAGCAGGCTATCAATTCATAGAAGTGTCCTTTACGCAAATGTAACGTAGCGACACTAACAAACTAGAACATGAGGCGGATTTGGTTTGTGCTTTTTTCCTAAAAGCACGATACAAACCCACAGGCCTAATCTCATACGAGATACACTCATACATGATCTGATAGTAGATTATAGATTCAGGCGCAGGTGGCAGCAGCGGGTTCACGCCAGCGCGCATCACTTTGACTGGATTACTGTAGATCCTGATAACCGGAGGCATCCGGAGTTGAGAGTTGAAGGGGTGAGTGAGAGGTCAACATGCAGGATCCCTCCGTTACCCGCTTTTACCGAGCCGTGCCTTCTCAACGTTAGGCTTCTTTATTCAGGATGACCACAATGAGTTCAGACTGTGTTTGGAGAGATTTACGCATTAGTGGCCTTTCTCTGTGTAATGTGAGTCTAAAGTGTCCGAGCTGTTGACTATATTTCTATTATAACGGCTTCTGTAAAGACACATGGCGGGTGTAGATGGTCTGAAATAGCTGAAAATACTGTAGCACATAGATTATTGATATGTTGAATATGATTATAGATAAAAAACGAAGTAGCAACTGTATTAAATATGAAATATGAAAATATGTACAATATTAAACATCCTAAGTTATTATAAAAAGCCATTAAATGAGTCGATCAGAGCACATGGACATGTTCACGTTTTGCTGTCAGTTTTCCCAAAATTACCTTAAATATCTTTGGTTCTTATTCATTATATCTGTTTACAGATGAGTTTTGGGTCAGTACAGAGTTTAATGATTTGAGTTAGAGCGAGTTAAACGAAAGCAAACAGACTCTGCAGGTCGAAATACTTTGTTAAATATTAGCCATTTTTTATATGAAGAAAGACTTCTTTGCATAAAAACCCGTAGCCTAATTATAGAAAAAGCTGCCTGAAGAAAAAGCACCACCAGCAGGCTTAATTACCTTAAAGTGCTCAAAAGTAACTTTTACCAAATACTCTAAAATGTTCTTTAAGAGTAGTTATTAATTATTAATTTACTAGCCTACATAATTCATCTCTAACGAGCAGAGCAAACACACTTAAACTCGCCACAGTAGATATTTTATATCATTCAGAAATAAGTAAAATATAATTACATTTATTAGGATTTATGTAAAAACAAAATATTATTTATTAAAATATCAGTGACCACGTTGCCTCCTCTCGTGACTCTTCAGTCAAAATTAGGTGTATTTAGCCTTTATGACGCTGCAGTCCGTTAATTGACGTTATTATATAAAATAAAGTTAAAGAGACATTTTAATTGTATGTTCCTGAGAAATATTTCAATGCAGTATCATTAAATACAATATTTACATTTTTTTAAGTTGTATCCATCACCTTCATTGCATGTTTTCATTAAACAACCGAAAATAAACAATCAGTCTAATTAGTTTTTGACTTCTTTGTTCTGTCGTTGTTTAAACACGCAAAAAAGTTTAAATCTAGGAATCAAAACCGAAAAATAACTGATCAATTTTATGGACTAATCTCTGTTATTTGTTTTGATTTAGAACTTTATGTTTGTTGCCCACTTGATCATTGACATATTTGCGCAAATGATATAATTTCCTCATTTGTGCTCAAAAACAACAAAATACACTGAAAACAGAAGCTTTTTTTTTCTTCTTTTTTTTAAAAAAGTAATTATTCAGATATTCTGTCAGCCGTTCAGTACAGAGGAAAAACATCTGTGTTTATATTTTAAAAAATATATTGAAATTAAAATATATAATAAACTTCCTTAACTGTATTGTAAATTAATTTCTTAATATGCCAGAAACGTTATTTAACTGTTTCATTACGTCATATTTAATTTCTTAACTCAACTTTATTCAAATAACATCCTTCACACAAACATGCAGCTCAAAGTGCTTCAAACAGCAAGATTAGAAAAAACATAAACAAAAATAAATAAAAGCAAAATAGACAACAATAAATAACATTTTGTAAGACTTAAAATTACAACAGTAAAACAATTAAGTTTAAAAAACAGAATAAAAGTCAATAAAGCAAACACCAGGGATAAAATGATATTAAAAAAAACAATGATTAAAACTTAAAAGCTACAACATGACTCCAAATTCAAATTTCCTTGAATATATTTGAAAAATCTCCCTTTTTTCTGTCTTTCTAACTCCAAACTTTTAGACTAACACACACTTTCAAGCTGCAAACTACAGTCAGTGATCAGGATCTAATCACCCAAATCTTAAGATACTGAATGTAGGCTAATTTTCAAACTGCTTTTTCTAGACTGAAACTCTTCACATGCTCGCGGCCCTCAGTTGTCTGGCCTGTGAGGAAGAAGAGAAGTGAGAGGCGAAGCTTTCAATAATACCTGAAATGAGGTGGTGCTGGTGGCGGCTGGACGGCTCATTATTGTCCCATCCTGGCTTCAGCTGACTGGATCCTCTGTTCTCTGTCTGGAGGAAGTGGTGAAGGGGTCCCAGACCTCCTGCACTCAGCAGGTCTGTCTCACACACCTTCAGCTCGGCCAGAGCGAGTGTGTGTGCGTGTGTGTGTGCGTGTGTGTGTGTCTGTGTGTGTGTGTGTGTGGCGTTAGAGGGCAAGGTCAACCCATTTCTCTGCAAACAATCACATCACACAGGGCAAAATACATTCCAACCCTCCCCTCCGCCTCCAGTTTGTAAGGTGGTCTGATGTGGGAACAGCAGAGGGTGGGGGTCTGGCAGCGGTCCAGACGGGGCCTCCAAGTCCAGATGAAGGAAAACCTGCTCCACATTAATATGACTTCATATTACACATGTTACACGCACACATGACTCTGCTCTCCACAGGCTTAGTTAAATGTTTTGCTCCTCTTTAAAGAAAAATCTCACTCGCTGCAAACGAGATGAGATCACTTAGTGGTTCGGTGGCACATGACGAGGTTTACATATGAGACATATTAGAGGTAGGAGACCTCTTAAAAACTCAACACAAATAACATTATCCTGTCATTTTGAAATTGAAAGGAGTTATCAGCTTCATCAATGTTCTTTCCAACATTCAACACACTGATCAAATGTTTGCAGTTGACTTATTAACAGCATTTCCAGAAATCCTCCTTTTGCAGAAGTGACTCAGTCACAATAATGAGATCATAGCTCTTAAAGGATAGATTCACATTTTTTCAAGTCTGTCCTAAAACAGCAGTCAGGTGTGTTAAAATGTATGTAAAAGTTTACTTGAAGCCAAAATGAAGCCTCAGTCGTCCAAATTAGTCAAATCAAGTTGACATTTTTCAAAGTTACTTTCTTTTTGTTGTCGAATTCCTTCTTTGTTATGATCCCTCCACTGCAGCTGAACAGGAAAACACTGTCCGTCGAGACACAAAGAGAGATTTTTTTTTTATTAAAAAGACTGTAACTGTGGAAGATATTTGCTTTATTTGACTGACTCAGATGGCTGAAGACTCATATTATCTTCAGGTAAACTTTTAAATGCATTTTTGCTCAAAAGGAGGACTGTGGATTTAAAAGTTCTGCAGAATTTCCCCCCAAAACTGTTTCATCTGCATGTGCCTCGAACATCAGAATTTTTCCCTCCTTACTCACCTCATTATGGAGAGAAATAAATGTTTCTGCATTTGTCATTAATCTTCTGTAAAGAAGCTGTCTGATCATCATGATACATCAAACATCCTCTCAAGCTAATGAGGCTGTTAATTAGTCTAATCACTGCTTTAATTAGCAAATGATTCATTCAGTGCAACAATACATGTTTTTACAAAACGTCACATTAATATGAAACATCACATTCACTTATATTGTGAGCACGTTTGGAGGAGATCTTCCAATCAGCAGTATGAACAGGAGGAATGATTACAGCAAACACCTGACTGTTGTTAATTGTAAAGACTTTATAAATTATATAACCTCTTAACTAACTAACTAACTTGTACCTAATCCTCTTGTTTTTTTTGCTCACTAAGTGTAAATGTTCTGTAATTTTGGCCTGATACAGTAATGTCTTGAACCCCTAAATGTTATTACTGTTGGGATTTTTATTTATGAGGTGACATAATATAGATGTAGATACACAAAACTGCAGTGTTTTTCATTGTTTAGCAGCTGACTGATGAGATGTTTTATTATTGTCATGCTTTGATATTGTGATTGAAGTCAAATGTCTTTATTGTTTCATTTGGTTTTGAAGTGAGTGTCTGTAAGAGGAAGACTATTTTGCACCTTCAGCTGCATGCATGGCCCTCATATAATGTCTCCACACAATAAACAGTGCGGTGAATGAAGTGTGGAGTCTTGCAGCTCCCTCTAGTGGGTTTCTTCTGCAAACAGGGAAACAACAGATGAGCAGCGGAGAGCAAAGAAATCAATGTGACAAAGTCCAAAAGAAACAAACAGAACACACTCTACGTCACTCTCTTCATCATACACACAAAACAGTCCTTCACCAATCCAGTGTACAAGCAACAAAACACAACCATCTGGCTATAGAGCTCCAGGAGAGTAAAATCACCAGAGTGTAATGACATCAGAAACATGCAGAGACACACACAGAGAGAGAGAGAGCAGTCTGCTTGTGGGGTCATTCATGTGGGAACATTAACATTTAGGGGAGCAGTGTGTCTGTCTGCCCTCAGAGATGCCCGTCACTCACAGGCGTCAAACTGAAGTGTGACGTGACCTTTATGTTTGCACAGACACACACAGACAAGAAATTAAACCTTGAAGGCTTGTAGTGTTTTTGCCTTATTTTATTTATTTTTTATTGCTTCATTGTTTCTCAGAAACAAAAGTTACAAGTTACAAAGAGAGAGGGTACCAAAGCTTTGCAAATTAGTGGGTTTTTATCTGTACAAAAGTATGACATGTGGAGTTTGTTTTATAGAGAAAAGCTCATCTCCCATTCTGCTCATTGTTTCTTCTCTTCTTAACCTAACAACACCAAACTTTCACCTCTCTTCATCCAAACTGATCCAGCCACACGTTTCTGCTCGGATTTTTTCTCAGTACCTAGAGGAGCTCTGTCTTTAACAGACTGAAAACTAATTTCAACACAGCTGACATTTCACAGGCACTCAGGGCCTTTTTTACATACCGACACAATTTAAACTGTTCTGTGGAGACATTTTACTCTCGCTGGTCCTGCAGCCACACAGCTGCAAAGAGGGAAGTGGACAGAGGTCAGGACAGGGTTTGAGGCGTTTTACCTAATGGACCTTTGCACTGGACGTGTGAAACACTTCACTTATCACAACCTCTGGGCACAAAATGGGCATGTACGTGCATGCTTGTGTTTGGCGACAGTGTTAAAGGGCAAATATGTTGACCCTCTTCATGCCTCCCAGTTGGCCATTTTTGCCCTTTATACTGAAAACAAATAAAACATTAAGTCTATAAAACTTTCAAACTATAAGCCTGAAAGCCAACACTTTTATCAAAAGGTAATTTTGAAAACTTGTAAAATGTGGATTGACCCACAAGCCACTAGATGGCAGGAAAGTTAAGACTGAAACAAGCTGTGAACTTTAGAGTTTACCCAAAATAACCCAAACAAGGCAAATAAAAAGCATCATTTAATGCACAAGGAAGAAAATTAACAGCATGCACAGGCAGACGAGTGCACATGTCAGAAAACGGAAACAGGCATGGAACATGGTACCACATCAATGGAGTCTTGAGGTGAACCTGAGGAGGGTTGGGACTACTGGTGTAACAGCATGAGCTATCTGAGGCATCTCAGACGAAGCTGTAATATCTGCTGTGTGAGCTGTGAAGCACGTAAAAAAAAAAAAAAAAAAAAAAACACAAGTAAAAATGAGAAAAAGTGCAGAATTAGAATTAAATTACCAGCAGTAGTGGCACATTTACCCCACATAATGCTGCAACAAGAAAAATCACATTTACAAACCTGTCTTGATGTTGGCAGTACATTCTACAAAAAGTACCATGAACACACTGCTGTATCATTATGGTACCTTTTTACAAGCTTAGAGAGGAGTCACAGTTTACTGACAATCGATCTTTAAGCCACGCTTTATAAAATCTAACACATAAAAGCTGCTACTGACTCCATCTTCTCTGTCTGTACCGGCTGCAGAGTGAGTGTGTGTACCTTTTTTTTTTTTTTTACGAGACCTACACAATACTTTGCACCTGATTACATTGTGGTAGTGAAATGCTTGTTAAACGTTAATGAAGTTTAGTTGATGTCAGACTTTCACATCACGTGTGTCTCAGGAAAAAAAAGGGGGAAAAACACTGCTGGGCTCAAAAGAAGCTAAAAAGTATTTTATGAGCATAAGATGTGAAATAAACATTATGGATGCTAATGTGACCAAATGCCTTTAAATACTTGTCTGTGAATACTTCTAGCAGGGTGTTTTTGATTACATTTGGGAGCTAAGTGCAACAGACTGAAAGCATGTGCCATAATTTGCAAATCTGCAACAATTAACAACAAGATTATTCAAGTTTTGAGAGGAAGTTGCACTAAAAACAAACCACTCCATCATCCATGTGCGGTTTCCTTCATCTGCAACGCAGCTAAATGACCAGCAGGGGGCACCAAATGCGGGTCCTTGCATTGAGGCAGATGGTCACAGTGTCACTTCATTAGCAGGGAATACTATCATTACCAGTCACATTCATTTAAAAGCAGGTACCAGCTTTTGTCCACACAGGAGTCTGGACAGACTTCATAGAACTTAGACGTCTGTGGTGCGGATGTTGTCGTCATCCAGGCTGAAGGGGAAGCTGCAGCCTGTGTGAGGCTGAGGCTGCGAGCGGTGCCTCCGACGCCCACTCGCCACATCTGCTGACGCCGTGAGGATGCCATGTCCACTGGTCGAGGCTGTGGGAGGCGCAGTGGGGCAAGGGTTCGGGGTTGAGAGGGAGTTGGAGGAGGAAGAGGTGGAGGAAGAGGTGGAGGAGGAGGAGAGAGAAGGCACGGTGGGAACAGAGCTGAAAGCGCTGTCTTCATCCTCCATGATCTGGATGGGGGGCTCACACTGGGGCACAGGGGTCCACGGCTGCCAGCCCGGCGCCACGGAACAGGACTTGATCAGCGGAGGACGCCGCTCATCGCCCTGTTGACCACGAGATGCAGAAGAGGCATTGTGACTTCGATAGAGAGAAGACGTTCGTTTAAAACCCTGAAAACCCTGCAATGACAGAGATAAAAACAACATCAGTATGGATCATAATGACGAGTTTTCACCTCTCATTCAAGAACACAATAGCCAGAAGGGCTCAAGATAATGTTTCTGTTCTTGGTGTCAAAGGGAGAGACAACAGAGTTACCTTAGGGGGACCTCTGAAATCCTGGATCTTCATCTCAATGTCCCTGATCCAGCTGTGCATCTCCTCTGGAGAGTCTGTCTGCAGAGAGAAGTTGACAGAAGTTAAAGCCTTGCAGAGCAGCATGACTGCAGCCATTTTCACACCAGTTATTAAGCTAATGTACTGATTTGATTTATTGTGTTGGATCACATTTTCATCTCCTAATTCTGTATCTTTCTTAGTGTCAACTAAGGCTGGGTGATATGGACAAAATCAAATATCACAATATTTTTTGACCAAATACCTCAATATCAATACTGCGAAAATATTGTAGGGATGATGATTGGTACTTTCACAAAATATTTTTGATAAATAATCATCAGTAATGTGGATATAATGACTAAATGGATAAAGGCAAATAACAGAAAAGAACAGCTAGAACAGTCTGGTAAGTTCAGAAAATTACATCACTTTACTGTAATGCAGCCTTTAAAATCAGGAAAAGACACTTATGTCATATCACGATATTCTAAGATGATATCTAGTCTCATATATCATGATATCGATATAATATACATATATTGCCCAGCCTTAATATCGACAAATCTCATAAAAAGACCAAAACCAACAGTTAATTGATCCTGCTAACAAGTATTGTCCGTGTAACCTGTGTAGCTTGTTCTTCTAGAGCTCCAGTGTGGTTCAAAAACTATTAAAAACAATGTTAAAAATCATTGATCCACACCATTGAACTGGGAACATGTTGTTTCATTACAGTGAACATGGGCACACATGCACCACCCTGCTGCTTGGTAGCAAACAAATCCGCAGCTGAAAATAGTCCCTAACAAATATGTTATTTCCTCCTGTTTGAGTAACGTTTGCCAAAAACTACAGTGCTCAGCTGTTTTAGGAAATTACTAAGCCTTTATTGAAGTATTTATTCATGGTCAGGAAGTTTGTTTATATTATTATCAGCAGATATATCATTATTTGTTTTTCATAAACTCTCAAATATAGATATCAGGCTCTAATTTTGTAACATGTGATTTAAATTTTATTGTGAGTTTATTTTTATTTTGGTGTCTCCTCTTCCACTATGACAAGAATCTGTTTCATGTTTTCGATCTTGTGTGTTTTTTTCAGTTTACTAAATATTTGTCATGCTTCCTTTTTTTTCTGGCACGGATAGAAATAAAAGCACTCGTGCTTGCTGTCTCTCTTTCTCTTTCCCTCAGCACTTCCCACATCTGATCAGACCCCTTACCGTCTCATTCAGCTGTCCTCCCATGGGGGAGGAACAGGATGTTATTGTTGTTATGGTAACAGATGGCTGTGCCTGTTTCACAAAAACAAACTTTTCATGCTCCTAAAAAAAGAGCCAGTGCCACACTTCAGCAGCAGAGCAGTTAAAGAAAACAAAACATCAGGACAGATACACCTGTGAATATATTCATTAGGCAAAATAACTTCTGTCTGATCAGCTTCTCACCCACATGTTCAAGCTGCATAACATCAAAACACTGATTTTAAGATGTGTGAAATGTGTGAAAACACTTGAGACTGGCTGGTGTGATAAGAGAAAATAGATTTTACCTGAATGTAGAAGGTTCGGGAGCTGGTGATGATCTCGAAGAGGTTGTCTCTCAACAAAAGATCCCTGATGGACACACATTGTGGAATATTATCCTGAAACATACAGCGGCTAAAGCGAGCGCTAGATAGATAGTAAGGGTGTAACCAAAAAACCCATTTTTATTTGTATTTCAAAAAACCAAAAATATTCTGTGTTCATTTGCTTTTTATTGCCTTTAATACTCTTAGTACCAGTACAAGTTAAGCGGTTCACAAAATGTAAAAAAAACAACATAATATTTTAACCATGTGTCTAAATTAATCAATAATAAAGCATGATTTGAATTTGTACAAGCTTTTTTTCTTAGATATAGAGATTCATATTGTGCATTCCTTTTTTCTGATTTGAATGTAAGCTTATTTCAATTTCTATTTCTTTTGGAAATATTTTTTTCTGGTTTGTATTGGTTTCTTGATTTATGTGACTCATTATATGATTTGTTTTTGGCCTCAGGCTTCCCCGAGATTGGCCCTTAAAGGTTAATGGTGCTGATTTGTAGCATCAGTCCTAGTTGATATAAATGACTTTGTGTAGGGCAATGTGCCGAAATGTTGATATGCATCTGTTAAATAAATTCATCTGAATTATGAGTGTATGAGTGTGTTTTTCACTTTTTTTATGCTTATCTGCAAGCCAGCAGCTCACTAGAATAATTGTGTGTTTTCCCTCCATTTCTTATTGTACTTGAACCTCACCTTGAAGAAAAACAACCAAAAATGTAAGTTTAAATTGAGTATGCATAAAACCTGTGTAGCTGATAATGGTCTGGGTGGAAATAAATTATAGAAACAGGACGGGATAGAGGTTTTAACAGTGGGAAAATCAAAGATTGATTGCATCGGGTCATGCAGGACAAGATTTGACAGATGTTCCACAGGTGTTATTTTTACCTCAAGAGAGGGGGTGCAGCTCGACTAGACTTTAAACTGGAGGTTGTTTGTATGATCAGAGGAGGCCCAGATGAATGTAAAGTTGGTCTGACATGTCTATGATAATAAATGAGAGCTTTTGACAAAAACAGACCAAAAAAGCTTATCGGGCCATGTTTCAGGTTTTTAAAGGAGGTTTTGCATGCAATGAGGAGGAGGTTCGGAAGAAAAATAAAGTTGGTCTGAAGTGTCTATGAAAAAAAAAGATAAGCAATTTTAAGACAGACTCAAACCACCGCTCATCAGTTTCCAGTCATATAAGTAGTCAGACGTCAATCTCTGAAAGCTTATCTCATGAGGTAGCTAGACATACCACCTCGCAGTCAGTGGTGGAAGAAGCATTGTGATCCTTTACTTAAGTTAAAGTACCAATACAGCAATGTAAAAATACTCCAATACAAGTAAAAGTCCTTAATGATAAATCCTACTTAAGTAAAAGCACATAAGTATTATGAGCTTGATGTAGTTAAAGTATTGCAGTAAAATAGTGGTTTGGTCCCTCTGACTGATATATTACTATATATGACATCATTAGATTATTAATACTGAATCATCAGTGTTAGAGCAGCATGTTACTGTTGTAGCTGCTGGAGGTGGAGCCAGTTTCAACCACTTTATATACAGTTAGCTAGTTGAGTCCAGTGGTTCCCAACCGAGGGGTCGTAAATCTGAGGGGTCATGAGATGATTAATGGGAGAGAAAAGAAGAAAAAACAAAGTTCAGATACACAAATCTGTTTTCAGTTTTTGGACTTTTTCTTTAATCTTTGATTTTTGGTGAAATAATGAATCATTTGAACATTTACTGAAATGAAACCATGTGAGAAGTTTAGAGGTAAAAATCACTATTTGGTGGAGCTGTTAACAACTCATAGACATCTGAAATGTGACCCCGACTACACACTGCTTTATGTAAGATGTCAAAAGACAAAAAGGTTGGAAACCACTGGTTTCATCTTTAACAATGTGTTGTATTTTAAAAGCTTGTTATATTATCCATTGTGTCAAATCTCAATCTAAAAAGTAACTAAAGCTGTCAAATAAATGTGGTTGAGTAGAAAGTACAATATTTCCCTCTGAAATGTAGTGGAGTGGAAGTATAAAGTAGCATAAAATGGAAATACTCAAGTAAAGTACAAGTAGCTCAAAATTGTATGAAAGTACAGTGATTGAGTGAATATACTTAGTTACTTTCCACCACTGCCTGCGATTATATGATTCAGCCAACCTGTCAAGTTGCAGTTAATATCCATTTCTGTCCAGACTCATAATATTTGTAGTGAAGACTTTGAAGGAATTTAATAAAAGGTATCAAGTCTATTTTTATATTGACATGTATGATTCCAGTGAATAATTTCCAGTGAGAAACATACCGTCTTCCCTTAGAGACTGTGAAACTTTGTCATGATTAGTGTATGAATTCTTGAATTACGGCCTCCGGCTACGGCTGTTGCCAGTGCGGAGGCATAAAAATAACACCTGTGGAACATCATTCATGCTTTATCCTGCACTGAACAACAAATGTGGTGAAAAATGATGAAAAGGATAAACTACACCAAATGTCTGAATACCAAACACCTCTGTGTTTTAAGACAATAGCCTTTTTGTTTATGATGCCAAAATCTGGATGGTGTTCGTATCTGTAGAGGATTATCTGGTCATATTCAAATAATGTGTTTGTACTCATTATGATAACTAGATAGAGAGAAAGCAAAATGGTGAGAGAGTTTGACTCAGTTATTCACATCGACTCACCCTGACTTGACGAGACATTCATGGACCTTCTGAATGTCCCTCAGTGGAATAGCTCGAAGAGGCTCCTTATCCTGGTACACACATAAGCACATTTCAGACACAGGCAGACAAAGACCACAGTCACCCAAAAGCATCGACAAGAGCCTGAGTCTTGCTCCTCACCATCTCAGACTTGTAGTAACTGACTGCGTTATCATCCAGGGTGAAAAACCGCCTCTTCCAGCTCTTTCTCTGAAACAAACACCACATTACAGTTTCCTCATGAGGCTCGTTGATTCACACACAGAGTTAATGATATATAAGTTGCTGGTTACTCACCACATTTCCCTGTTTGACACAGTAACCACACCTCAGCACGCCTGGCCTGTTGCCCTTCCTCTCTCTCCCCTCCGTCTCCTCGCCTTCATTCTGAAATATTTCATCATAACCATCTTCGTTATCATTATAACAATCATGACCACCATTATAACCACCATCATCAAAATATATCAGTATTTTTGGACATTGTGGGCAGACTGTTCCGTTTTTGCTTTTCAGATAGCATCATCTGTGTTACCGTTAACACTAAAATGTGGGTTTTGGCTTCCTCTGCTTTACCTGGATGGGAGTGTGCACCACCACGCCTCCGATGATCTCCGTCTTGTAGGCCTGCTGCCTCTTCCCTCCCTGAGGGTCACTGATTACTGCGGTCACATCGGACCTTGGCGGCGCAGCGCCAGGCTTAGGAACCTGTCAGCACAGCGACAGGTGGGATGACATTAACTACATTGACAGTAACAAACTCAGTGGGTAAAACTTGCTCCTAACTGCCGGGTTTGACTCCCACTGGGAGTCCCTGTGCAGGAGCAGAACAACTGTGAGATGTTCTGGATGAAAACATCCAGCAGAGATTACAAGGTCATTTGAGGCACTTGACACAAAGTAGTGAACAAGACAGGTTATGGTGTAGTCTGTTAACAGTAAATAATAGTTTTAAATTAACCATAATACTTGTGTTCAAAAAATCTTACTTTTTTAGAAGCACCCACAGTTATCAAACAACATATAGAGCAATATCTTGAAGAAATAGTCTGTCAAACTCAAAAATCCAGCAGAAAAGAAAAAAATCACAAACAATTAAGGAGATTACTCTTGAAATCAGACCTAAAATAGAAGAGCAAAGTTAACTTCTTTACAGTATGGATGTGTAAATGAATTGAGATTTTTTTTAAATGTTTTACTGTCAGATGTTCTAGGAAGAGTAGTTATTGCTACAGTAAGTGTGGTTAAAATTACGTAGGACCTCTCAAGAAACAAGAGAAACATGTCATCAGAAATTTAAATATATACATAGTAGATATTTTTTCTACATATAAACCTGATTGTGTTGCTAAATTCTTAAAAATAATAATAATAATAATAAAAAATAATAAACAATAGCAACTAGCAAAAAAAAAGTCAATATCTAGAATAAATCAAATACTCAAAATAAATATTAAATAACTGCAACATCTCCAGCTCGATTATGTCTGGAGACATTTGTTTCATGTCAAATCGTTCTTGCTCCCCCCATATTTCCTGTCTGTAGCCTCACTTATACCTGTCCAATAAAGAATATAAATAAATTGTCCTGACAAAGTCTAAGACAAATATATAAACTCTTCAACCCCAGTGTGCCTTAAAAAGAAAAACTAATCACAGGAATATAATATGACAGGCTGCACTCTGAAGTATTTTATCTTTTGGAAATAATCACCTAAAATTAATTTGTCAATGCTTCACTTTTATTCCTGCATCTACATTAACATCCATTCTGCCTTAGGAAATATTTTCACACAAGTTTTCTTTAAGGCCGAAAAAGCCCAGAAAAGGCAGCAGAGAAGAAACTCTCCCCATCAAAGGGGAAGTGAAAGAGTGCGCTGCTTCCTGTGTCAGCATGCAGGTGAGAGCATAAGAGAAACGTTCATCTCTGTTATCCGCTGTCATGAGACATGTGGATGTCACCGGCTCACATGGTCATCTTGCTGAACGCCCACAAATATTATGCAAATGTGCAAACTGAATCTGCGCGGCATCGACACTCTCACACACACACACACACACGATGGTGTTTTGACACCTCCACCACAGTGACCTGTGTGTTGTCTCTCATATTCTTGCAGATTCACAATTTCCTCATTCACCAACTGTGTGAGAGAGTGTTTGTGGGCAGCATGCTGGCGTTTGCATCTGTGCAGGCCAAACAGAGTTAAGTTGCACCACTGCAAACTGCAGCTTCCTCCACTCAGGTGGAAAGAGGTCCCCTTTCGATAACTGATAGTTTAGCTGCTCAAAGGCGTGTGCTTTTAATGCCATGTACGTGTGCAGGTGTGTGTGTTTCACTCACAGTGATCTTGCTGGCCTTGTTAAGAGCAGCAACCCAGTCCCTCATGTCAGTCACATCATTGGCTTGGAGGAAGTACCTCCGGGAAACGGCATTGATGACTGCAGAAATAGAAATCAATTCCATGAATACCCACAATAACCACTTTATATCATTTTTATCACATGTGTAAATAAAGTTAATGACATTGTGGGCTGCTGCGTAAGAGTGACTCAGTGTTTCCCCGGAGAACTCACCAAAGCAGAACTCTGTCTTCGGCTTTTGCTTTGCTGTAGCTTCACTCACCTGAGAGAGAGAGAGAAAGAGAAAAGAAGAAGAGAAGAGAGGAGAAGAAAAAAGAAGAGAAGAGAAGAGAAGAAAGGAGAGGAGAAGAGAAGAGCATTTCTTATCTTTGATGTCTATTTGACTCAGATTGTCCAGGGAGGAGCTGTCAGCACTACAGTGCACTGAAGCCAGATGTCATTATCTCTGGTTAGCTCAGCAAGCACACTGACATCTGGAAAACTTCACAAAGTCTGCTTAGGCTCAGCACTGCATGTGACCATCAGCTATTACTGTAGATAACTGAGATCTAGTGTATCTGTACAGCCTATTTGCATGTTTCTATTTGTGTGCACTCTATGAATTCCTGTGTCCACACTGCACAAACGCCTCCTCTAGATGTATGTAGCTCACAAGGCATTATGTAAACTAGCGTCACAACCCACAGTGGAGAGAAATGAGTCAAGAGAGAGGTTTACCTTAGAGATGTAGGTTAGTCTGAGGTTGCCAACAGAGCTGGCTCCACTGGGCAGGTTCTGTGCAAAAAACACAAACACACAGACTCGTCATTGGCTCAGAGTCCAAGGTTAAACAGCTCCTATTGGTCATTTCACATCCTCTTGCTGTTTGTACAAGTGTGTGTCATGGCATGTATGTGTGGCGCACCTGAGGGTTGTCCATATACCACAGCAGAGCATTTCCCTGCGTGTCGAGGATGAAGTATCGCCTCTGGAATCGGCAGCTGTTCTCCTTCTCCTCAATGTCCAGGAAGCCACACACACGGTTCAGCCGGTCCAAGTACGGCATGCTGCTGCTATCACATATCACTGAGACACACGGATAGATAGTGAGATGGACAGAGGCAAAATGTAAAGTGAGCAACCCGAGGGAGACAGACAGAAAGGCAAGAGATGTGGAGGATAAACCATCTTTCATTTACTGTTCAAATACACACAAGCACACACATACACACACAGGAAGAAAGAGACCCGCTCGCACTCAGCAGTTTTTCATGTGACGTGATTGAGGCTGAGCAGCAAACCCTGAAGCCTGAGGCTGAGCTGAGGCCCTCCACCACAGCCAAAAATTACAGACTGCACTCAAGATCTGCACACACGCACATTTCCACTGGCCAGAGAAGAGAGAGGAGAGGGATGGAGGGAGGGAGGAATGGGAAAAAGAGGAGGGGGGGGTGAGATGGTGAGATGTATTCATTAAGATGATGCCATGCATGTGAGTCATTGAGCTGCTGACTGACTGAGTGATTTCTCAACAAAATCGAGACTCATTCAGCAGCGCAGACACTTAGGTATGCTGATGATATTTCAGTAATGTTTGCTTTTTCAAGAGAATATTATCCATGGTAGACGTCTGACAGTAAATTGAACTATTTTCTTATTGTTGGAGAAGGAGTCGGACGTCTTCTGGCATGTTGAGGGCTCTATTTTATAATCTTGTCCTCCTTAAGTTGCTGGAGTAACATACAGCCTTTCCACTGTTGTTCTTTCAGTATCTCTGAAGAGTCAATTTGAATACAAAAATCACATTCTGCACACAATCAGATGTGTAAGTGAGACTAAGTGGTTTAGGTGTGATAGCTGTCGCCAAAGCGTGTTGATCCAACAAAGAGGAGGCAGAACTTTCTTTTACCAGTTTATTGGTGAGAGTGTGTTTTTTTCAAATTAACGCACACAGGTAATCCAAGGGGAATAAACTGCTCATAAACTGGCATATTTAGCATGCTAAAACCGTTTCCTGCCCTAGTCTCTTTCCTCTTCACCTCTTGGGTTTTTCTTCAGTTGCTGGTTTCCTGCACTAGCATTAATTGGTTGCGGCCACTCAACGAGCACATGAGGGGGAGGTGATATGCTCATGCACATCACATGATCACACAAGTCTATTCTCACCTCAAGAGTCTCTTGAACAGCCGCATCTACATTCACTGTGAGAATATACTCCGTAGGGGATGCTGTTTAATGGTCTTCTGGGATGGCTGGTAGTTTAATCAGATGAGCAACTGATCTCTGGTACATCTTGTCCTTTACCTAAACATTAACTGATCGAATACGACTGTCTGCACTGAGGTGGACATCCTTCACCCTGATGACTGGCCAAAGGGTTCTGGGTAGTAGATGATTGACAATCAAGACCACAGTATGATGTTCTTTGTATCACCCTGAAACTTCTGACGGTGCTGCAATGCAGGCAGATACCTCTTGATGAAGTGATCTGCTAGTACCTGGCTATGCCTCCAGGGCAGGGCAGCTTTCACTGAATGCACTGTTCAGTGAAAGCTGCCCTGTGGTGAGTATGGGGGGGGTATAACAGAACCGGCTCTTCTTGGCTAGCTCTATCTGCAGAGCTGGACTCATAGCAGCGAAGCTCTCACTTAGCTCTTCCATGGAAATTTGTCCCTTGATCAGACAGAATTTCAAAGGGGGCGCCACAGAGCATCTGAGAGCCATCAGGAGTGAATCACTGTCCATAGAGTAGAGAAGGTCTAGATGTACACAACAGGTCATCAAACACTTGAAGATCACATCCCATCTCTTCTTGTTGCTTCGTCCATGCTTTACTAGAGAGGGCCCAAAACAATCTTCACCAGTAGAATAAAAGGCCAGTTTCAAGATACGGAGTGATGCAGGAGGCAGATCAGCCATTTTTGGAACTTTTGGTTTGGCTCTCCATTTCTGACACTGGGGACAGTGGTGTTGATGGTGGTGTATCATTTCCCTGCCCCAGAGCATCCAGAACCGTTGTATCTCAGCAAAGACCCTTTCTGGCCCAGAATGGCACAGCTTGTTGTCATACTGCTGTACAAGAAGTTTTATCACTGGGTGCTTTGGGTGCAGCATTGTTGGCTGCACCATGTCAGAACCAAGGCTTTACAATTGACGGAGTTGACTGCATACGTGGATCACTCTCATGCTGGAGTCAAACTCTGGGGACGAGGTAACAGAGCAACTACCTGATGAGATGGGCTTGCCAATCTTGAGGGACTTATACTCAGAAGGGAAGTTTAGACCATGATTCTTGGGCTGGGAAAGAAAATGGCCTCTGACTCCACCTGTTTGGCTTCACCAGTTCAACAGGGTCTTCTCCACATTATGTCATTGGTGGGATAACTCATAGAATCCACATACCTCCAACAGTGACCCTCAGTCAGCTCCTGAATCTCTGGATCCTGTTCCCCATGATCCTGTTCCCCATGATCCTGTTCCCCACAAACACACAAATCTACAAGATTCAGACTGAAGCAATGTGAGCACAGTTGAGGAGTCGGGCCACAGACTGTGTTCTTGATTTCCAGTTTGAGCTCATTGTGGAATAGTCAGGACAGCTGGTTTCCAGTGAGGGCAGCACAAAGCTCCAGCCTTGGCATTGAGAGCATTGGGAGCCAATGCAAGATCTGGCCAACACAATGTACACCTGAACATTCCCCTGCTGGTCCTCAGTGTGAAGATAAGCCACTGACCCATATGTGAAGCTCTCTCATCACCTCAGCTCCATCCAGGTCAAGGGTAACGTAGCATTGTGGTATCTTGATTTGTGGTTGGTGCTGCGGCTCCCCCTCACATGCATTCCCAGCTTGCAGAAGATCTGAGGACAGCAGGGGGTCCTCCCAGTTCTCTTTCCTTTGCCCAGAGGCATCGGACTAAGACTTTGGCCCTGGTGGTAAAGGGGAGTATGTAACGACTCTATCCGGCTCAAAGGTCCACTTTGTAGGTGAGACTAAGTGGTTCAGGTGTGACAGCTGTCACCAAAGTGTGTTGATCCAACACAGAGGAGGCAGAACTTTCCTTTACCAGTTTATTGGCAGGTATAAGGCTGGGTGAGTGTGTTTTTAATTCATTCATGCACACATGTAATCCAAGGGGAATTAACTGCTCATTAAACTGGTAAACTTAGCCTGCTACAATTGTTTCCTGCTCTAGTCTCTTTCCTCTTCACCTCCCCGGGTTTTTCTTCACTTGCTGGTTTACTGCAGGACTTACCAGCACTATTTGGCTGCAGCCACTCAATGAGCACATGAGGAAGAGGTGATATGCTCATGCACATTACATGATCACACAGGTCCAAGCTCACCTCAAGAGTCTCTTGAACAAGATGCACTAAATAAAAGCAGATTTCTTGCATATTTTCCATTTTACAAGTCTTTTTTAGGTTTTTTTCCTACACCTGAATTTCTTGAAAGGACTTATGTGGCCATAAAGGCGATTGATGGATAACTAGGTCACATCTGTGACTGATTTTTTTTTTTATATGAACAAACATTATAACGTAAGTGACAGTCAAATAAAATATGTAGCCAGGACTTAATGGCTGTCCCCTCTGCCAACACTTTTACAGGACTGTCTTTCCTTAAAACCTTTCAAAAGATGGAAAATATCAACATTTCCATGAAAACATCCACACAACGTCAGCCGACAAACCAGAGACAAACAGAGAATAACAGATACACAAGCTGCATCTTCTCTGTGCTGGTGGAACAACACCCATGAAACTATTTTTAAAATGACGGTAAGGAAAATGCTTCATTTTGAAACTGCTTTGAAATATTAGTGGGCTGTGCATCTGATGCACCGGCCATGCAACATTTCTCTGTTGGCGATGAAATAGGTCAGAGATAAAAACCGTTCAAGAGACTTTTTGCAGAAACTCTGGTAACTGAAGAGTGAAAATAAGGCCGCGGAGGTCACACGGTTACCAACACTGAGACTGCCACACTTCACTCACACACATTTGGTTATCAGAAAACATCTGGTTCAACCATTAGAGGGAGAAGAAGTGGTGATTTTGCGGCATCTTTGGCATAACTTTACTAACAGGTAAAAATCAGACACGTTTCAATGCGATTTGATGTACTGTGTGGTTGAAATGCAGCAGCATGACAGATTTAGCAACTAATGTCAAAAAGGGTTTGTACTGAGGGGACAGAACACCGTGTTTAGATCAAAGCAGTGATACGAGTCTTTCACCACATCCAGGGGAGTGAAGTGAAACCCACCTACACTCAGATTACACATCTGCTCTATTTATGGACCTCTTCACAGATTTTTAGAAACTTTTGGTAAACATGTTAGCGCGCAGATTCAAACTGTCGTCACCTATATCAGCATTAAAGCAAATTTATTATGTACTTCTATAACATTTAGGGGCTTGAAAGAGACAGATTGGTCAAAATCGATGGAGCAGAGGCTGAAATACATGTCACTGAATACAGTTAAGTACTGCAGCCTCTTTTGTTAAACACTCCCTGGAAAACGCTTCTTTTAAACTCCATGCCACTTGTTTCTCACGCAGGCTTACGGTTAACATATTTAAGACTCCAAGCCCAAACCAGAGTACCTGGGTGTTCCCTCCAGAGCCACAAAAGACATTGTGCAACTGTTTTGACAGTGCAACTTTGATTCAGATTAATCCATCAACAAAAACTATTTTATTAAGCAATTGATCACAAATCATAACCATTTTCCAAGCAAACATCAACTATTCCTGAGTTCCAGCTTCTTAAATGTGAGGGTTTGCTGATTTTCTCCGTTTTATATCATTGCAAACTGAATATTTTTGGGGGTTTGGGATCTTTTCAAACAAACAAAGCAATTTGAAGATGTCACCCTGGTCTCTAGAAAAGCGTGATGAGCATTTTTCAAAACTTTATGGCATTTTATACACCAAAAAATGAGAAAATAACTGTTACTTAAGCTGCCAGTTATTTTCTGCATTGCTTTCTAATGATAATTAACCCTTCGCGGTACATCACAGCAGCAGCAGCAGCAGCAGCGGTGCAGACACAAGTTTCAGGACACTGAATGACACGTTTGATGATCTCGGGGCGCGCATGTATAACGTGATTATGACAATGCAATGAAAACGTAACCAAAGTTTTAAATGTGGAATTACTCACCAACACCTGACAGACAAACAGACAGACATTTGTTCAGCTCAGATGACCTGCACTGACTCACTAGATCCAACAACTCAACTGGTTGCCACACCTACTGTACCATACCATCCACACACACACACACACACACACACACACACACACACATACACACACACGCACGCACACACACACTGAACAGGCATGAAGACACAAACACACACACACATACATTGACAAAGTGCCGCTGTCGACTTACCCGCTGTGGAGAGTCAGTGTGCGCCACAGCCAGCGCCCTGAACCGCTACGACGCTGAGAGGAGAGACCCGAGTTTGGTAAATACGCGCATGGCAGAAAAAACTTTTTAACAACTTTTACAAACAGCTTTCATGTACGCGCCCCGGCGTGCATCAGACGCTCACACTCTCGTCTATTTGTTTGTGTGATCGGATTACAGATACAGTCGTCTTTTTTCCGGGTTCGACGTCTCGTTATTAGAATAAACCAGCCCCGGATGTGATCTATGTGCCCTGTCAGCTCCAGTCGGGTCCTCCTCCCCTCTTGTTCAGCTGATGAGGAACTAACACGGAGCCCGACAGGCTCAACTGCCTTTTCTTCAACCTTCCAACCTCAGTGTTGTGTTGTATTTTTAGCAGGATACGCCTCGCAACTTTGGCTTATTTCTGACGTTTGTTGTGACAGTTTGACTGGAAGTAAACAGAAAGTGTGCAGCAGTATCTCTTCGTGCAAACTGATGTGTTATCTTCTGTTTTTCTGGGTTGGCAACTTGCGAACTGGGACACACACACACACACTCGGCTGAATCAATTGCTTTATATAAATGAGCAGCCATAAAAGAAGGGAGTTAACCCAGATAAACATTAACACGGTGTCTTTTACTCTGTTCACACACCTACTTTGGGAGGTGAGTGTGTGAGACAGGTGCGCATGAAGGGACGTGAGTTTCCAAAAAGTAGACTTCCTGTACTTAAAATGTCGTGCTTACGTATAAAACACTAGCAACAGAAGTATCATATTGAGAAAATACAACCCCATTAACTTAAGAAAGGTCTGATGATTTTATTTTACAGCATAACACTTCACATTTAACAATTTAATTATATTTTCTGTAAACTGTCTCTCTCCATTATGGTCTGAGTGTTGATTCAAAACTTTCTGTACATTACAAGGTAATTTAAAAAAAAAGTAATACTTAAAATATTTTAATTTGCCTAAAAAGAGACACGTTTACTTTAAAAAGTATGCATAATCTGTGTGTAATTGTACAATGTGAACTCCTCCTTAGTCAATAAACCCACTAAATTCACAGAAATATCCACAAAAACAGTACAAAGACCTACTGGTAGTAATTTTTGGCTGAAAAGGGAAATATACTGTAGGGAGGTCAGGTTCAGTTATACTGTTTATTTTTTATATTATCTCAAATCTTTGGAAAAAACATGGAAATTTCAGAAACAGTCTTCTCTATGTGTAAATAGTTATACTTCAGACTTTATAGAAATACACTTATGGGAAAAAAAGATGTGACAAACAATGACACTTACTTTCATTTGCTCAGCTGTAGATAACATTAAGCTGCTGTTAAAAACCGTCAGTTTAAGCTCTGCATAAATGAGATGTGGTCAAACGGTTCTCTGGGATTGCTAAGTACAGTTTAACATCACCATGATAAAAAAAAAACATGAAGCAACACCTCTGAACAAAGCTAACCACTGTAGCTCCAATATGTGTCACTTTCCATTTAGCATCAGATATGTCACCCGAAATACACAATAGAAAAAATAAATGGAAATACACAAACCTCAATAAGCACACTTTGTCTTTAAAAGCAGCCAAAATGTTTGTGTGTGTATGTGTGTGTCTTCTTCTTTGTGTACATTCAGGGTGTGTGACAGAGCATGAAGAGCTGAGGGAAATCACCCAACGCTGCTGGAGGAAACTGGGGTGTTAAATTCTTGCTTTCAGTGAATGGTCATCTTCAGTGAGTTTCATTATTGACAGATTAATATGTACAGTATAAATGTGTGTGTGTTAATGTTGTAGATAGGTGAGGTGGTACTTACATCATAGTTTTTGAGTTTATCCCATGTTTTTATGAAAATTCATCCTGCAAAAGTAGCAAGTGTAGACATCAGATAAATGTTTTATGATATTTTCCTTTAAAATCCGCTGCAGTGACTTTATCCTATAATTACAGTACAGTTCAGTTTTCACTGTTAGCCTCCACCTTTACACGCAGCTTTAGTCCTGTGATGAAACTACTGAGAGAAATAGAAAGAGAGAGAGAAAGCTCGGAGGATGAACTGACCTGACCTCTTGGTTTCAACACCACGTCTAATCAGGAGTCTGAGCTTTTCAAACATGAACAATCCTCCTCAGATCTGTCACTCCAGGTCACCCCCCACTCTTTCATAACGGCTGAAATCACAAATATCTTCATATACAAAGGTGATTCTTTTAAAAAGTTTTCTGGGTTGTTTTTTTTTTTTTTTGGTAAAATGTGTGTCCTCCTGTTAAGAGGAAGTGGTTGCACGTCATATGACCTGCCTGGGGACTTGAGAACTACCTCACTGATTTCATATCCTGTGGCGACTGCACAGTTGCACAGTTGCAGAAGGAAGTCCTAAAGTTTCCACAGAACCCCCCCTCCCCCCTCCTTCCTCCTCCCCCTCTCCCCCCTTTTGTTTCTGCTGAAAATCATCCGAGTGTTTTATCTCTGCTGTACGTGGGCATCAGCAGGTATGTTTTCACACCAGACACATTAACATAAACACATAATGTCTTTTTCTCAGGCTTTTAAAAGGTCATGTGTAGGGTAGCAAATGCCACACTAAGGTGATCTTACCCACGCAAACACACAGTCTAGACAGCCCAAAATAAGGGTGTGATTGTATCTTTTATTCAGACGAGCTTGCATGCACAAACAATTCAAGCACTAAACACTTAATTACAATAGATTTTTTTTTTTTTTTTTTTTTTTTTTTTTTTAGGACGGTGGTGTTCGAAAACTCACGTCAATCACAGTTTTTCTTCCCTGTTACCATGGAAACACTGGGTGAAACTGTGGTTCCATGGTGTTAAACGAGCTGTGCGTTAACGACCCACTGAAGCACCCTGGCACCCAAAAACCACACCCGAGCCCACCCCTCCCCCCACACGCCACAACCGTATGTAGCTGCGCTGTTCACTTTGTACACAATTTATTCATCACCACAAACACTCTCAAGTTCACAGGTCGCTGTACAGATTTACATCACCTGAAAGTGAACCTACTGCTGCAGATAATTACTAGTCAGGCCTTTGATGATATTATAAAATTTACACAAAATGAAGGAAACCACTGAAATGCAGCTTCTTCAAAATACACCGCCACAAGTAGAAATCCAGACATTCATAATATACTTTTTTTTGTTTCAACCCAATTTTTAAACCACTTTCTGCAACTTAAATCCTTTTTGTTACTTGGGTTAAAAATCTCTGAGGGGCACAGGGACAAAGAAGGAAAGGTGGATGGACAGAAAACATAATTAAAACACAAAAGGAAGAAATGATGAATCCCTGGAGGAAAATAAAAGGTAAAAGTGTTTACAGATGGCTGACGGCTATGCGCAGCAGCAGGGCAGTGATCAGTACGACGGGGCTGGAGGCCAGGGCCCCTGCACTGTTGTGTTTCCCGTGGCTGTGGCTCCTGTGGGGCCCATTGCAGTCGTCCCCAAAACAACAGTCCATCTTGGCTCCAGAGCTGCTGCCGTGAGCTTTGTCGCAGAAAGCCTTGTAAGTGCACGACTTCATCACGGTGTCTGAAAGGGAAAGTTGCAGAAAGGGCCGACAGACGTTCACAGTTAAATTTCTTTGAAGTGATTGAAGACTGACCACTTCGGTATGACGCTGTGAACCCGTTGAACCCAATCCCCTGCCCCACACACACACACACACTTTCACTCTTTTCTTTACACGCACACAGACACACACATAGGCAAAGAGAGAGATCTGTGGTTATCATAAACTGCTGGGACCACATCCAGAAACCTCAAATGATGAGAGGATGCAGAGGCTGAGGTTTTACCATCACACACACACACACACACACACATACGCACACACACATATAAACAAACAGAATAAGACAAAGTATTGACAGAATAATGAATGGGCCAAGAAATCTACAAAGCATTGAGCTACTCTTAAATTTTTTGTAATATATCCAAAAATACCACCAGTTTCTGCATTACGGGTTTTAATAATGACTTTAACTGTGTCAGATGAAAGCAGCATGAGGACTATTTTAGGCATTACTGAAATTGCTACCTCACGCAAGCAGTGGTTGTCAGGGTAATGCTGACCTCTAGTGAGCCCTTTACAATAACAAATTATTTCTGTGTTGCATATTTTCCTCTGTGTGTGTGTGTGTGTGTGTGTGTGTGTGTATGTTTGCTTACTGGGCCCAGTGATGGTGGAGCAGGCGTCAGCGTACTGAGGACAGGAGGTAGAGCCCTGCCGGTTGCAGTCGTCGTCATTGGACGCCACACATGTGTGACATTTAAGGGCGTGGCCTTTGCAGACAGAACAGGAGAGAGCACCTGATTTGAGACTAAGTATGTATATCCACAGACGGGTGTGCTTGTGCATGTTTGCACACACATACACACACACGACCATAAGTTCTTCACTGTCCATTTACTGCAATTATGTCCGTTCATGCACACAAGCACACACAGTTACATTAAAGATCCATATATGGCTCAGACTACTTTTTCACCTTACAGGCCAACTTTATTATTCTAAGTTGACGTATACATCTCTCAAACCCTGCAGGGTTAAATTTATGACAAATGTATATGGTGAATGTCTCAACTGCAGCTAAAACTGCTCTGCTACTGAGGAAATTAACAATCAAGAATCTGTGGTTAACTTTCAGTACAGAAACATCCTGGATCTTCTGTACCACAGTGCTCCTGTAACTTTAGAGCTAATCAAGTCATTACAAACTAAATCCTTCTCAACTCCCTGAAAAGCCAGAATTGCACTATAAGTGTTGGCATCAGCGTTATAGAAACTTACTGTTGCAGGCCAGAGAGATGAACAGCAGAAGGGCGAGCGCAGTCTTCATGGCAGCTGTCTGATGGGTCAGTGTGTCTTCAAAAGTCCAGAGAAAGAGTGGATGAGCAGAGAGGAGTCTGTGATGGAGGGGGCGCCGGGGGGGGGTTTAGACACGGGAAGGTGTCTGAGGGCATTAAGGTCTAATCTCTGTAATCTCCATCTATGCTGCACAGCCAGCACACTGTGGTAATGGATTAACTGAGCAAGCTTTAACACACTTTGGTGTGTTTAAACTATCAATCCTCTGGTAAAAAGAACTCCAAGTATTGATTCTACAGTTCTGTTTTTGTAACTAATGATACTTATCAAAGTTTTAATTATATTCCCCAACTGAGAATGAGAGTCATTACTCACTCATGGAAGACATCACCACCTCAGCAGGAATGTGTGTGTGTGCACAAGTGTGTTGGAAAGTCTGATGAAAGATAAGCACTGTGCATCATTACCAGTATCGAGGCCGTGACATACATACTGACACATACCGTGAGAATTCATGCAGCAGTCACTAAGATGTCATATCAGCTGTGTGTCTGTGTCATCAGGAGCTGTACAAACACTACTAATCAACACAAGTAAAAAAAAACAAAAAACACAAGAACAACTTATAGTAAAACAAATTATATTCATACTTATTCAGGTAAATGTACACACACTCACCCTGTTAGTCTTCAAGGTGTCGACACAAGTGTGAGATCGCCATTTCTAATATACAAATATCAAACAATAATTCAAGAAAGGAACAAAAACAGCAAAACAATAATGTGACGTTAGACTGACACAAAGATAAATGGTGGTGCATCAGTGGGTTTGTGTCACAAGTGGATTTACGAGGCTGAAAACCAACAGTAAAACATCTGAAATACAGACTGAATTAGTTCCAAAGAGTTTGTCAGATTCTTAGAATTGTTTTATTTATTGACAAAATATTGTTTGATTAAATCATAGGGTTTTTCACATTTTATAGTGATTAAAATACAGATGGTTGTTTGTGTTATGCCTTAATTCAACACTGATGGAACTGAGAAGTTTGGCTTATTTTGTTAAATGGAAATAAAACAGCTTGTGTTGAAAAAGAGTATTGATTTGCTATCAGTGCTGATACCCAGGTATCAAACTGGCACCAGTAGTTAAAGATTTCCAATGACGTCCATCTGCATTTACTGATTACTGAAGAACTGTGCTCGAAAACAATTTACAGCCTGAGAAATGTGAAGTTATGTAAATGAACATGCAACAAAATAAATTCATCTGTTACAACAACTAGAGTGCAGAGCTGTAGATACAGGCGTGAGATCTCACATCTTTGTCACACATTAGCGATAGAAAACACTTCTTACAAAGCTGTTAAACTCTTCGTTTCCTGTTTGGTGGTTAGAGATAATGGGAGTAGTGGATGAAAACAAAGATAATATTCAATCAGTGACAGAGTGATAAAAAAAACAACAGTTGTGGTACTGCAGCACTCTCCAATCTTTTAATAGTTTCGACTATTTTCAGCCATAATATTGAGTTATTACGTTTAACTTTATCCAGATTCTTAACAAACGACCACTAATGTTGATGTTGTTTACACTTTGTGAAGAAGCTGCCTGTATTATAACAGACAGAACAATACGACAACATTTATGTAATCACAAGAAAATCCTTGATTGTCAGTTTTATTATACTTTTCTGTGAGTGATAAATTATCTGCAGCTACTTGAATTGTCCAGAATCCCATCTCTGCAGTCCTGCAGACCAGCTAAAGCAAACGCTGAGAATTATTTTAAGCTATAGTCTCACTGACTTGTGGTCTAGACTTACTGTGGTGCAGTGTTCTTCCTGAACAAGGTCTACTGTGTTTCCTCAAACAACCCCAAATCCTTTCCTCCTGTTCTTGCACACCCTGATTTTAACCCTGACCTCATTCTGCTCCAAACAATACCCCTGAGCTTCTTTCATTCAGAGTAAAATCCTTGTTTACTTCATAGAAAAATACATTTTTATGGATTGTTGCTTTAATATGAAACAATCCTCGTCAAAGCCCATCCTCGTATATGCCTAAATGCAACTCAAAAAACAACCTCCAGGCTGCATTAAATCTGATGTCATCCTGCTGGAGGAGTTGCTGAGAATTTAGCTGTTAAGCTGCTGGGAATTTAAGCTGAGTCACAAGCGGGTTGTTGTTCACTGGCATGATGGACAAAAGCACACGGGATCCAGATGGCGTCATAATGGACACAAAAAGCAAACAAAGTGACAACATATGACAGAGTCCCAACAATTATTAGCATGTACAGAATCTTAACGATTCTCGTCACAAGTACTGTAGCATTCAGGAAGTTACTTCAGACATCTGTACATGAGCAGTCTCTGAGTTGCAGGGCTGGCACAGGGTATGAGAGCTGCTTCGTGGCTGGGGGCATGCACAGGACGTCACTGTCGGCAGGACCGGAGGGACGGCGGTGGCTGATACACAGGAAGTGTCTCTCAGTCTATTTTTCCCATTTTTGCAATCAGCTCGTCACAGATCTTGGTGAGCTCCTCGATCTCTTGATTCTGTGACGACAAAACACAGGACAATATCACAGTGTGTTCAGTTACAGCGTAAAAACATGCACTGCTGCAAAGTAGAAGTTTCATCTAGATTGAGCATGCAGCATGATGGAGACGCCTCTCACCTTCTGCTGCAGGGCTTGTTCCAGAGACTCATTCTTCATCTGCTCCTTCCTCAGGCTGGCGTTCAGCGCCACGCTCTCCGAACTTGCCTTTGCACGCACCTGAGCGATCTCCTCATTGGCCCTGAGGGAGGAAAAGGGGAAAGAGGGAAAATTAACAGACGTTATATATAACAGCATCTCAAAATTGTGAAAGCTATTTGTCTTTTTTTTTTTGAGATTTACTTTTAAGCTCCACATACTTGTCTAGTTTCTCCTCAGCGTGGAGTTTGAGTGTCTGGTATCTCTGCTCCTCCTGCTTTACTCTGGCCAGATACTCCTGAGCGCACTTCTTCAGCACCTCCTCATTCTGTACAAGGAAGCAGAGATCAACCACGGTGTTATTTATGAATCATTCTTACACAGAGAGAAAACAATGGTGCAGACTTATGTGTCTTTAAATTATCCTTACTGAGTTATTAAGTAAAAAATATATACTGCAGAATTAGATGGTCATAATTCTAATAACTGTTTTTTATTTCTTTAATATATGCTCTTCTCCTTGTAATCCTTCCTGCACTCATTTACCATTGGAAGCTGACCAATTTAACCACCTCAGCTGTTCTCTGTTTCCTCCATGAGCAGCTTCCTTAAACCACTTTCAGGTCAGACTTTTGAGGGCCAGATTTGTCAGGTGACCTTCAATTCAAAAGCCTGTTGCTCATAACCACAGGATATTTCCCGACCTTATTCTGACCTTCGTCCTGTTACAGCCCTTCAATTCATGCTACTAACAGTTGATCACTTGAAAATGAATCTTTCCCTCAGTAAGAACTTCTCCTATGACCCCTTACTTTCTTAAAACCCTCCAGCGTGCTCTTCATAGTTTCATAGCGACGAAACACATCAGAGAGCGACCGCTCCACAGAGTTCAGGTCTGCCAGGGCAGCTTCCTTCTCCATCGTCACAGCATGCAAAGCCTTCTGGGAACTCAAGTTGTTGCGCTGTTCATCCTCTGAGAGAGGTGAAGAAAAAGACTTTACTGTTGAGCGTTAGATAATATCATTATCATGCGTTTTATCAGGTGACAGTGATCGCACAAAATATTCAAAAATAAAGACAAAAAGACGAGTGAAGTTTGTGATGTTTTTTTCTAATACAGGACGATGTGGACTACTGTTACTGCCTCTACGTCACTATCAACAGGACACACACATTATCATGCTGTGGCACTAAAATCAATACAGCAACCAGTGAAATGTTGCATTGGATGACTCACCGATCATCTGAGCGATTGTCTTCTCGTACTCCGCAACAATCTTCCTGTAAGGAGACAAAGCACATGACGGATCTTACTTAACCTCAGGACAAACTGGTGTTTTTTAATACTTCAAAGAGAGTTTAGAGCCCAAAGCCCCTATCTTTAAAAAAGACATAGAGGTAGTAAATTTGTGGATGTTTTGGTCAATTCTCCATGACAACTGAGTAAATAAAAAACATGCAGCAACACGTTTCCTCACCTCATCTCATTGACTTCTTGTCTGCAGTCCTCATACTTTTTCTTCCAGTCGTTGACTTCTGCCTCTTTAGTGATAATCTGAAAGGAGCAGAACTGAACTAAGCTTACGGGGAAAACAAACACACTGATAAATTTCATGTTGGATGAGGGAGATAAAGGTGTGTACCTCCTCCCTGATGAGGGTGAGAACGGCCTGTTTTTCTGCCTCACTGATGCAGATGGAATCCAAGACTTGACTTCCCGTTTTCTGCATCTCACTTCCTCCCCCCGACTTGTTTTTCAATTTGCACGGGTCCTCGTACTGCTGAGGGCAAAGGAAAATCAGCCATGTCATCTCAGAATTGTACGTTTGCTTAGACAAAAGAAGGTATTCACACCTAAACCTGCCTTTTCAAGATGCTATAGATTCACTATTGATTCAAGAAACATTCCTCTATGATACCATGAAATTCTACATTATGCTCATAATTTCAATACAGACTACTATTATTCCTTTCATTCCTTCTCATAAAAAGCATGATTTCCTCTCAAGTAACTAACTTTTTTCTGGGAAAGAGGAACTCCAGTTTACTGTAGGTGCTTAGAAAAGCAAATGTGAAACCTTGAACTCACTGTTTATAGGTTGTATCAGCATTTAGTTAAGAGAGAGAAACAAAAAGGAACATTTATTGATGTAATAAACTTTTTTGTTTACCACTATGACACATAATTCATGACCAGATTCTTATCTGTTGATTCTAAGTGAAAACGTATTGATTAATCAGTTCACTAATCAGTTCTGTTGTAGTGACACAAGTGAAAATAATGAGTCACAGACATATAACAGTAATCAAATGTGACAGTTTCCTGCACTTAAAACGTCTCTGGCTGATTATTTCACTGTGAACATGTTGTTTCTCTTTCCGTTCTCTCTGTTCCTCTCTTTCATCGTCTTGTCTTCATTCTCTCAAACCTTTATCTCTCACTTCATACCCGTCTTGCCTTTCAATTGTCGTTCTCAAATATTTCAGTCTTCCTTCTTCATCTCCTCCCCCCCGTCTCTCCTCTCATTTTGTCCTTCCCAGGATTATACCAGTCATATTCTAATCTCCTGAATGATAATCTAAATCCATCTGTCACCTGAGCAGATGAACATGGTGGCAGATACTAAGTACCTCCTGCCGTCCTACAACGCAGGAGTGCAACCATCATATCAGACAGGCGATCGTGTTGCAGCTTTAGATATGATGCAGGTGGATCTAAGCACAAAATTGGGCTGTAAAGTCTCTTACTAGTATTTTAAATCACAAGACACGCTTAAAAAACTGCTGAGTTTGTCATTTACCACACAAATTTAATCCAACCAATATAAATCAAAGAGCTGAATCTCAACATGCTTATGTTGTTACCAGTGAAATGTAACTGGGGCAAGTCTGGACTTCTCAAATCTGATGGAGACAGATTAGTTTGACTGATAAAAGAGTGCTTCAGCCCCACCTAGTGTTTACTGGTGGGAACACATTGCAGATGCTTTTGTAGTGAAGATGTAAAGTCTAAAATCTGACACAGTGCATGTGATCAGGCCTGATTCATACAACAGTAGAAAGGATTTAAATGATCAAATGTTATTGTTTCTCACCACAGAGCAGCAGTCTGACTCTGCAGCTTTGGATGTCACATGGCACTCTTGGACTGGAAGAAAACAATACACACGTTAAGAAGAATTAGTGATGCTGTGGACTATTATGGCCAACAGGTGGCAGTACATGATAAGCATTACAATGTTTCTGGCAATAAATGTATTTCTCATAAAAAATATAACTCCATTAACACCACATGTGCTCATAGTATAAGAAAAAACTAAATAAAAATTTAAAGTTTAGTATGAAGAAGTAAAATCAAATGTCTCTGCCCACAGGATGAGATAGGAGCACTTGTTTTATCTGTTGGAGTATTCTCATGACTTACTGTATGTAATATATAATATACGTAATGTTAGTAACAGTGTGTTGATGAGTTTTATTTTAGTATTTAGTACAGTTTTAAATAAATTGGTAAGGTGAAATTATCCCAACCCACTAAAAGTTAATTTCATCTTGACAAGTTTGGACATTATTTGCAGATTTTTTTAAAGTAGAAAAACACTTTTTCTTACAATTATATATTTATTAGTGTACTTTCTGTTCACACTCCAAAACCAGATCTGCTCAGTAATTTCAACTTATCTTTGAGACTTGAGACTGTCCTCGGGCTGAACCAGAAAAATAATATCCAAAGTAAAAAGACCAAAACATCATGTGTTTGGAGACCAAAAAAACAGGCTCCTGCACTTGCAGTGATGCACTGTTGTGCAACATTTGTCACAGTGAGGCCTCAGTAACTAAAGCTGTGTCACATGCAGCCTGAAGGCACCTGCGTGATCGTACATGTATGTTTTATCACACAAACACAGCTCTTCTCAAACAGAAAAAGGACAGAACTTACTGCTCTGAACAACTGTGCTGACATGGTGCTCGCTACTCACAGTCACAAGTTTCACTGCAGCACAAAATGATACGTAAGGTTAATGATTAATGTGTGTGTATCTAAACTGTAAGGCAAAGATGACCTTCTCGCTGTCCGCTATTGATCGACTATGACTGATTGTTTGCCCAAAGGGAAACTAAAGCACGCTGACTTCAACAGCTATCAGACTCAGTAATAACTGAGCTATTCGCTACGGTAACAGTGTGTTTTCTATTAGACATGAAGACATTATGAGCAAAACATCAAAATCTATCTTTATTGATCTTGTTACTCACTGCTTTGGTCCTTGTCTGGTTTGACCCCGGCACTGCTTGCCAACTTCTCCTCATCTGTGGCGTGGCCTCCATGATGGTCGTCCTTCAACAGTAGCAAATATAATCAATCACGCAAACTGTGTACAACTCTTCAAAAACTAAACATGACCACATGAGGAGATGTAGCTAATAAATTCAACAGTAGACACATTATCTACGCTTACCTGTCCGCTGAAGTCCTTCTGCATCGGCTGGTTCTGCTTTACTTTACAGGAGTTCCTGAGTATGAAGGTCAATAACAACATCAGTGTTAATGATAACCAGACCATAGCTCTGACACAGAGGCTCTACATGGACCCCTGCGAGCTCTGTAAGCATTTGCACAGGTGTAGTGATGAGAAGAGAAAGCAGCAGAGACAGAAAGCCTTACAGCCAGACCTCATTTCTCTGCTCTGTGTGTGTGAGCTTGCATGCTCTGCTTAAAAGTGCTGAATTATGCAGAAGAAAAAGCAGATTAATGAAAAAGGCCAAATTGAAATAAGAACAAGAACAGTTGCACAGAGCATTAGAGGGAATTACAGGTTTCCACTAACACTCTTTCTCCAACTCTCTCTCTCTTTCTCCTCTACTTTCTTAATCTGTTTATCACACTTTTCCCCCCCTGACTTCACAATTTAGGTCGGGTGGATGACACAGCAGGCCGTGGAGCGAGCCTGGACTCTCTTAGGCAGAAACGAGCGCTCTTGCACATCTAGGGTTGAAGTTACAAACACACACGCACGTCGGCACACACAGTTAAATATGCAGTACTTACAACAGAACACAGAGGAAATGGACTTGCTCAGCAGTCCTGATGCCACACAGGGAGAAGGGAAACAGAATGACAGGTTTGGAAGGAAAAGGAAGAAAAGACACAGGAAAGGACGGGACAGGGGTTAGGTTAAACACAAGGGTGGTTATTAGAGTTTAGTAAATAGAGAAGAAAGACTAAAGCAAGATGAGTGAGAAAGTGTGATCAAACTGGAAAATAAAACCTTGATTGAAACTGGACAAATTAAAATCTTCCAAACCTCCTAAAACAAATAAAGCAATGATTTTGTTTTTCACTTCTTTAATGCTGTGAGAGAAGTGAGAGGATCCCCTGATGAGAAACTCTCTCATCTGGTGGCGGAGTTCCTCCCTTTGTGAAAATTACTTTTGAAATTGAAATACAAAAATCATAAAGAAATTAAAATCCAATATCAGTTTACATTGTAATTTGAGGGCAGGACTGCCACTTGATTTTAACCAACTGTTATTGAATCTGTTATAGACTAAAACTTATAAGTAAACTCAAACTTATTTTTCCAACATGGTGCTGGTTTGTAGTTCATTGCAGTATATACGACAAAAAGCTAACGATTACAGTTATGTGGGATATTTCTGTTCTAACTTGATCAAATGTGAAATTTTTTTGGCAGGAGCATAACAGAAACAAACCACAAGAGGGCGTCATTTTAACACTTTAACATCTCATTTCCATTGAAAGAAACTGTTGTCTTACAAACACAAAGCATTTGTTTAAAACACACAAGAACGTTAAAACTATATAATATCAATCCTGGCCTACATGAGCATCTATGGAAAACAAATCCTGTTAAATCCTTCAAAAAGCTTGACTAACACTGAAAATGAATCCAAATTCTAAAATAAAATTAAAACTATAATAATAATGGTGAGGAATGGATGGTTGTGCAGGAGAAGAAGAGCAGTTGAAAGGTTCGTTTAATGGGAACAGGGACCTTGCAGGGCTTTGAGGATACAGAACAGGGTGACACAGCTGGTAAAAAGGGAAAACTCTGATCACTTCAGGTTCATTGTGCACAATAGCGAGCATTCACTAGTGTTCCATGCAGCCATAAAAGAGAAAGCAGCTTTTGTTCATCTTAATCTGTGAGTCATACAGTATTAGTCCAGTTTGAGTGTGAGTGTAACCAGTGACTGAAAAGAGGATGATAATGAGTGACGAGTAAAGGGGAACGGTACATGTGAGGGTTTGACATTTAACTCACGTGATAATCTTGCTGTTGGTCTCGCTTCCCTCCAGGTTACATGTCAGTTTTGCGTTCCCTAGCGGAGAGTCAGAGTTCAAATTGCCATTGAGCAAGTCAGGATCCACACAAACGTCATGGCTGGGTGTCAGGTTTGAGTCTGGGCTTGAGTCAGAGGTCATCGGAGCCTCGTCGTCCACCTCCTCAGGGTCGGGTTTGTTCAGTGGGGAGATGACTGACAGTGATGGGGGCCGGAGGGCTTGATGCGGAGGCAGAGGGCTGGACAGGGAGAGACCCTCTCCTGGTTTGGTGCCCAGGGTCATGTTGAGGTTCTGATCCAAACCAACGCAGCTGTTGTTAGGGGACGAGCTGGTGAGGTTGTTCAGGGAATCGACCTCTTGGGAAGAAACATCCTGGTTGGAGTTCTTGTCCAGAAAGTGGTTTGTAACATCAGGAAGAACTGCAAAAAGGGAAGAAAAGCAAGTCTTAATCCCTCCACCAGTAAGCCTGTTCTTAAACTTTAAAACCTTGAAACATCCCTATCCGGTCGCAACCTAATGATTTTATCTGTCACTCAAGAGATTTAACCTTCAAGTGATGGCCTCCCTTTTCCTGTTAGAACATTTAAAATGGCTGCTGGACATTTTAAATGTTCTAACAGCTCCTCTCAGGGCACTTCATATCCTGTGTCCTCACACATCCCGTTAACAGCTAGCTTACGACCTCAGCAGCAGACCGGTCTCGGTTGAGTCACACTGTTGCTGAAACACAGCACTCTCTGTTACTGAGAAATACACCCACACACACACTGTAAAACTCACACAATAACACAACTACAAGATCCTCTAGGTACTCTTTTTCTTTCCTCTCAAAGTACACACTATATGAATGAAATCATGGTAGTTTCACTTTGGGCGGATAACAGCTTCTCACATCGTTTGTCATGACCAAGAGCTAATGTGTGACTTATTACATCATACATTCAACTAGTACAAGTTCTGGTAAGCTCCTGCTCAAAATCTGGGTACTTTCAGATATATACACACATACACCCTTTGGAGACAGGGAACAGATGTGGAGGAACCACACCCAGTCATGCAGAGTACACAGCACCACGTGGCCTAGCAACAAAAACAACATCAGGATTTATTGCAGTTTCACAACTCAACCAAAAAAGAGGAAAAGGAGACAGAAGAGGAAGTGAGCTAGTCAGAGAGAAATAGATGGTATACAGGTAGACGCACTGCTGTCTAAGGTTTCAGCATCATCCTGGTTCAAACATACATACAGTCAGATTGTGGTCTTGAACAGACAGATTCCCCCCCTGTGCCATTACAGTCTAATTATAGTGAACCAGGCTATGAGTCTCTCCACACAGTTGATATTTTATTTATGAAGCTAACCCAGATTTTGTACAGAGCATGTGACCAAAAATCGAGACTGTTATTGTCTGCAACTAGATTCAATAATAAACACATTCATCTCTCTGTTATTATCTTGCACAATGTCCCATGTGTTGCATGTCTGATTTCAACTAGATGAGTCATCCAAACCATGCAGACCCATTTGATCTTCACGTACAGTGCAAATTAAAATCAGTTACTTCAATGAAAACTGATGGGAATGAGGAAACAGTTTGCTAACACTGGTGATATAATTAGCATTCGTTTCAACACAGAAGATGCACTCCAGTTCATCTATTACTATGGTGATGCATTGTAGTTCATGTCTGTGTGGGCGAAAGCAGGACAGCGGGAGGGAATAGGGGGAGAGGGAGGCTGCGGCCTCTCTGGCAGCTCTCTACCACCCAATTATCGGCAGATTTACAAGTCTGTGCCTAACAGGAAAGAGCTCGTTAACGTTTCTGATAACTTTTCATACACACGGTCTGTGTTGGCATGTTCACACTGTAGTTGAGACAGTCAACTACATAACGCTCCAGATTTGAAGTGACACAAACTTACCAACAAAACGTAATTTCCACTTTAATCTTGAGACATTAGTGTCATTACTAAACTGCAATTAAAATGTCTGTTCACTCAAATGACTAAAAAACAAAATCCAAAACTATACACATTGCCAGATACTATTAGAGCTAAGTGAGAAAATATGTTTGTAGTTTGGGTAACCTGGACCATTAACATACGTCTGCCATGAGGTCTGATCTTGTGGGAAATCTGCCAGAAAGCTTTACAGCTTAGAACAGGAGCAGTTCAAGCTACACTGCCAAGGTTAATGGAAAATCACTTCAAACATGATACCACTGGTATTAAAATTGTAATCATTGCTACTCATACCGACAAATTCAAGTTTTTCTGTAATTGTTGTAACTTGACTTCACTCAGTCTAGATCCCAATCTGAGTTCTAGGAATGGGGCCGGGTATAGCTGGAAATACCTTGATATTAGTGCTGATTCAATACTTTGATATTAATACTAAAATGTACAAGTACAAGTACATTGCCTACTCAAAGTCTGAGATATGTTAAATCATATGATATGTTAAATCATATGGGAAGTAAGTGATCAAAGAATGAGTAAACAAATTTAAAAGATGACCAGATATTCTACGCCAGCTTTTGGTGTTTGACAGTTGTCAGTAATCACTAAATTTGGTAACACATTAAATTATTGAAGTTTGATACTGAAGTCTACATTAGAATTTCCAACATCTCTAACCAGGTGTGACCGCCAGACCGCTGAGTCATCTCACCTGAGTGGTTGGAGTTGTCCAGTTGGCTCAGCAGATTCACAACACACGGAGACTCTGCCTCTGGAGTCTCGAAGGTCCCCTCTGAGTCTGAACTATGGAGAGAATGAGAGGGGAAGAAAAAGATTTATTTCATGTTTATAATTGAAGTTGTTAGTGGCCATTTGAAATTAAGTTAAAATTTTATAAAATATTGACGAAAATGTGACTTTATCAGAAACAAACAAAGAGATGAGAAAGAAAGAGGTCAGAGTTACGACTGAGCTTGCATAATTGGCATGTTCTCTGAAACCAAAGATGAAATCTCCAATTTGAAATTCAAAATGTGTTCGAAACTGACAAAACATGATCCACAAAACAACAACTTTCCTCATAAAGTGTTTAGAGCATGTGATTAAAAAAAATCACAGCGCCTAGAGCTGCGAGAAAGCTCTTGTCTTTGAGAACAGAAGGGTATTGAATGTTAGTCAGTCTATCTAATCACATATCAATGCTACAAACAGCTACTAAATGATGTTCATATAACAATAAAAGCTTTAGTTGTGTGTTGCAGTGTCAAATTTATTAGAACAAATAAGCGCAGGCTTTCAAATATCAATTTTCTGTTTTCTTAAAGCGACGTGAAAACAATAGAGCTCAGAGTTCAAAGCAGTTCAAAGTAAACAAGCTGCTTTTATTTTAAGGGGAGTCAGAGGAAGGGAGAGGAGAGGAAGTGAGGCCTGGGCCCTACAAGGCCACCTGCATCCTTTACCCCTTAATAAAGACACACTGTGTCCCACGACATCCACACACACACACACACACACACACACACACACACACACACACACGCAGACACACAAAACACACACAGTCTTTTGGTCTGCTGTGTCAGCTGCCTAGACACCCAGCCCAAATTTATTTCCAAACTGTGGAGAGACAGAAAGGAAGGGAGAGAGACAGCGAGTGAGAGTTTATGTGGGTGTGTGTGTGTGTTTGTGTGTGTACTCGTTCCCAGCCACTTGAACGCACATCAAAACGTCCACACTCTAATGAAAAACAGCACAAAGAACAAAGCTGACAGAGCCAATACCCAACCGCACTCCATCTCTGATACCAGTTCACACAAACATGTTCACACACAGGGCTCCATGCAACCACACCATCCAGAGCTAATCCTAATATACATACCCACCCCCCACCCAACACACACACACACACACACGCACACGCACACACACTGGATCACGTCCCAGTGATGGCCCCAAAGGTTGCGAGCTTGGATGGTTACTTAGAAACTAAAAAAAAATCAAAAGCTTTGGAAACTGTGGCTTTTTTTCCCTTCCCCCAGCAAATGTTCCTCAACTGCCAAACAGCCTCACTCTCCATTCACACACACACACACACACACACACACACACACTCAAAACACACATAAAAACAGCCATAAACAGTCAGGTCCTCAAGTGTTTGGTGTGTCATAAGGAAATGACAAAAGCAGGAAATGATAAAAGAGTAGTTTGAGTGACTGAATTTTGACTAAGATTCTGTTTTTAGCCAGCGACAGAAGCACTGGGATCCACAGTCGGAAAGAATGTGAGATTATACCACAGCATCAATCAATTTGTCTGTGTATGTGTGTTTATATCCACCACCTGTCAGTATGACTCAGGGGAATCATCACACATGCACACACACACATACACACACACACACACACACACTATAATAATCAATCTACCAGATTCCAAACTATATCAAAAATTGATTCTTATTGATTTCATGTCTTATACAAACACACCTGTAAACCAGCTTTCTCTCTCTGTCCTCACTTTCTCTCTCTCTCTCACACACACACACACACAAACATCTGTGGCCAAGCCCTCTTACTTGACATCTCCATCATCCTTTGCTCTTGGCTGTCTGGTTTGCTCGTCTTCCCCCGCACCCCCGGTCACTGCCGACCACGTCCATTTGGCCCACTGGACCGGAGACAACCAGGACATCCCTGCACCAAGAGTCGAGTCCTAAACCTGCTGCCACCTCCGAGCTTTAACGGTAAACTTCCTTTTCCTCTGGATCAGTTAAGACTAACGCAGTGATCTCCAACACTCTGTCTTTCCAACTCCAAAAAACGAGGCTGTCAAAAAGAAGCAGGCGCCCCTTCTGTCTTCTTGCTTCCCTCCCTTTCAACGTCAGCTTTCTATACAGCTCTCTCACTTCCTCCTCACGCTCAGTTCTCCCATCCTGCTCTTCTGCACTGTTGACGGTCGCGAGAGAGGGAGAGAGAGAGAGAGAGAGAGAGGGGGAAAACGTGTCTCACGCTTCTGCAGCTGCTGTTTCTGTTGCTGCTTTGCTCTCCACCGCACTGACTCAGACCGTGCAGATTACTGGAGCATCAGTAGTCACTCCTCTCACTGCTCCCCCCTCCCTCCCTGCTTTCTTTCTGGGTGGACGATCAGCTGGTTAACAGACAGACACAGCTCGCCCTGCTCCTGTATGTTTGCTAACTTGCTCGGTCTCAGGAGTTTGCCTCTCCCCTCCCTGAGCTTTTCAGGGTTTGCCCATTGTGAAGGAAGAGAGGGGGGTACAGAGAGGCAAAGCTTCCTGTTTTAACAGGCAAAGAAGAGTCTGGTTACTCTGAGACAAACATAATGCCAGATGCTTAGTGTCTCCAAGAAAAGAAACAGATGAAAAGACAGGAAAGGGAGGAAATGTGGCGAACAGTACATTTTAAAAGATAAGTTTGGATGTGAAATAATGCTCTCGTTGTGTATCCTGTCTTTCTGAAATTATGCCTTCCAATAAAACACATCTCACTGACATTATAACCTCCCATATTCCCTAAAAAATATAAAGTATATTTGCAGTAAAGCCCTGGATATGTACAGTACATTCTGACAGATTTCCAGATACACTACATCCTTTAGGGAGACAAGCATTGTCTATTTGAATTTTAACCAAATTAAAGGATTTTTTTTTTTGCAAATGAACTGACTGAGCAGTTGCTGAAACAATGAGGCCACCATGAGTTTGAAAGGTAATTTGAGTTGTTAATGGTTTGTTTACTTGGCAGCTTCCAGCAGAAACAGTGGATAACTGTGATTGTGACAAAGAGCTTTCCTGAAAAAAAAAGAGCCCTTCTGCTTTTTTTCCATGGTTGAATTAAGAGGAGACAAGAGCAATCCTGTTGCAAATATTTTCAACAAGGACTAGGAATGTATAACAGACACAGATAGATAAAATCTAAACCATTAATGCAGCGATGTGTGGCCAAACTTACAGAGGATCTATTGTTCGCTAAAAATATCCAGGACAGGCAGCAAACCAATCAATACAGCAAACCTAGATTCAGCAGTAACAGTAACTGACAGAAAAGTCATTTGGATTAAAGCTCTCATCGCTGCTCACACATGCTCACACAAGTGCCTGTAAGGCTGTTCATGGATGGCTTATGTAACTGAGTGGAGGCTTTCACATTTATACATCTCCCACACACACACACACACATACATACAGAGTATCTAGGCCGGATGAGATGTGTTCTTTGAAAGAGAAACATGGACCATGACTAATCTAATAACAGGAGGATGGTTTGACCACTGTGAAAAAGGTGAACAGGAGCAGAAATATTTTTTCTTTTTATTTGCACTTTGAGTTTTCTCTCCTGCTGCTTGCTGCTCGCATGTGGAAAACATCCACGGAGACAGGCGGGCACGTAGATGTATTCACGCACAAAAACACGCTCACAAATAATGTCACACACTGGTGAACACGGAGAAAGAGACCCTGTTCAATCTGTGATAGGCTGACAGAAAAACAGAGCAAATTAGAGGGATGACAGATGGAAAACAGCGTTAATTAAAAGCGGGGATGGGAGAGAAAGCAAGATAATGAGGATGAGAATATTTAGAAATTTGAGATCAAAGGGTAAGGTAAAAGGGCAGAGCAGGAATCTGCAAAGCGCCTTTGTGTGTTTCGTTAACATTCCCGACATTGTCTCTTTTACCTCCTTTGTTTGGGTATCTGTCAGTCAGGACAGCAGAGAGGACAAACCTGTCTATCCTGTAGAGGACATGATCTGCCTGAAGATAACAAAGCCCCTCAAGCAGCAAAGCCATAAGCAATGAACGTCCTGTGCTGCATGAACCTGGTTTTACTCTGTTGCACCTTGAAGCTATATGTGTTTGTGCCTCTGGACACAAACACAGACAGAGCGACCACATGCAGACAGAGCGCTCTGAGAGGGAACATCCCCACCTCTCCCTCTGGCCGAGGCATGAACACAGACGAGCGAAGTAGAAGGAAAACAGAAAAAGGGAAAAGAATCGGCTCTTATGTAATACCTTGAAACCGCAAATAGCTCACAGGGAAACAGTGGCAGAAACCCACACATACATATATGATCTGCGGCTGCCATCTTAGCACACACAGAGCCCTGTGCAGCTCAGGGGTAGACACGAAACACCGCACACACTAGATCCAGGCTGCTATGTGCGTTTGCTGTCAGTTAATACAGGAAGAATGGCCCATCCTTAATCATCAATTACATTTTGACTGATAGCGGCATGTGTGGTTATGAGCTAAGAATATATCAGCGATGCTAAACATGTCTGTGAGCCACAACAGAGGTGATCTGATACTAATGAGGTAACTATTTATGTACATGTACACAAAGGGAATTAGAGAAGCTTCTCAACTATCAAAGATTGTATATCTCTGCTCTCAATCCCCCTGAATGACGACAGAAAGTCAGCTGGCTTGCCTGACCTTTCGTCTAGTGCCACCGTCAGGTCAGCATTTCCCCTGACCACCGCTTTGATTCATTACAAACTATATTGAAGGTCAACGGTTGGATTAACATGAAATTTACAGTGAATATTCCTAGACGATGAATCCCAATGTTTTTGGTCATCAGGACAAACTTGTATGCAAGAAAAATCTTAATGTAATAAAATGGATTCCCATGAAAATTACAGACTGCCTTTTAATTTTTGAGATTGAGATGCTTTCTTCCTCCTCAATTAGTGCAAAATGTCACTTTCCACACCAGATGTCACTAAAGCCCCTAAGAGGATGAATGATTTTGATTTTTAATGGCCTCCACCCTAAAGATAAACTTTACATTTTTATGCCCAGCAATGGTAAGAAGAGCAGAATTGTAGCATATTTGTTCTGTCCAACATTTTCATATTGCAGGGTGTAATTCCAGCTTCACTGGTTTAATTTTAGACTTGCGCTCTAGCCTAACTTGCTTCAATTAGGGGTTACATTCAAAGAAATGCAGAAAGTGCTGTCTTCAAATGTTGCTGGTTTGATCAACATTTACAGAGAGCAAATGTCAAACAGCACATTTAAATGAATGAATGATCTTTACTGTCATCATACACAAGTACAGTGAAACTCTGTTTGGCTTCTCTCTGGTAATTAAATAAGAAGCAAGACAGTTATAAACCTGTCATTGTCACTATTTACAATGTAAGTGCTCCTGGTCATGAATCCAGACTCAAACTGCAATAAAGTAAGCATGACTATCCCAGTTTCACTGGTTCTTCTAGATTTTGTCAGAATAACAAGTCTCTTCAAAAGCCAAGTGCAATACACATGAGCGCCTTAATGGTAGGATGAGGCTGTGGAAAAAAATAAAGTTTGCTTTTAAAGTGAAAGTATCCACATTGCATGTAATTGCTTGAGTTAGTGATAATCTGCAAGATTACCGTTCCTTAATTTAGCAACACATTGGGAGCAGAAAATGTCTTTATATTATCACTCAGATGTCTACACTGGAGTTATAAACAATCCAATAACAAAATACTTGATTGTGGCGTCTTATATTATGGGTTCTATTCTATCTTTGTTGCATACATGCATATTAAATTCACTACTTTTTGTGTAGCAGAGGATATAAGTGAGCAAAAAGTGTAATAAATAGTGTTTGGTTTCAATAGCACAAAATATATTTATAATATAAGGAAGTTGTGGATAAAGTGTGGGTCCATGTATAAACTGTATTCAGTTTTTCATGCAAGAAATGAACATGGGATGGAGAGATGGACTAACTATATATCTCTCTGTCTATCTGTGTGTCTTTCTAATGAGTCGAAGCATCTAATCTGAGCAGAGAAATACTGCTGGGTCATATTTGTTGGCTTGTTTTGTAGTATGGTGCCACCTAGTGGTCATTATGGACTCTTTCCCAGATTCCTTAGATACATTAAATAACTGTAACATAAAAACAGCAGCATTAGATTCATCCACATCTTTATTGTTACAGTGTCAAGATGAAAGATCACAGCAGAGGAGAGGAATAGATGTGAGAGAGATGCATGACTGTTCTGACATCACCTCTGTGAGCTTAAACAGAGTGGACAGGATCTCCGGTTTCACCATGGCAACCGTTTGGTCACAAGTGTATTACACTATGAAACATGCATATAAAGACTTCCTACGTTGTTGATGTTTATACTTTCCTGCATCTTAGCTCTATGTAGGTCACAGCAGCGTCAGAGGGATAAAATATAGAAACGCTGCAAAGTCTTTGATTTGGGTTTGTGTGTTTACATCCTGCATTCAGAAAACTAGCATGGAGTGAACAGAGTTAGACTGAATGCAGTACAGTAGAATGACTTAACTGACTGTGGCATGATGAAACAAAAAGAGAAAGAGAGAAAGAGAGGAGGGGTTTACCCCAGAGGAGTCATGTACGGACACCAACTGAGCTATTGTCCATGACTACATGGGAGCACACAATTCCCAGACAATAGTGCATGTAAATTGTACACACATGCACGCACAAGGCAGGGAGACGACACACCCCCTACTGTTCTACTTTATGGTGTTTCCATTCTTTTTCTTTGCCCTTTAAATTCAGTTGAAATGGTTGTTCAAATGCATCATTGTTGCACAGTACGAGTGAACACTATTCAGCAGTGAGATTCACTGTCAAGCCTCATCAGTGCAGGCATAATTAAAAATCTTCAAATTTTGTGCCTGGCTTCATGTATTCACAATGCGTGCATCTCGCTAGAGATAAAAAAAAGTTTTTCATCTCACTCTGGCCTGAATTCAAACCACTGCAGCAAGAAAATGGGCTCCAAATGCAGGTCAGTCTCTTCCCAAATGAGGGACCATCTGATGTTCAGGGATTTTGAAGAATAAGACTGTGTCCATCCAAGAGTGTTCCAGTTGTAACATAAAACGGATGATTGAGCCAACTAAAATTAGACCAGAAGCTGAAAGCGGTGATCCCACTGCGCTGCTCGGCTTCCCATTTTTCCCACGGGGATGACCCCAACCCCCATCTGCACTAACCCAAACACAGCTGTATGCCATAAACTACAGAGGGATTTTTTGGCAGATTTTTTTAAAACACCCACATAACAATCAGCATTACTTGAACATGGCCTTGTCTCTGACATCCTGTCTCCCAAGTCTTCAGCTTTGCTTTTCTGTCACTCACTGTGTCCCTATCATCTCTGAAACAACATCCGCTTCAGTGCATGGCGGCGCTGCTTGTCATATTAACCACCGCCGTTCTCCATGACTTGAATCGCTGAGTGAACACTATGTATATTTAAGGGACGACTAGGCTGAATATGGCTTAGCCAGTGCATTTATGTGCATGTATGCATCGGCTACAGAGGGCTTATAGAAGCTTTTAAAAAATGGAGATAAAAGCAGCTGGGAGGACAAAGTGAAACGACTCACTCACTGTTACAAAGGATTAGAGAGAAAAAAAGAAGAGGATGCGTGGCGGATAAGTGTTTTTAAGCTCTGACGAATGCCTCAGCAACAACATCTTCACTCCCTGCATTTTGCCAAGGAGAATCACATCACGAGGCACTTTGGGGATGTCAAACACAGCATGATGAACTCAGTGTGGTGATAAACAGCAGAACAGAGAGCTATGCTACCTGCTCAGACAGGAATAAACTGTGTCACAGTTAAAATAACACTTCAGAATACGGATTACAGATGCTGTTGGAAGCTGCTGCTAAAATCGAAACCAATGCAAAAGATGAAGAACTGAAAGGAAGGTATGGACACAGCATTGATTTCAAGAGCATGACTCAATCGGCTCATTACATTAGCTTCTCTGCTAATGTCATCAGCTGTACCGCTCTGTCTCTTCCTTCTCTCCTTGGATTTGAATACCTAAATAGTATTCAAAGTAGCCCAGCAGCGGAGGCCATCCGATGGGCTGATTTGCTTTCAGTCCAACAGAGAAAGTTCTAGCTCTACAGGAAGCATCAAGGTCTCTGCGACTGCCCTTCAGCTCCTTATCTCTCACTTCTCTTCCCCTCCCTGAGTTCAACCACACCAGACAACAAAATCTCAAGTACCAAAGGGTGAAATTGATCCGCTTTCCCGGATCAGGAGCACTCGCTCACTCAGCTATTTTGGAGCGTCTCTGTCCGTGCCTTTTCTCATTGAGCACTGGCACACAAACAAACACACGCACACACAGACACACAAACAAACAACGAAGGATCCTCGTCTTACATGCTGCTCTTCTTCCGAGGAGAGCTGACAGAGCCCTTCCTGTGCTGGCTGAGGGAGCCCCCCATGGCAACAGCCGAGTCTGTGTTTCGTTTCACGTTTATCCAAGATGCTCCGTATGTCCTTCTCCTCCTCCCAGGTTCACCTCTGTCTCTCCTCCAGACAGCCTGGCTCAGCGTCAGAGATCCACAACGCACTGCTTCTCATGACTGGCTTGATATAATGTCGCCAACCAGCCTCTCCTCTCCTGGTCTTTTTGCTTGTCACTGTTGATGCTATACAGACTAAATGCTCAGGAGTACTACTGATCGCACATGAATAGCTCTGCTAACAGTCCCGCCTCCTCGCTCTACTTCTCCTCAACCTCCATCATCATCTCTCTCTCTCTCTCTCTCTTTCTCTCTCACACACACACAGAGGCAGATTACATTCACTTGTTAGGTACTGTGAAGCTGTTAGAAGGAGATAGACAAGAGTGGTGGAGTGTGTCTGTGTGAAAGGAGGGGGGGTTATTTAAAGACTGCAAGGTCTAAGAAGTTGGAGGGGGGGGGAGTAGATGGAGATGGAGTGTCATGGGGGTATCTGGCAGGGGTGAGAGTATTGTTCGAAAAAGAAAGAGTCTCTTCTATTGTTAGTCAGCTGAATACCAGATCAGAGATGAAGGGGGAGGGAGAGATGGAGGGAGAGTTGGCGGCATAAAACACAGCCCCACTTGTTGTGCCACATTCCCACTACCTGCTGTGACCCAAAACCCACCCCTGCAGCCCCTCGGAGTTAGCATGACAATACACACACACTGTAACAGCTCACAGTTTGTTTGCATACATTCATTTCCTAAGCTCATCACTGCTTTTTGACCTTTTACCCTGAAACCAAACCTGGACACACTCCAAACACTTCAAACAACGCAATCAGTGTGGCACAAAATGTTTCAAAAGACTGGACGAGATTATTAATAAACCTATGAAACAGCCTTACTGGAAATGTATCATGGGCCAACTCATTAATCATCAATCTAACTCATTAATGTGACTACAGCAGAGTCTAATATTGAATTAAAAAAAAAAAAAAAGACAATTACCTCTTGATTCAAGGCTGTCTCCTCCTGTTATTCTCTTTTGATCAAATGAAGGATGGCTAAAACCTCAGAGCAGTTGCGGGTCAGGCTGTGGTGTCCTGGACAGTCCAGCCTTTGAGAATAACTGAGAGGCTTTAGTGCATAATTTGCTCCCACTGAAATGAATCACACGAGGCTCACTATGGAGATCCTCATTACTGAATGACCTCACTACATTTTTTACACAGTGGGCACAACCATAGAGCCACACACAGCCCACAGAAATGGTGTGACAATGAAATACATAGACTTTTCATTGACCGTGACTTATGATATGACCGTTATAGTCAGTAAAACTTGACCGTTACTCTTGTTAGTTAGCTTCCGCACCACTTTTAACGTTAACACAACACCATAAATTATCAATATATACATAAACAAATATAAAAGGTAGCAATAACCTTGATAGCTTAGCAGCCTTCAGCTATTAATAACATTAGTAGCTTAAAAACGAATACTAAAATTCGTATTAAGAACCCAACTTGCCTCATGGTTGTTGTTGTCCCGGGCTGTTGGTCAAGTCACCCGCTACAAGTGATGCTGTGTTTACAACACAACTGCGCATGCTCAATGATATGCCACAGTAACGAGACTATGGCCAACTTCCATTTAACTCCTCCACCATCCTTTTCTGAGTATAAAAAATAATAATAAATGTATAAGGAATATAATCCAGAGGGGCATAATTAGTAAACCTGCTCCTGTATTTGTTTGGAATAATCTGTATATTGATATAAACTGGAAAAAAATGTACCCAGGATTTTTTTTGGTTTCAAATAAGGCGCAAGAGCTGTGAAAATATTGCACAGGTGTTGTCCAGTTAGTTCAGTTATTGTATGTAGATGGAATGATAATTCATCTTTTTTGGGACTGTACCTTTAGTCAAACTTTTTGGTTTTTAAACATAAAATTAGATACTCAAATTCAAAATTTAACTTATTTTATTTGGTTTTGCTTATGAAATGCCTGTCAAGAAAATGTACATTATTAATCTTATTTCTTTACTGTAAAAATTCCATATACATGCCAGCAAATTTGCAAAATGAAAACTCAGCCTTACTGTCTTCATGTAAAATCCTACCTGGATACTAAAATATTACACACAAACTCTAAAGCTGTGAAAACCAGAGCCTCATGTATTGAATTTGATTTGTAATTTATTTAATTTTATATTGTTGTTTGCAATATGATGTTTGTTGTTATGATCTGTGCACTACCTCGATCATACATTACCTTGTAACTGTTGTAAGTTCCATTTTATAATTAAAGTTTAAAAAAAGAAAAAGAGAAGTGGCACACAAGTAATATTGCTTCATATCAGCTCATGACGGACCATTACTTCATAATGTAGTTCATCACATTTGATTTTGAAGAGGCTCAATGTGCTATAGTTCTGTTGGTTTTTCTTTTATATTGGTCCTATGTCAGCATCAGGTTCCTTTATGAAATCCAAACAATACAACAAGACATTTGTAATGTTTTATTATGGCACACACAACATGTAACCATATTAATAGGGTATGTAATTATAAAGGAGAACAACTGGGGGTTTTTTTGGTGTGTATCAACATATTAGCATCAAGAGCATTATGGTAAGGAGTACGGAAGAAACCACAAAGTTTTTTAGATCTGTGTAGACACTAAAAATTACATAAACTGTGGAGATGGCAATGTCCTAGTAAACTCCAACATGATCATTTAGTGTTCAGTGCATTTCTAGAGAGGAAAAATGAACAACCCCATTCAGGCTCATTCATTAATTGTGCGGATGTTACACCCCCGGCTGAGATGCAGGTCATTCAAAGCTTCAGAGCTGGGGGCTATGACGCTCTGACAGTGCATAACATATGAGTCAGTTCAAAAGTTACTTCTGTTTAACAGAGTTTCTCAACTTTGGTTGAAGGTGAAGGTGCAGACTGGGGATATTTATAATACTGATATATTCATATTTGTTAGATATTTTGTATAAAATAAATTGATTAGCTTTGAAACACATATTTCTATATAATCTATTTATCATGCTCTTCATGTCAAGTTAATATGACAATGTGACAACTCTCTTATTGCTGGGTCCATTTATGAAATTATGAAAATACTGGGACCTAAAAACTGGGTCAAGAACAGAAGATGTTGAGAAACTCAGCTCTAACATAACAAAGACATGCGTGCGATACAGACAGAAAAGATAATTTTGTAATATCTTGATACAAAGGAACAGAGGAGAGAAACATGATTTGGCCCTTAAGATTTTTCAAAAGTGGAGATGTCTATGTGAAATGTCAGTCTGTCTTGGAATTAATTTGAATAAAAAATGTACCACTGTTATGAACTTACAGCCAGATCAAATGTGGGTTAATGGCAAAAGAGGGGAAAGAAGATAGTGGTAAAAGAGGAATGGCACCTGGACCTGCGGGGAGAAAGTGTTACTGGCCTTGCTGTTCAGTTTGCACACTGTTATATACTCACACGCACTCACACGCACACACACGCACACACACGCACACGCACACACACACACTCAGTGTCCTTTCAAGCTCCTGCGTTTCTGTCCTTCATTTCAATTCTTCTTCAGGTTTACTTCTTTCAGATTAATGTGTAAATGTAATCGAACTGAAATACATGATTCAGGTGAAAAAGGTGCGACTTCAACATTATTGCTACATTGCACACGTGTTGAAGCAGCAGCAGCTTCGGGTTTCAAGTGGCCTTAATTTTGTCAGAAAGAATGTAGCTGCCAGGAAACTCGTAACAGACAAAATATTAACCTTCATTTTTACTAATTAGACACAAAACATCTTATAGTCGCCCAAAAGAAACCACCTGACCTGATTAAAGGACATTTATAAAGGTAAGATCTAATATAAGGCTAAGGGAAAGCTTCCTTCATCAAGAGACCTCTGTTGAACAAACATAAGAGCAGGCTGTACATAAGGCTGGGCAATAAGCAATATAGCAATATATATAATCATCTACTATTTTAATTATATCAGGGATTTTTTTTAATTTTCTGAAAAGTGTAAACTGCTGCAGCAATTACTAGACTTTATGACACTTCCTGTTTTGGGAAATGCATAATAAATTCCAGTTTGATTTCCTAATTAGACAACCTGTTTGTTTTTTTCAAACTATTTTTTTCCACATTATGCAGCTGCAGCTGTACACATGATATGTCAATAACTGTTGGAGAGTGAAAGTGCAAAGTAAAGTAAAATAAAGAATCATTCAAAAAGACAGAAAAGTGCAACAAGAAGCATGACAGTCATGTTAATGTGGACCCAGTCCTGTAGTAGGAGTTTTGGCAACACCAAGAAGCCACTGATACCTCAGATGAATGATGACTGACATATCTGAACCAAGATCACCTGACTGCAGCCAAACAGGCTCGACTGCTGGAGGAGGAGAGGGCGGTGTGGTCAGGTAACACTCAGACGGTAAGGCATTCTGGAAGAGGATTGTGCAGCCTCTGGCTCTGTCAGCTGTCCTTCATTTTCTCACTTTTATTGTTGTGTTAAAAAGCGAGTTTACAGTCACAAAACTTTGATTACTGTTGTGGCTGTTCAAAGGCCACGCCCAGCTTGTCATAGATCTCCTTCAGCAGCAGCAGAGCTGTATCCTCAGATTCCCTAGAAGACAGATCGAGAGGAGAAGACAATATTTATTCAAAGTTAAAATGAAACTCAGTCTGTTTAAAACCTCCTCTGAACAGATGTGTAGCACTCACCAGTAACACAGATGAGACTGGATAGCAAACAGGTATTCATTGAAGCTCTCAATGGGTTTTTCCTGAAGTACAAAGTCGATCCTTCGTCCTCCATTCAACATCCCCACTTTAATCTCTGGCTGCTCTGGCTGCTCCTCGGACACTGAGGGCTCTGCCTCCTCACACACTGCTGCAGGGACAAGGGAAAAAAAACGATGACGTTACATGCACAGACAACAAAACCAATAATGATTCCCAGCACCAGCTGTCTATTTTGACTCATCCTCTTTAATAAAATGAGAACAGGTCAGACAGTAGCTGCTTTCTGCAGCCAAAAACATTGAAGACAAAAGCATAGGGGTTTATGGAAAAAAAGAAGGTTAAATGCAAAACAGTGCAGTTATATTCATCTCTGCTCTGCAAGTAGATAAAACTCACACTACTTTACAACCCCATGTCCTTCATCAAACCCTCTTTGGAGTCAGTGGCTGAATGCAGTAAGAATAAACAATATAATATGATACGATAATAAAACAGTAATGGTTTGCTCATGTATGGTCTCAATATTAGATGTGATAGACTATTCTGACACATATTGCAGACATCGATTAAATCTGAATCATAATCAAGAATGAGACACTATCCAGACAGAGACTAGTCTGAGAGTAGTCACACCTCTAACAAAAAAATTTTAAGAAACAATCTGAGCAGGTTGTAACAGGTTTAAATGGTTTATTGTTGTGTGAGATGGCATAGCACCAAATCATGCTTTTATAGATAAGGAGTTGTTTACTGTAGGTGTGGATTGTAACTGATTGTTATTTAAAGATTTGATTACCGCTGATGTCATATGTAGCATGGATAGATGTCCACGATATCAACTTACCATAGAGTCAACTTTTTTGCTTAAACCTGTTAAATGTTTAGACACTCACTCTTAAGTGCAATTATGGTGTTACAGTAAGTAAATGTTAGTTAGGTGAGTCAGTTTTGTGATGATGAGTGAATGATGAGTCTTCTTGCTATGTTAAGAACACATTGATTTAAACCCTAAACTGCTGGTTGCTTCCTTCTTATATGTTATGCATTTCTCACAATCTACTAATGCATTTACTGGCTTGTAATTATGACATTATAAGATAAAAATCTTACTCTCAAGTTACAATCTCCTATGTCCTAAAGACAACCATGTTTGGAATCTTGCAGAACTATAAAAAGGAGGTGAGGCAGACAAATGAAGGTCATAAATGTTGTGAAAGAAAAGTTGCTTTCTCTTCATGGAAAAGGTCAAAAACATATTGTGTAATATGTGCAACTGTACAGTCTGTCATGATAGCAGCTGCACTCCCCCCTATTTAATGAACTGACAATTAAATGCTTAAGGTTCTGCAGAAAAGGGCAGAACGTGTAGTTGCATGTTGTTACTATAAGTGACCTGCTCCTGATGAATGATTTACCTGCAGATAAAGTTCATGCCAGTTGCTGTCATTAAAAACCCCCCCAACTGTGATCACCACTATTCATCTTGTCCTGTTTGTTTAGCTCGTACAAGAGTGTACCGTGGCCTGGATACTCAAGTGGCTTCTGAAGTTGATGTTCATTCAATGAATTCAACCAATCACACCTAACAGCCTGAGAGGGGAGGACAGGCCTGAAGTTGAAGATTAGAAGTACAGCAGTAGTAGTGCAGTTAGGCATGAGGGAAGGAGAGGCAGAAGAGTAGCCAGAGCCTGCGGCAATAATGACATACATTACATAACGTTTGCTCTTTGTGAGGGAGTTAATGTGCCGAAGTAAACCACTGAGAAACAGATTTTATCAATACTGCAGGTAAAGCAGCATTTTTCTAAAATTACAAATAATGACAGTATTTCATATGGTTTCTTTTGTGTTAATAATAGAAACAAAAGGGTTCTTTTCCAGAATCAAACCAGTTAAATTGAATGTAACAGGTTGAATTAAAGACAGATTATCACAGGCTCGTAAGCTTTCACTAAATTGTGCAGGTTTACAGAGATTTCTCCAAGATAAGACCAAGAGATAATGAAGCAGTAATACGCTAGAATGAGTTATTTCACTTATTTTCTCCAGTCATTCTAGCCAAGTGACTATCCTGGCTTACCTTGGAAGTAATGTTTATGAAGGGCCCTGGGCCACTCCAGTATTTTAGTCCAAAAGTCAGCACTTTTCTCTCCCCTCTTAGCAGAAGCAGTGACTGCCGCTGAGGCTGAGGTTCAAGGTAAAGTGGTAAGGGGGTGAGGGAAGCAGGAGCAACCACCAGACAGACCAGAAGAGGGGAGGGGAGGATGGCGACATGCAGAGAGGGGTGAGAGGAGTGTGAGGAGACAGGGTTAGAAACACTCTTGTGCACACTCACGCACGCAGACATCATCCACAAATACACAAAGGTAAAATAAAAGTGCTCGGTCTACCCTGTGCCTCTTGAAGGTTTCTCTCTATTGTGGTTTCCCCTTCCTCCACTGGGGGCAGAGCAGCAACGGGTAGTCTGGCAAGGGACTGCCACGCCGTGCGCAATGATCCCAATACGTTATTCTTCAAATCCATGCTCATACGGGTCAAGCTGTCCTTTAGTTCTAGGAGACAAGAGACACAGGGATTATCAGTAAGCCTACTAAACCAAAGCTCATACCAGAATATTGTTCAACGCAGACAAGGAGAGAATAACAAACAGTCATACCCAGGTGCATCCTCTTGCGGCCTTTATGGTGAGGGATTAGCATTGGCTCCAAGTCCACTTCTGAAACAATCATGGGCTCTATCCGATAAGCGACAGGGTCATACTACACAGCAATAAAAGGGGACAAGAAACCTAACTTTTAATAGATGACGTCTTTCATCATGTAACAGAGGATGTGCAGTGGATATTGCACATTTTAACTGTTCTCTTTAGCCTACGTGCATTTTTGTTGAGCGCACAGGTCAGACACAACCAGCAGTGCCAAATACACAAAGTGGTGAAACTGCTACTTTTGTTTTTGTCTCATGACTCAGAACTGTGCTGTTGATGCATCTTTGTTTGAAAATGTGTTGAGCAATGTCAAACTGCAGTTTTAACCCTTTTTAGGGCTGAGTATGTGATGTGTGGGCCGATAGAGTAAATTTGTGACTGCCCACTACTCACCGGATGATAGATGTTGTAAAAACTCTTGCAGGTTGGGAAGGTGTAGTTGGGATCGATGCGTTTAAGCCCACGGACGGTCAGAAACATTCCAATGGGAGAGCCAAAAGCAAAAAAAGTCTGCGGCTGGAATGCCAACTGTGGGTAATCAATAGATACCTGTGGAGAGAGAACAGAGTGTGAAACACGTGCACTATTGTTAAAACATTTTATAATTTAGACACAGTTTTCATTCTAGGAGGGCAAATAGGACATCTACACATTCATTCAGACAAATGAAAATGAGTCTCAATGTTGTTTGAGCACTAAAACAACTTTCATAACATGAAGACAACAGCCAGGGAGTATGACAGCAGGTAAGGAGAGAGAGCAAGGAGCTGAACACTCATGCAGGACTGAATGAGTACAGGCAGTGAGTGTGGTATTGGGTTGCACTTCATAGGATCAATGCGGTAGTCTCATTTATAGCTCAATGTGACTTTGCCATCGAAAAACCGTATTGCTCATAAAATAGCAACTATAAATCTGTTGCCTTGAGTTTTTCCTGACCAGACCAGACTGTATGTGAAGAGAAACTCTAGACACAGCGAGAAGAAAGAGAACAAGGGAGAAAGCCTGAGAGAACGGGGACACCATGTGTGACACACCTGTCCCTTGGCTATGCCTCCATTGGTCTGTCCAGGCAAGCAGGGGGGAAGGAGGAGAGAAGCAGGAAGGTGATACATTAAAGCTTTAAGCTACTGGTACTCCCAAGCACGAGTAACCATGTCTGCGTGTGTGTGTGGTACCTGTCCGATGCCCACGTCGAAGTATTCATAGTCTACAGCACTGGTGACAGACTGGGCTCTGTGGAACTGGGACTGCTGCATCGCCAGTCCTGAAGACTGGTTACCATCGTGATCACTGGCTAAAAAATCTTGAGGTTGAACTTGCAGCCCTGGTGCCAGACGCATTGCTTTACAACCCTGTTTAGATTGAGAGTATACATGTTTTTTAATAATGGTACACAGACTGTAGATACAGTATATGGTTACCATTATCATTTGGAAAAAAAACAAAGCCCCCTGGTAAGACGAGGCGAGGGAATAACAGCAGCCATTTGGAATATTGAAAAAAACATTAAAACACAACATATCAAATAGCAGACATAAGTCATCCAATCCACAGCAACGGTTGCTTAAACATACAATTATGGGAAAAAGAAGAAATGTTTCTAGTCATGTGAAATTTCAAAGTGCAACCAGATTATTGTGTTGCCTTAATATGAACAGTGGAGGCATATTAGTGCCAAGCTTTCCAGATATATTTTATCCAGACACAAAGTGGGCATGTAAAATGGGTCTGATGGTCGCTTTAAAGAGCTAGACCATATATTTTCCAAAGGAAATTCCAAAAACAATTAAAAAAAGGAGAGTTGTGTCTGACCTCTGGAAGCCATTTCCTCCTGACGTAGTTCAGGATCTTCTTCCGAGGTCCGAGAGGAATTCCTAAATCTTTGAGATCACTGTCTTGGCAAAGAGCCTAAAAGAAGAGAACCACAAGTTTTTCACTATGTATTATATTTGTATTTGTATGTGCATTGCATGTGTGTGTGTGTGTGTGTGTGTGTTTGCATGTATTACCAGTGATTCCAGGTCTAGGTTTTCTGCTTGTAGTGTAGACAGGTATTGCTGTAGGCCCAGTCTGGTCAGCGTCTGCTCCAGCGTGTCACGGTTCAGACGGCAGGGCTCATCAGAGAGCACCTTAAACCCAGGGAGCAACAGAGTGGGAGGGAGATTTTTTTATTCTACATGTTGCAAAATATGCACTCTTTTTGATCAGTTTATTGATGAAGTTATCTTTTACTATGAATGCTAGCGTACCCCGTCTCTGGTGGATTCTAAACCAGTCCTCTGATTAGTCAGCATGTCAAACAAGATCAGCGAACCTAAGGAAGGAGAGACAAAGGAAAGGAGTTGAAATTCCGCATTTGAATGTTCCACTTGTTTGTGACTGTGTGTCTGAGCTTTTGTGTTTGCGCATCTCTAACCCAGGCTATGTCCCACGACTGAAATTGCCCCAGCGAACTCTGGGTGTCTCTGTTTAAAGAGAGCGTGCAGTCTGTTGATCTCTGAGGCTACGGTGTCAACTATGGTCTGGCAGTAGGTGGGGCTGTTATAGAAAAACAGGTCCAGCAGGGTGTCGTTGGTGAAATGTCTGAGCCTGCTGATGCTTGGCAGAGTGATCCTCTGGATGTCCCTGGAAAGTAGGGAATGAGGGAGGGAGATAATAAAGCAAGGGAAGCCAGAGTTTGACGTTTTTCTGCAAATAATAGAGACATAAATAGTACTGTATGACGGAGGAGTTTTGTTTTGTCCACTCTTTATCTCTCTACATACTTACTCATCCACACCAGTGGCATCCCCATGCAAAGCGCTGTGCCAGTTGACTGGGAGGAACTCGACTCTGCCCACTTTGCCTTCCTGCTGAGCATGCTTATAATGAGAGGCCAGGAGGGACAGGGAAGCACTCCTGAAGTCATTCACTGGAGAGAGACACAAGACAATGAGTCATAAATATAAATAACACACATACATGCATATATACTTTTACACACATAAAAACACACACTTACCACACTGTATGATGGATCTGAAGCGCAAGTCACATGCAGGGCCGATGCCGTGGACCATAAAGACAAGGTGGTCCACCTTTTCTGGTTCACCTGGGAACACACACACAATTATTATACGTCCAAAACTGTTGACATTGTAAAATAGGCTTATATTCCAGTATAACTCTTACTAGTACACCCACACACATACCATCTGGTATTTCTACAGGGATGTTGTCTACTCCCCTCTTGACTGTTCGAGGGCGAGTTTGCTCAGAGGGCGAGGAGACCCATTCATCCTGCAAACCGATTGGCTGATACTGCATTATCAACTGAGAAAGGAGGAGGGAAATGGAAGAAAAGACAAGGAAACAATGTACCTGATTTAAATAAAAAAGATATATACCCTCTAGAACTGTGATAGCTTTGTCATGTAGCTAATCAAAGTGTACATAGTGATATTTTAACAGCTGGCCTTACCTTGGGATTGTGTAAAATGACCGTCTCTCCTGTGGGAAACTCCAGCTTTCTCTTCCACTCGTCTAGAGTCACTGATATCATATAAGCATCCTGAAAAATTGGAAGTTGGGAAGAAAAGGAATCAAAGGCCAACATATATGAAAAGAGTAATTGAGGAGCAAGCAAAGTAAAAAAAAGAATGATGTCAGAAGCTGTGGGAATGAGCAGTGCAGTGGTAGAGGCTCAGACTACCTCCAGATTTTTGCCGAAGTCTTCAGGGTACGGCATGAACCTGGTGTCTTTATCTCCTTTGTAGAACCAGGTGCAGCGGCGGACTTCAGTGGGAGCTTGCTCCCAGTACACAGCGTAGCGCTTTCTCTCCTTGACATGTACATCATACCGCTCTCCATCAACAGCTACCACTACCTCCTCCTCCTTGTCTCCTAGTGCACAGTAAACACACACGTTCATAAGCGGGTACAAACAAGGTTTATGAATATATCTTGAAAAACTATATTTTAAGCAAAGGTTCTATGAAGACAACATAGTACTCTAGTATTAAGATCTGGAAAGATTTTCAAAACAACAGGTTTTAACGATCCAGATATTTGTGTTAAATATAAGCAGGTATGTGTTTATGGGAATGCACAGTGATTCTGGAAGAAGGTTGTTGAGTGTATAAGACATGTAATTGTAAAGAAGTTAAATTTTATGCTACATTCTGTGCTCAGATTATATTGTTACTACGACTTTGGGCTTCTGCAGGCGGATAAGTTCACGCTCCTGGAAGAATATAGACATATCTGTAGATGGGATATCAGTTGAGCAAATCACTGAGGCCAAATTACTGGGTGTCAAATTAGATAATTTATTGTCTCGGTCTGATAAGATTGATATAACATAGTTTCCATGATGGGAAAGGGCATTGCAATTTATAGGAAATGTTCTGCATATGTTCCATCTTCTGTTATGATTGATGTTGTTCGGTCACACCTGGGTGTATTCCAGAGAGCAAGTTTAGTGAAAACTCTGAGTTTGTTAACCCTGAGATGAGGGAAACTTTGGGTTTTCAGTTCCAGAAAAAGACCTCACTTAAACTCAGGATATGTTACCATGTTAACTAACTCTGTGAAGCTGACCTGATCGCTGGCAGGATTTCTTCAACAAACCCAGAGTTTATCTCTGTCTCCTCCCTCTTACAGAGCCAGACACACTGTTTCATTTGCTCATTCATTCAGTCCGGTTTACTGTATGTCAGAATCAAAATCCTGGTTGGATATTAATTTGTTACTCAAAGACTATCTAACCCAACCCAGACTATCGTTACCCATTAATACAGCTTTGATGTCATTTCTTTGAAAAGCAGTTTTTGTTCTCACATTCAAATATTACACAGCGTCATGTCATCCTCAGCTCATCCACCACACACACACTTAAACTCGGAGTGAACATACTAAGAGTTGATTGAACTGACTGACCAGCTGTTCTGGAACCGAAAACTCTTGAGTTTCCCATCTCGGGGTTAATCAACTCAAGCGTTCAGGGTTAGACTCGGCGTTTGCTGAACCTGTTTTTGGAAATGGACCCCCTGGACTACTGCCCAGTTATTTGGTCATGTGCTGCTGAGAAATATCTAAAAAAAACTCCAAATTGCACAGAACAGAGCAAATAAAGTAATCCAAATCCAAATAAAGAATAAGAATAAGAACATACCCTCTAAAGGAATGTGGACAAAGGCACAAACAGCCTGTCTCGAGAGATAGTGTCAAACAGAAAGACAAGAACTGGCCTGTTTATGGAGACCTTATGTAGATTATTTTGGAAAGTCATACTTTTGAATAATTTTGAAATTAGTCAATGCCTTTAGTCAATTTTTATACCTCGGTTTTTGTAAAGATTAAACAAACCAGATATAACGTGTTGATTAATGAGCTTCAGAGGTATTGCTAGGCAGATTTTGGACAGACCCATGCTAGCTGTTTCCCTGTTTCCAGTATTTATGCTAAGCTAAGCTAACCGACTGCTAGCTTTAGCTTTATATTTATGAGACTGACAGCTGAGTGGTATCAATCTTCTTGCCTAACTATCTGCGAGAAAGAGAATATACGTATTTCCCAAAATGTGGAACTACCAAAATATCACTTTTAAATGATTTACAAAAGACATTCTCAGTTTTCACATGATCAATACTGCATTTTCAATTATAACTGTAAGTACAAATGTCATGGGTGTCAACACTTAGTTTATCTATACATCAAAACTGTATATCAACAGGAATGAAGCTCATCTGAAACCACCCAGAAAGTGAACTTCAACTTGTTAAACTTCTGGTAACAGTGAACATGTCCTGTCAACTGCTCTACTGGGCACCAAGCCAGTGTTGGCAACAGTAATGTTTTGTCATCCGTCTCCCAGCTGTTTATAGTGAACTCACTCTTTTCCTACATGTCACATGCCGACCCTCGTTACCCATTAATACACACTGTCCATGTGCAATATATAGTATACGCATGCTTACCAGTGATGTAGGCATTCTCTAGTTTATCAGAGTCTTCTCTGCTGAAAGGAAGCCAGCAGGTGTTGTCATCAGCCCGTCGACAGAAGAACCAGTGAGGCCGTACTTCTTGGTAGGGAGCTGGGACAGACTCCATGTCAAGCATCTCGAAGGACGAAGTGGAAGAAGGAGAGGCCCCATCCACCACAGGCGACACCTGAGAGAAAAAATGCCAGCATGGTCAAACTGCTGAATCAACATTTCTTCTTCATGTCAGAAATACTGCTCAGTTCCTCGGTAGGAAACAAATGCCTGCTACAGTATATACACTATACACACCTGTTTTACTTCTTTAGCCTTCTTCTTTTTTACCGTTCAACTCTGTGGTTTATAAAGTAAGTTTGAGCTCAGTCTGTGTCCCTCCATTAAGCTCTTAACAAGGAACCTGAGACATTCAGACAGACCAACAGACAGTGGACGGGAAAGGATCAGGCCTCCTCTAAGCCAGACACACAAAGCCCAGTGTTATTCTCCTCTTCTACAAGCTGTGTCTTGTTTCCTTCTCTTTCAACAACCAACACAGCTACAGCTTGTAAACAACGTATCTACCCTGAATATTGCACAGTCACAAACAATGCTGCCAGTAATGCTTTTTTTCTAATCTACTGCTCCTGTTTTGGTCTATTGAAGCAGAGAGCCTGCCACTGCTTGACACAACAACAAACACCCACTTCACACACAGCTGCCAAATAAACAATCCAATTTGCAGCATAATGTGCACACAGGAGGTGTAGAGATTTACAGATAGATCATCGATAAACTGGAATGTGCATATAACATCCTTCCTCTGAATTTAATCTTGCTGTTCTCCTTGAAAGAAATACCTTCCCTTGTTTTTGGTTGCATGTCATGCAACACAAAAGTGCTTTCGGCAATAAACTGTCAGGAAAGTGATAAATAATACTCATCTGGCTAATAATGAGACACATAATGACAGTAGCCAAGGACAGTATGCTGTTTTGTTGTCTCCTGTGTCTCCAAAAACTTACTTTGTGTGAAAACTGTTTACAATGTGTGAAAACTGTGAAGAGGGACTGTATGTAACTTCTATCTACAGCCCCAACTACTCCTTCCAACTACTACACAAGCTCACCGTTTCATTTTGTCCTTCTGTCACTCTGTAAGTAAAGAATGCAGCAGCTATTTTTGTCTGGGAGGACAGGATCGCTAACAAATGCTTCACACTTTGTACTTTTTCATCTGTTCATGAGATTTACTGAGTTTAACAGAGCCTTGTCTAGGACACAATGCAATGAAGGATATGATGACTGTTCAGCATTTTGTCACTAGCTCATTTAACATCAACAGTTGCACTTTCTAAAATGTATAATCACTTGAGTGGAGAGAATTGTAACTCTACAGAGTTGACTGGGTATTTCAATACTGTCTGGCATGGTTTTGAAATTGTGCTAGGCGTCATCGTTTGTTGCAAAGTCTTACTTCTATCAAATTTTCAGTGCCTGGTTGCCAGTTTTCAGTCCAAGACTAAAAAATAATCCTTATTGTAAACATTAAAAGTGTACTTTGATCCTAGGACTTGTGCCTACGCAGCCTTGTGCAGCTGATCAATGAGAAATGATGATAGGACAGAAAAAATCCTTAATGTAGATAACCCATTTACAGTGTAAATGATAATGATACCTTGAAGGCGTCTTTCTTATTAGCAAATCCATACTTAGAATACCATCTATTGTACTCTGTAAGAGCAGATTATCACCACGCCTCATCCCAAGCATACAATAAAGCACTGGGTGGATCTTTTTCTCTACATCTTCTTTTCCCCTTACCCTAACTTAAAACCTAACCCAACCTTAACTATTCATCACTGTGATGCCTTTCCATAACCTAACCTAAGCCCTAACCCAAATCATGGAGGGCAGCGCTACAGGAAACAAACTTTAGACACAACAATGGCATTTATGCCCATACACAAGACCTCACATACACACTCACCTGATCCCCAGGTGTGTTCACTGGTGACACAGTCTGAGCAGGGCTGTCAAACAGGTCCTGGGCGTTGACGGTTGGGGCAGCCTGAGATAGACCCCCCTTCTCACCAGGACTGTGTGACATTTAGCTCAAGACCTGACCCCAACCCTCAGCTCTGACCTGAGGGGGGCAGGGGAGCCACACAAACACAATACCTGTAACAAACCAGATGCACACAGAAGGAGAGCAAAATGAGGCTGAGAGAGCATCACAACTATTACATATCACTGTGTTGCCTGTCAGACTTGCAGGGGACTGACAACTAGTAACACCTGCATCACTGAACTGTTGTTGACATTTGCTATACAGGATAGTAAGACACACAATATCAATATCACACTAGCTTACACCTTATTCTAACTCAGTGCTTTAATATTAACTAGTCACTAATAATAATAATAATAATAATAATAGTAATAAAATTTTATATAGCTCCTTTCATACAGGGCGTGTAGCTCAAAGTACAAATGTTGTGCAATAAAACCAAGCAGTCAAATGAATAACAAAAAAAGAGGCAGCAAATAGCAAGAACAGGTATGCTAAGAACAAGAGAATATGTGAGAGCTAGAAATAAAACAAAGGAAGAGTGACAGTGTAAAGCAATGTTGAATAGTAAGTCTTCAATTGTTTAAAAATGTTCACAGAGCTTGTATCTCTTATAGCCTTGGGTAGGGAATTCCATAGTTTTGGTGCATAGTTAAAAAGGCTGAGCCGAATTTCTTATTTGAGTGACAGTTTGTATTTAAAAAACCGGCAGCAGAGGATCTAAGAGGCTGTGAAGGATTATAAAACAACAAAGAATTAGTAATGTAGGCCGATCCCAATCCATTAACAGCCTTGTAAACAAATAAAAGAACTTTAAAATCAATCCTAAAAGGCACAGGGAGTCAGTGCAGGTTAGCAAAAACTGGGGTGTTATGTTCTCTCTTTTTTGTTCTAATTGAAAGCTTGGCAGCAGAGTTCTGAACTAATTGTAGTTTATCAATGGGTTTTTGTAAGATGGGTGAAAAGAACATACAGTCATCTCATCTACTTGAAATAAACACATGAACAAGTTTTTCGGCATCTTGTTGAGATAGGAACAGCTGTACCTTTGCAATATTTCTTAAATGAAAGAAAGCTGCTTTGGTCACCTTATTTATGTGGGATTTAACATTTAAGGGGATTTAACATAGGATAATGTTCAGACTTGTGACTTCTGATTTAACCTGTGGGGCAAAACTGCCAAGCTTGGCGAGAACTAACTCTCTTTTTGTTTGCTGACCCGACTAATAAAATTTTTGTTTTCTCACCATTTAAATTTAAGAAAGTTGGTCTGCATTCACTAGTTTACCAAACCAGTTGTTAAACAGCAAAAGGTTTGGTCATCACTTGGCTCCAACCAAATATAGAGCTGTGTGTCATCAGCATATCTGTGGAAATTAAGCTTATGTTCTCTGATAATATCACCTAAAGGAAGTATGTAAAACGAAAAAAGCAGAGGATCAATTTGGTTTAAAACAACCCTTTCCAGTGTCTTACTCAAAACAGGAGATTTGATATAGACCTATAGTTATTTAAGACATCCGTATCAACGTTTGTATTCTCAACAGGGGTTTTATTGCCGCAATTCAGAGGGATTGTGGAAAACATCCAGTTTCAAGAGACATGTTAATGATTTTTCTGACAGACTGAAGCATATAGTTAAAACATCTCTTTTAAAATGTAGTGGGGACTGGGTCAAGACAGCACATGGAAAACTTACTTTCATTCACAAGCTTATATAGTTCTTGATCAGAAATAGTGATGCATTTCGACATGTTTGATGATTAATGACGATTGATGTTATCAACATCTATGCCAATATCCGCTCTCATGGAGATAAATTTATTGTAAAAGAATACTGCAAATTTCTCACATGTAGTGGTAGGTATTTGGTCCAGGACGTTATTGACAGAGGCAGGATTGAGCAACATGTTACTAGTTGTGAACAGTGTTCTAGGATCATTGTAACTCTCTGCAATAATCATGGAGAAATTAGCTCATCTTGCGGAGCGTATGCCACTAATCCCAGCCCTCAATAGGTGTTGACAGCTAATGTAACGTTGTAAGCAGTCAGGTTAGTGTGACAGCTAATCACAACATGCATGTGTTAGAAGTTATGATGATGTAAGTAACGTAGCACTAAATCATTTCTTGACATTATGTCGAAGGAGTTTATAGCGATGGTTAACGGTTTATAATATTGGTGCAGCTGTTATAAATAAAGCAACGAATACATCCTTGAGACCAACGGTTGAGGTTCATGCTAGCTCAGTTACGATGCCTGAACGGGACACTGGCGTTAAGTTCTCAGTTTTCACAGCCTGTTGGTGTTTTTGGACTAGTAACAGACAGTTGTTAATTTAAACTTACCGATAACTTCTCCTACAGTTAATGCAGAAGATTTGTACTCGTTGTTTAGCTCGCTCTGGATGGCTAGCTCAGCTAGCCGAGGACAGCCTCCTGTCAAACGCTGCCGGGTTAACGTGTTGTCGGAAATATGACTATTAAGAGATGAGCGTCCATGAATAACCGCCTAAAGACTAAATAAAGAGGTTAAAAAAACCTACAGAGAGAGAGATACAGGGAGAGCTTTTTATGAGGGTAAAGTATGACGATTAGAAAGTGAACACACCGTTCAACGCAGCTGCAAAAATCATCACAATAAACTAGTATAAACCTGTATTTTCTTCCCGTCAACACTCCGCTGTTTCATAGCGTAATTGGCGTCTGTTGATCTTTAAATCGAAATAGTCTCCGAAAACATGACCTATTATGTAAAAGACCCAAAACTTCATACACGATGTTAAAATTTACGAGCAGCACGTAAAGGCAGCGAGAAACATCATAGCGTTAGCAGGTCACCGCCCCCCAAACATTGAGGTGACGTCATGAGTTTTGATCATTGTCATTCTGCAGTGAAAACGAAACTGTTTTGTACAATATAGTGGAGGGTAAACATGATGCATTTACTTCATAGTTATTGTTTACACATAAACTCAGTGCACTGTTGTTATTTAGTTCGTTATAAGCTCAAATATATATATTTTTAAACAGTAACAGCCTACAGTTTGTGTCGATGGATATATGAGGATTTTTATCCGTGTTTTGCCATTACAATACATGCAGTTCAATGTCTAACAGATACAGGAGTTACCAGCTGAATACTTACATACAAATACAAATACTGTACATCCTTGACTTTCCTGTCTTTCAGCTAAGAAGCAATTGAAACCTGGTCCTAACATATTCAAGATGTGAGACAGGAATAGGGTGTCATGCATAATGGCATTCAAGCAATAACAATTAAGCTACCTGCTTAGCCTAACCCAGATATCTTAGTGATTAATTTGGACTGTGATATGTTTAGGTATGTGCAAAATGTCAATGTAGTAGGTGTAAGCCTCTTAACAATGAATGAGCAACCACATCATGAGACACTAAACACACCCATTTGTGGAAGGTTAATAAGGGACATGTTCACAGTTGTTCAAGTGTTTTAAAACAACATTCAGGTGCCCATATGAACACTGAAAGATGTTTTCCTCTCTGTAATCATTCCTCCTGTTTGTACTGGCCATGGAAATATCCCCTTTGAATATCATTTTGTTCAAAAATGCATTTAAAAGTTTATCTGAAGCTTATATGAGACTTCAGCAGTCTGAATTAGTCATATCAAGTGGATATCTGTCACATTTACAGTCTTTTTAGCATCAAATTCCCTCTTTGTGTTTCCTTGGACACTGTTTCCTTGTTGAGCTGCCGTGGAAGTATGGAGAATCTGCTCTGCACTTTTAACTTTACAGTTGTTGACACAGACACATGCTGAAATCAACCTGAAATCCATTTAAAAAACTGTAAATACTCAGTTATGATCCTATAAGAGGGTCAAAGAGTAGATTTTATTTCAATCTCTTCACAGTCTCTCTTGCTATTCATCCACAATTCAAAACCTACTACCGTACCAATGTTTTCCATAATTCCAACCGCCTTGTTTACTTCTCCTTTTTCCATACTCTCAATTTGGCCTCTTGATTTGTTTTAACCTTTGCCACTCCCCCTCCACCATCACTAACACTGTGCGTTATGAAGGGATCTTCTAATGGTCAGTATGAACAAGAGGAATGATTATAGCAAGAAAAACCTATTTCAGTGTTCATTTGGGCACCTGACAGTTGTTTTAAGACTTAAAAAGACAGACTTTAAAAAAAATTGTGAATCCGTCCCTTAACTCTCTCATGGTTATATTTTCAATTTAATTCACTATCATGACTCAAAAGTGTAACATAGAGGATGCACCCATGAGGGCCATGGATCATGGTGTACTTTAAAAAATAGCATACAACTCAATCATGTCCCTCTTTTTCCATTAAAATATGTATACACAGATACACTAAATGAACCACAATGTTTGTAACATGGAAGTCTTTATCTCAAAAGCAGCATAGTTGGCTGCCTGGGGTCAAACCACTACCAAACACACTGTGTACTTAATTCCCACATCCCTCACAGGGTTTCAGGAGGGAGGGAGGGAGGGAGGGAGGAGTGAAACATGCCAGGGGAAGGAAGAGTGACTGGATAGACACACCCAGTCCAACAAAGTGTGAGGGACGCATAGAGTAATGAGCCTGTGTGGAGCAATAAGAGGGTGTGGCTTTTTTACTCAGGGTGAACAGATAAGCTGAGTTTGCCAAGCAAAGAGGGGCAGGAGTCACAATCCTGAACAGACAGCCATCTACTTTCACTCTGCTGGGCTCTCTAACAATCCAGCTGCACATTTCCACTCACTCTGTCCCTCTCCTGTGCGTTCCTCTAGCAGTCTGAAACAAGACTACGAGGGGGGAGGCAGCTTCCAGCATAAAGAAGTAACAACACAAGAGGACAGCTCAAGAAAAACTTCCAACACGCAGCTATGAAGGACAAAGTTAGGAGAGGAGGAGGAAGAAATCAGGCCAAGAATGGTGAGAAATCCCCGACATGTCTTTTCTTCCCCCTTTTTTTTCTCTCTATGTCTCTGTTTTGCACTTTCCTCTTTTTCTGTCTCCCTCACTGGAGAATGTGAAGAGGGTGGGAGATTTAGCAATGCTCTGCTGCTCTGAACATGGCTGGTGTTATTCTCTGCTTTCACCAACTTTCTGACCACTTGGAGAATTTGCTCAGCACTTTTTAACTTTTATGGTACAGTTGTTCACACAGACACATGCTGAAATCAACCTGAAATCTGTTTAAAAAAACCTGTAAATACTCAGTTACGATCATATAGGTTGAACAAAGAGTACATTTTATTTGAAATCGCTACACATATTCTCTTGCTGTTCATCCAAAATTCAAAACCTACTACCATACCAATGTTTTCTATAGTTCCAACCACCTTGTCTTCCTTATAATTGCTAATCCTTTTCACATACTCTCAAGTGGGCCTCTTGACTTGTTTTAATCTTTGCCACACCCCTTCCACAAGACAGAACGATTGAATTAAGGCAGAGTATGTGCTGGCTTGTCTCCAGATGAGATTGCCCTGAGGTGTTTAACCCCCCCCCCCCCCCCCCCCAAAAAAAAAAGCTCTAAATCTGTGGTCACAGCATTATAATTGACAGGTTATGTCATTTCCAGGAACTTATTTAAATGTACTGATAGAGATGTGCTTTGTGACATATAGGGGAGGAATTCTGCTTGTGTAGTTTGGGGTACAACCCAACCTTAGAAATCAGTGCCAACATAAACTTGTCAGGGCTAAAACAATGCCGTTTTCTGTCGTAGTAAGGCAGTAGCTCCAGTAGAGAAGACGTTAATGGCTCCAAGCCTGTAGAGAGGAGGGATCTTCCTCCAGCCAATCACAAACAGAGAGGCTATTTTTTGGGTGCTTTGCAGTGGTAAAGTAGTCCCAGCATAAACTGGGGATTTACTGTAGAATGACTAAAATCGTCAGAGATTAGTGCACAATGACTTTTTTTTTGCTTAGCTTTGTATTTGTAAAAGGTGCAGTTGTATGTGCACACATGCATGCAAGCAAGCACGCTCTACTGCCAAGCTGTAACTCTGTTAGTTTATGTGTTTTAGCGTTCTGCTGCCTCCACATGCCAGTGATGGGTGTGGATGTCCCTTCACCCTGAGATGACATGAAGGCCAGTAGGCAAATTCAACAGGTTTAGTCACACTGCAGGTTGAGAAACATGCTGGATCCTGCTCTCCCTTTTGGTTCTACGTGCATGTGTAAAAAGAGAGACACACCTCACTTTCTCTTTCTTTGACTTCTTCTTTTTTTTTTTTTGCATAAATTCAATCTTGTCCTCAGGCACTCTCTCACACACAGAGAGACTCTTCAGTCCAGGTCATGATCACTGTAGAGGAGACTAGTGTCCTTGTTTGATTCTGCAGCATGGACAGATGATGGGATCTGAACATAATAATAGGTCACGATTATAATTCATTCATTCAGCCATTCATGCAGTTTCTGTAACATCTTAAGTCTTTTCAGGGTCATTGTGAGCTGGAAACTATCCCAGCATGTAATGAGCGGAAGGCAGGAAAACAACCCAAACAATTTGCTTGCCAGCTCCAGAGCTCTGTGATGATCAGTTTTGTATCTCTGATTTATCGTCCAAACAGATGCTATCAGCATGACTGGTGGAAAAGATGCAGTTGGTATTAAGCAAGATGAGGACACATCATTCTCCGTGAAGATCCAGGGAGCAGGAGTAGAGTCATTTGAGCTGCAGGTACAAGACGACAGCGTTAACATTTTCAGACATTTTCCCTTTTGTTTCCTCATTTGTTAGTAGCAGTAAAGCTTTCACAAGTCAAGTGAAAGTGATAGCTGAGACTACATATTAATAACAATCCGCCTTTTTGTTGTATCTATGCTTTTTGATAATGTTAATGCCTGCCATGCACAGTTGACACATATAAATTTACTTACATGGTATTTTATCTGTATCTATGACAATGTGAAGAGCTCACAGGATTTATTTTTTCTTCAAATATACTTATACAATACTGCGTTTTCTCCTATATCTTTCTGTGAATTGCAGGGACTTTTTTCATAGATAACTGACGTTTAAAAGGCAGGTTTATATACAGGATGTGGATATTAACTGCTGTATTAAACTGTGTGTAGGTCCATGGATTTTGGCTTGTTCAAGACGCTCTAATGACTCTGCTTTCGAAGAATGAGGTGTGTCCACGCTCCAACCTGTCACTGGCACTCGCTGGTACAACTCTGGACCCCCTCGCAGAACTGCAAAGCCTCAAGGGGCTTAAACCAGGAGCCATTCTCCGCCTAGTTGAAGGTAAGTTTTTTTTTTAAATCTTTGCTTGGGTTTCTCTATTTTGTGCTCCATCTGTTTTTTTAATTCAGCTTTACTTCAAATTGAAATGTTTTGCATGAATTTCATAGATAGATGAATTGTCCCAAGGCTTTAATTCTTTTATTATTGTGTTTTTTTGGGGTTTTTTTTGCATGCATTACTACAAGTATGTGTACTTCAACTGAGTTTTTGACACGGTTGTTAGCAATTTTAGCCTGTGATAGCTCTTTAAGATTACCTTTTAACAATATAGTTTTTATTCTAATTTATGCCCATTTACATAAAATCATTTATGGTATAAAACTTTTTTGAATTGCATAATTTCAACTGAAAGCCTCACTTTCTTCAGATATTACTGTGCTTGACTTATGTCATTTGTATTGTTATGGTACAGTTATTGTTAACATTACATTTCACTTAATCATGCTCTTAAGGGGATTAGGAAGAATGAGTCCATCCTTATTTTCAGCACACCCATCATCGTTTCCCTTTCACACAACCTTAAATCTCTCTAAGCACAAATAGCTGACACACCTTTTCAGTGTCATCATAACAAGGTTTACAGTTTCAGAGATTTATAGTTGCAGTACAACTGTGTGCCAACCAATTAGTCCGTCCCTCACGCTCTAGCTGTTGAAATACTAAAACAAATGACTGCAGCCCATCCGATAACACGTAGAGTATTACAGTACTCTGTAAGATTTGTGTCTGCGGTATTATGCATCATTGGTTTAGTCCGATAAAACTTTAATTTTGAGATGATCATGATCATGATCATCCTAGAGTAGAGGTCGTGTGCATTCAGGCTTCTAAAAAAGAGCTGTTCATAGTCAAAAAAATTCATCAGACCCTTAGCAGTTTCATAAAGGTCAGTTTAACTTTTATAATAACAGCGTGTCTTTCCAGAGCCCTACACCGCCCGCTCAGCCAGGCTCCATCTGGCACGTGTCCTGGAGCTGCTGAGAGCATTTGGACCTCAGGATGCACTGAGAGAAGGACGCTCACCAAGCATACTGGAGACACTCACCCAAACACAAAAACCAGGTACACAAAAATACTGTGCCCTTAGACAGAACGCACAACATTTAAAATCTAACTCATACTGAAATACCCTTGTGTTCCTGGTGCAGACTCAAGCTTACTGAATGGAAAGAACCTGAAACGCTCTTTAAGCAACACAAAAACAGAATCAGCCAACCAGGACGGAGCTCCTCCTGAGTACCTCCTCCCTGGTTCATCAGAGAGACCGCTCATGGCCCTGCTACCACAAAGCTCCCAGCCAGAGGTGTGTAAATACCTGGAATCTGTTTGCACATTTGACCAGTCCACCAAAACACACACACTGACTCCTTGTGACTTTAATCTGGTCTCATCAGGTCCCCAGCTACCTGAGGGACTTGTCTCTCAGCTGTTGGAGCCCACCTCCAGGACACAGGAAGCTGCAGGGAGACTTCCTGTACATCACCGTGGTGACAATGGAGGGGCGACGATGTGACATCACATCTTGTCCAAAAGGATTCTTTCTCAATAGGTATGAAAAAAATCACCTTGTCAAACTATTTATTATGTAATGATTTATGTTTAAAGAGAAGCGCAAACGAATGAACTTAATAATGTTTAAATGTTTTATTATGAACTCTTTTCTGCCCTTGCTCATCTCAGATCTACAGAGGAAGTGTTTGATCCTCGTCCTGCACAGTCTTCCCCAGTTTGCCACTGTTTCACTGACCTGCTCTGTCACATTAGTCCTTCTTTCAAACAGACCTTTACTACTCTCAAAAACAGGTAATACTATTACCAATGCATAAAGTAATCGTATGCACTATTTTGCCAGAATACTCCTAGAGGCTCTTGGTGAAGTACATAATCCAAGTAGAGTAATTAAAATGGCTGGCTAAATATGAGTGTAAGTGGAGTGGAGAATTGTAATGACGACATTGTTATCTGTTTCCTTTTAGGCATCAGTTACCTCCTGTTGAGGTCATGCCCACTCCTTACCACACCCTGAGCTGGCTGGGGCCTCCGTGTGCCTCCCGTATTCACAAAAACACCTTCAGCAGGCTGGGAGTAGATGAGCAGCCAGCAACACAGGTGATTTACAAAAATTGTTTGTAGCTGTTTGTGAACGTCATGTACTTTTGGCAGTATGTGTGTAATTGCATGTGTTATGTGTAGGCTCCAGACTGGAATGAGGAGTTGCAAGCAACCAGAGATCTTCCACAAAGAAGTCTGGAGGAGAGGCTGCAGAGAGACAGAGCTCTGCTCCAGGTAACCAAAAAAAAGAGGCTATACATTAATTACAAATCTCATTGTAAATCTGTTAGGAACACCTCAGTACTCTTATAGTGCCCTTGTTTTAACCCAGTACTCTTGTCACCTGTCCTCCCTTATTTGTTTGCTCACCTTTTCTTTTCCTCTTCTCCCAGGTAAACAGTGCATTTGTTAGGGCTGTGACGCAGGGGGCAGAGACTGTGATAGATGGCTTTGTGGAGCCAGTCAATGGAAACCCTGATGACCCAGCTTTCCTGTGGGGGGGCCTGTTCATGAGCCAGTGTGCAGCAAGTGCAGTGTTTGGTGGGGAAAGGGGCCGCAGGTGAGAGCAAACCACAAAATAAAGGTTCTGCAACAAGATACTGTTGATGTAGATCCATTAATTGTAGTTATGGCTTTAAAGGATTCACAAAGTACACTGTGTACATGCTGTGTCGAATAAGAAGATTATTAAATAGTTGTGGTAGAATGGCGCCGGTTTGGCACAAATTGTCTAAATGTTTCTGCATATTCTCCTTGCAGGGCGGTTCAGAGGCTGGAGCTTAAAGGAGTACAGGCCTACAGTGACCTAGAGGGGCTACAGGGCCTACACACTCTTCCTACAGCCATTGTAGACTACAAAGGAGTGCGCCTATCAGCGCAGGGACTGGCTCCTGGTTTGGAAGGCTCAGAGCAGGACCAGGAAACTCCCTCTGCCCCAAGGTACATCCTGTGGAACCGTTAATACAATGAAGCACTGCCATAGTGGTGTCACCTTATTAAATCAAACTGCGTAACAACAGCATATTTCTTTTTCCCCGTTTTTGTGTTTATCAGAGGCTTGCTCTATGGGGTGAATGCCGGACCCCAAGAATCCCCCCATCGCAGAAAGCTACTGGAACTCTTGGCTCACGCTGCCAAAGCTCTTTCTCTCCAGAGACATGTCGTTGTGGGATCCAACAGTCACCGGACACCACTGTTCACATCAGTGGACGCTAAGGGACTGTTGGGGGCTGATGGGAGGTTCTACATACTGGATGTGTTCAGGAGCTTCCCAGCTGATGCCAACTTCTGTCCCGAGCTAGAGACAGAAAGAGAGACAGTCACTGGAGAAGAGGAGAAGAAAGAAAGCTGTAAAGAAGAAGAGGGAAAGAAGGGTTGTGTAAAAGAAGGTTGGCCAGAGAATTATCACTCAGACTCTGGGCTTCCACAGAGTTTTCCTCACAGCCTCTGTAGACTGAGGCCAGAGCTGATGCAGGACTTCATCCAGCACAAGTAAGTTCTACAGTACATGAAATAAAAATTTTAAAAACTCTATTAAATTGTTTTTTTTTTCTTCATAAAGTTAAGGTTTTATGTCTTTATTTCTTTTAGACATACCCAGTTCACACAGCATGTCAGGGAGACACTGGACGAGAACGGAGGCTTTGAAGAATGTGCAACAGCTTGTAAGAACTGTTTCAGCAGATCTGAATGCTCTAAATCACAAAAACAATTTGTGCATCCATATTTGACAAGTATTTTTTATATATTTACAGGTGATTCTCGAGCCACTAGTGCAGTACGAGCTGCTTGTAAAGAAGTGGGCTCTATTAGTGACATCATCTTTGAGATGCGATTCAACCCAAGTGTCCTCTCTTCAGGTACAAAGAGAAAGTACACACCCACTCACATACACACACACAGTCAAATCTGCCAGAACACATTACGACAGGCTTCTTGTTTGATGTATGCAGGAGTGTCATTCCCTGAAAGTGAAAGTGCATCAATAAGGCTGCAGGAGAGGTTACTGAAGGAAGCTGCAGCTTTCATCATCACACACCAGATTCCAGCCTTTGTAAGTACATCCATTGTTTACATGCGATACAGACACACCTGCTGTAAATATGAAGCAAACTCACCATATGTCTGTCTGCATATGTGTGTTTTGCAGGTGGAGTATTGCTTGCAAAACAACGAGGCACCAATGGATGGAGCTTCTCTAAAACAGGTGCTACACCAGAGAGGCATCAACGTCCGGTATCTGGGCCATGTGATGAAGGCCATCAGCCAATCAGAGCACAAGGAGCGCCTGAGGCATATAATGGTGTGTTTAATTTACAAAATAGTCAAACTTAAACTAGTCTTGATGATGTAACTGCTCTCCTAACTGTATTTTCTATCATTCATCCTTCTGTCCTCACCAGAGATCGGTCATAGGTGAAATTTTCATCCGCTCAACAAGGAGAGTGTTCAACAGTTTCCTCCAGGTAACTCGCACTATACAGTCGTGAGGGTTCCTTTTTTTACTCTCATATTCACACACCTGAATGTTGCATGTTAAAATAGCAGCAGGTGTGGTTCCGCACACTCCACAAAGAATGAACTGCAGCCTCCGGTCATGTCTTTGCAGGGTGTGGACGTGCCCAGTCTCTCTGCAGCTGTCAGTCACTTCCTCTGCTGCCTATTGGCTCCCCACTTCACACCCACTCCAGCGGGAGAGGAGAGTAAAAAGAAGTCAAGGCGGCGTGGTCGTGGGGCTGGGACTTCTGAAGGCACACCCTGGAGCATGCTCACAGGGCCTGAGCTGTGGAACCTGGTCTGCCAGGATGCTGTTGAAACATATAACATCTCTGACAGCCTGGGGTGAGGACACAGTCTTTGTTTGTTCATACTTCATGTTTGTTCTTTATGCAACAGCTCAGTGTTAATTTTAGAATAACGGTCATTTTTCTTTGTGACAGCTCTGGCCCGAACCACCTGGTTGAGCAATATGGTCTCCAAAAGCTCTCCTTGCTCAGAGAGTTCTGTTTAAAGACTGGAGTACAGGTAACAGACACTGTAACATTAATCTGTAACAGTCAACTGAAACACATGTTTTATAGTACACAATGAGCTCTATTGCAAAATTAGCTGCAAGATAAAAGAGGAAAAGGCATCCACACGTGTATTTTTGTTCATGTTTGTTAATTCTTTGTCTACACCAGTTGAGGCTGAGAGACTACCTCCTCGACAACCAAAGTAAAGCTCCCATCGGTCCTGATGACGTCCTCAACATCTTCCCTGTTGTCAAGCATGTTCACATGCCAACTGTGGATGCTTCAAAAACATATCGTGCTGCGTGGAGCTCCATTGAGAAAGGTGTGTCTATAAATCTGTACAAAAGACTTTGTGCTGCAGATTAATATAAGTATAATCTCTTTGCCCAGTGTGTGTGTGTGTGTTTGAACTAAACATAAACAGAACTTTATGTGCAAAAAATTATTGTGTGTTTCTCGAATGCAGGTCTGTTGGATCAGGCTCATGAGCGCCTGAAAGAAGCAGCCTACCTGTTTGGTAGGGTGTGTGATGACCTACACCCTGAGGCCAGTTACTGTCACAGCCTGTTGGCCAAGGTGGCCTTCCTGCAGGGGAAGGCAGCCGAGGTGAGCCAACATCCCCAAAACTCTTCCCAGATACTCTGTTGGTTTAACACTTTGCTGTTTATATATATTTACATAGTTAGTGAAGTACTATATGTAAGTACATTTTTAGCTACTTGTACTTTACTTGCAAATTTCCATTTTAGGCTACTTTATGCCTCTACTCCACCGCATTAGAGAGAAATAGTGAACTTTTTACTCCACTACATTTATCTGACAGCCATAGTGACTAGTTATTTTGCAAATTTAGATCTTACATATAAAACGAATGATCAGTTTATAAAATATTATAACACTATGAATGGGTCCATTGTGCATAAGGAATACTTACTTTCAATACTACTTCAATACTTAAAGTACATTTGAATCAGCATGCTGATGTGATTGTAGCTCTTAACATACAGTACTTGCATAAAGCTGGCCATTAATTCCTCTCATCGCTATGACTTCCTCTGTTCTCAAGGCTCGCAGTACCCAACTGAAAGCAGTGGTCATCAGTGAGAGGGTGCTTGGCTTTGACCATCCCAACACAATCCAGCAATATGTGAGTCTTTTTCACCCATGTATTGTATTTGTTGGAAAGTGTGACCAAGCTGGAGGTACCACTACTGGAAATCAAACCCTGGGTCACTGTAGAGATGAATATGAACTATATCAGTGTCTATAACTACTATTTCTATAGAGTAAATGCTGTGCCATGTGGTCACAGTGTGATTATTAATGTTGTTCTATTTTATTTAGGCCCTCTTGGCTGTCTATATGTATGCTGGAGGGGAGACCGCCCTGGCCCAGAAGTGTCTCCTCAGAGCTCGCCTGCTAATGCTAACTATCCATGGAGAGGACCACCCCTACACCGCAACATTGGATGTAGGTTACAACAGCTTTAAAATCAGCCCCAGCAAAAAACAAAGGCTTTCTTAATATCAAAATAAACACTATTTACTTATTGAAATGGCATTCCTGTCATTGTTTTCTTGCAGAGCTGTCTTGGGTTGGTGTTGACAGGAGACCATGCAGGGCAGTTCCTTAAGAACGCTCTCAGACTCAACACTTCCTTCTTTGGCCCCACAGATCTGCACACTGCTCTCAAGTAAGATGCTATTTATAGCTTCCACGTATATCTTGTAGAAAAGGTCAGCGCAATCCTGTCTTTGATCTATTATTTCCCTTTTCCAACATCATCATTCTCCTGTTTCCTTGTGCGTGCAGCCAGCATCTGTTAGCCCAGTGGATGTGCAGTCAGGGGGATTACCGAAGTGCTATGAGCCATGAGAAAGAGGCCCTCACTGCTTTTACCTCCCTGGTTAGTTTATTTTTCTTAGTGAGTATAATTGAGAGAGAGAGAAAAAAGCAGATTGTCATGTTATGGTTATTGTCTCTCCCAGTTTGGTGAGGATCACACTCAGACGCGCTGCAGCAAAGAGTTTCTGTGCACAATCACCAAACAGGCAGTGAAGGTTGAACGCTCTCTCAGACAGGCAGGAGCCGAAAGTACGGAGCAAACAGTGGAGGTATGCTCTGATATTATCAGCCTCTTTCATCCTCTTTAAAAAGAAAAAAGGGAATGTGTCTGTTAACCTCCATTTCCCCCTGTCTTTAGTGTCTAACTCCAACAGCTGAAACCATTCTGGAGCAGATGGTTCTGGTCACAGGGATCAGGAAGATTGCACACAGGTAAGTATTCTCTGTATGCTGGGCTGACATGGTGGATTAGAAGTACCTGAGAGGTGCGCCCCGGTAGCCTACTGGTTAAGCCACATGCCACATAACCGCAATGTCCACAGCTCAAATCCTTTGTTGCATGTCGCCCCCCATCTCTCTCTCCCTTCATCTCCTGTTGTATCTACACTACACTGTCCCTTTAATAAAGGCATAAAAAATGCCTTCCCTCCAAAAAAAAAAAAAAAAAAGTAGCTGATATGGCTGACCAATACTGGATTTTTGAGGCTGATACTGATATTATTATTGTGTTTTATAGTTTAAAAAATCTGAGAATATATCAGGTGATAAAACAAATATTTTTGAGAAGGATCCCTTAAATTATTTTTTTAAGAATGTGACCAAGATATGTACCAACTGTTGAAACATTAACTTGTCCGTGTTCTCTAGTGGACAAACTATGTAGCAGAGACACTGTTTCTAATGAAGGCACTCATGAATATGTTGTGTTTTCATAGTGACAGGCTCCAGGAGTATAGGCAGAAACACCTGGAACTAAAGGCAGCAGTGAGAAAAGAACTTTTGAACCAAATGAACGGAGGAGAGAAAAGCACAGATCAAGATCCAGGATGTGGGAAGGAAGTCAAGGACGGAGGAAGCCCAGCGGTGGAGAGTAACACTGAGAGCCAACAGGAGCAGCCAGTGGAAGAGACCTCGGTGGAGAGTGCTACTGTAGTTTCAGCTAACGGTCATGTGGTGGAGCCCGCTGAGCATGAGGAGAAAACAGAAGTAGATGCAGGTGATAGAGCAGCTGAGGTCAAGATAGTGAATGGTGAGACAGAGAACAGGGCTGAAGCAGAGGAAAGTGAGGCCAGTGCACCAAAAGAAAATGGGGAGATGAAATCTGACGCAATGGTTGATGAGATGAAGTCAGGGTCAGATGAGGTTAACGGTGTACTAAACGGAGCCGTGGATATCCCTGCTAGCCCATCAGTTCTTAAGAGTAAAGTGACCTGGGCAGATGTTGTTGTGTCAAAAGCTGTCATAGCCAATGGAACAGGACACAAAGTCACAGCTGTAAACGGAGAAGCAGATGTCACTGCCAACGGATCAGCTGAAAAGTGAAAACATGTCAAAAAGGAAAACAGTGTTGTAGTAACATTTTCTTAAATCACTGCTGTAAGAAAAAAAACAACTCTCCCAGGATCCTAGATGTTATTTGATCCAATGAACATGAAGCAGAATACGAGAAAAGATAGAGTGAGATGATGAGTGTTACTTTGTGTTGATGCTGGGAGAGGGCTGTACTGAGTTTTTCAACAATAAACTTTTTACTCTTGTGTATCAAAAAAGTGCTCTCTCTCCTTTATTAACAGTTATCTTGTTTTTGGCACACATACAATAAATATAGTTTTCGACATTGCCAAGAGGGTGTGGCCGGGCGGCGACGAATTTCGATCCTTCGCCATGGAAACTGAAACGGCCATAATTCCGGCATACATGATGCTAAGAGACCCAAACCTTTTGTGCTTGAAAAGAGTCCCGCCCTGAACACATCCATGTGTCAATACTGGATCTGAGTCATAGCGCCAACTACTGGCAACAGGAAGTAACATGTTTTACACTTTGACGCCCTGTGGGTAGCACGGTAATAGGATTTACCTCAACTTTACCCAGAATAGCCTCAACACCTTGGAGTTGGTGTTACCATGGCGACGTGACGAATTTCGATGTTTCGCCATGACATTTCAAAGCCTTATAACTTGACTTCACATGATCTGATCTTTTCCAAATTTCATATGCTTGTTAAGAGTCCCCGTCTGAACACATGTAAAGGCCCATATTTAGTGACAGTCATAGCGCCACCTACTGGCAACAGGAGGTTTAAAGCGCCACTCTTTTGCTAACTACTCCTAGCAGGTTAGTCAGAAACACATCAAATTTGGTCAGCCAAGGTGTAAAACCTTGATGATGATAACTGATGATAGCTTTTGAGTTTTCATCAAAAGCCGTTGCCATGGCAACACATTGTTCGCCACAAAATACGAAGCTGTTTTTAAGGGCCAAGACATGTTTGAAAACTCACAAAACAATGCACACACACGGCAGGTTACAGTCGTATCGTATTGGTGGCTGGCATAAGTGTGGCGGAATGGCTCTACAGCACCCCCTACAATATTTCAACGAAGCAGCCCCCGACCCACGTTAAACCTACATGTATGAAAATCGGTACACACATGTATCATGCCACGGCGCACAAAAAAGTGTCTTGGACCCATAGCTGAAACCCAACAGGAAGTCAGCTATTTTGAATTTAGTGGTCAATTTTGGCGTTTTTGCATGTCTTATGTTTTAACGAACTCCTACAGAATTCATCATAATGACTTAAATATCAGTGTGTGTCATCTAGACTACTATGTGATCAAAAGTTGGTTGAAGCGTGTGGCCGTGGCGTGGCATTGAGTTTTGATGTTTCGACATGACAGAGGAAATTGCTATGACTTTAGTGTACATGGCTGAATCTGCCTGAAACTTGATAAGAGTCCCGGCCTGAACACGTTTACATGACAATATTCAGTCATTGATGCAAACTGGCCCCATAGCGCCCCCTACGACATTTCAACGCAGCAGCCCCAGCAGCAGGTAAAATAGTGGACAAAGGAAGTGATGTTTATCTCCTTCTTGCACTGTCTGAACACAGCCCGGGTCTGGAGACATCTACATGTCCGTGACAGAAGCCCTTCGACTGCACCATGCCCCGACGTACGCAAAATTTAAATTCTTCTTCAATTTTATACCCTTCTAAAGTTTAAATACTTCTCTTGTATTATGCTACTTTCTCACCAAAGCCCCAGGAAACGCAACTTCATGTCATCATATGTAGCACTGAACTGAGCAGTATAAATGTAACTGTGGTGAGATGACAATAAAGGACAGTAAAACACCAGACACATAACTAATACTTAACAGGTAGTTCCTATTCAGTGAAAGAACTGCTTTATTGCTGCCTTAAAGCTTGAATTAATTGGCCCAAGATGCACAACAGTACTTTTTCCTTCTGAATGTTTGCCTGATATCAGACAGAATTGTCAATTTGTTACACTCCGTTTCCATCTTCAGTCAATCAGGCAACTCTGTGGAGTGGGTGGATTTAAAGTCTGGACCCACAAATCCCAGTGTAGCCTTGGGACTAACTTATCATGAAAGTGGTTCAATTGTGCAATCCTTAGTTTGAAGCATGTTTTTTTAAACTGCACACTGGACATCAATGGCAACGATAAAAAACTGTACAGTTTTGTTCATATCTTGTCAATGTTCTTTCTCAGCTCCGTGCTTCCCTTTGTATGATCTCCAAGTCAGGGCAGTGTTGGTACTGTGGTTCATGTGGTTCTGTCCAGGCGGACTGAGGCAGTTTGTTAAGGCTGCTAGAAGGAAATGTGATGACTGCTGTGTCACTGAAGACGTCAATCAGACGGGACGGACAGGGTAGCGCTCTCTCCTCACACATGTCCGCAGCCTGGCTAATGTACCTGTAGTCCCGCTTGAATTCTCTCTCGATCGCCCTGTTGGGATGATACACAGCAAACGTCACGTCATCTCTGCTCCAGTTTCTTAAACATTATGTCCATCACGCATGTCTAGTACAAACCTGTCCCTCATGCCGTTGAAGCTGTTTCCAAAGATTATCATCAGAGGCAGACGTTGTGTACTCCAGTTCTTCCACAAGAGGTTGTTGTACAGGGCTTTCCCACAATGCATCAGGTAAAAGAGTGTGGGCTTAGTTGCCGACCGCTTCCCCTCCTGCACAACGTAGAGAGACAGATACAATATACCAAAGGATCAGATTAGTGTTTAAACAATTGTTTTTAGATTGATTTGCCACTTTAAGACTGCCACTCTATTCAATATGATATTAAAATCAACCTGCTGAGACTTGAGATGAGTAATCAATCATGGTGAACATTATGTCCCCTTTATTTTGGTAACACCTTGAAATGCTTGTCTATTACTGAATTTGAAAACATATTGTGAAAAGTCTTCCAGGATGGTGCATTCATGTGCTGAAAGGACATGACAGGAAACTAGTCAGGGAACAATCTACATCTTTTAAATGCAAGAAAGAACCAAACTTGCATTTTACTAACATCCATTTTTCTCTTTTAGATCAGATTTTCTGACAAAACTGCCTATTAGTCCTACTGTACATTCTCTGGCACCTGAGTCTCCCACAAGCTCTTGAACGCACCACACTTTACAAACTAGTCCACACCTTCAGCTCCAATGTCACAACAGCTATCGCCATAGCTACTGAGCAAACTCCATCCTCTGAGAAAACTTTTTAAACTTCTGTTTCCATAGTCAAGAATGAACTTTCACACTAGGTGCTGCTGTCAAAACACCCAACAACACTGGAACGGTCTGTTTTCTCTCCGCATTGTACATCACCAAAGTAAGTGACGAACTGACCTCATTTTCTGTGAGTACAGTCAGACCCAGCTCTCTCAATACGTCCCTTTCTCCAGAGGAGAATGCAGGGTCATAAACAGAGCAGTCCTTCAGTGGAATCTGGAGGAGGAGAAGCAGTGAGATACATGGTTTAGACTGAACAATGTCATGTGTAAAGTATTTATCTCACTGGATAAATCCACATCCTCTCACCTGCCCTGCATCCAGCAGCAGCAACAACATGGCAAGCTGGAAGCGAGCCGAGACACAGGAGGAAAAGGAGCCCAGACCATAACACACACACTCTAGATGTTGAGATGTTCTGTCATCTCTGCCCTTCTCCACCTGATCGATGGAGACCTCAGTGTCCTTTTTGTTCTCTGGAGGTTTTGAGAGGGATGCTGATCCTGCCACCAGCAGCTGTTCTGAACACAAAGGTCACAGAGCTGCAGCTTAAAGGACTGGTTCACATTTTTTCAAGTGTGTCTTAAAACAGTCATATAAACACTGAAAGAGGTTTTCCTTGCTGTAATGATTCCCCCTGTTCATACTGGCTATCAAAATATCCCCTTCAAATGTGTTTTCAATGTAAGTGATAGGGGTCAAAATTCATAGTGTGTCCACACAGTCATTTTGTGCAGTAATGTATTTAAAAGTTTATCTGAAGCTTATATGAGGCTTCAGCACTCTGAGTTAGCCATATCAAGTGTATATCTGCCACATTTACAGTTTAACAAAAATTCCCTCTTTGTTTTGGCCCTGACAGTGTTTCCCTGTTGAGCAGCAGTAGAAGTATAGTAACAAAAAGAGGGAATATGGCACTAAAAAGACTAACGTTGAAATATATCTACTTGTTTTGACTGATTTGGACAGCTGGAGCTTCATATTAGCTTCAGATAAACTTTTAAATACATTTTTGCACAGAAGGAGGCTTGTGGATTTTGGCCCCCATCACTTAAATTGTAAGTGCATTATGAAGGGATCTTCTAATGGCCAGCATGAACAGGAGGAATGATTATTATTATTATTATTATTATTATTATTATTATCATGGCAAGAAAAACATGTTTAGTAGTAACTCCATTTGCCCAGCGGACTCACCTTTCCAATCTTTCCAAAACTCCTCACATCTTAGTTCAGACCTGCAGAGGAAGAGGAGAAGTTACTGACGTCTCTTGAATTTGTGCATAAGCCTGTGGTGAAAATAAACATTCACATGAAACATGAATAATACTGAGAGTCTGCTGCTTGACTTGACTGAAGACCTCTTACTCTGTTTCTCTGATCCGTTTAACAGTTTTCCCAACATCCAGCTGCTCCTGACAGCATGCTGCTGCAGTTGAACACGGTTTAAATGTGTTTGATCTCCGCGCTGCACCTTTTCGTCGCCTGGCAACCTGCCACTCCTCCCCGGTGTCTGACATCTGAGCTAATTCACCGGTAATTTTATGTACACATTCATAGCTACGTGACACAAATAACAGTTATATTCAAATCTAAGATATAAGTAAGGCGCTGCCTGGTTTTCACGAGTCTACAACAGGTGGGAATACGTTGAGTGTAACACCCGCGTTTCATCTTCCGGTGTGGGATATTTCTTTCCTAGGATGGCGAAGTCATGACTCGCCCTACTCTGGCTCTGATTGGCTTACCGTGATACTTTTACCCCAACTCTAACTAATCTCACCCCTCATGCCTAAACCTAACCAACCCCATCAACGACGGCAACGAGTACTAGCCAATCAGAGGCAGAGTAAGGCGGGTCATGACCTCGCCATCCTAGATAATAAAATTGGCTCCCGGCGTTAAATTATCTTATTCCGTAAAATAAATATTGTATTTGTATTATTTAAAAGTTTCCCCTCGTTTTAGTCAAATATAATATGGGCAATAAACGAATTGTAGAGCAATTATACATTTACTGCCCATTCGTGGTCTGACAACCAAACAACCAAAACAACCATCGTTCGTTATTCGGAGCGTTTAAAAATCTATGTTTTCAAAAATATTTTTTGCCATCTAAACTGCCATGAAGAGGAAAGCATATAAACCATAATTATTTATAAAGATATTTTGTTTTGACGTGTAAAATTGAGACACAGGTCCATACAAAGGTTGTTACAACACCAGAAGTCACCCGGAAGTACTTTGTGTTTTCGTGTGTGGTTCGTACGACGAGGAAGCTAACGTTACCTAGCAATATCTAGCTAAGCTTTTATTACCGCCACAGGAGAAAGGATGTTTAATTAATCTCTAATTGGAGGAATAAATAACCTTTCAGGTGAGTTTGAGTAAAGAGTGTTCTCATTGTTTCACAGGACGTGAATTTTACGGATATAGCGAGCAGTTAACAGTAAATGTTAACTTGTCCTCACATTGCGCTTCACAGTGGCGGATCTGTCAACAAGTTCGTAGTTTACTAGAAATACTGGTGTTAACGTTATCTAGCAAGCTATAATAGAGGATGCTGTTTCAGCTAACCTAAATCTTAATTGTTGTTGACCTCATACTTGGGCTAGCAGCAGTGACATGATGATATAATTACAAATCATTTAGTTAGAATAATCAAAACGTACTGGATATATCTTTCCATTTTTGACTGTCAGCGTTAGGTTATTTTGTTTTTCTTTTTTACATACAACGTCTACTGTCTTCACATGTTATTTCTCATGATCTCCAGAGATGTCCATGTCCCACCTGTATGGGCGAAGAGGGGAGGAGGAGGAGGAGGAAGGTGTAGAAATTGAGAGCTTTGAGGTGACAGATTGGGATCTGGCCAATGAGTTCAACTCAGACCGCCGCAGACACAGGCAGACCAAGGAGCAGGCTACCTATGGCATCTGGGCTGACAGGGACTCGGATGAGGATGAGAGGCCCAGCTTTGGAGGCAAGAGGTAAAGCGTGGATTTGTGTTTGTTGCCACCCCAATGCCTCATTTTCCCAAGAGGAATAGATCACAGAAACGCAAACCACTACTGCACAGCAAAATGAGACAATTGTTTGTGTTTTTTTAGATCTAAAGACTACTCTGCTCCGGTGAGCTTTGTGAGTGCTGGCCTAAGAAAGACTGCAGCTGAGGAGAAACAACAACAGCAGCAGCAGCAAAAAGAAGAGGGCTCTGATGACTCTGATGATGACGCTCCTTCAGCACCTCCACCTCCTCGCGGAGGTGCACCTAAAAAACTCCAGATGGTAAAATTTGTTGTGTGTGTATATGTGTTATACTGTATTATATTGTTGTACGATATGATTTGTCAAAAACTAATTGTTTTTGCCAGAGTAACTTCCGTGGGAACCAGATGCAGAGGTTTGCAGGTGGCATACAGTCTGGACATGGCATTGGTAGCTGGGAGAAGCACACAAAGGGAATTGGACAAAAACTGCTGCAGAAGATGGGTTATCAACCAGGCAAAGGCCTGGGGAAGAACGCTCAAGGTGGGTGAGCCTAAGGAAGCTGCATTATTCTGATGTTTTGGGCGATATTGTGTGTTGTACAGAAACAACATAGCAGAGCTGATATATTCTGATCGTGCACCCTCTTATTGCTTCAGGTATTTTAAACCCTATTGAGGCGAAGGTTCGTAAAGGCAAGGGAGCAGTGGGTGCTTATGGCAATGAACGAACCAAGCAGAGTCTTCAGGACTTTCCTGTGGTTGACTCAGACGAAGAGGAGGAAAAGGTAAAGTGTTTTAGATAATGATCTTTTTCTTGATCTTTTCCATGTAGCTGCTTTGCTAGAAGCATAATGTCAAGTCAGTCATCATTATTTTGACATTTCTCTCAATTTCTGTCTGTGTAGGAGTTTCAGAAGGAGCTTGGTCAGTGGCGTAAGGATCCTGCGGTTTCTGGAGGGAAGAAGAAACCCAAGTATTCTTACAGAACTGTAGACGAGCTTAAGGCTAAAGGCAAGCTGGCAGGGCGGAGTACAGCAGCATCCGCTGGAGAGTTGGCACAAGTTAAGGTATGTTGGAAAAGATTCTTGCATTAACACTCCTTTGATGCTGGCTTACAGGAATGTTATCAAAGCACTATAATTAGATCTTCACATTCCTTAGATTAGGTGTAATGTTGAGATACAATTAAGGAATGTAACTTAATTGTAGTGTTACACTCAAAACAATCCCCTCTGGATAAAATTCTTTGTTATATAAATGTAAGCACATTTTCTCTTCCCATCTTTAGGTAATAGATATGACTGGAAGAGAGCAAAAGGTATATTACAGTTACAGTCAGATGTCCAACAAGCACAGTGTCCCAGATGAAGGTCCACCGAGCATGTCCACACGGGATCAGAAGGGATCTGGCTTTGCTCTCCCTGAATTGGAACATAACCTGCAGCTACTGATAGACCTCACAGAACAGGACATATTACAGGTATGAGCGAAACAAAAACATCTGGCAAATATATTGAGCTCCAACAGGGACTAATGCAGGATTCTGTCTGTATCAGCCACCCGAGGCTTCTTTTATATTGCTGTGGTTTCTAGAAGTTTGCTGTTACCGCTCTTCTACTCCTCTTCTACACACTGACATGCTTTCTATTCTGCTATCCTATTACCTGCTTCTGTAGTCTGCCAGACGTCTGCAGCATGAAAAAGATGTAGTTGTGTCTCTGAGCCATGAGTCACGGGCACTGCAGAGCAGATTGGATGCAGAGCAAGATGCCATACAGAGAATGGAGGCCGTGCTGGCATTGGTGGAGCGGTTTCCATCTGGGGAGACGGCACCAGGGGAGGGACCAACCCTGCAGGTGCGTATGCAATACGTATATATTGAATACACACAGACGAACACATTCAGATAATGTCTAACTTCACTTTTATCCGGTTGAATCCGTGAAGGTAATTTTGTTTGGTGTTCCTCTTTGTTCAGGAGTGCGCCCGGATCTTTGAGACTTTGCAAACAGACTATTATGAAGAATATAAGATGATGGGATTAGCAGACCTGGCTGTAGCTGTTGTTCATCCATTACTTAAAGAGAAACTACGTTCCTGGGATCCTCTGAAGGTATGTTTTTGCAGTTATCTCAACATCTGTGTTATCCCCTCTTTTGTGGTAACCACAGTAACTACTCTAATTACTTACAGTGAAGTTGCCTCTTCTCAGATTGTTTTCTGTGATTATTTCAGGACAGCTCTTATTGTCTGGAAGACATTGGTCAGTGGAGAGCAATCCTGGAATCTAGAGACCTTCACTCCAATGCCCCAGATTCAAACATGGACCCTTACCACAGGTCATTATGTACACACAAACACACAGTCATGTATTTGCGTGGATACATTTTACTGGCTAGATTTTACAGACTTGTTTTGACCGCTTGTGTTTGTGACATGTATGATGTGTTTTTGTTTGACCAGAGTGCTGTGGGAAGTGTGGATACCAGTCATGCGGTCCTGTGTGTCAGGCTGGCAGCCTCGTATGGTCGGGCCAATGGTGGACTGTGTGGAAGTATGGGCTCCTCTCCTCCCGCCGTGGATCCTGGATCACCTACTGGAGCAGCTGGTTTTACCCCGGTTGCAGCGAGAGGCAAGACAGACACATTTAGATGAAGAGAAACTCCACTGTTTTTGAAAGAGCATTTGGTTTCATAACTTCATAATCTGAAAAGCATAAGTTCCACCTCTAAACCTCTAAATGTTTTCTATTTAATAGGTGGATAACTGGAATCCTTTAACGGATACAGTGCCCATCCACTCCTGGATCCACCCTTGGCTGCCTCTGCTCCAATCACGTCTAGAGCCTCTTTACCCACCCATCAGGAGCAAACTTTCTAATGCCTTGCAGCGGTGGCATCCCAGCGACACCTCGGCACGCCTCATTCTGCAGCCGTGGAAAGATGTTTTCACACCAGGAGCATGGGAGGCCTTCATGGTGAAAAACATCATCCCTAAACTAGGTATGTCTTCATCAGTGACAGTCAGAAGTATACCACAGCAATTGAAGAAAATGAATTTCACAGCACCCTTTCTTATCCTGTCCCTCCTTTTCCCGCTGATTAATCCTCTTTGTGTGACGGCTTCTGTTTGCCTCCACAGCTCTGTGTCTGGAAGAACTGGTTATTAACCCTCACCAGCAGCAGATGGAGCCCTTTCACTGGGTGATGGACTGGGAGGGCATGCTGTCTCCCTCCAGCCTTGTGTCCCTGCTTGACAAAAACTTCTTTACAAAGTGGTTGCAGGTCTGTAAAGATACTTTACATGAAGTTAGAATTATTCAGATATAATTAGCCACATTTAATTTGATTAAAATCATTTGTGATGTTCCTCTGTTGTGTCCGTTTGGGTTTTGTCGATTGTAGGTCCTGTGTTCATGGTTGAGCAACAGTCCGAACTATGAGGAAATCACTAAGTGGTACCTCGGTTGGAAGAGCATGTTTAGTGACGTCTTGTTGTCACAGCCGCTCATAAAAGAGAAATTCAATGAAGCGTTGGACATCATGAACCGTGCAGTGTCTTCAGGCATGGGTTTGTATTACACACAGTCTCAGACCACATCGAACAACATGCTCTACAGAATTAACTACACTGACTTGAATATGTACCAAATGCCTCAATATATAAACTCATGACAATTACATGACAGTATTCCTTTATAAAATGATGATAATAAAGTGCCTGAGCACTTTTTCACTACGGTACCAAAACATACTACAACACTTGTTCTTTTTCATGTCCACAGGTGGATATATGCAACCTGGTGCAAGGGAGAACATTGCATATCTCACACAGACAGAGAGACGAAAGGACTTCCAGTACGAGGCAATGCAGGAGCGCAGGGATGCTGAGAGTGTCGCTCATAGGGGCATCAGTGCCGGTGTGCCGACAAACTTCAAAGATCTCATCCAGACCAAGGCAGAGGAGAACAACATCGTCTTTATGCCCATAGTGGCCAAACGGCATGAGGGCAAACAGCTGTACACATTTGGGCGTATTGTCATCTACATCGACAGAGGGGTTGTGTTTGTGCAAGGAGAGAAGACCTGGGTGCCCACATCTTTGCAGAGTCTGATAGATATGGCCAAGTGAGTGTAGACTGGCTGATTCTTTGTCCTGCCAAGTGTAAAAAAAAACTGGAAGTACAGCAAATGTTTGCTTTTAATGTAACTTCAGTGTAATGAAACTTTGTCATATTTGTCTTTGTACATTTTAAAAATGTCAGAATTGTGAATAAATCATTTTTGAATACCTGTGATCTACTTTGACTGTCTTAATCTGAGATGGAGTACATATGGTTAAGAACTGAACGTGCAGTATACTGCATGCTATTGGTTACTTTTATGAAGGTTTTCTATGCAACGTTCAATCTTTATATGGCACTTTTCATTACAAGTCAACTCTGTGCTTTATGGTAAATGCATACAGCAACAAGTAACACGTGTAGACATACAGACACATGGATACAGTGACTAATCAAAAGCCAGAGAAAATAGGAACGTTTTCAGTTTAATTTTGAATATGGACACAGTTGTGAGACTTGTGACAGATCTTATCAGGTGGCTTTGTTCCAGAGAACGACCAAAGTAACCAAAAGCACCCTCAACAGATCTCGGTTTAATTCAAGGTACAGGTAGAAAACCACCACATAACCTGAGAAGTCTGACTGGATTATAGTCAATGAGCATGTCAGAAACTGGTAAGATGTAAACACAAGACAGTATACAGTATAATATGTAGACCGTTCACCAACTGGATCACTTATTGCAGAATGTATAAATATACTCAGTGTATTTTTCAAGTCCCCCTCCACTCAGAAATGTGTTTTTCTTCTTGTTTCTTCAGGTGGATGTTTGAGCTTCACTGTGAATTCACAGAATGATGTATGTGCAGAGTTTGACACTAGACATTGTTCCAAGCGGAGGATTTTTATGTCTTAATACATGTCTGGAGGGGATCTTTAATAGTCCGACAGGGACTATTATAGTTTTTAGACAGAGCACTTATACTATTAATATGTATGTGCATTTTAGTTTTACTACTTCTTGACCTAGTGTTAAGTGTTTCTGGCAATGCAAGGGGAGGGAATAAAGTCATTCTTAATCCCTTTACAGTAGTTTATATTTTAGAGTTGCAATGCTTTATTGTAACTGTAGATGGTGTTATAGTTACTGCTTTTCTCCTTCGCCTATCCAGTCTGATGTTTCTGGCGCGGCAGGGCTTCCGTCCTCAGTCAGCGCCTGCGGTAGAACAAATTGTGTTGTTCATTCATGTGCAAATACGCACGATTTTAGAAATTTCAGACATATTTTGCACATTATCGAGGTATGTGAATATTGTTAGACATCTTATCAGTCACTGAATATGTCGATCGATAGTTATATTCGAGTAGAAATCTGCCTTTTTGAGGCTACAAGCTCACGGTTGTTAGCCGAGGAGCTACCGTTAGCCAGTGTTTAGCTTCCATAAGTTAGTGCTAACAGTAGCTTCCTTGCTAGTAGGGAAAGATTGGAGGCTCATACTTAACTGACCCTGGCTAAATTTCAGTTTCACGGTTTGTCTGACCTGTATATTCCTAATATGTTTCTAGCCAGCAATGTCTTCGGACGCCCTGAAGAAGCGAAAGTCGAAGGTCCTTCGCAATGAAGGAGGAACCCCAGAGATAAAGCGAGGACGAGGAGACGGCGAGCAGCAGGTAGGACACCGCCGGGATGGAGCAGCTGAGCGGGGCCGACCAGCACAACAGTGCAAGTAGCGTTTAGAGAGACCTCCAGCCCAACAGCTGGTGTTAAAGTCCAATATCAACAGTATACAAACCTAAACTATGTCCAATTACTGTTCCCAAGATCAAGATCTTGAACTTTGAATCTTAATAACATATTTAAAGTAAATAGTAGGTGTGTTTGAGTCACAAAATACTAGAAACATCATATCATCATTGGCAGGCAGCAAATCTATAATAACGCAATACAAATAATGCATTTACCTTTGTAAAAACAATAGTTACAAAGTGCCTCACAGAGCAAAACAAAGCGAAAAAACAGAAGCTAACAGCAGACTACAGATTGAGAACAGGAAAATGCAGAAGTGTGTTTTGAGAAGGGACTTGAAGATGGTGAGCCTAGGTTCTTCTGGTAAGGCCTTCTAGAGTCGAGGAGGCTTGACGGTGAAGGCTTTGTCACCTCTAGTTACCAACCTTGATCTAGGAACAGCATAGAGATCCTTGCCAGAGGTCCGCAGACTGTGGTTCATAAGGGGTCAGGAGTTCAGAGATGTATTTTGGAGCATCCTGTTTAGCCTGGAACGTGGTCTAAAAGTACAGTTTTAAAAATGATTAGAGTTTAATCATGAAAGTTTAAACAAATATTTACTATTAAAAGTGTTACAAATGAAGAATTTGTCCTACAACTGTGGGATTAAAATACATTACATTTCACAGGTATTATTGTATTAACCCTTCTGCATTTTACTGGTCATCATCACAGAGAAGAATAAACATTGTTAAACCTGCTCCTGTGATCTACATGATGGTTCTTATGTGAGCAAAACACTAATATTTTGGTGATGGATGCACCAAGATAGTGAGTACTAGATTGGATGTTGATATTCTATTTTTTAAAAAGCCTTGTAAGTATGAGTTACAGCCAATTAATAGATTAGTCAGTTAATCTGCAACCAGTTTGACAATGAAATAATTGTTTTAGTCATTTTGTCAAGCCAAACATTTTCTGGTTGCAGCATCTCGAAAGTGAGGAAGCTTCTCTGTGTCGTAGAAGATGGTAAACTGAATTTCTTTGGAGTTTGGACTTTGGGTTTTTTGACATTTTATGGACAAAAGTGATGAATTGAAAGATTAACGGCAGATTAATTAATAATGAAAACAATCCTTAGTTGCAGTCCTAGTATGAGTCATCAAGCTCAACTTTTGGAAATTTTGGATGTCCGTCAACTCAGTCACGCACTTCTGCTCTGAAAACACAATTGAATTCCTGCTATTTGTGCTTGGACTTGACATCAGTAAAGGGAGTGAGCTCAATGTGGTGCAGGGCTGATCGTAGTGTAATATACTATTAATATTTATGTTGATTTTATCATTTCTCCAGGATGTGCGTGTATATAGTGAAGAGGTGGAGCTTGATGGCAGGGACCCTGAGCAGGACTACCTGCAGTACAAAGAGTCATGTGAAAGTCTGGCCACACTCATGGGTGAGATCCAGGAGCTCAAAGCCAACGGAGCCAAGGAGGGGGTGAGATTCATACTCTGAAAATACACACAAATTAGTCATAATATGTGTTGGATTGGATATGTCACTGTAGAAACCCACAGCAGGAACTTAATCCATACAATAAAGTATGTTGTTTTTTTTTTGTGATTGTAATGCATTACAATCTGGTGCACATGATCCAGACAAGGCTGATTATCAGTTTTCACCTCAGTAATGGAGACTAACTTGTGATGCCTCTTCTCAGTGTGCCGAGGTCGAGCGGAGACGCATGCAGAGCTGCATTCACTTCATGAATCTGAAAAAACTCAACCGTCTGGCTCATATGCGACTGAAGAGAGGCAGAGATCAGACACACGAGGTAACTCCCACACAACTCTCAAACACTGTCCCACATTTATGAGATTTTAAAAGAAATACCAGCTTAGGTTAAGTTCACTCTGTTTCATTCATTTGCTGAAAAAGTGCTGCCTCAACACCCTTTTGTGCTGATCACGAAAGGCAGGTCGAGTACCAAGCACTTTGTTTCTACTTTGTAACACCTAGCTGCTGCAGCTGCTACTGTCAGCAAAGAAGGCTCTTAAACGCCCTCGGGCTTGTTATTGTTTAGAGTTTATCGATCCAGACTCCGAACTTGCTTATAAATCCTTGTTCTTGTCGAGTCTTCCTTCTGAATCTTGGTGTACTTGTATTTCCAAATCAGCTTAACCACTGCCTTTTGTTTTGTTTGTCTCTCCTTCAGGCAAAGCAGAGAGTGGACGTGCTGCACCTTCAGTTGCAGAATCTTCTGTATGAAGTTATGCATCTTCAGAAGGAGATCAGCAAGTGTCTGGAGTTCAAGTTAGTACAAAATATCTCATTCAACCAAAAGAGGACGAAGTCAAATTACTTAACATGAAAGTCAACTGAAGTCAAGCCTGATTCTACACAATAGGGACAAAAAAATATTTTAATAGTTAGTTATACATAAAGTTGCTTAGTTGGAGTGAAGCTTGTAAATATAATTTGTTACTTGTACTGTTGATAGTTCGTGCACAGGTTTTTGCAGTGGTGGGTAACATCTCTCTCCCTGTCCCAGGTCTAAGCATGAGGAGATAGACCTCGTGAGTGAGGAAGAGTTTTACCAGGAGGCACCGCAGGAGATTTCCAGGCCCCACCTCACGAAAAACGATCCCCACCAGCTCACACTGGCACGACTAGACTGGGAGCTTGAACAGAGGAAGAGGTATGCAAACCTACGTACAGCTTTGTAGCGTGACGTGCTTTATCAACCAGTCTTGATTTCTGAGAGAGCACGGAGTAGCTGTTTGAAAGTTTGTGCTTGGATGCAGGTTGGCAGAGAAATACAAGGAGTCTCAGGCCACAAAGGAGAAGATCCAGAAGAGTATTGAGGTGAAGAAGGAACATCTGAGAAGCTTGCAGCCAGGACTGAACGCCATCATGCAGGTATAACCTCCATCAATGTGCCATATTGTAAAAGTTTTACTCATTTGAACTTAAATAGTAACACACCATCATTCTGTTTTGTTCCAGTGTCAGCAGCCTGGAGCACTGATGTCTTGTTCATTTATTATGTATGATATTGGACATTTAATTTATTTCCTTATTTGCTCGTAAAGTGGTCTGTCCAGTCCTGTTAATCTTTTTTCATCATTTAGGTGAAGGTCTTAACTGCAGTGCTACTAATAGACCATGTACGTATTCCTCTGAATGACATCATTTATCTTTCTCCTCCTTTAGGCCTCTCTCCCAGTGCAGGAGTACCTGTCCATGCCTTTTGAGCAGACTCAGAAACAGACAGAGATTGCCCGACACCTGCCGCCTCCCCTCTATGTCCTGTTTGTTCAAGCCAATGCCTACGGTCAGGCCTGTGGTAAGTAGTCATTAGAGTGTATTCTGTCTCGAGACACCGTAGAGTGGTGGGTGCAAGCTTTGATTATTCTTGATTGATTTGTGTTTTCATACCAGACAAGAACCTGAGTGTGTCCATCAGCGGTGATGTGGATGAGGCCAAGGCTCTGTCCAAACCTCCAGAAGATTCCCAGGGTACGAAACACTACTATACACGGCTGCCAACATTTTTTTTTTTTTTTTGTTAGAGATGCATCCCCAGCGAAAGAATCATAACAATAACTTGTTTTGTGTCTCCCAGATGATGAGAGTGACTCAGATGCAGAGGAGGAGCAAGAGAAAACGGTGAGTCTCAGGCCTGGCTTTTATTCAATAAAATACACACACACACACACTGAGGTCAGCGAGTTCAGCCGTCTCCTAATGTACCCGTCTCTGCAATGGACACACAAACTGTCCCTGAAGCCCGGGCTGACACATATTGTGGTCTGATGGGTGGGGGAGCAGCAGGTATTGATTACTTCCTGTGTCCGGATGAGTGCCAGCTGGGGGATTCTGGGAAATATTTACCAAGAATGGCAAAGTGACTGTAACTTGAGCCCATCTCTGTCATGCACACTCGGCATCAAACCACTGTTCGTTTTTGTTGTCAGACTGCTGTGTGAATGTTTCTGTAGATGTAAAGTAAATATATATTTTGTGAAATACTCACATGTGGGAAAAAATGTATTTGGTTGCAAACTGTGTCTCTACATCCGTCCACTTCTTTTTTTCGATCTTTCACCACTTCCAGCCCTTTTAAGTGCCTCTTTCTCCTCATATCTGTCATAGCAGAGGCGTAAAATGCTATAGGCTTCCCTCCAAGCAGCTGAAATTTTATGCAAATTTGTATTAATTTATTTTGTCAAACATGCACTTTGTTTTGCTTTCTTTCTCATGTCTTGTTTCCTTTGCTTTTTTTTATTATCTTTCATTTCACAGAAGAGGAGAAGGCCAACTACAGGCGGCCAGCTGGACGACAAAAGACGAGAGATGCTGAAAAGGCATCCGCTGTCCCTCTGCTTAGACCTCAAGTGTAAAGGTAACTCACTCTACTTGCTTGATGGCTTAAAATGTCAGTCTGCACAAAATAAGTCATTCTGTCCTCATGCGGTATTTTTAAGCCCAAATGTTTTCAATGCGCCTGTGAACGTGACCATATACACATAACTCAATACCTACCAGATAGCGTGTGAAATAAAGTAAGCGTGACCCATTCTGCTATGATGTCATGACACCACTTGACCCTTGTGTTCCCTCTGCTGGCGATACAAGGAACAGTGACAGATTATAGGGAGATCTGCATTGCAGGCGAAACTCTACCTAAAGGGGGAGGGTGGAGTTGAGAGAGATGCGTGCAGCACTGTGGGTCTGCAGCACCTACAACATGCTGTAAGCATCTTTCCTCATCACTGGTCTTTCTCTAACTTCTACTTTTATCTCTAGTAGCTTCCATCTCCCCGGTTGTCTGCGCTGCAGCAGTCAGTTTACTGCAGTAAAAGCAAACAAAAAGGAGTGGCGAAGGTGTCGTGAATGACGGTGTGTCACTGAGTGCAGTGTGACTGCAGAGAGTGGAGCGTGAAAGATGACCATCAGCATAGTATGAATCCCCCGGGTGTCGCTAGCATCCATCCTGACCACACCCTGTTATAGCTCTCTAATGCGCTGCAATGTGAAGTAAACCCCGGGGGCTGCTCACAGGGAGGATAAATGAAAAGAGAGAGTGTTGAATTAAGCTAGTAATGGATTAGTTCATTACCATGTGTTATCCATCTTGTCTCCACAGATGGCAGCGTCCTCCATCTATTCTTCTACTATCTGATGAATCTGAACATTATGACAGTGAAGACCAAGGTCTCCACATCCACAGACCTAAGCACAGCCATCAGTGCAGGGTATGTGTGTGTGCGTGAGAGTGTGTGTGTGGACATTTGTCTCCCTCTTTGTGGCCATGAAAGGAACATCTAATGACGTCTTCTTTTGCAGGGACCTGCTGAAAGCAGACACTCTCCTCAGCTGTCTCTTCACCAGCGACCAGGGAAGAGAAACACCCAATCCAGCTAACCGCTATCAGTTTGATAAAGTCGGGTAAGAATATAAAATAATTCAAGGACAGAACAAAATAAGCAAATCACCTTTTTGAATTAAACAAAAATTTCCCATTTCTTTAGGATTGTTTCCTTTGCTGATTATGTGGAGGAGCTGGGCCATCCCTACATGTGGGTTCAGAGTCTTGGTGGACTACATTTTCCCAGTGATGCATCAGAGGTGTGTGTATGTAGACATCAAGTATCCTCCAGTATCGCACAGATTGTGTGTGTGTACTCATGTTGTTTGTTTTTCCCAGGGTGTGCGTGTGGGCAGTTCTCTGAGCGCCAGCCACATGGAGAGCACCATTAAGCTGCTGAGGGGACGAGTCCAGTCCCGCTTGGCTCTGCATAAACAGTTTGCCTCTTTAGGTACAGTATCTGTTAACAACCACGCGCATTAAATGTCCCTAATGAAGAGATTGTAAATTGTGATCAAGGTCGTTTGCTCTCCTGTCCTCAGAGCACAGCATCATCCCTGTCTCCAGCGAGTGTCAGCATCTCTTTCCAGCCAAGATCATCTCCCGTTTAGCTCGCTGGACCACCATCACACAGCAGGAGTACATGGTATAAACACACTCACGGATGTTTTGAATCACCTGTTCTGAAAGTGTTTATTCAAAAAACACATAATAAAGTGTCTTTCTCACTGTGATTTTTCTCTTCTTTGCAAGGATCTGCCATTTATACGTCATGTGACTGATGCCGGTCTGGCAAAGGAGACTGATCTGTACTTTATGGCTGTGGTGGAGAGAGGCACAGGTAAGAACCACTACTAATGTGGCTTTTAATTAATGCTTTAATTTTTAAGGGGGCGGGGTGTTTTTGGTCTTTTTTTTTTTAATTAAACAATCTTCCTCCATTTGTCTTTTTCTCTCAGCTCGCCTCCAGGCTGCGGTGGTGCTGAGTCCCCGCTACCCAGAAATCTCTCCTCTTTTCTCCCTCTCTCTCAGCTGGAAGGGAGAGCGCAGTGGACGCACCGACGACAACCTTCGAGTATGAACATTTTAATAGCGATCATGTCCTCTGTTGCTGTACAGGCTCATTTTATGCCTCATCAAACAGGGTTTATCTGGCTCTAACTGACTCATCTTTTACTTTCTTTAGGCCATGGAGAGCGAGGTGAACGTGTTCAAAAACGAACTGCAGGGACCCCGCCCAGGACACCAGCTCCTGACCAATCAAATGTCACGCCTCTGTGTCTGTCTGGATGTGTATTTGGAGACTGAGGGACAGGATGACAGTGTGGAGGGACCGCGGGAGTTTCCCCGTGAAAAGATGTGCCTGCGCACTGTCAGGTACACACTTATAGGGAGGAATTAGTAAACTCTTCACACCCGATTAGTCACAGACTCACTAATTAGATTTATCTCTGATTTCTGTCTCTGCCTCTTTGAATTTCAGGGGTCCAAATCGTCTGAAGCCATTCAAGTACAACCATCCTCAGGGCTTCTTCAGTCATCGTTAAAGCTGTCCATACGAGTCTCCTACTATGCTTCAAAACTCCTTCTCCTTCAAGCTTAGCTTTGTGACTCTTTAAACACACTGTATACCTTTTTAAAGTCTTTATACCAATTTGGAAATAAAAAAACACCTTGTTATTTTCTTGAAATAGCATGTATCTGGTCTCTTTAAGTCTCTATGGCAGCACATGTTTTGTTGTATGGTTTAAATTGACCTGTTTTATCCCTCTGCCTGCCTCTCTACCCTCACCTCTCCCAGATGCTCTATTTATAGGCGTTGTCTGCGCTAGCTTATTAGTATGCTGTTGTGATCCAGTGCTGAGTCACTTCCACAGAGAATGGTGTCCATGGAATATTTAACGTACCGTCTGCAGCCTTTGACCTTTCATTTATCATCCTGACTGCTGTAATGGAAGCAAAAACGTTGTTGTTCAGGATACTGAGAGCAATTCAATCACTGATTACTTTCATTTCATGATAAGCTAGCTGCAGTCTACACAAGCGTTTGTGGTAAAAATGTCACTCTCCTATTGTGTCATACATTGAAGAACAAGGAGGAGGGTGTAATGTAATCCAGACCTTGATACCTCATAGATTTATGGATAAGGAAATGTAGGTAGTTGGAAGGAGAAAAGGAGTTGTCAAGCTTTGAGACAAGGCCACTGGCTGTACAATCGGCACAGTGTCAGGTGGATACTTTTTTTAAAAAATTTGGGTGTTGTAGGATTTTCTGTCAAAATAGGGAAAAGAGTGTTACAATCGCCTGATTACAAAGGCTTTTACTGATATTCAAGTTACAACATAGCAGTGATAAACTGTTTAGAAATCTATTCATAGTGAAAGTTCCTTCTTTGAAGACCGTATTATAGGTTGTGAGCTTTGCCATTTTACTTCAAGGGGCAAAATAAGAGATACATGTGATTATGAAAGCTCAAAATCACAAAAGTAAAGCACACAAACAAAATGAAGCTCGTCCTCTCTGAAATGGCTGCTTCCAGTCCCTCGACGAATTGATGTAATATAAAATGCAGCAGAGTATCTCAGTGAAGTCAAATTACTGAGTTCAAAATGTAGTCTAATAATAGTGCCAGAACACTAAAATGCTTCTCAAAAAACAATGACATGAGTCAAAGGGATTCATTACTTCAACATTTTGTGTTTTATGTGGTTGCTGATCCTATTAATACTCGGCCATCTATCAGTCGCAGTAAGATTGGATTTAGAGGAGACATGATGTGGAGGGAACGCTGAGATGATGCCAGGAGTCAAATCCCTCAATGTCAGCCAAATTGTATCCAAAGTCATCTCTTAAATTCATAAATGAAAGCTGCTTTTGCCACAAGCTGCAGCACCATCAGCAAATCCTATTAAAAATTCATTTTTTTCTGTACACGACCGCAGAAATCAGAGTGGCTCAGATACTACTATGAGTTATGACCATGACGACTATGACTACGATTATTAACTAATTTTGTGTGATCTCATAATATATACACATCCTATCAAACACATGATAACTGATGATTATAAAGGGGTAAGTATGGTGCGTGAACCTTCCTTTTCGCAGTGATGTAGAGATGGGGAAACAAGGAAGAAAATTTCGTCTGTTCAGTGTGAGCAAGCAGCACTGCTCCTGATTATACATGAGGGTGAGGAAGGGTGCGGCGGCTGATGCGGGTGGGCACAGCTCCCCCTCTTCTTAGCCGCAATGCAGTGCAATACTTGCAGCATTTACCTTTTAGGCCTTGCACCTTGTATTTATTCTCCTTCATAAATCTTCACTAAAAAGGTCAACATAGGCTACTATAGATTCTTTTTTCTGCAGTGCGAACAGATTAAGAAAACTCCCGAAAAGCCTCTTGTGTTTGATTTTTTTTCATTCTTTATTTATCTGTTTCATATTGCATATTCTCAGCAGTTTATACATAGCACAGTCATCATTGTTCTAGCATTGCAGACCAGAAGAGTGAGACACTACAGTTCACCTGTCAGGAGAAGCTGCATTAAGGTGCACAACAAGCATATTCAAGTCTTTCTTGCTGATGTATCTGTAAATATAATATAGACATTTGTATCTCCTTAAATATACATTTTTTATATATTCAATATCTGTCACAATCTTAAGCTTGACATTGTTTTGACATCTCTACCCTTGAAGGCCTGTGTAAGAACAGGCCCCTGCGGTCCCCGTCGGCGGGATTCAGTTTTAATGCACTTGTTATTTATTAAAGACAGTTGTCACATTCAGATAAAGAGTTTAGAGCATTCTGCATTCACTACAGTCATACATCAGAAGCATCAGGGGTGCGTAAATGACCATACTTGAGAGCAGGGGGTTATTTGCTACGTAAATCACTATTGCTTACATACCGTCACCTGCTTTGCTTTGGACACTAAGTTGCCCACCTGAACAGCTTCCAGCCCCTTTGACCTGGCTCTTTACCCTCCCCCCCTCCCGCCCTCCCTCATAGTTCTTTGGCATCTCCACCTCGTCGTGCCCTGAAAAGCATCAGTCTTACTTCTTGGACTTCTCCTCCTTGCTCTCCTTTGATTCAGTGCCGGAAGATTTCTCTGCCTTTCCTCCTTCCTTCACGTCCTTACTGTCGGCTGCTTCTTTGCTAGCTTCCTTCTTCTCCTCGGGCTTCTTCTCCTCTTTCTTGCTCTCTGCTTTCTCGGGTTCAGCTTTAGGTGCGGGCTTCACCTCCGGCTTCTTCTCCTCTTTCTTGCTCTCTGCTTTCTCAGGCTCTGCTTTTGGGGCGGGCTTTGCCTCAGGAGCGGCCTTCTCTGGTTCAGGAGCAGAGGGCTTCTCCTCCTTGGCAGGGGGAGCGCTCTCTTTGGGCTCAGACTTGGGGACAGGTTTGTCCTCTGCTGGCTTGCTGGGAGCTGCAGGTTTTGAAGGCTCTTCCTTCTTTGGGGCTTCATCTGCTTTGCTCTCTTTCTTTGCGTCAGGCTTGTCGGCCTTCTCTGCTTTGGCCTCGGGCTCTTTCTCCTTGGGTTCTTCCTTCTTCTCTTCCTTCACAGGTTGCTCCTTCTCCTTCTTTTCCTCTTTGGCAGGCTTCTCCTCCTTTTTCTCCTCTTTAGGGGCAGGGACAGGCTCGGCCTTCTCTTTTTCAGGAGACTTTGGTTCGGGGGATTTGGGAGCAGGAGATTTAGATTCTGGGGATTTGCTGGGTGGCGATTTTGACACTGGTGACTTGGGTGCAGGTGATTTAGACTCATCTCCTGCAGGGGATTTGGCTGCAGGGGACTTCGCAGGTGATTTGGGCATCGGGGATTTGGCTGGTGGTGACTTAGATTCTGGTGATTTTTGTGGAGATTTAGATTCTGGTGATTTGGCAGCAGGAGATTTGGGCTGAGGAGATTTGGGTTGAGGAGATTTTGAAGGAGGAGATGCAGCCTTTTCTGGAGATTTGGCCTTCTCTTCTTCCTCAACGGCCTCCTCTTCTTCTACCTTCTCACCCTCTTCCTCCTCCTTTTCCTCCTCTACCTTTTCTTCCTCCTTCTCTTCCTCTCCCTCTCCTTCCTCTTCCTTATCTTCCTCTGCTTCCTCACCTTCTCCCTCCTCCTCTACTTTGGTTTCTTCAGCTTCCTCTTCTTCAACTGCTGCTTCTTCTTCTTCTTCTTTCTTTTCCTCCTCTTCCTCCTCTTCTGCCTCCTCTGTCACCTCTGTCACCTGGGTCTCATCTGTCTGTTCCTCCACGATGACTGTGTCTGAGATCTCCTCGCTTTTCACTTTCAAGTGAGTGGAGATTCTGCTTTCCAGGTAGGAGTACATGCCTCCTCCTGACACAAAGCGGTTCTCTTCTCCCTCAAGTAGCTTCCTGTTTTCAAGACAAAGACATACAGTCAGGGAAAACATGAATTACCTAACAAACCAAACAAAACAACGGCTCTCACTAATCCATCTTCTTGTGTTTTTATTGTGGACAGAAAACGAATGCATTTCAGCGTAAAGCCATCATCAGTGTCCAGCATCTTTACGCTGAAACACATTTGTTATCTGTCCACAATAAAAACACAAGAAGATGGTTTAGTGAGTGCCGTTGTTTTGTTTTGTTTTGTTTTGTCTTTATCACAACTGTGCACCTCTCAAGATTTGGAATTGTGCACACTGCTACTTAGTACCAAACATTAATTACTTGCCAGGATCAAATTATATCTGTGGTTTTAAACCGTGACCAACCTATAAGCAGCGATCTCAATATCTAGAGCCATCTTCACATTCAGCAAATCTTGGTAGTCCTTCAGCTGGCTGGCCATCTCCCATTTGGTGGTTTTCAGCTCGTTGTCCAGCTGATTGATGGTCTCCTGCAAAATGAAAAGACACAGCCTTATAGGTCAAATGCTGGTGAAATGAAAGGTGCAATGAATTGCCATATTTTGTTTTCTCCTTGAGAGATAAGATATTTGTGCTGATGTCCTGCCTGTAGCGAGTTGAGGTCGTCATGGTGTCTGTCTTCACTCTCCATACGCTGCCTCTCCAGTGACTCCTTGGTTCCCCGAAGAGTCTCCAGCTCAATGGTGCGGCTCTGGAGCTGACGACGGTAGTCCATGATCTCCTCCTGGCTTCCACGGATGGCATCTTGGTTAGACCTGGCAGCCTCAGACAGGCGCTCCATACGCACTGTGGGAATTGCAGACACACATAGGCACAATAGATGATTTAGAAGTCACATTTAATATCTATGTATGGCATTTCGCTGTGTCACACCACTGAGTGGCCTACATCCCAAAACGGTTTAATGTGACCTGCATACACACTAAAGAAATTCAGCATTGTTACCCAGTGCCTGCACTGTTGTTTTATTTTTTGTCATGAGACACTTTTCATCTCTATTCTCTTCTTTGCCTTGAAGCCCACAGAGAGCAGACAGACACCACTGAGAGCCTGAGTAACCTTGACAGTGTCCATCTGTCAGCCGCTGGTCTGACTCAGCTCCCTCCCTCCTCTGCCTCTTCTGAGCATGAATGATCCACACTGCTGCAGTCAGCTGGACACCACACAGGAAAGGTCATTCTGTTTGCACCTTTTGTTGATGATATCAAGTCAGTATGTAGATGTGCCACAAGGGCCAATCTATAGATCATCAAGTCCTTTTAGATGCAGCTGAACTAATGTTCACATTAAAACCTTATTGGCCTTCACAGTTCTGTTTGTCAGCAGCACTGTGGTACATCTGTAGATGATACATGACCCGAATGATGAAGCACTACTTGTCTTTTCTGACTACCACGAAAGTGACCTTGAAACGACAGTTCTGTTTATAGATGTTCAAGGTAAAATCAATCAACACAACAAACAGACGCATATGCAGCGCGCATGGGACGCGAGCAAGAGCACACCCACTGTTACCCAGACTGAGAGTGCAAATTAATCACAGTCTCCTTTCTGTGTGCAATCTCACTCCTGCAGTGCTCCAAATAAAAATGATCGTTCTGCGGCAACGATGCACCCACAGAGAGGCGCACATCTAAACTGGAGCTCTTATTATTTAAATCTTGAGCTTTCCGCATTTTCTATTTGCACTTTCTATTCATCTTATCTTACTTGATACATGTAATTATTCTATAAAACTTCATGAATGTATCTGTAAGTTTGCGATCTGACAGGTTGGTTGGATGAAGTTCTAACACAGGGACGCAGAGGTTGCATCTCATTTACAGTCACCTCTCCTCAAAAATGTTAAAGTTCAAACACAACCATCCGGATCTGCATAATTTTGCAGTCAGCATACTTAATAGTCCCCTAACAAAAAGTAGGCCCTAAGTGGCCCCTGCAACCGTCATATGTCCTCTAGTTAAAACACAACTAATTCACATTTAGTCACTGAACGCGTTACAATGCGGCCAACAATTACTAATTAAATGTTAACGTAAATTTCAGGGATGTGATTTCAGCACCACGGACAGAGAACAAATATTAACCTTCTTTGCGCACTGTTAAACTCACGCAGAATCTTGTTTTCTGTTATGTCAAAACTTTAAAGCTTTTTAATATTTTTTCTTTTTGTACAAACTTACCTTTGAACCAGTCCTCGGCGTAAGTGGAGCTCTTGGATGCGTGACTGTCGAGCTGAGAGCGGATCTCTCGCAGTGCGCTGGTGACGTCCGCCTTCACCGTGTCCCGCAAATCAAAGCTCACCTGAGCCCCCTGAATCTGGGCGAGGAGCTCGGCAACCTCTTCCTCATGGTTCTTCTTGAGAAAAACGGCCTCCTCTTCCAGGGCACGGAGCTTCTTGTCCAGCTCCAGCCGTGTCAGCCGGCACTCCTCTACATACTTTTTCATGGCCCGGGCAGCAGCCTCCAACTCTTCCCGGTTGCGCGCTTCATCCTCCAGCCTGGCCCGCAGGTGCTGGATGTCTTCCTCCAGGTGCTCGTGTTCCAGAGCAGCGCGGGCCTTCTCCCCGGTCAGCTGCTGCAGGAGACCCCTCAGGTCGCCCAGCTCTCTCTCGTAGTGATCCCCAATCGCGGTGCGGCCAGCCTGGCTCTGACGCAGCGCTGCCGCTTCTGCTTCCAAGTTGCGGTTGTGCATTTCCAGGTTGCGCACCTTGTCGATGTAGCCGGCGAACCGGTCGTTCAGAGCCTGGAGAATCTCTTTCTCGCTCCTCCGAGACATGTCTCCGTTGAAGGTCTCAATGCTGTCGACAGAGGACGGCTGGCTGTAGGTGAGGCGGCGGCGCTGGGAGTGAAACCCGCTGGAGGACACGGAGGCAGGCCGAGCCTTGCGGTACGCGGTCGGGCCGAAGATGTGGTGGTCTACCGTGAAACTCATCTTGGCTGAGTTGGAGTAGCACTGACTGCAGCAGGAAGGGAAGCACAGGGTTTATATAGGAGGGAGGGAAAACTCACTAGTCAGCACCAGGACACACTCTACTTAAAGAGATATCTTTTCTTCATAAAACTGTTGCCTGCGCAGAAATATATTCACACTGATCAGTTTAGTACCGGGCCGATGAGTTGTGATTTAACAGAAGGTGTTAATGAGTTATAGTTTACTGAAGCAGCAGAACTCCAATGGTACTTTTATATCATATAGAAGGCTTTTCAAGCATCACTTTTCACTTTCTACCTCAATGTATTTTCTGCATAAAACATTTAGAAAATAGATTACATTTTAAATGACAATGGTTTGATTTGCAGCTGTCAGTTGCAATTGCTCTTCATACATGGCACCGATAATTTTTTAATTGTGTTTTAAATATTTAAAATTCATATTTTGATTATGCTGTGACTTCCTGAAGTTATTGTGTGTATGTGTGATTTTTTGTGTGTGTGTGTGTGTGTGTGTGTGTGTGTGTGTGTGTGTGTGTGTGTGTGTGTGTGTTCTGCTGATGCTCTCTGTGGTTGTAGCCTATTGCTGCAGTGTGAGTTTGCAGATCCATGCCAACACCCCTGAGACTCCACTCAACTGCTGGGCCATTGACAGACTCATTGACAGCCTCTCTCTCTCTCTCTCTCTCTCTCTCTCTCTCTCTCTCTCTCTCTCTCTCTCTCTCTCTCTCTCTCTCTCTCTCTCTCTCTCTCTCTCACACACACACACACACACACTCACACATATTTACTTAGGTCATTTTTGGGGACATTACATAGACTTACATTCATTTCCTGGAGACTAACCATAACAACTACTTGCCTAATCCTAACCTTAACCCCAATCTTAACCACTGACCCAAAAATCAGCTTTTTCTCAATTGGGAGCACAGTTTTTGTACCCAGCTGGACAAACCATCCTCAATTAACTGGTCTTTAGTCTGAAATTTGTACTTGAAAGTAGGCTATGTCAGAGAAACCTATTTTAAAGCTGTGTTGCAGGCCATGCATGACATGTGACACACACACCACTGATATAAAACCCCAAAACAGCGGCAGCAGCAAAAAACAGTAACTTTAGAGTGCATGCACACTAGGAGGTGTGCCGAGCTACGATGATACAGCATTCACACGAAAAACAAACTGAGCTGTCTCTGAGCCTGTACAGCACCTATTGATTCCTTAAACTCAGGGTGAGTGAGTTTACTCTGCATCCCTTAAAGGAACAGGGAGAAGTGTGTAGGCTACATGCATTTCCCTTGAGGTGTATATTGAAGAATAGATGGGTCAGCATGCAGTCATTTCTCTGTATCAGCCTATTCTTCATCCCTGTGAACATGTGTGTTGTCAGCAATGACACCCTGGGGACCATGTAGCACCCAACCCAAGACCTCAGCCTCTCCTCCAGCTGTAGTGTGATGTCTGTTTCATTGCTTTAAGGTAAAACCCCACACAGGTTTGTTTTCTGAAGTTCCAAATGTGTCCTAATGCATGTCAGTGGTGTCTTCATGAAACATATACAATTACAATTTGTTTTGCACCACATCTCACACGCTCAGGAGCATATAGGACAGAAATAACACACATCACACCCCGTCCTCCTACTAGCTTCATGTTTTATAAATGAGAGTAATGCAGCAGAGTGAGCAGAATTCTGTTGTGATGAAGATCCCTTGTTCAGTATAGCTCATGTTCCTCAATAGCTTGTTATTTGAACCAACCACAAAAAGCCGAAGTTTACAGAAAAAATAGACTTGTACGTTTTCATATTGTGTTAGAATATAGGCTACCTGCTGGAGAAATATTACAATCAAGCCCACATCTGGGGTTTATTAGCAGTGATGAAGGTCAGAACTCATCATTTATCAAGCAAAATATGATGGTTCCAGCTTCTTAAATATATGGATTTATCTGTTGTACATGATTGTGAATTGAATACCTTTGAGTTTTGGACTATTGACTGGACAAAACAAGCTATTTGAAAGCACTGCTTAGGACTCTGTGAAACTGAAATGGCTGAAAAGTGACATTTTGGAAAATGAAAATGAAAAAAAGACTCTGTAGATGAATTAAAAATTAAAATAATCATTAGTTGAAGCCATAGTTGGTCGTAGGCAACACCATCAGGTAGCTGTCGTGTCCTCTAATTCACCTGCGACTTTTACTAGTTTACCAGCCAAAATCCCATTTAGGACAGAAAAAATTGCCAGCAGATAACACAGAGGAGACAAACTGTCCAGTGACAGTCAGTAATACAGACAAATTATGGCTGTTGTTAGTTTCTCAAAAGGGACATAATCTGCATAATCTGGGGTTATCACTGCAACATTTTTAATCAAAGTTTGAAGCCTCACCATGTAGATGACATTGAGAGGGACAGGAGAATAGGAGGTGGGAGGCTTTTGCCATGTAACGACCTTGTCCTTGACGGGAATGTATGGAGAGACAGAGACAGGGAGGGAGAGAGAGAGAGAGATGGAAAATAGCAGGATCGATGCAGAGGAAAATGCCAGAAAAAAGTTGAAACCCAACCCAGGAGAAAGAAAGACACAGGGAGCCGGAATGAAAGGTATCTTTTGTGCATGTATGTGTGTGTGTGTGTATTCTTATTGAGATGCAAGTATATGAGTGTGTAGTGTGTAGCAGTGGAAGTCAGGAGCTTCCCCTGTTTTTCCACAGTGTTATATTTAGAGCTTTCTGTGATTTGAGACAATGAAAGAAAGGAGGATCAGTGAGGATGTGAGGAAGCCAGACAATGGAGGCTGTAGACAACAGGGAATGAGATAATGCACTGATGGAGGGATGGCACAGAGAAAACAGAGAGGGATGAGAGGAGAGGAACTGGGTGAGAAAAGAGGGAGTCACCTTGGAAGGGACAACTAGAAAAAATGGCTGTCCTGGCAGTCTCAAGGATGACTCAGCTGCAATACAATTAAGGCCTTGGATTGCGTTTACTTGCTTTGAACCTGGGGGTGTGCGTGCATGCATGTATATACATGAGATTGTGGCAGTCTGCCACTTTGGCCAATGCTGCCTTTTTAAGCAGTCAAAGGCCATCAAACTGAGTCAAAATTAATGCACTAATACAACTATTAACATTTCTTTATTCTATTATCAGTAGATTTCTGTTGTTTCCTATCAAATAATGGACATCTTGTATTATCCCCACTAACATCTCTTTATTTTATTATCAGTAGATTAAGACTTGCATTGTTTTTGTCTTGCATCATTAAGGTCACATTGAAATTGTACCAATACTAACTTGATACTTACTTATATTACTTATACTACTTATTACTTAAAATATATATTATTATATATTTTATTCTATTAACCAATATTGTTATTCACATTATTTTTTGTTAATTTCAGTCGTTAACCTTGTCTTTCATAATTGTAATTGTGCTTTGTCAACACAAGCTTATTGAAGTGAATTGAATTGAAGTGAATTGAATTGATCGTACAATTTTAATTGTGTCTGTATGTTTGTGTGCAGAGTTATGAAGAAACAAACAGCAGCAGCACTTCACAGTTTAGTTGCAATGTGCCATCCAGAGACTGGAGGATCCAGACCACAGCTGGACTGGACTCTGTCACAGCACCACCTGCTGGGCTCTAAGCAGACTGTCGGTGTCACTTCCAAATGCGTCCACAGGGGGCAGCAGAGCCCCGCAGCAGTAAACTCACTGATGTGCTGATGTTTACTTCCGGGTTGTTAGTGCCCCCTTGGCAGACGAGGGAAAGTTCAAATGAAACGCCACCATCCCTCCCCCAAAATAGCAATATAATGTCTGATAAAATGTATAAACCACCTCCTTTATTAGATAGATGGATTCAGGAAAACAACGAGTTGGTAAACAAATGGAAGGTAGGTTAAGATCTTTTTTTAGCTGTTGACGTTAGCGTCTTCTAGCTAACGTACGTTATGATTTAATGTTACTTAGCCTATAAGTGTTTTAATGCTCGGGAATAGATGAAGAGAGCAGAAAGTCAGTGTAATACTAACTAATGGTAAATTCATGCTTTTGGTGGGCTTAAGTGCTTGATAAACAGACCGTCTTTCACTGTTGTGTGTGATGTTTTAGGTGGGGACAGTCATTAATGTTGTATTATGTCGGTGATGAAGAAATAGTCATGCTTTTTCCTTAAGTAAAAGTACCAACACCAAACTACAGAAATACTCTATTACAAGTAAAAATCCTGCATTCGGGGGTTTTCACTTAAAGAACAGAAGTATTGATAGGAAAATATACTTCAAATATCAAAAGTAAGTCCTTTCAGATGATTACATGTATCATATAGATTGTATTATATGACTATATAATTATGACTGACGCACTTACATGTAAGTAGCATTTTAATGCTGTAGCTGGTTTAGGGAGAGCTAATTTTAACTTATTTTTATACATATTCTGTTGGTAGGTTATTATGTAACAATCCATCACATTTTATAAACAAATCAGATATTACTATTTACTATATTTCTATATCTATAACACAAATGTAGTGGAGTAAAAAGTACTATATTTCCCTCTAAATTGTAGTAAAGTATCGCAGTATAAAGCAGGGTAAAATGTAAATAAACGGGTACAACTACTTTAATCTTGTACTGGAAGAGTAGTTAAGTGAATGTACTCCATCACATACTATTCTCTAAATGTAGCAAACACTGTGTTTCTTCCTGTCCCAAGTTATCAACCCGTAATTAATGGACATGCCAATATTGTTCTGAATCCCATGGCACCTGGCACTTTATTTCTTAAATTGGTCTTAAATTATTACAAATTATTTCAAATAATTTTTGGTAATTTAATCTTTGCTTCTTTTTACAAAGTTGCATCTAATATAGTGTATTTGAATGGTTTTACTTATCTTTTTTGTGACGTATGATGTGATATCTGATGTTGATTGTCATGCAAGCTGAAGATGAATTTCTACTTTTGTGCAACAAATGTGGACAATAATGTTTTTTTCATTCATTTTTTCATTTCACGTCATTATTTTAGCATCAAGAAGGAGGAGGAGATGCTTTGGGCCGAGACCAAAACCAGAGCCGGGGATGGTGGTCCTCTGAGTTTCACAAACTTTTAAGGAAAATCCAAGGTGCTCCATCTTACACCTTCATCCTACAAAGACTCTATTTTGTGAATTTGGGGAACTCAGCTCTCACCTTTTTCTATCCTCTTCTCTTCCTCCTTTCCTTTCTACCTCATGTTGCTCTCCTGCAGGTGTTCCTCCTCTTGCAGACATGCAGTTGGAGCTGTCAGTCGTGTACAATGCCTGTTTGTACTCTATCGCTCTGTCTCAGGTTTCAGAAGCTGAGCTGCTCCTCACACAAGCCACGGAAAGAGGTACGTCTATGCTGTAAAAGGTCGATAAAACCAGAGACTGAGATGACGTGGAAAATAATCCAATTTCATCCAATTTCATGGTAGTCTGACTCTTATAGCCTCCCTGCTCATGTTCCCTGCAGTTCTACAGATGACAGGAGATGACCCCATGGCTTCAGACCCCCCTGTAATTTGGCAAATTGTTCTCAAATCAGTTGAGAACACAGCTTTGAATTCCAGTGTACTGCACCTTTTCTGTCTGCAGTGGGCAATCTGGCTGGCAACCTGCAGGCTGAAAACTATACAGGAACTTCAGGTAAGATGCTGTTTCAAAAGGCGTTTCTCAGCTAGTGTTCAAGTGAGCAGCATGTTTTTTTTTTTTTGGTTTTATGATGTAACCAACCAGACAGTTATGTGATATGGATATGTGCCTTATACATTTAGAAATTCAGGATCCTAACAAAATAAATTTACCTGATTTATCTGCTAATCCTGGTAACTATTTTACCCATCATATTCCTGTTCAGGCCAGAGACAAATGCCTCATGCCAAATACTATCCATTGTTGGATTTATCCTCCAAAATCCAACAGGGAAGTTTAATTTTCTTTTTGGTTTGAAATACAATTTTGGTAGAAAAACATGTAGAAATGTGAATTTAAGTGCAATTTCTCCCAATGTCACTTGTGTGCCCAGTGCACAATTTGTAGGATAAGACCACCTTGTATTTGTTAGTAATTGTCAATAAAATGGTATTAAAACCTAAAACTATTCCATAATGTTTGTATTTTACTGAGAATTACGTACTTGGTGTATATTGAATACCACTCATCAGTATGAAAGGTTATGTTTTTTTCCTGTGATGGCAGGAGGAGCTGTCCTCTCTGTTTGAGACACTCTCTGCCGGAGTTGGGGATGACATGAGAAGTGAGGCAAGGGGAAAATCTTCTAATGCTCCACTATTGGTGATGGACCCAAGAAGACTTACTGAATTATTGCAGATCTGCACCTTTATTGCCCAAGGTCAGCAACATTCATGTTTTTGTTTATGGATATTTAAGGACCAGATGGTTTTGGTATGGTTTGGTGTGACCAGACCAGATTATCATATGGAGCTTAATCATAGAGTTAATGTTAGTTTGATTGACATGGTATAACCATGGTTTAATCTATTCACCTTTTTTGCATGGATGCTATTAAAACAGTGCAGAAGCAGACAACCTCCAATACTGTTGTACTTAGAACAGAAAAGTATTATAAAATATATTATTTGAATCCAAACTGCTGCGTTTTTATATGTGTTTGAATTTTGATTGTTGTTGTCAGGGAGGCATTACCGCAGCCTGAGGATCAGCACAGAGAGGCTGATAAAGAGTTTCTTTCTTCAAGTTGTCAGAATGGACTTTGCTTAAAGAATGTATAATCAACCACAAGATCAAAACTGACTTTTCATGTTCATCACCACTTCACTCATGTTAAATTTCATATCCATCAACTACTATGACTCTTTATTCTTCACTCTTTTTAACTTTTAAAATTGCTCCTGTTCGCACACCGTCATTTTGCAAATACGTTCTGTTACATATTTTCAGACAATAGCAATGTAGCATTGATAAATGCTAGATAGTGCTTGTGCTCTAAAAAGTAAAAACAGAGACATTTTTCTTTTAACTGAAGGCAAAGAATCTATGTCAATGATTTATAAACAGACTCCTTGTGTTTGTAAAGTAATTAATCCAGTGTTTTGCTGTGTTCTTTATGATTTATTAAGGTGCAGAGAGGCTGAATGAGGGTCGGAGTTCAGAAGCGCTGACTGATCTGCAGACAGCTTCCTCCCTGCCAGCTCCCAGAACTCTAGTAGCATACTCACACCTCCTCTCAGGCTCCTGCCTCGCCCATATGGTACACACGCAGACAAAGTCTACACACACAAACAGAAAATGATGGGCATAACAGCAGTGAGAGTGACTGTGTTTTCATCTTGTCTCTAGAACTGCCCTCAGATGGCATTGCAGTGTTTCAGGAAGGCGCTGGAGACAGACTCCCGCTGTATATGTGCTCTTTACCAGAGCATACTCATCTACAGACAGCTGAGGAACACACAGGCTGAGATACAAGCTCTCCGTTTGCTGCACTCAGTGGGTAACATACAGTACAAATAGAGTTGTGCTCATAAGTTTACATTCCCTGGCAGAATCTGCAAGATGTGTACCATTTTTAGTGTCTATAGTTGTGACCATAAAACTTAATTTTGGTCTCATCACTCCAAATAACTTTGTTCCAGAAGTGTTAAGGCTTGTCTAGGTGCTGTTTGGCATATTGTAAGTGGACTGTTTTGTGGCATTGGCACAGTAACAGCTTTTTCCTGGCAACTGGACCGCGCAGTCCATTTTTGTTCAAGTACCTCCTTATTGTGCATCTTGAAACAGCCACATGTAACTTTCAGCTGAAGTTGCATGTTGGTTTTTCTTTGCAATCTGAACAATTTTCCTGGCATTTGTGGCTGAAATCTTTGTTGTTCTACCTGACCGTGGCATCAACCGTGGTATCAACAGAACCCTTAATTTTCCACTTCTTTATCAGAGCTTGAACACTACTGATTGGCATTTTCAAATCTTTGGATATATAAATATAGTAGAGTAGTATAATAGTATAGTAAATATATATCTTTGGATTTATAAAGTTCATCTCCCTTTTCTTGGAGGTCCTTGACAGTTCTTTTGCTTTCCCCATGGCATGATTTAAAAAGGGCAAACACAATTATGTGAAAATAAATGGCTTCACCTGACCACTATCCCTAAATAAAACAAAAGTTTTCAGCATGATCAGTCATATTTTCCAAAAAATGACCAATATTTCACAAATTCTACCAGGGTATGTAAACTTATGAGCACAACTGTATATATATAAACTTAGCACAAAAAGTAAGGAAACTTGTGTTTGGTAGATTATTTCTTTGTTGTAACAATGCTTCTTGGCAATAAATGTTATACTGTTGGAAAGCCTGTTTATTTCCCTTTTAAATGATGCCACATTTGTAAGGAACATGTATTTGTGGGATGAGCAGCAGAGCTGAGTATGTGGGTTGCGCCCATGAAAAATATGCCAAATCTTCTCTGCCAATGCCAAACAGCTTATTCTGCCATTGACTCTTGTTTGGTGTTTGGTGGATTGGATGATTGAAGTTTGAAGAAACAAGACATATTGGCAATTTAGCCTCAGTAGCGTGTGGAAGAACGATACACAGCCACAACAGCCTGGCACCTTCTCCTCATGCTGGTCACCAGCCTGGTCACACTCTGCTGTGGGATGGCATCTCATTCTTCAACCAGCATCTGTCGGTTTGTGGGGTTTATCAGAGACTACCTCCAGAATTTGGGAGTGGAGAGGATGGAATGGCCTGCCAGCAGTCCTGACCTCAACCCTATTGAACACTTGTGGGATCAGCTTGGGCGTGCTGTTCGTGCCAGAGTGACCAACACAACCACATTAGCTGACTTGCGACAAATGCTGGTTGAAGACTGGGATGCCATCTCACAGCAGTGTGTGACCAGGCTGGTGACCAGCATGAGGAGGAGGTGCCAGGCTGTTGTGGCTGTGTATCGTTCTTCCACACGCTACTGAGGCTCCTGTTTGTTAAATGAATAAATTGTTAAATTGCCAATATGTCTTGTTTCTTCAAACTTCAATCATCCAATCCACCAAACACCAAACAAGAGTAAATGGCAAAATAAGCTGTTTGGCATTGGCAGAGAAGATTTGGCATATTTTTCATGGGCGCAACCCACTTACTCAGCTCTGCTGCTCATCCCACAAATGAATGTTCCTTACAAATGTGGCACCATTTAAAAGGGAAATAAACAGGCTTTCCAACAGTATAAGATTTATTGCCAAGAGGCATTGTTACAACAAAGAAATAATCTACCAAACACAAACACAAATTTCCTTACTTTTTGTGCTAAGTTTACATAGAGGGAAGGTAGGAGGAAAAGCTGCATTTTATCTCTTGCCTCACAGGAACTCAATGAGTTCTGTTGCATTAAATCATGAATAATGAGAGCACTGAAAAAATCAGTGAAGTTATGTATTTTTATGAAAAATGCAGATAAAATATTTTTATTATTAAAGTATTCTCTGGATATATTTTTGTAGTTGAATTGCCCTTAGTAGGTGGGACCAAAAACACAAAGACACATTCACATAAATGTAATTCTGAACACTGAAACATGAAACCTCTCTTGTCCCACAGACATTGATGTTGCCCTCTGCCACAGAGCCTGTTGTAGCTGATACTCATCTCCTATCTCCGACCTTACTGCTCCGGAGCCAATCCCTGAGCAGTCTGCTCTTTGTCCCCTCTGCCTTCACTGTCCTCCACAGTTTGGCCCTGAAGTGTGTGCTCCATGGGAGGTGATAATACCAGCATGGAGCTCAGAATCTCTGTTTGTAGCTCTGCTTCACTGACACCTGACCACTACTGAAAATCACAAACTGTAGACTGATCTAAGAATAGCACTCACATACACTGGAGTTTGTTTAATGGGTTTGGTTTCTGTTGTGTGTCTGCAGGGTGTCAGACAGTGTTGAATATTATCTGGATCTGCTGGCTGCTCTTCACTCAGAACATCAACACGGAGTAAGACTGAAAACAGTGACAGCCACGCAAGATGATTTAACTACTGATGAGTTCTAGCAGGATATTAATGATTATATAATTTTTGTCCAGTCTTTTAACAAATATGCTGGAAGTCTTGTATGGTGAAAAATAATTTCATAAGCTGTTAACTGACATCTGTTTGCTGTGTTTGTCTCAGGTACATGCTGAGGTGCCTTCACTCCCCAGATTACCTGAGCTCTACCTGGAGGCTGGCGCTGCCTTGCTCATGGCCCGGCGGCCTGTTGATTGCATGGCGCTGTGTGATGAAGTCATCAGCACAACACTGGAGCTGCTGCCAGAGAAGGTGGTGTTGGAAGAGCCAGACGAGAGGAGTGAGGCTGAGACCGGGGTTGTGTGTGCAGAGGGTGAGGAGAGGATGGCGATGCTGCTCTGGACCGGTGCTGCCTACCTCCTCCAGGGTCACTGCCACACTCACCTGAAGGACTGGAAACAAGCTTTGACTCACTACACAAGGTCTGTGAGATGGGAATGACTTTATTTCTGTCATAAATGTTTGTCACTTTACAAACACACAAGACTGTATTCTGCATTACAGGTGTATCAACCTGCTGGTGAAGGTGCGCTTTAAAAAAAAAGGTGGGTACTTTTCTGGCTTTATTGATGCTTTGGAGAGAAGTTGTCTCTCCAAAGAAAACTGCCAGCTATTTTTAACTGTGCTTGTTATTCTGTCTGTTCAATTAAAGGGTTCCAACCACAGATTCCTAGTGCGGACATGGTTGACAAGCAGAGAACAGATCTGTGTATCCTGCAGAGGCTGAAGGGGCTTTCATTAGCTGGTAGAGGCATCAGCTTCACCCAGACAGACCAACTCAGAGAGGCACTGAGAGACTTACAGCTCAGCCTGCAGGCATTCCCAGGTACACACAACACAGTTGTACCTTAATGACGTATACAGCAGCGCTCAAATGTGTTTTTGACAGGATTATTGCCAGTGCACCGTAACAACTTGGTCATATAGAGGCAAGTTAAGGTCAGCCATTCGCAGACACTTAACACTCTACTCAGGGATTATTAACTACTTGATACCACTGTAATTTTCCCTCATTTCAAAGTTAGATAAACACATTTTCCCTACTACTATTATTATTATTTTATTTCATTGTTAGGGTCTTGACTAGAATTTGAAATTAATATATCAATCTATAACAACATATCTTAGTAATGACCGTACTGTGAAAGTGTCTGAGTGCAAGACAAAATAATCATCCACAAAACTTCTGTTTGTTAATGAGGAGCAGCCGCTTAAGAAATGTGAAAACGTTGCTGTAATTATGATTTTTGCATCTTATCGTTAATATTTTTACACACAGCACCTACCATTCTGTTCATTTATGAGTCAGTTTGGCATTAATGCACCATAGGGTTGTAGTGAATCTGTACTTTGTCATAATACGTCATCATGCTGTATGTGCTGTCCCAGATAACGTGGGTGCAGGGCTGTGGTGTGGTGAAGTTCTGTGGAGGCTTGGCAGGAGACGGGAGGCAGCTGCCTGTTGGGAAAAGACCTGGAGTTTCACCACACAGTCCACGACAGAGTAAGACACTGTCATTCTTACATTTAATGACTTTTAGAATGTAGTTTATACTATACATACAGGCCACTTGTGTACTCTTTAGCCCTCTTCATTCAAAAATGCATGTTGGGGGATCCGCTTACATGTGGACAGATCTAAATATCAGTGTGAATGCACCCAAAGTGTGCTGCAGATGCAGTGGGATTTGATTGTGCAAGCCATATTCAGAAGCGGTCATAAATGCAAATGACTGTACACTATTTAGAGTGGTGTGAACACAAATGTGTCCCCAACCACAATTAAGATGCACTTAGGAGTGGACAGCTTTAAGTACGTCTGTTTACACCTGGCATTAACATGCGTCTCCACATGCGTCCTGAGTGACCACTTGTGTTCACTTCCCCGCTCTATATGCAAATAAACACGGACATCATTTCTGTTTTCAAAGACCAAATTAATTCGTTATTCGTCCAAAGCTGTGTTCAACTTGTTTGATAACAGGATAAATATTCAGGATATATATAAATATTCTGCGTCGAGAGAGAGAGAGAGATGCAACTCTCGCTGCGCTGCATGCGCATTTACGCACAAGACACAGCAGCATAACTTCATTGAATATTTAAATCTCCAACACGCCTACAGGGTCAGTCAGGATCTAATGTTAATTAATGTTCTGTATTCTTCTACACACCCAATAGGTCAGCTGTTACACACACAGTCCAGGTTCATACAGTGAAACTGTTTGGAGTAAAGCAGCCGTCCTCCTTATAAATCCTGAGCTCATTATGTTGAACAGCACAGCAAAACTAAAAACTGTCGTTATCAACTTGACAGACCAGAGGAAACTATACAGCTACATTTACCTTCTGAAATATTTTTTTAAACAGACAAGAGAAAAATTAATAGTTTAATTTCTATTCTAATTGTCGATTTGAAGAGGGAATCCGGTTAGGGGAAAGGGAAAAACAGGAAAAAATGGGAGGTGGCTTATGTTTTTAATTCACAGGAAAAACAAAATAATTTGTTTATCCTGTTATCTAACAAGTTGAACAGCTTTGGACGAAGGGTCTGCCGGAAAATAGAGGACGTCAGTTGAGTCAGTTGGTTCTTCAATGTGGCCCAGGACGCATTGCGTTTACACTACTAAAAGGATGTGGTCTCATGCAGCCCAGACCACCTCCGAATGTGGTCTGAGTGATCGGATCTCAATCCGTCCTCAATGCGTCTTGGGTGCGTTTACACCTGTATTTAGAGCTGTCCACTTATGATCGGATCACCCAAGACGGATGTTAATACCAGGTGTAAACAGTCATTTCTGCATGTTCACATTACAGGAAAAAGTGTTGGAGCATATAGTGCTACATAATGTCGTTTCACCTCAGTGTTGTTGGCATGCAGGGGAAATGTAATCACTGGGTAACATTAAATCAAACATATAATTTACTTAAGTAATAAAGTTAGACAGATTTTCAAATATGAGCTCCAGCTGTCTCAGTCGGATCTAGATGCAATCTGAATGTGTTTATCTAAGGTGCTTAGTCTGAACAGAACATTTTTCAGAGAAAAAAAAAAGACCCCTTGTAGTGATAGTCTCTTGTTGCTTCAAGAAGGGTACATTTGCTATGCTGTGATGTTACTTTTCCTCTGACTGTAAGATACTTTTTGTGTTTCAGGACAGTCCCTGTGTACTTACAGGAACCCCAGTCTGGCCCTTTGTTGGATTCCACAGAGCTCCGCCACAGAATACAAAAACTTGGTCCTACGTAGTCTGCCTGGAGAGGGACAAAAGAAGAATGCCCTCTCACCTGCTGAACGGGATTGACTTTCTCAGGCCTGTGAACTGAGATCCGTACCCACAACAAACATGTATTTACTGGGATAGCAAAATAAAGCATCTTGAAGGGCTTACAGTCATTTAAGATTGAGAATGAACTGTGGATGGTAAACCTTGAAGGTGGTTTATGCATGAAATGTTGAGAAATTGCTGGACATGCTGTGAAGTTGCTTGGTCACTGAGGGTCTGCGCTGCCTTGTATGAGGGAAAAAATGTGTATATAAGACTGTTACTCTAATAATGTATGATGATTTTCAAGATAAACTTAAAGTTTCACTTTCACTCAAAAATGTGTCTTGCTTTTTGTTCCTAGCTTCACTGTACAGAATGATGCATGTGCAGAGTTTGAGAAGGCTTTTTTCATATTCAACTGCTGAAAGTGGAAAGTTTTTCTGTGCTCACTGAAAATCTGAGCCTATGAGCATGATTTGTGGCACACAACTAGTTTGGAGACAGTTCCTGATCTAGTATACAACTTACATAAGTGTGATGTGGAAACTTGAAGCCTCCAACTCACACACACTAGGGATGAACTTTTCAGTAAAGTAGGAGACAGCTTGTGTCCAGCAGTTAAAGTTTTGACATGAAAAATATTTGCATATTTGTAGATTCTGGGTTTTTCAATGAGGGAGGAAGAGTAGATGTAATTTTAAGAATTTTCACATGGTAATTATACTTTTTTTTGTGTGGGAAAACCGTATCAGACACACATTATTGTTCCAGAGCAGGGCATTTTTATTTGTCTTAATACATGTCTGTAGGGAATCTTAAATGAATACAGACTGCTTCAAAAGAAAAGATACGCACCATAAACAACTGCTGCTCTAAAATGCGTGTTTTCACAGCTTTTTATATGGATTGCTATATAAAACAAATTAATTTGCACTGATGCTGGGAGAAAATCAGAGTAAAAGACTATTTTCGTGTTTTCACGATTCTTCAATATCAACGCGGTACGTATCAATTGGATGACTGAAGTTTGGCGACAGGCTTAAACGACCAATAAGAGAAAAGTTGATGGAAATAGGCACCACCCACTCATTTGTAACTGGCGACGTCAGATTCTAGAGTCTTTGATTGGTTTCCGAATTTGATGGACGGCATGTAAGCCAATCAGAGCGGATGATGCATCCAGCTCACGGTATAATTGTAAAGAAAAGCACGGAAACTGCTGCTCTTTCGTGTGATATCACTGTTGGGTAACGAGAACCGGTTAAGCCTCTTAAACATTTAGCTAGAATTTATTTATTAATCGTAATCCAGGTGGACGACCATGGCATCGGGAGGGGAGTAAGTAGAAATAGCTTTCGGTCTTATTGAAATGCGTTTTTACTGAACAACGGTTGCCAGCGAAAACCTTTTTAAACGGTTAATATCCGCTCAGAACACGTTAGTTTATTAAAGTTAGCTCGATGGCTAATACATAACCGAGTCTGATAGCAGGGGAGCTAACGGGGTCAGGTACTTCAGCCTCCGCACTTTTGTCCGTTGGTTGGAAAACACTAACCGTTGGCCGATATCCCGACGAACTGTTGACGGTTGTCAAACGGTTGTTGTCGGCCGGTTAACGGTACTGAGTTATCCAGCGGTGTGACAGCGACGTGACAAAGCGCAGTCATCGCTGTCGCGTTTGAGTGCTAGCATTAGCTTAGCTTAGCAACAGTGTCAAGGCCAAAGCCAGCCACCATCACACCGACAGGCTGGCCTATCCGCCGGATAATAGCCTGTCTAGAGACTGGGCGTCAAACTGTAAATGTAACAAATACGAATCTAATCGCCAAATGGCATAGACTTAGCTAATGGGCTAACGGCTGGCTATAAACAAAAAAAGAAGACGCCCGTCATTCAGAAAGCTAACTTCAGGGCGAGCTGTGTACAGTGCACCGAAGCTAGCAGGCTATTCATTCCTAATGATCGACAATTTACTCTATTTCAGCTGTTAGCTAAACAGTCGTGAAATAATACATTTCCTCATCTGATTTAAAATGTAACGTTAACTTTAGCAAACGGTAACGCTGGCAGTTTACGTATTTAAAAGGCACAGTGTGAATTGTAACGTTAGTCTTTCTGGAAGGGGGAGCTAACAAAGTTTTTTTCCCAATTCTTTTGCTGTGTCATCTGCTTGCTCGCCAGTCAGTTAGCTTCAAGGCTAGCATTAGCATGCTAACAACATGAAAGAGAAACTGTAAAAGAGCATTTTAGAAATCTGAGGATATTTAAACCTAACGGGTTCTTTTTCGACGATACTTTGAATGTACATGTGATTATCAGTGTTAGGCATAGATGATTATTAGTCGTTGTAACTGGCGAGTTGTCTAAATGACCTGTTATGGTTAGTGTTACAATATTATTAACAACATAGGGACAGATCCACATACTACAATATTAATTAAATAAACTCATACCATATAAGTTAATATACAAGGTAATTTTCACCTTATTTTCCGAGCTGTGCTTGCCAGGAAAAAGTACAGAGACAATACAGTAAAAAAACATTTTTGAAAAACACAATCAATAGTAAAAGCACTAACGCCTGAGTGCTTGGTATGCCTGATCCCTCTTCACAACGGTTTCATCTCGGATTTTAAAATGATCCCAGTTGTAATCACTTTTGAGATCTGTGACCAAGTTCACCCTGAACACTGAAAGCAGAGAAACGCAACCTGAAACTCAGAAGTTTCACTGTGACACAGAACACCTGAGGAGCATGGCACATTTTAAAGAAGCTAACAAACTCAAAAGGTCCCCTCGGGAAACGTTTAAGATGTATATAAAATTCTATACTCTGAATAATAATTTGTGTCTGATATGGTTTTTCCACAAAAAAGTCCAGTTGTTAAAATCCTTAAAATGACATCTACTCCCTCCCTACTACTCCCTCATTTAAAATTCCAGGATCTATAAGTATGCCAATATGTTTCATTTCAAAAGTTTTTCTTGACAGAAGATGTCTCCTATGTCACTGTAAAATCCATTCTCAGCATATGTGCACTGGAGGTTTACAGTTTCCATATCACACTTGTGAAAATTGAACATTGGTCCAGGATTAGCTTCCAGACTATTTGTGATGTCATAAATCATGCTTGTAGGTCCACCCCATAAAAATCAGGTTTTCAATGAGCACAGATAAATTTTCCACTTTCAGAAGATGAATGTGAAAACATAATTTTAGTGTCACAGTGGAACTCAAACATGCAATTTTAGGAACAAGAAGAAAAACTAAATATTTTTGAGTGGAGGGGGACTTTAACATTCAGTTGCTGCGAAACCTGAAAAACCGAGACATTATTGTTTTCTTATGCTAATTTTTCCTTTTGCACAATGACTTATCAATTGGAGCAGTTTGTTTATTGTAGGAGCTGCTTGAGACCTTGAAGGTGCACAATAAGAAGACTTGTTTGACCTTGAGTTTCTTTCATCTGTTTCTCATCATAGAGCAAAAAATGATGATCTAGCCACTGCAATTCTGAAACAGAAGAACAGACCCAACAGACTGATTGTCGATGAATCCATCAATGAAGACAACAGCGTGGTGTCTCTCTCTCAGGTACACATTCAGAAGGCTTTATGTATTACTGATGTATCTACAAAATCAAAACCCCCATGATCTGTTGTGATACTATTTATCATTTTGATATTTTAAACGCAATAACACTGAAATTCTCAAAATAACTTTGTTACAATGTGTCTTTAAGACCAAGATGGACGAGCTGCAGCTCTTCCGTGGAGACACAGTGTTGATGAAGGGAAAGAAGAGACGGGAGACTGTGTGCATCGTGCTATCTGATGACACCTGTTCTGATGAAAAGGTTCGCATGAACAGGGTGGTTCGCAACAATTTGAGGGTCCGACTGGGCGACGTCATCAGGTATGGATAAAGTGCACACTTGTCTTAAGTTTGTCTGGAAGATTTCTATATAGAAGTGGTTTTAATTGTAATACGTCCCTCAGCATTCAGCCATGTCCTGATGTGAAGTATGGAAAGAGGATCCACGTCCTTCCAATAGATGACACAGTAGAGGGAATTACTGGCAACCTGTTTGAGGTCTATCTCAAGCCATACTTCCTAGAGGCTTACAGGCCAATCCGCAAAGGTGAGTGCAACACTTCCATTGTCAGGACAAATATTTTATATTGTCTGGCTGATCAAATCTGTTTAAATGTTTGACAAATATTGTGTACGAGTGCTAAAATTGACATCTTTTCCTTGTGAAGGTGATATTTTCCTGGTCAGAGGAGGCATGCGTGCGGTGGAGTTCAAGGTGGTGGAGACTGATCCCTCTCCCTACTGCATCGTTGCTCCTGATACAGTCATCCACTGTGAGGGAGAGCCAATCAGGAGAGAGGTGGGTAGCAGGTTCACACACTGTACATGGGTTAACATTATCCAAATTTACATTCAAATTTGATTGAACTTATTGTGTACGAACATGCAGGATGAGGAAGAGTCCCTGAACGAAGTGGGTTATGATGACATTGGAGGAGTGAGGAAGCAGTTAGCTCAGATCAAAGAGATGGTGGAGCTGCCTCTCAGACACCCTGCACTGTTCAAGGCCATAGGAGTCAAGGTAAGGCATCCTTTTAATTTACACTGAGGAATAGGGTGACATGTTTGGCCTTCATAGTGGAATTTTAAGTGAGCCTGTGTAACTTTAAAATGATTTAAAAGCACATTGTCTTATAGACTAATGTAATGCTGAACTTCTAAGCTGTAAAATGTGCTCATCCTCAACTTTAAATACTCACGGGTTTCCCTGCTACTGTCTTACTCTTCAGGTATGACCAGTGAGTGGCTCATGTTCGATATTACTATGAGTCTTGTAATTGAGTCAGTTTGTTGACTTTCAAAGTCTTCACTTGTGTTACTGTTCTGCCCCATTTAGTGTGTGATGGACATTTTAAGTATCAAATTTAAAGAGTAAAGTAAGCAGTTAACACACTACCCGAGTAGAGGTAGAGGACTTTTGTTCCTGTTTGACTCACTGTTTCCCTAATGCTGACATTAAGCGAATATAGAGGAACTCATTCATCAAATCCTTTGGACATTTCACTTGTGCTGTTTTCAAATCATAAATGAGTTTAAAAATTTGTTTTGAAACATTCACCTTTCTCAGCCCCCACGTGGAATCCTGCTGTATGGACCCCCTGGAACTGGAAAGACCTTGATTGCCAGAGCCGTTGCCAATGAAACTGGAGCTTTCTTCTTCCTTATTAATGGTGTGAACATTAATTTATTTGTTTTCTTTTATAAGGGCTCATTCATGGTCTGAGTCATTCTGTGAAAACACTGGCTTTGTTCCAGTCTGCATTACCTTATAGTTACTACCGGTTGTGTTCCTTTTGATTATTTAAATAAGCATATTTAACCAGAATCCTGAATACACCGGATGATGATGTTATTTTTACATCATTCTGAGTCAGTTTCAGTTTTAGAGTAGGAGATGTTTATCATGAAGGAAATGCTTCCAGAATCAGGAAAATTGGTTTGTATAGATAATACTCTGATAAACATGTAGTTTTGCTGTGGATTTACTGTAAATGCTAGATTTTAAAATCTATTTGAAATCTTACATATTGGTGGGTGATGTACCTGGCACATAGATGCAGTTAGGTGCTTTACTAACCCTCAGAGTCCTGTTTTGAATTTCTGTAAATTAGATCTGGGAGCTTAGTTTTTTTATTCTAGGCCTTTTTGTCCAGTTAAGTTTTTATTTTGATTTATGCATAGTATTTGAAGGGAACGCTGTGAGGTTAATGTTAATCTAAAATAAAAATGTTTCGCTCTCTGTTTTTAGGCCCTGAGATCATGAGTAAGCTGGCAGGAGAGAGTGAGAGTAACCTGAGAAAGGCCTTTGAGGAAGCAGAGAAAAATGCTCCTGCCATCATCTTCATCGATGAGCTGGATGCAATTGCTCCTAAGAGAGAGAAGGTGAGTGGGGAGAGAGGAAAACTAAACGGATGGTTGAAGGAATAAATGGAAAATGGCAAGGAGTGTCCAAATCTCAGCACAGAAATTGCACAGTGAAATCTGATATGAATATTTGTTTTGTACACTTTGTGATTTTATTTTTAAAAGAAAGAACTCAAAATTTAGAGACTAATGCCTAGAAAAAGTCAAGATGTGGGTTCTGTACCAACAATATATGTTGTGTGTATTTAATTTTATTTATTTATGTTTTTGGTAGACTCACGGAGAGGTGGAGAGGCGCATTGTTTCTCAGCTGCTCACTCTTATGGACGGCCTGAAACAGAGAGCTCATGTCATCGTCATGGCTGCCACCAACAGACCCAACAGCATTGACCCAGCTCTGAGGAGATTTGGTAAATATTGATTTTTAAGCATGTATTCAGTTGCTGTTCAAAACAAAAATTTAGGATGTTTCTATCACAAGTGCACCTCATATTAGACCGTATTGTGCCAAACACCATCAGCAGGTTGGTTTATGGTGTTTTAAGGAGGAGTGAGGAGTTATTGTAGCATGAAGGTTTGGACTTTTCTTCATCCCCAGCAAATTGAAATGTAGTTTTCAACCAACAACAGCACTTGAGTGGTGTTGTACTTCAGTGTCACTGCAAAAGACCAAAAGTTATGTTTTATTTCTGCTTGCTTGTTTCATGTCATTGATATGATGGCAGTTTTTGGTCTTTGAATTTGTTAATTTGTGGGTCAGTTTCTCACAGCGCTGTGCAGACACACCCTTTAACAGTGTATGACAGGATGTTTGACAGCTGGCATACTTGAGCAAACAAACACAGGGTTGGAAATGAATCTGGCTTATTTACCATTTAGCAGTGTTTTTTAAAAATCAACTTGTGAATGATTTGAAATATGTGCATTATGCTGCCACCCAAATAAAGTGGAGTCTATAAGTTCCTGAAGGCAGTGCTCTTAAACTTTCTCGTATGCATCTATTTTATTGCTACTAGTCTGTTTCAGTGGAACTAATAAGTGTGTTTTGAACCCCTCACCCTCTGCAGGGCGTTTTGACAGGGAGGTGGACATTGGCATCCCAGACGCTACTGGCAGATTGGAGATTCTCCAGATTCACACTAAGAACATGAAGCTGGCTGATGACGTTGACTTAGAACAGGTCTGTACACATAGTCAGGTGACATCTCTCAACACACTGTTTCCTTGAAGCAAGGTAGAGTCATGTGGTTATTATTGCCAGTAACTTCAAAGTAAAACCGCTCAAATTGTAGACTTGCATGGAATCTGATGGTAGTTAAGCTTTTAATGTAGAATAACCAGTTATACTATGAAATAAGATGCTCCAAGTTTGCATTCCTTCATTTCTGACATTGACTACTGTGATCTCTCTTGGCTAGAGTGTGCAGCATCCAGTATGTTTGTTTCATTCACTTTTGCCATTCTACATGAGGCAGACATGCTTTAGTTGGAAAATGGTGTCCGCACACTGCATTTTAGCTCCAAAAAAACTTAATTTAACTGAACAAAGCAACATTTTGACCTTACTGTGTCTTCATCAGGCAAATCCTGCATGAGTTGCATAAGTAAGTACATAAATATAACCATCATTTTCATTAGTTACTGCATTGCAGCAGAAGTTTTCATGGTTGGTTATACTTAATGAAGAAGTATTGGGCAGGATTCTGGACAGGAATTGCTGGTTAAGTATTATTGAGCTCTCTGTATCTTTTATTTAGGTAGCCAATGAGACCCATGGACACGTTGGTGCAGATCTGGCTGCTCTCTGCTCTGAGGCTGCCCTGCAGGCTATCAGGAAGAAGATGGACCTGATCGATCTTGAGGATGAGACCATTGATGCTGAAGTCATGAACTCTCTTGCCGTCACCATGGATGACTTCAAGGTAAGAGCTGTAGTATAATCTTTGCTATAAGCTGAAAGTAAAATGTTTTTCACATAGTCTATAATGGCCTCCTGAGCACTTACTAACATGCTCAACTCTGTCCTGCAGTGGGCCCTGAGCCAGAGTAACCCATCAGCTCTCAGGGAGACAGTTGTTGAGGTTCCCAACATTACCTGGGAGGACATCGGAGGTCTGGATGATGTCAAGAGGGAGCTGCAGGAGTTGGTGCAGGTATGAACCTCATCCAGAACTGCAATCATATCTCAAACGGAAGTATCACAAACTGTAAAGTTAGAATGTTTTCTTTTTTCCATTTCCTTAAATTCAGTACCCAGTGGAGCACCCAGACAAGTTCCTCAAGTTTGGCATGACCCCATCCAAAGGTGTGTTGTTCTATGGTCCCCCTGGTTGTGGTAAGACTCTGCTGGCCAAAGCCATTGCCAACGAGTGCCAGGCAAACTTCATCTCCATCAAAGGACCTGAGCTACTCACCATGTGGTTTGGAGAGTCTGAGGCCAACGTCAGAGAGATCTTTGACAAGGTAACCATGTTGATACGGAGTTGTTCTAAGTGTTGTAAAAGGTACAGAAGAGTAAAAATGCTTCAATCTTTTCAGATAATTTCTCTCTACAGAAATATTTCAGTTTTGTAAAACTATTGTGTGTGTGTCCGTTTTGTTTTATGTTTCCAGGCTCGTCAAGCAGCCCCATGCGTTCTCTTCTTTGATGAGCTGGACTCCATAGCCAAGGCCCGTGGCGGTAACGTGGGAGACGGCGGTGGAGCTGCCGACCGTGTCATCAACCAGATCCTGACCGAGATGGACGGAATGTCCAGCAAGAAGAACGTCTTCATCATCGGAGCCACAAACAGACCAGACATCATCGACCCTGCCATCCTGAGACCTGGCCGTTTGGATCAGCTCATCTACATCCCCCTGCCCGACGAGAAGAGCAGGATCAGCATCCTGAAGGCCAACCTCCGCAAGAGTCCCATCAGCAAGGTGACACTGCTGCTTCCTATTATTGACTCCAACACCCTTTTGACTTGAACATGACTTCAGCAGAATCAGAAAAGGTCTGGTATGTTTCTGACCTTGTTTTGTTTGACAGGATGTGGACTTGGACTTCCTGGCTAAGATGACCAACGGCTTCTCTGGAGCTGATCTTACAGAGATCTGCCAGCGGGCGTGTAAACTGGCCATCAGAGAGAGCATCGAGAATGAGATCCGCAGAGAGAGGGAGAGGCAGACCAACCCATCAGCCATGGTCAGTGCTTGCTCTTTTTCCCCCTTTTTGTTAACTTTTCACATCTGGCTCAACATCAGCATGCAGCTTCCTTCCCTGCTGCCTCTGATCTTATGTGTGTTTTTATTACGCTCCCCTGTATCTTCTTCATAGGAGGTGGAAGAGGACGATCCTGTGCCAGAAATCAGGAAGGACCACTTTGAAGAGGCGATGCGATTCGCTCGTCGCTCCGTCAGTGACAATGACATTCGCAAATATGAGATGTTTGCTCAGACACTGCAGCAGAGCCGTGGCTTCGGCAGCTTCAGGTACATTTTCTGACATTTTGTATTAGTTTGAGTGCAGGTTGCCGTGTGTTTTAGTTTTTTAACCATAAAAGGCAAGCATCATTCTTTCTGCAGTGTTGCGTAACAGCAGCTGCTCTGCTAATGAGCTAATGAATGACTGACTGTCTTCTTCCTCACAGGTTTCCCTCCAGCGCTACAGGTGGCAGTGGTCCAAGCCATGGCTCAGGAGGAACTGGCAGTGGTCCCGTTTTCAATGAAGATAACGACGATGACCTTTATGGATAAATGTACACTGCCCCACAGTGGTCAGTACTGGGATCACACCTGTACAAATTCTCACCAGATTCCACATTTTTAGGACTTTGTGCTTCTTTCTTGTGTTCCTTATTTTTTTTGTATGATTTCCCTCGGAGAAAGCATGTAGCCGCTTGGTTTGCCCTGGCTTTGATGTGGGTGGGGATAAGGGGATGTTGGAAATGGAAGGTGAGTGACTGACTGCAGACTTTTTTCAGTGGGGAGGGTGGGTTGTGGGTTATTGAGTGGCCTCATTTTCAGTATATCACAACCAACATGAATGGCTTTAGTGACGGGATTCTATGCTAGACTATAAGAAAGAAAAGAAAAAAACATATTGCTAATGACTTCCTCTTTTTTTTTTTTTTTTTTTTTTTTTTAAATAAACAGTAGCATATAATGTATTACAAATTTGTCAAGGTTATGATGTTGAAAATAAAATCTCACGAAATGGAAGTGCTATCAGTGTCTGTTTTTAAATATCTTTATTGATAGTTTTTGTTTATTCAAATTAAAGGTATCTGTTCTTATTCAAAAGTTTAAATGTCTTAAATGTGTTTAAATGAAATATTCTCTATGTATTTAAGGTAATTATGCATAGTTAAAAGAATTTATGTGGCCAACTCCATTTGAGAGGGGAAATAGATTTGTTCCCCTAATGTTGCAGACATATTGAGATGGGTCTACATTTGTGTTTATATTTATAATTTTAAAATATTATTTTTTTGGACAGTTTTGCTTTTATTTGATAGTTTCTCTGCAGAGACAGACAAACATTGAAAGAGTGAGAGAGAGATAACGTGCATTAATGAGGACTTAAAAATGCCATGTTTTCATTTAAATCGCTGATTAATGGTGGTCAGTTTCAGCTTGGAGAGCAGTGACGCTGCAGATTTGTGCCTGATTTATTTCAGTGATATTTGCCCTTTAAAAGTCTTAACTCAGTGCAGACACCATGTGATCCAAGCTAAAGGTGTGATATTGTCATTTGGCAGAGAGGCAGCTGTGTCACTGGTCAGTGTCACTCTGGCAGTGAAAGTTAAACCTGCAGTGCCGAACTTTTACATATAAATGTACATCCGTTACATTCAAGCCCTTTCCAAACAAGTTCACAAAATGTTAATTAAGCCCATCACTGCCAGATAAATCTCTGTATTTAACAGAGTGTTTAATCTGGTGTTGGGTTTGACATTCCCGCGCAGGCCCCTATACATACTAAATGTGCTCTATGGGCCGAGCCGGCTAACCTCTGGTTAGCACTCTAACTTAAAGGTGGTTAAAATAATTTAATTGTGCGGCTCTTCTAGACTTTCCAAATGTTTTCAGACTGAATGGATCAAATTCTGATTTGAGGGGTTGTCTGATGCTCAAAGCAATTTAAACACCTTCTTACAGACGCAACAGTAGACGGACTAGGCGAAAGTGGAGCCTATGACGTAAGCATGCATTGACAGTGTTTTTGTAATTACTCTCGCTGCCTGCTGAGGGAGACAAAAGTCCTGCACTTGACTGCTCTATTATCTGCAGTCTTGGTGAGAGGTGAATAAAAAAACATGTTTATTTGTATGTTTTAATTGAATTACAAACTGTATATTTTGGGCAAACACATTAAAATCCATTATTATGGTTTGTCGGTGAATTCAGAGGTAAAATAAGAACATCTGATTTATGTGTGTGTGTGTGTATATATATATATATATATATATATATATACAATATGTATATATATATATATATATATATATATGTATATACTCAACATTTTAATGAATATTTACTTTCTACACTTTCTATCAATTTAATGCAGATGTTTTCATTTCCTCTAAATAATCATGGATTTTATAAAGGTAATACCAATACTCACTGTAAATATTTCATAATTTTTGTAAATAATCTCACTTTTTCATTACTCTCCTCATGATGAGCACAATGTGAGTGCTTCCTGTTCATGTATTTCTTGTACATGTGTTGCTAGCTTTACTGCCCTGTTCAGAGGGCAGATGTGGCATCTCTTGTGCTTCTTGCCATCACCTGAATCCACTTGGTCCGTTGCTTATTGATTGGCTGCAGGCCCAGATATCCAAGCTTCAACTTTCTGGACAAGCTAGTATTTCGTTGATCATCTGGTCTGTCAAGCTGGAATTATGCTTCTGCAAAAAAACCTCTGTCTTAAGCAAAAATCTGTTGTAGCACTGAAACGAATGAGGCAACTAATTTCTATCCACTATCAGACCCAGTAAACAGAATAAAACCAATACACAGGACACGTTTTTACTTTTTGTCTGCAACTGTGAACATACATGAAAACACCAGGGTCCAATTAAACGTAATCATTGTATATAAATTCAGTACAACAACACACCAGTTTGTCCATATTTTGCACCTAAATGAGAAAAGATTTCAGGGTAGAAAAGAGAGGACAACCGATTTCAGACAAATTAATAGGAGAGTCAAGTGTGAGTTTTTCAATTTCCTGACAAATATAGTCCCTTGAATATTAAGGCAATTTATCCCAAAGAGAAAAAGTAACACATATTTTGATCACAGTTTTGTTTTCTTCAGTGTGACAATTATCTTCAAAAAGAAAATATTGGACTCCTTGTTGTGTGTAGACTCAGTAAAGATCGTGGAAAGGGAAATGAGGGTGTTCTGCATCTCTCCACACTCTCTTGCCTTCCCTCTGTGGAAAAAAAACAAACTAATTAGTTATGCTCACCTTTTAGTTACATACAAATGTTTGTATTCTCAGCATACAAAGCATAACTGCACACGAGTGAGGACATCTCACCCAACACCTAACAGTCCCGCTCTCTAAGAAATAGGATCACCTCTCTTTGCATATCAGAGATTCATGGAGATCTAAAACTGGCTGATGTTTCAGCCATGTGCTGTCCCTGCAGGGAGTTTACTGCAGTTAACATTTTGGACTGTGAAAGCTGTTATATATATAAACATTGAGTAATTTGTACATGGTCTGCGTCCAGGGCAGGAAGTGGTTTTGCAATCTTGTGAGGTGTCATAAGAGCTCTGAGGTGAGAGACTCACCTCAACTTTTGGGACGATGAAGCGCTCGTTCCGGTTGAAGGATTCAATCAGGTTCATGTCATCTTCTGACAGGGAAAAGTCAAACACCTCCAAGTTCTGCTGGATCCTGGACGGTGTCACACTTTTAGGGATACACACTACGCCCCTCTGAACGTGCCACCTGCAGATGTGTGTGGGATTTCACTCGTGTTAACAAATGTTAATGTAATCCAAGGTTATAACAGAACTATGGAGTCTTGGTTTCAATCATGTACAACTGAAAGACTTCCTTTCTTACCTGAGTATGACCTGAGCAGGTGTTTTCTGGTATCTGCGGGCAATGGCTCCCAGTCGTGGATCCTCCAGGAGACTTGGCTCATCAGGAGAAGCCCAGGGTCTGTCCCCACTGCCCAGAGGACTGTAGGCTGTCACACACACCGCCACTGACCTGAGGCAGAGGTATGAGCACTGTTACTGGCTCAGCAGGAACATTATTTGATAGTTCTAACCTCCAGAAAAAAAGGAATAAAGCATATTTACACTGACCGACAGTGAGCCAGCAGATCTGCTTGAGACAAATATGGATGACATTCCACCTGCGGCACAAAGAGACACACAATTATACAGGTTTTTCAACATATTTGTGAAAACCTTATCAAAGCTTATTGGTAATCACAATCACATGCAGTTTCTTTATTGTACCTGGTTCACTGCAGGTTTATGTTTAGCCATGCTGATGATGTCATCAGTCTGCCTGGCGTTGAAGTTGGACAGCCCTATAGCCTTGACCAGACCTTTGTCCACTAGACTCTCCATGGCCGCCCAAGTATCTCGGTAGTGTGTGTCAGAGTAACACACATTTCCATCTTCCCGTCGAGGCATCAGCTCCTTCCCCCGCCTAAAACATACACACACATACACAAAGGCTGCTTCAGGAAATTTGATCCATAATCTATCAGTTTGTTTTTGTGTGTGTGTGTGTGAGACTGCTCACTGAAATGCCATGGGCCAGTGCATAAGGTACAGGTCCAGATAGGAGACACCCAGATGGTCCAGACTCGTCCTGCATGCGTCCTCGACATCCTGGGGATCATGCTTGGTATTCCACAGCTTGGACGTTAGAAAGAGCTCCTCACGACGCAGAGCCTGGAGGGAAAAAAGGGTAACTGGTCTACAAGCCACTTACTGTTGAATTCAAGGAAACATTTGGATGGTCTGACTGACTGATACTCAGTCAGTAGTCAGATGTTAAAAAGTACATACTCTACAAAATGTCAGCCAGCTATTTGCTGCATATCTCTAACCTGGATCCTGATCCCAAATCCAGCCCTAAACCTACTCTAGTTTCCAGTTTCCAAACCAAAACCAAATATTCAATATATCTTAGAAACTGTATATATTCTCTACTTTATCAGCTGAATCTCAGTTACTTATATGTCATCTGAATCAAATGTGAGCAAATTGATTATCAACATTAAACATAATGATAAATAAAATGAAGTTGGCAAATATTCAACTCAAAACTCAAGGTCAACTTACTTATTGCAGGACTTTAAACCTTATCACACTGTCTTCATCAGCACATTGTTGCTCCATTGTCATGTAATTCAAGGATGTTCAAACTTTTCATTATTCTGAGCACTTGAAGCACAAAAGCTCTGGAACAAGCCAGTAAGTGGACCTTGAAATTATTTAGTTATCTGCAGTTGTAAATCTTAAGATTGAACTGCCAAGCTCAACTTTTTAAGCCAACAAGGACGAAGAGTCCTAAAAAATGCTTCGAATCACTGAACCTCTGCAGTTCCATAACAACTGACCAAATTACATCTACTGATGAACTGATACGTTTGAAAGCTCTGGAACGAGCAAGTAAATGGACCTTGAGTTGAGATTCCAAAGCCAAGAGTGAACTGTCAAAAAGCAATATCTAAATCAAGCATCACCAGAGTTTCTCACCTTGCCAGGACCGACCCTGAGAGCCAGAGCCTCTCCCACTTCCTGTTCATTGCTGTATGCGGCCGCACAGTCAATGTGTCTGTACCCACAGTCTAAAGCTGCCAGCACCGCCTGCTTCACCTGAAAACACATGGATACACACACAGCCAAAACACTTGTTTCCTAATCATTTCAGCATTATCAATCTCCAGAAACATGGTTTGCCTGAACTAACATCTCTACCTGTCCTGGAGCGCTCTTCCATGTGCCGAGCCCAACCATGGGCATCCTCTGCCCCGTCGAGAGGGTCAAGAAGGCGCTCATGTTCCAACTCTGAGGAGCTGACAGATTAGAGGAGTTTATGAGGTGTTCACATGTAGACACTCTTATGGAAGTGGACTCAGCAGCAGGCCAGTCATCATGACTAAGTCATAACACTCTGTTACTTATTATCACTTACATCTGAATTCATTAACTTCTGCACTACAGCAGGAAGCAGGAGTTGTGTGCATATATGCCCTATATGTGCAAGCAACAGCTCAAAATCTTTGAGCTGCTTTTTGTTACTTTCTCTTTCATCCTCAGAGCTGAAAAGTGTGTTTCAGTGGAAATATAAACTCTCCGTGAACCCAGACTTATTGCTCGAAATAGCTGATACAGCTATATGGAATTAGTCACAGTGTGGTGCTACTGCAGCACATCCCAGAGAGCCTTTCCATGGTTCGTTAATTGTCTGCTATATCCTTACCATGTGATACACACACACACATACACTTTTCATCAACCACTGCAGTTGTTTCACATGATCTCTTAACACAGATCACCTGCCCTGACTGCCTCCTGACCTGGCAGCAGAATAGAGTCAGCAAATGGTGCATAGATTAAATATGAAGTCAAAACAAATCTTTTTGGTTTTCAGTCAAGACTGTAGTTGGTGTACGGGTTCAGTTCTTACCTGAGACGACTCCAGTAGATGGATCGGTGATCAGTTGAGGGTAACTGTCTGTCTGTGTTTAAACTAGGTGAGGTCAAAGTCTGCCTTAATTTGTTTATATGTAATCCAAACTGATGGAAAACATCCAAACTCCAATGAACTCACCAAAATAGCACACAGTTAAACATTTCACCAATGTTTGATCACACTAGATTCCAAAAATGATTTATTAGCTCCCTTTATTTATTCCTAATAGACTGATAGCAGATCAATTAATAGGTTTACATGCTCAATAGTATCTCAGTTTTCAGTCTTATTCTAGTTTTGATCTTATTCAGGATATGACGTTTACATAGAACATGAGAAACATTTGAATAATTTGAAAAATTTGACCAAAGTCATCTTAATTCTTGAAAGAGAAACTCAAATCACACAAACTGTTAAGTTCACACATTTGGTTTATTTGTTGCCATTTTGAAAAGATCATAAATATTGGCAAATGCACATAAGCAGTGACGGTGAGTCTTTCAGCAGCAGCACATGTGCATTCTGGTTGTAGCCACAGTCTGGCGTCCCTGGAGGCTCTCAGAGGCTGGATACTCACAAACTCAGACAAGTCGTTCAAGTCTCTCTGATCATCTAACAGTTTCATCAGTATCTTCTATGACGTAAAAGTGCATTTATCAACATGTCGCATTCAAACATTTTCCCATACACATGATATATATATATATATATATATATATATGACCTACTAGGGCTGTCTGTATAAACCATACTCATACATACATTTTATCATTGCTATAAACTACAGTAGGAAGAGCTGAAAGGAGCCCTCTGCAGCTGACACAGAGAACAGCTGCTGCAATATTACAAAACCTGTTTCTTAAACAGGGTATTTTCTACTTGAAAAAACAGATGCAAAGATCGATGTACAGATGTTACAGAGGACAGAAGCAGTTATCAAATCACAAACTGAGGACTCCATGAAACCAAAAAAAACAGACACCAAGGTGGTCTGTTTTTGGCACTGCTCACAGTAGCACCAAGACATTTGCCTTCAAATGGCACAAGAGAAAGCAGAATATACACAACAAAGCTGGCTTTCCCAGAGGAATCTCAACTATTTACTACGGACTTCAGCTACACTGAATGATTAAAGTCATGCGTGCATTCCTCTGGGACGTCCAATCTTTACTGTACGGCACTTTACAGGGATGCATTGGCAAAATTCATCAGTCTTCATCAACGTATCTATTGTCCTTGCTCACATACAGTACATTATGGAGATTTACTTTATTGAGATTGACTTCATTGCTTACTTACTGTTTTTCCAAGATTACCAGCCCCCAATGGTAATGTCTAACACGGCACAGGGCAGTGTCCGTTGTGCACTGAACATGGCTGGTTGTATATATGACCTGTGTGTGTGGTATGACACCGGGCTAAGGCACCTAAATGTCTCTCAGACTGCGAGCCAGACTATTCAGTTCAAAGTAGCCACACGGCTCAGAAGGGAAAGCACCCATATTATGTGCAGATTGTATTATCCAAGCTGACACTGTTCTTACAGTATGTGATTGTCATTCCACGTTTTCCAATGCAGCTGGGATATGATAATATTATTTAGAGTAATGTGGGATTTTAAGTGTACTGTGGCATTGCACGGATCATAATATAACTGATTTTGGGGAGACAGATCATACTAAACAGGAAACGGCCTACAGACTTTAAGTACAATGCTTTATTATGCTGAAAGCATGAGAGAGGAAGGTGGGTGGGGAGAGGGGGTGTTATGTTAAAACTAGGGTATGCACTGAACACACTGAAGCTGCCGGTACACTCAAGGTAAAAATAAATAATTCCTATTTGAAACTTCCTTTGGAAAAGGAAATCCTGGAAAAAATGTGTCTTTTAAAAAATATATCACGCTTTCATCCTATCACAAAAAGACGAGGATCAGAGAGTTGGACAGTATATAAAACCACTGATAAATCCATAAAAAACTGAGTTAAGAAAAGAAGTTCCGGTAAAAGCCACATTTGTGCTGAGCCCATCCTCAGCACCGCTCCACTGCTCGGGTGCTTGTGTGTGTGTGTTTGTGTGTGTGTGTGTGTTTGTCTGTGTGTGTGTGTGTTTGGGCCAAAAGACAAAACAAACACAAATAATTACATCCTGATACTGCCATTCGTCTTGGCGTTCTTCCCTCTTCCTCCCACTGTGAAGTCCCTACAAACAACAGTGTCTGTTTAATGCTTGGTGCATTAACGCAGGACATGGGTACTGGGAGTGGGAAGGGTTACTACGATGAGGGTCAAAATATAAAGGAAAAGTTGATGAAGGAGTTTTAAGGGTTGGTTTTCTGGGTTTGGGCCTTTAATTAGTCTGGAGTGTGGGGTTATGGAGTCTTCCTATGACTGGGGGAGGTGTTGTCTGATAATCTCTCTGGACTGAGGAGGGATCCTGTCGGGGAAACGGACTGAAAACTCCACAATGAGGTCACCGCGCTGTGACGGGTTCTTGGGGAATGGCAGGCCTTCCCCTCTGAGTCGCTTCACTGTCCCTGGCTTGATGATGTCGTGACAGGGGAGCGAGATGATGCGGTTTTCCAGTGTGGGAATGCTAACTGTGCAGCCACACAAAGCCTGGAGAGGAGAGGAAAGGAAAGAGATTGAGAGGGTTAATATCTTTAGAAGGAATGAAATGCCAAAGCCATGAATATATTGATGACTTCATGTTTCCATGAACAAAAAACTTTAGTTTATCTTCCCCCAGTACGTCATCCTAATAAGTCAAACCTCCAAGTGTTTTGTGTGTGTGTTCATCGTGTGTGTGTGTGTGTGTGTGTGAAGGAAAGACACAGAAAGTAGGCCTTACTGACAAATCGTTTTAGTATCAACTACAGCACTGTGGGGTCCACAAAACAGCATTTGGAACAGGAACATTAGGAAAACAGGACTTGGCAGTAGAAAAGTTTTCCGGTCTTTCTGTGTTGTGTATGTGTGTGTTGTGTATGTGTGTGTGTGTTGAGGGTGTATGTGTAACTGTGTCAGTGTTGGAGGGGCTACACATTGCACAGGGGACTAATTTTAGCAGCGGTCTCATAGCCGGGGCTAATGAAGTGAGGCAGGAATCGGCTGAGCTCGTAAATAGTTGGAGGGCTTGTCAGATGGGCTGGCAGGACGAGGAAAGAGAACACACACACACACACACACACTAAGCCTCACCTCCTTATCACAATGCCTGATGAAGCCAGTCAGAGCGTAGAGAGCTCTAAACTAAACACAGAGACCTGTGGTTATCACGACTTCACAGGCTTTCCAGTGAGCATCATTCACCAGATTTGTGCTGAATAGAAAACTATTTAAAACCACAACTCTGTGAATGAACATCCTGATGAATAAAAAACTTTTCTTATATAAAGCTTTCCTAAGCAACTGTTAAAAATGATTTACAAAACCAAATAAGGTCAGTGAATAAATACCATAAAGGTGTGGAGACAGAAAGATGGAAAGCCATTGTGGATGACCTATAATTCACTATAGGAGCAGTTGTTTGGGGCTACGTGGAGAGATTGTGGAGAAGCTAAACTGATTTGAAAAAACTAGATATTACAATTTGAGTCTTTAACACCTGAACGCCTCATGTTGAGAGTGCCCAAAAACTAGTTAGCAAGCAAGCAGAGAAGTTGAAACAGTTAAAACAGTTCACTTAAAGTATTGGATAACTGCTAAAATAGCTAAAAATAATGGATAAATGCTAAGCTAAAAGTAATTGATTGAAAGAGCTAAAATTAATGGATAAACAGTGAAATAGTTAGCTAAAAGTAATTAATAATGGCTAAACTAGCTTAAAGTAACTAACAACAAGTAACTAACAATATTGGATATCTGGCGAAATAGGTAAAAGTAATGGATACATGGTGAGCTAAAAGTAATTGAAAGTTGAAATAGTTAGCTAAAAGTAGTGGATACATAGTTAAACTAGCTTTGGATAAACAGTTAAAATGGTTAGCTTTAAGTTATCAATTATTGTTAAAATATATAACCTGCAAAGCTCAAAGTAAGGACATTGTTCAAATAAACAGTAAGTAACTAAAAGTGATGGACAAACAGTTGAAATAGTGAAAAGTAATGGGTAAATGGTAAAACTAGATAGCTTTGGATAAACAGTTAAAATGGTTAGCTTAATGTAATGGATAATTTGTTAAAATTGCTAGTTTACAATTACAGTTAAAGAATTGTTAAAATATATAACTAGCAATATTGGATATCTGGTAAAATAGCTAAACGTAAGGAAATTGTTAAACAGTTAAAAATAGCTAAAAGCGATGGATAAACATTGAGCAAAAAGTAATTGATAAATGGTTGAAATAGCTATAATTAATGGATAAAAAGTTGAAAGAGTAAATCTAATGGATAAATGGTTGAAATAAATGGTGGCATCAACTGACAGGGTTTTGGGGGGGGGGGGGGGGGGGGGGGGGGGGGGGTCATCTGACAAAAAAGGTAGAGGGGCCATGTGGTTGCAGTTTACCTGATCACAAATCCCTCTGGAGACCTGCATGTCACCCCTTTCTTGCTCAGTTTTCTGCTGTACTTCAAATAAAAGTACAAAGGTTTGGGACTTCTGGTTAACTTTTGTTGCTCACTGAGTCCTTGGTACAACTAAAGCAGTTTAAAAATATTAATTTTAAATGTAGAGATGTTATTCTGTGGAAAGGGGTTCAAGTTACATGCAAGAGGGGTGCATACCTAGCAAATAATGAGATAAAATATCTATGAGGGGCACCAAGGACCTCTCAAAAGTAGCTGGTTATAATGGAAATGCTCCATCTAGGAGGGAATTCATGTTCAGTGCCTGAGCTTTAATATCTTAAGTCAATTTCATTAAACTTTACTACTCAAGGTAACCTTTTTGATGGAATGGGGTTCATGCCCCCCCCCCCCCCCCCCCCCCCCCCCCGATTTTCTCAAAACAAACCAACTCTAAATATCATGTTGAGTGAACAAGCTGGGTATGATGTAATAGTGATTTTGCCTGTATTGGCACGTGCTTAACCTCTGACACCCGGTCCGTGTCATTACGTGGTCAATTTTGTATTAAGACAGTTGGGGATTTTCTTGTCTCGTCTGGTGGTTTTTTTAACAAACAGGATGGACACGTGGACGGGTGAAGTTCAGTCAGGCAGAGCAGCTGCTTCAGTTTTCCAGCCATGACATCAGCCTCCTTTTACCCACTACATACTGTACATTAGGGGGTGATTTAGCCTATGACTGTGATGGAGACTACTGGCTCATCCTCTTGTTATGAGCAGTTCCATTCACTAACACAAGTCTTTACACACAGAGACGGGTTGCCATGACACTCGCCAGCTGATCTGAGGGCCCACTGATTGCATAAACCTCTGCTCAGACAACACAGCTCTAGAAACCGACACGAACACACATACACTTTGATTTTGCTTTACATATGAGAATGTTGAATAGACTTCCATTTATTCCCTAACCTGAACCACATTTGTTACATGTTTAATCTAAACAGTTATATTACTACTTAGGTGTCCTCACAAACCAAAGAGTCCTCACAAGACTGTCCTGTCATTTCAGTCCTCACTAGTATAGATACACCAACACACATACCCTTCGTACATGTTTGTCCTGAATACTGGTTACTATCGCTGTATTTAAATGCACTGACAGGATTAAAACACACACTTCCTGACTAGTCTATTTGCCTTTCTAAATTATATCAGAGGTGGAGCAGAAGCCACTTATCCGTTAGAGCCCAACAGCTACAGTTAGCACCTATGTGTGTTTGGATGTGGGTTTTGCTACTGATCTGAGTGCAGTGGTGCCAGGAGCTATAGATGCAGTGCCACAGTGTACTGATGATAGCAGAACACTTCAGGAGCATCATTAATGCCAGAGAGAGCCAGCCTATAGATCCAGGTGTGGGTCGGTTTCAGGGAAATCAATGTGTCAAAGTCATGCTAAGCTCTCTAACTGTTTCTGACTGATGTCACAGTGAAGACATCGAAGCTGCCTCTAGCAGTTTCTCCCTGGAGTTTACAGTTTGGTCACACGGGCTCAGCGGCACTAAACAAGCTGCTCATCTGGGCATGCTTCAGGCAGAAAAAAAAGAGCAATCAAATACCAGGGCAAACATACAACAGTCGAAATATGACAAAAATAACTATATCTGCTGAAGAAAAACCTCCTCTTCTGTTTGTATATGAGCACTTGCAGAGTTTTCTTGCAAATGGAAACAATCATCTTGCTGGCTACGTTATATATATAAATATATGTTACGTACTGGTGCAACATCTATCATGTGGCAGGTTGTCTGGTGTGCAGCATGTAGCTGGTGCTGTGTTTTTCACTGCAGCATTTAAGCATCACATCTTCGGGGAAACAGAGCAGAGCAGAGAAGTGGAATATGAGCTCTTATTTGCTTTGGATACTGAATCATCTGACCCACTTCCCTGATATTCCCCGGATACCCCCCACCCCCATCCACATCTCCTTCTCCCCCCCCCCCCCATCCCTCCTTTAGCAGCATCAGACTTAAGTCTCTTATCTGGCTGCTGTATGAGCTAAGGACTTAGCTGTGGGAGTCGTGCAATGCAAACTTAATCAGTGTGCAGGTTAGATCAAGTACCATCTCCTGCTTAATGTGACTCAATAAACTCTAATGTGGTCTCATTAACCAGGCTGTCTTCACAATAGTGCTGTGTGCAGACACCCTTGTTTCCCAGTGCACCACTTCTGTAGCAATTCATGAGTCAGAGCTGCTTTTAGAGGAAAACTGCACAAAATTGGCAAAAAACAACTCCCCTGACATCTCCAACTCTTTGAGAGCACCTGCCATTATGCTAACTACAAGGAGTGTAGACCAGTAAGTGGCAGCGCGATTAGAAACATTAAAGCTTATGTAATTCACAGACAGACCAGAGTTGTGCTGGACTCGTTGCCCTCATAGGAGTGGCTAATTAAATGTCCTGCCAGTCATAGTAATAGAAGTCTGGATTGTCACCACAATCCATCTTTAACCAAGCGTCTTTGCAAATACACTTGAAGATGCAAGTGTGTGTGTGTGTGTGTGTGTGTGTGTGTGTGCTTGCATGCATGTTTATGTGAAGCTTTATATGTGCCTGCCTGCATGTGTGTTTGTGCACAGCGGACAGAACAAGAAGAGGACGATGGCTCTATGCCAGTCACACGAAGACACCACATTCCTGCTGCTTCTCTGACACTGCAGTGACAGAGACTCTGTTCATTACTGATTCTGCCCTCCAGCAACACACACACAGATATGCACAGTCACTCTTCAATATGTTTTATATGACCATCCACCCAGGACATAATCCTACCCTTCAATTACAGTCACACCTCTCTGCCGGCACACATCCACTGTTTGCCCAGGTTGGAGTGACAAGAATGATAGAAAGAAAGGGAGTGAAAAATATCCCATTTTTGGATATTCATCCAAGATTTCGTAGCTCCATGAATGCATTAAATTTCTGCTTAGCTTGCTCCACCGGGAATCAAGTCTCCAACCTCAGCAGTGTTATCTACTCATCTACATGTAGAACCATGACAAAGAGAGAAGACTGATAGATAGAAAAGCAGATAGTAAGACAGAGGAAAGAGAGGTAAGACGGAACGGGACGCACCTCTTTTAGACTGATCTTGCAGTTATAAATTATATTGGAACCGTCTCTCTTGAAGTGGACGTGCCCTTTATCTTTAAGCACAAAGGCTATGTCAGCAGGAATGTTCTCAGGGGTCTCGTCTCCCTCCTTTGGGAAGGTGATCTTGGTCCCCTCCTTCCAGCCCTTCTTGATGATAATGTTGAGGATCTTGTCCTCTGTCCTCATGCTCCTGCCGTCTGGGTTCAGCCTGCGGCGGGTGATCTTCATGCGCTTTGTGCAGCCGTGGAAGATCTCCTCCAGTGATACCTTCAGCTCGTGGACCACCGGAGGGTCCTGGTGCTTTCGACCGGTCCCCAGGCGCTCTGATGGCGCCCCCCTCCTCCTGCGGCCTTCCCCCGGGAATCCATTGTTCATCCCCCCTGGAAAGCCGAACTGTCTCCCAAAATGAGCGAAGGGGTCATCCTCGTCCATGTCCATGTCCTGATCTGCGTCATTGCTGTGGTCGTTGTGGAAGGAGAAGCCGTTTGAGCGGTTGTGGCCGCGGTTGGAGCCAAAAAACATGTCAAAGGGGTTGGAGCCACCAAAGAAGGAGGCGAAGGTGGCGTGAGGGTCTCCATGGAAGGTATAGTGGTACGTTGAGCTGCCGGGAGCACCTGAAGAGCTGCTGCCTCCTGTCTTCAAACCTGAGAGAGAAAGAGAGAAAGAGAGAAAGAGGAACGTGAAACCTCACATGCAAATGCACACACTCAAACACCCACCAGCTGAAACACACATTCATCTGAACTCCAGACGCAGTGTGGGTAACAGCAGAGAGAAGAGTGGAGCCCACGTGGGCGGGAAAAATCCCACAGCATCACCGATCTTCCAACAGCATTGGAGGTGGAGGAACTCATGAAATACCAGGTCACTCCATCCAACACATACACACACACACACACACACACACACACACACACACACACACACACAAACACGCACTAATACCCACACACACCTATCTTGACAGAGTCACATGCACAAAACACCCACAAATGCAAACTACAGCAGTCGCTGCTATTCATATCTCAACCACGTAATGATCTTAAGCCATCTGTCTGTCAGCTAAAACACACACACACACACACACACACACACACACACACACACACACACACACACACACTTCACTAGAGGTGGACTGAAAGGAATCAGAGCTGAGTTGAGTGTTATTGACACTACAGATAACAATACACACTCATGTACCTGCACATAAACACAAACATGACAACATGGAGGAGACACAGCTTTATTACTTCAGCGGCCAAAGCCCACCAAAGTCCTCCACTGTGATATTAGATGCTGAGTCTGTTCCTGAGCTATTTCAATAACAACTTAATCCATCATAACGCCCATTTAACAAGGCTTCATTGACAGAGCGCTGAAGCCTGCACCCTCTGACCGGTTTTCACTCAATGATCCTGCTCATTATACAGACACAGACAGACAAATAAACAGACAGGCAGACTTCTCACCTTCCTCTCCCAGCTGGTCATAGACGACCCTCTTCTTGGGGTCACTGAGGACCTCGTAGGCCTCTGCGATCTCCTTGAACCTCTCCTCTGCATTGGCATCCTTGTTCTTGTCAGGGTGGAAGCGCAGCGCCATACGCCGGTAGGCCTTCTTGATCTCCTCCTCGTTGGAGCCCTTGGGGATGCCCAGGGTCTTGTAGTAGTCCTTCCCCATGGCTGCACACACACATACACTCTCAGGATTGGGACCCCCCTCTCTTCTTTCCGATCAGGCTCGTGGTCAGATTCTCTGGTGAGAGATACAGAGCTATGCTGTTATATGTTGTCTTATAATACTCCTCTGAGGTGGATGCTGACCAGTGCTCTCCATCAGGTCTTTACCATGAAGTCTATTTAGTGACAGCTGGGAGAGAGGACACAGAGTACTGGTTTTACTAACTGTTGCTATGGGGATGCGGTTGCCATGCTGATGAAGAGTCAGGTAGAGTACAGAGGAATCCCCTTCATCCTCTATATCAAAGGGCTTCTCCTTACAAGCTCAGCCTATATCAGATATGAATAACATCTGGATTCATTTATTGCATTTTTAAATGTTGTGATTTTGAGCTATAGCCTATTTCATGACTTGGCATGGTCTGCCCTCAGCTCTGCTGTGTTAAATCAGCTGGGCAGAGACACACAACCTGTCAGACAGCAGAAAGCCTTTCACTGAAACGCTGCGGTGCCTCTGAACAGGACACAATGAGCCTCTGTTTGACCAACAGAGCACAAAGGCGAATTAAAAAGAAAGCCTTCATTTACATTATTATATGCTGCTTAGATGCTCCTGCTACACACAAAGAGATACCGATACAGCCAAAAAAAAAAAAAAAAAAAAAAAAAATCCCGATGCCCGACCATTTTTTGCGACTATACCGACTCATAAACCATTTCATACTCGCTCTTAATAAGAAAATCACTGCCAGAGAGCCAGGATCAAAAACATGACAGAAGATCGGGGTATTAGGCTATAGATCATAATATATAAGAATAAATAAATAATAAGGAAAGAAATGAAAATGAAATAAAGAAATTCCTACCAGAATGCTCAGCAATTTATGGGGAAAATCAGATCAGCATGGTCCGGCTCTCTTATTCTTTCTCTTTCCTTCAGCCTGTTATCTGCCTGCCGCCCCGGCACTGCTGGGTCCTTATAAATTGACGTCAGGACGCCGGGAGGATCACAGGCTCTGAAATAGTCGGTGACCAAACGCTGAGGTGCATCTGACGTTTCACTGGAAAACCTCAGACAACTGACCCAAACAGCCACAAACCTATAGTCCATCAATCACATCTCCACAGTCCATCCGTCGCATCTCTACAGCGGTTATTGTATACGCGGAAAAAAAAGACACTGACATCACAAATAACGAGATTTGGAATGGAAAGGCTCAAAAAGTTCGCTCTCATTATCATAACCTTATTTATAAAAAAAATAACTTCTGATAAGAGGCTGTAATAAGAAGTTATAACTCTATTCCAAAGTCTTGATACATCTTAAGTCAACTCCCCCATCCATAATCATCTTAAATCAATGGTCCAACCACCAGTCTCTTGTAAAATCTGCACAAATAAAGGCGTTTTTCGCTTAAAAATGCATAAATATGTGTGTTCCGTTACCTTGTCTTGCCTTTTGCGTCCGATCCTGTCGGACTCTGAGAAGACGTTTTCAGTGTGGAGAGCAAAGCCCAACCCTCAGCCAGCAGCCAGCAGCCAGCAGGACTCTTTGTTCAAGGTCTGCTCACAAACACACTCTGACTATATGTAGCTTACACATGAAGTTGGACTGAGGAACTTGAATAAGAAACTGACCACATTGCCATATTATACTTAAGATCTCCCCCTGTGGAAGACTCAGGCATGTCAGAGGTTTGAGGCTGCTGTGTGGTTCACTGTGCAAGAAAACAAAGTCATATTTGGGGAGAGAGAGAGAGAGGGAGGGAGAGTGAGGGAGTCCTGATAGCTGACAGAAGAACAATCACCTGATAAAAGTGTGTGTGTGTGTGTCTTTTAAGCGTGCCAGTGTAGTCGTGCCTGGGTTGAGTTGGTATAAACACTGCTGAGTCATGTGATGACTCCATGCACACACACATACACACACACACGCATTTTGATCCTCTATCTTTGTGGAGAAAATGTATTTAAAGTCACATCCTAACCTCCACAGCACCCAAATCCTCAAATAAACCCCCAGTTGAATTCTTTCCCTAACATTAACTCCAAATGTACACCATTCCCTTCAAAATAACTCACCCTGCTCTTCACCCTGACCTTTAGGCTATTTTAATGTCTTGGCTTTGATACTACACTTCAACTCAACTATAATTCAAGTCAAGTTGCGTCAATCCTATTTGTACCGCCCAATATCACAAATCTTCCGCCCCCAGGGGGGTTTTTACAACCTTTGAATAAGGAAAAACTCCTTAAAAAAACCTTTAATGGAAAAACTGGAAGAAACCTCAGAAGGAGCAACAGAGGAGGGCTCTTCCTCCCAGGACAGACAGACATGCAGTAGATGTCATGTGTCCAGAATAGACCAAGACAGCAGAAATATTCAACCAATGACCCCAAAATTAAACACAGATATCCTGGAATGCGGATATCCTGGTGGCCCAGAGGTTAAAGGCATTGACCATGTATCACTCCTGAGTTGAGTCTGCTGGAGAACATTGTTTCATGTCATTTCCAGTTTCTCTTTCCCCTCATTTCTTCTCAGCTTTCTACAGTTCATTCTCTTATAAAGGCATAAAATACCCCAAAAAGACTTTAATCACATCCTATTTTATACATTTATCCCAATTTTCATGACATTCTCTAACTCTAAACCTTCACAGTTCCCCAAAATAAACCAGTCTACCTTTAACCCTGACCCTAATTTGAATGCCTTGACCTTAAGACACCTCACCTATCATTTCAAAAGTAGCCCTGACCTCAAATCCAGGGTCACTGCTTGAAATTCTGGGCCCCAGATTCAGTTATCAGTCCCACAATCCAGATATAACATTAACTTGGTAAAAAAAAATCCTCTCATTGAAGGTTTTATTCATCTTTTTCTTTAAGATTTGGTGCTCACACACACATGAACACACACATTCAGTATATTCTGAAAGCCAAACATTCATCACTGACTTTACTGTTCACAGTCCAGCGCAGCTCAACAAGCAACCCACCCACCTTTCTAAAAAATCCACATATATTACACCACCGATGGAGGTCTGACTCATTATCGGTGACTTTTATTGTTAAGTGCACAGGAAGGTACACTCAGTAGGGCGAAGAGCTTCTGCTCTGCTGGTTCAATGCGAGAAAGAGTGAGACAGAGAAATAAAGGCTCATTTAAGCTTGAGTCATCACTCCCCTCTGGACTGGCGAGGAGGTGCGAGAAAAGTGGGTGTCTTGATGGAGGAGACTGTCTGACACATGCAAGCACACACACACTGGCTCCCTCACACATGCATGTACAGCGTGGACTCACACACAAACACACACACTAAACATTCAAAACAATGCGATCATGTAGAAAAGTGTTGCATGGCTGTGGAGGAGAACGGGGAGAAGCATTCCTGTGTGTCCAGCTGAGTGTGTGTTTTGGCAGCAGGGAGGGACTTAGAGCCTTTGCAGCTGTCCCAGAAGAACAACTGGTCAGCAGTGGAGTGTTATTCATGCGGGGGCCCTCTGCTCAGCCTGTAACGGACACTGGAACATGCTGAAATCGCCTGCAATGCACTGACAGTAACATCTGGTGAAAATGGAATCTGAATGCTGCATCTGTCTGTGCCAAGTTTTCTTACTCACTATCATCAGAGGTTCTTGTGTAACTAGTCGGGTTTCAAATAATGCAGCCACATTGCTGCAGTAGTTCACTTTATACTGTCTGTTTCTGGACTGGATGCAGTTTGTGTGTTTGTTTTACTGTTTGTCTTCATCCTAATTGCCAGTGACTACCAATGGGAGCTGATCCACATGCTGCTTCGATGCTGAGCGTGCACTGAAACAGTCTAGGAACAACTATCCCTGACCTGATGCTGGGTTTCCATGGTGACACGGGAAACTGCCAGACAGTGATGTGTCTGCCAGAAATATTCTCAGTCTCAGCAATGGGACCTCTGTGCATGTGCGTCTGAGAACATGGGACGAGTGAAGGAAGAGGAAAATGTTTCAGAGCCAACTGTCACATAAATATCGACTGCTCCACCACCTGAGCTGAGAGACAGGAGGACAGAAGGCCGATTAGACAGCGCGAGAGACAGCAGACAAGGGGTTCACAAAACACACCGGAAACCATTTTCGAGTATGAAGAGGAGGCAGAAATGAGTCTCTAAGCATCTCCCACCTCCCCTCCTCCTTCTCCCTCTTACAGCCTCAGAACACCCAGTCCTCTCCACCTCCTCGCTCACTTTCAACCCTTTCTGTAACCATAGAGACCACTGCTGCCTGAAGAGAGGTTTTCTCCCAGACGCGGTGGTGTCAAATGAGGATTCTGGATGTATGTGTACGCATACACACATCAAAGCACACAGCTCAATTTATAGACTGCCTCCTTTGTGAGAGCTTCTTTCAATTGGGGACATGTACCTTCACACAGATGCAGAGAACAGCAGGATGCGCACGCCAATCAAATCACTCAGACACAGTGCATGCTTGTCATAACAAGCTTCTTAGACAAAGAAGCTTTAATTTTAGTTTGACCATCGGCAGTGTTATGCACGGAGAATGCAGATTGCTGTTAAGCTGTAAAGGCTGCGCTATGTATAGTGTCTGGATCTCTTCTGATTCCTTCACTGGTTCTTTAAAGCTCAATTCATGAATGTCTTTCCACGTGATGAGTTCAGGGACTTTAGATCTGTCTTCCTGCTCTCAGAAGATCAATGTACTACATATGTTCCCAGATCACCAAGCTGGTTGATAAATACCAGCTGCGAGACATTCAGTTCCCTTTATTGAAAAGAATCTTGTCTCTTTTGTGCAACCTGGCTCTATAGCTCCCCTCCCTCAGCGGCCTTACAGAACCAATCCTGATCACTGACTCATAAAAAAGAAATGCTTTTAACATTAATAGTCACCACGTAACACAGGCAATAAGGAAAGCTTCAGGCTGTAGAAGTGCAGCACGACTGTTATTGAGATGGCACAGAGCAACAGAAGTGTTGAAATGGCAAGGATGATAAAAATGTGAAAACTTGTTTTGGATGTACAGTAATGCTGAAGGTCCTCAAATGACCATTACATAACACCATTTTTGTACATAAATCAAGTTGTATGCTGTAACTAACGTCCCTGACCCTCTTAGTAATACTAACAGCATTAGCTATTTGTATTAATTTGGACACACTACTTTATAAGGAAGCCTAGTGGTGTGGTGCTTTGTAATTGGCACTCAGAGTACTTTCTGGTGCATGTGCTTTTTCAGACGTCAGATTGTGTCACAGAAACAGATGAAACGACCACAGCTCATTGTCCAGAAGATTTAAGTAGCTGAGCAGACAAAAACAACATCTTTGGCAGAAACAAAGAAAGCACTTTTGGCTGAACATGAACATAATACTGGCAAATGTACTGCAACTAAACATAATTATTTCACTGATCTGAATGTGTGTAGTACTTAGGATCCAGACATTTCTTCAACATGTAGTTCATAGTTAGATATTAGCATCAACAGCAAACATCATGAGTTTTAATCAGACTGTTAACCAGCTTACCTGGTGTGTCCTCCATTCTATTTTAAGGACGTACTACTAAACTGATAGGCCTATTAGATCTGTCCCTCAACTTCCTCCAAATAATCTGTGGACCCTTCAACTTTTTTTTTTGTCAGATTCCACATACAGGTGTGAAATTTGTAAAACCACAGTGTTGAATTCTGATTCATGAATTCTGCTTCAATAAATATGTGCAACATCCTCTCAAATCAAGAACAGAATAGATGGTGTTTAAAACCAACAGGCAGGTTACATAAAAAGCAACAAGGCATAAACATGAGTGAAGAAAGCAAAGTGCAAGAAAAGTTTAGCAAATGACCTTTCTTATACTTCTGACTGGTTTCATTTTTCATCACCAGTCAGAAAAGTCTTTTTAACAATTGCACCATGAGCTCTGATGAACGGTCATTTTCACTCACACACAGCTCTCTCTGATAACAATAGCACAGGTAGTTCAGTACTAGTGCCACTACTTGGGAAACTTTGTGCTCCAGCAAGAATTTCTCTGTGCAGAACAGAGTTTTACTGTCACTGTATTTGACACAGAAATGTAACGTCCGGCAAATCTCCATCATGTGTGTCAGGTTAAGTCAAGGTTAATGGATGATGTGCAGGTATTTGAGGTCAGGGTACAGGAGGTTGGCTAGCAGGGCGAGCAGTCTGGGTCCATCTTTGAGACAGTGTCCTGGGTAGCGGATGAACTGAACAGCTTTATTCACAGAGTCTTCTAACTCCGCATACTGCTTATTGCTGGGCATGGCCTCCAACATCCCCAATGTCTGCATCCACAGAAAAAGAAGAAAGTTATTTTAGGAGATAATTGCAGACTACAAAATGAAAACACTGTATTTGCAGTTTTTGCTGCATACTTGCTGCGCTTTTGCAGAGAGCTGCAAGTCACTGGTGGGTTGGAGTCGGAGCTCAGTTTCTGATGGTACCTGGACTGAAAGGAATGCTGCCAGACTGCGTACCACCACCCTGAACCTAAATGCACATTAGACACACATTAACAGCCGGTCTATCATTATCAGCTGGTTTGTTTTAACAAAACACATGTGAGCTTACCTATTAGAAACAGGCGACCTCTTCCCGAGGCCTATAGCTCCTAGTAGTCCAGAGTTGAGTCTTTCCTCTCCCAGCTGAAGCAGTCTGGTTTGCAACCTCAACAGACCCATGACGACTCCAGATACTTCACTGAGGCCCGCCTGTGGCTGTAGCTGCTCTACTGACAGATTCATTGCCTTGTGCCACCACAGAAACAGCTTGGCTTCATCACTGGGACCACTGGACACACAAAACACATTATAGCATGTGTAGTGAGTAAACTCACATGTAATGCAAAATCAAAATGATGGATCTTTAAAAAAGCCAAAAGAGGCCAAGAGGGTCCAACTGCAGCACCTCAGACCTCCCTCCTCAGACCTCTCTCATGTAGGTATTATCGCCCTGGCAGAGCCCTAGCTGCAGGAGACCACCATTTGCTTCCCGTTTCCAACCATGAGTTGGGACATTTTTAAAAAAACATAACAACATTTTCATGGTGTTTACTGTGGTCATGATGACAAAGGTTATGTAACTTTAAGGAAGTACTAACCACGTTTCGAGTGATCATTTTAACCCAAACCATGATCTTTCCTTAACCCTAACCAAGTGGTTGTGCCTAAACGTAACCAGGCCTTAACCACAGTGTTGTCACACCATAAAACGTAATAATTAGTTGTAGTTGTTTGGGGCTTTTCTGCTTCCGTGCCCCCCACAAGCTTGAAGCACAGCCAAGAAAAGCAGTGGCAACCGGCAGTGCAGTAGTGCCCTTGCCTTACGAAAGATTCAACAAACCTTTAAAGTAGGCCTTGTAGATCTAATATGAGTGAAGATTCAGCAACTAAATTGCTTATTTCTCGCCTCAAATTTGTTCAGAAACAGATTTTGGTGGACTGCTAAGGTGAATTAAGTGAAAGTTTATCCTACTACTCATGCTCAAACCCCATTGGCTCACAGAAATGGGTCCTCAGGAGTGAGATCTGCAGTTGGACCCTTCCCAAAGAGGCAAGTAATTGAGAGAATGAGGGGGTCAAACCTGGGGAAGACTTGATTGGTCCATGTGTTAATCAGACCCAGTGTCCTTCTCTCATTGGCTGCTGTGTATTCACTGTTAAGGCGCTGAAGGATGAAGGCATAGAGCGTCAGGAAGCTGCCTCCTGATTGACTCTCAGAGAGGAAGTCATCCACGGTGAGCTCAGGCACCTGCAGCGATGCCAACACAGGACCCCAACCTACAGACTCCTCCTCAGCTGAAATCAGGGAAACAAAAATAAAATCAGTGGAACATTAAACTTTCTATACAAAAGAGAGAAATTTAAAGGACTAAACCTACTTGTTGACGTGAGTTAATTTATAAAATAGTTCAAAATCTGAATTTCTACTTTTGTTACCATGGTTGAAGTAGGCTGTGATGCACGCCTCCATGATGCGGGTCATGTGACGCACTGATGCAAGACAGCGCGAACAGGCCGTGAGAAGAGGCAGAATAGGGAAGCCCCTCCCCTTCCTGTCCAGCCAGGTAATGACGTGAGCGGCAAGGGCCTCGCCCGTTGAGACACCCACTCCATTGAGCAAAGCCAGCGCATCGCTGAACAGACTGCAGAACGCCATGTGCCTCTGCTCCAAACCCGTCTCTGTAGAGGAAATAAAAAGGAGGAAGACGTAGAAGTGAGGCGAGTGTAGGATATCGAATTCTTTCAAAAACATTATGATTCCTTTTGGCGTAACAGTCTGTCTGTATAGGTGCAGGAGTACACACACACACACACACAGAGTCAGTGACCTCTGACCTAAAGGCACAAGGATGTCAAGGAAACATTGGACAGGACTAAAATCCTGTCCCTTCTCACTGCCAATCACAGAGAAAAAGGACAGTTTTGGAAAAGAGCGACTTTGTTTTTCTTTTGAGACACAAACAGTCTGCCCAAACCTGGATGGACCACCCTCCCTTCTCCTGCTAGCTCTTATCTCAAAAGTCGTAACTATTGGGATAAGTTAAATTCCAATTCTTCTCAAGTCTTCTCACTGTTTCATGATGTGTTGATGACACTGACGACAGATGACAGCTGGTGCATAATTTTCAGATATCCGATAGGAATTAAATTATTCCCCTTTAAAGTTGGAGGCCAGTTTTCTCTTCACACAAAGGAATTAATTAGTAATCAACGCGGTCCCTCAAAGGAGCACCAAAGGATCTTCTTTCTCCAAAACACGCCTCCAGGCTGTATGAAGTTTTACAACTCTTTGTCTCGCTCCTCTGTGCTCAAGCCTTTTTGGGCTGTTGCTCCTTTTCTGCTTTTTTCCTTGCTGACTGCTGCTTCTTCTTCTGTATTCCTCTCAGCCCTGCAGTCGGGATGGCCTGACATTTCGGGCATTGTTTTTTTTTTTTTTTCTATGACAGAGCTGAGAGCTCCAGAAAGAGACTCAGCTAAAGATGCCTAAGTCACAAGCCAAGCCGTACCATTTGACATTTGAATGATCTAATATTTTTGTTATCTCCTAATTTTATTGTGTAGTTTTTTTTACAGACTTTTCCAAGAACTCCTCTGATTAGTTTACAGCTCCATGCATCCAACTCTGCAGCCTGCCACTAAATGCACCAAGACTGAGACACATCCCTGCTGCGTGTGTCCACTACGTAGCCTCAGCTAGTCTGAGACTGGATTCACTCTCCTGAGAAGCAGTGAACCAAAGCTGTTTCACTGAACTTTCTACAGCGATTCTCATCTGGCTGTCACTCTGGCGACCCGAGGATAGCTGAGTCTGCTTCGCCTTGCTCAGCCCTCATAAAACCATCTCCCTGCCGATTTAATATTCATTCATTATTCATTTAGCCTGCAGTAAACCAAAGATAATGAGACCGTTTCCAATAAACATATTTAAACAGAAGCCAATATCGCGAGTAGCTTGTAGCATGAAGTGTGTGCGCATTCACACGCAAATCCGAAAATTCTACAACACAGAGAAGTTCCTCATCATCAGCCCTTCATCACCAAGGAAACAGTAGGAAAATCATCTACCATGTTTCTGTTTCAGAGTTGATGCAAGAGCAATTAAAATTTGAATTTTTATTGGCTGTAGTTAGTCTTGGCCCCTCATTGCATTTTTGACTTGTTTTTGATAACCTTCATCCATTAATTTCTCATTCTGTCAACAACAACTTAATTTAATTTACCCATTCATTCATTCATTTATTAATTTTAGTTGTATATATGTATATATATGTATATATGCTTAATGTTTCCCATTCATCCCTATTCCTTGGTAGTTAATAAAATAGTAAATATTTTGATTTATAGCCAAATCGTTGTATTTGTCTGTTCCTTTATATCAGAGATGGATGTTATATTATATATTCAGAGTTCATGACTTTCAGATATGACTGACTAATTTTATTTAATTATTTGTCATCCTAATCAATCAATTAATTAATAATTAATTAATCCATGGAGGTGGTGCCCCTATAATTTTACAAGTGCATAACATTAATTTTCAAGTGTAGTGTTATTCCTACAGCGAGTAAAGAGTTGAGATTGATGATGATGATGTTAAAGACGACAGTGAGCATTAGCTCACCTGGCGGGTTGAATGTGACGATGCTCTCCAGCAGTGTCTCCAGCTGGGTCTCCAGGGTGCTGAGGCTGATGCTGCCTCCTTGCTCCAGAGTCACTAAAGACTGCACACACCAGCACACGTACGCTCCTGCCTTCAGCGTCTCCTCCTGACACACAGAAAATGACAGAGATCAGAGGGTTTTTGTTTGTCTGGAGTAAGATTTATATAAAAAACACATTGATAAACCAAGAAACACACAACTTTGTCATTTACAATATAATGTATATACTACTTTACTACAGGTATACATGAACTAATTTCTAATATTCACAACATGTTTCAGGTTGTATGGATGGATCTCCACTGTTTTTTTTTTATTGTGCATATTTTGCTATAATTTGTAGTATCTATGTTTGAGAGCAAAGCAAGACTATTTTTAGAAATTAAGTTGTTGGTGAAATGTGAGGAAACACATTTCTGGATCTTGGCACAGTCCTGTGTACAGTATAGTTTGGAAGCGGATCGTGTAGATCTTGCCAAAGTCCCTCTACTTAACAACATTATTAAGTGGTGTATAAATGTGCCTTCTGCTGCTCTACATCCACCGTAGAGATTTAATTGCTACATTAATGTAAACTGGCTGAGTGACACAGCGCTGGCTAAGAAAGATGAATCGTTTATGCTAAATTTAATGAGGATGTGCCAAGCCTCCCACTTTTACACAAAACATGTCTGCCTGGGGCACTGGAGATGCAGATATCAGAGACTCCTGAATTCTTATATTCTCTAATACCTCTTTATAATATGGTTGCTCAATGAGAGTCATATCTAGTCTATTAATCTAAATTCTCCTTTTAGACTCTCATGAAATCTCACCTGTGAGCAGCTTTCATCCATTTATTTATGGAGTTATGAAAGAATTTAGTGGCTAATTTATTAAAAATGTCTGACTCACTGCATGTATCTGTTCATTCTCTCAATACTATATCATGAGTAGGGAGGTTCTATGATACATATACAGACTTATATATAGGTTTATGATGCTTTAATAAATCTGTGCTGTCTCACCCTGTGGGGAGTGTCATTAGGGCGGGGGTGGAGCCCAGCAGCGCTACGCAGTGATTTCAGCAGCAGCTGAGGTGCAGAATCAGCACTAAGCAGTAAGGAGGCGGGGTAGTGTGTGCCAACATATCCCAGAATGCCCTGGTATGAAGACAGGTCCAGTTGGTGCCAGGGCAGAGACGTGGACTGGACCAAAAGACTGAGTAGAGGGGAGTCCTGGAGGTTGAGGAAGAAGAAATGAAGAAGAATGAATAGAGCAGGGACAAGGGATCTCAAGTGGTTACAATGAGCCTTTTGTTTTTTGAACTCACCTGTTGACTCAGGAGCTGCTCCTCTTTTGCCAGAAAAACTAGCATGTATAACAGATAGACCAACATGGTGTGTGATTCCTTCTGAGTACCCATGTCGGGTAGAGGTGGATATGTTGTAGATGTGGCAGGCGTTTGTAAGTGGTCACTTAGGACGCTGACCCAGTTCACTTCACATAACACCTCTCCCATAAACAGGAAGCAGCTCTTGGGACTTCCTCTCTCCACCTGCAGGCATAGGAAGTTGAGAAAATAAAAAAATATAACAAATTACATCTGATTATATATGTCTGATTCCCACTTAATGCAAGCTGCACATCTATGGCTCAACTGATAATCGCTGTTATCTTGAAATCCAAACATCCTAAATATTAATTCAATTGGCATGTATCTTCTTTTAACTGGCAGGCCTCCACAAAGACATAACAGGGAATGACAGAGGTCTTCTGAAAATAATTACTGCTGCAGAAAAAACCTCCACAATTGCTTGTAAATGCATAAATGGTTACAGATTGATCCATCTACAGCAGACCTTTGATCTAATATTATCAAAGAGATCCATGAGAAAGAAAGATCGAATTGAATCACTAAAACAGAAGCTGTTTTTCCTTTCCTTTTCCTCCTCTTGTTTAAGTCTTTCTCTTGTTGGTACACTTTCATTCATTGAAGAGCAAATATAATCAGTCTTTGAGATTTGATTTTTTTTTTTTTAATGAATTCTAGTTTATTATTTTTGAATCAACTATTTGAGTAATGTGTACAAACTCTCTATATTAGCCTCTATGGATACACGTGGTTCTTGAGAGACAAGAGCTTGGTTAGTAACAGGGTGTTGAGACTGTAATTACGGGAAGTCGGGCTAATAATAGCAGCTGGGGGCCAAGGACCGAGGTCTCAAATTAACAAGCTCCCCTGAGTCATGCATGTATAGATCAGTGTGCAGTGCTGGAGGTGAGGGGTCAGGAATCAGAGGGTTGAGTGTCTCACATTGAAAAGCTGCTCCATGAGTTGAGTGTCAGGGTGCAGGTGTCTCCATTGCAGGCTGCGGAGGTGTGTGTGGTACAGGTAGAGCAGGTATTCAGGCGTGCGGGGAGAGGTGCAGCTCTCACAGTACTGCATCATACACAGCCATAGAGCACCTCTCTGGCCAGGGAGCAGGCGATCTGTAACATGCACACATAGTTATATATAACAGTACAGACAACAAAGAATAGCAGCACATTAACACTCACTCGAGTGTGAACACAGGACCGCTGGGAACCCACCTCTGAATTTGTGGTGCAGCGTGTCAGTGAGTTGAGCGTACAGACCGACCAGAGATCCTGCTGCACTCGCATCGGTCTCCAGCCACGGGTAACACTTGAGGTTGCTGAGACACAGAGACACTGATATTGACATCATTCTCTTTGTTTTTTTCCTTTTCTTTACCCTGGGAAGTACAAAACCCTCACACCATCTATCGACCAGGAAAAACACAGTACAAATCTCTGGCCACATGAGGTTGACTCACAGTTTAAGAAGTAAACAAGTAAAAAGTAAACTTGTGTTCTTTTCTTTCTGAGCAATGTGTTTTTTTAGTGTAATGTACAGTGTGCTTCAGAAATTCAGAAAAAAAATCCCCACTGTTGGTTCAGTTTAATAATGCAATGACTACAACACCACAAGCATCTGCTATCCACCTGCAAAAAGGAACAGAGATTACATCTGAAAAAAAATCAACCTTGTGGAATATGAATATTTTTTCTCTCCTGTTCTCTCTTGAGTCTGTGCTCACATCTGTTTCACATCTGCCTCACTGACAGCAGTTCAGCTCTACAGTTTTGTATCTAAAACCAACAGCTGCTTGAGAGCTGAGGGTGTGTCATACTTACCCGCCATCATCAGTATCCAGGGGAAAGATCCAAGGCTTGAACAACTTCACAATCTTACTGTGCAGGTCCTGAAGAGCTGTGAGACACATTTCTCTTTTATGACGGCAGATAACAACAAAGCATGTGCACAAAACAATCTGATGAATTCTGCGACTGATTGCAGGTCTAAATATCCTCTATGTATTCTGGTATTTGATATTTACCCTTCATTATTTTACTGCTGCCCACTGACTCTCTGGCACAGCTGCTGAGCTGCACGTTGATCAGACAACCAACCAAATGGTCCCAGAAGGAGACAATGTCACTGATGTAGGGAGTCCAGGCAGAGTAGAGGCCAAAGCTGCGGAGGTCTGTCTTACTGAGACGACTCCGCAGGAAGTAGTCACTCAGCCAATCGACTGTCTCATCCACCTGTTAGCAGCAAATACGACACGACATGTTAGCTATTATGAGATAACAAGGTTTGAGTCTGTTATCAACAACACCAACATTATTCACCTGCTGAGGAGAGAGGCTGATCGGGGATCTGTAGGGAGAGGCTGTGGGTCCGGCTGTACGGCTGGAGACGTCACTGGTGCTGAGCGCTTGTTCACCTTTGATCCTGCTGTGGGTTGGAGGTAAACAGCCCAGCACTCGCAGAGTCACCTTCCAGCACTCTGGGCTCAGTAACTGGTTTGAGGAGCCTGGTGATGTTGAGAAATGTCTGTTTCGTTAGGAAGAACCTAAACTCAATATTCTTGATATAAAAGTGCTGTATTATTTATATAGTATTATTCATTTAGCAGTTGTGGCTCTAATACAGTTTAAGAATTAATTATTTTTATCTTTTGTTGGAGTGAAGATGACTAAGACACATTCTTCCAGACAGACAAATTTGTTTTTTCTGAATCACTTGAATCAGAAACAAGAATATTTTTCAAAGCAGTCCTTGCTTCTACATGAGCAAGGACATGAGCATGCAAGTAAAACATAACAAACAAAAAATGAAAAGATGCTACAGAATAACCATATCAAGTGAGTTTCTGATTTTCTTTCTGTACTATCATAAATGTAAGCAGATGGCTCAGAGGTGGCAAGAAAACCCCATTCCTTAACCTTAAAATGTGTGCTTTGGTTGGCATAGGTTGAGGAAACAGTGAAATAAAAAATGCATTTTCCTAGTTTTCATCCTGTGTCTCATCATTTGATGACTCATCTTGAGGGGTGTATACAAAAATGTATCCAATCAAATGTGATTTTGGCCTACTAGCTAACAGCACCTATCATATAGAGTAAAACTGCACTTGAACGATTGTAGGTTGTAGTGGCTAGCAGAACAATATTATTCAGCCATATTCTTTTCATTTCCAAAAGAATGTGGCTGAGGTCTGATTTATTCATTTTTCCTTCATCCTCCTCCTCCTCCTGATCTCACAACATGGGTAAGGGAGGTGTGTGTAGAGGCCACAAGCTCTGTTTCTTTCTGCAGCCCTTTATTGTGCTGCATTTGCTAAGCCACACCCACTTTTAGCGGTCCAACACCATCCACATGTACTGTTTCACTGGGAAATACGTCACGATACAGAAGCTCGACACTAACTTCTGTTTGTGAGACTCTAGAAGCCTAATATGTGTAGTCTAATGTTGTCTCATCCTTTATTATATTAAAAAATGGTACTGATAATTCAAGTTGTGGCTTTGAGGCACAACAATAATTTGAATTCACAAATTTAAGGGGGCAACCCTTACACACAGACACAAACACACACACACACACTTACTGGTTGTAAGCAGTCGCAGGCAGTCACTATAGTGGTCGGGGAAATGGTGGCGTAAAAGCCAGGTCCAGTGTTTGGTGAAAAGGTGAAAAGGTGTGAGAAGTTCAGGCTCGGGGTCTCGGCCGCAGACACAGAGAGCTCCATGGACCAACTCCAGCAAACGGGTTCTCTCAGAAAACACAGGATGGGCTTCATTCAGCCACTGGGACAAATCAAACTACAAGGGGAGATGCAAAATTAGCTTCTGTAACTGAACCACCACTGGGTGTACAGTATATCATATTTCTTCAATGAGTTGTATTTTTGTCTGGACTAACCTTAGTGAGCAGCATGAAAATGACATCAGCACTGTCTAGGTGTAGGGATGTCACCACATCTTGGTAGAGGAAGACGAGCTGATTGGGTGCTGCATTGGGAGTGAAGAAGGGGGAGATGAGAGGGCAAAGCCGCCTCTGTTCCAGGATGGTCTTCAGGACGCGGCCACACTCTTCTGCATTGCCCTGGATGAACACCTACACACAAAACAAGATTTACAGGCTAATTCACAAGTATGTTTAATCAAACCAGACACCAGCCTTAACCAGGGTCTGCCCCATTATTCTGCAGGGGGCTGACTCTACAACCTGATTTTATCCATGTGATGCGGCCAAAAGAACATGAGTTGCTTCAAATTGAAGCTTTTGGTTGTGAGGTCTCAGTAGTTGAACTGTTCCCCATTTTTGTTCTTTATTTAAATGCATATAAAAATAAAAATTCTGCTAATAGCAGGAAGACAGTGGATTAAAATACTACTGCAGTAGCATTTCTGATTCAGTATCCTTCATTAATACCCCAAAACTCATCATCCTTTTGCTCTCTTGTTGGGAAGCACTGTCGGGCCTCTGGATTTGAAGCAAGTAGGATTAACAATTTTGGCCACAGATACAAATTGTTGTTCAAGGGGTGAAGGATGTAACAGTCTGACTTTGTTTGGATATTTTAAATTAAGCTAAACAATCCTTGATATAAATCTTGTAGTGCTATGTGTATATGCGTGTATGCACACCTGTCCCAGTATCTCCACACACGAGGAGAGGTACTGGCGTGTTGGCGGATGTCGCAGTGTGTCCTCACACACAAAGGAGACAACCTGGTAGAAGACAGACACGCCAACGTGCTGCACTGCCGGCGATTTCTGTGCCTTGTACATATTCACCAGAGCCCTGAACACATAAATAAAACACACATAAGCCAACATCATTTTTTTCCCCCACATATGTTTGCACTTGTATTTATTGTTATGTAGATCATGTATCTTCTTTCAGAGCGGTGGGATCTGTTTATACAGACGTGATAAAGTTCTCAGTGTGGACAGCAGCCTGGGCCAGGCTTTGAGGAGGAGGAGCCATGGCGTCGGTTTGAAGCTTCTTGAGATCCCTGCACAGTGATGTTATCTGAGTCTGCACCGCCTCCTGTCTCTGGACACGCTCACACTACACGGTTACACACACACGCACACACATTAACAAATCATGGGCAAGCATTTTACAGTGATACTTCTAAATGTGGCTTCTGTGCAGAGTGAGCGGTCGTACTGTGACAGTGATGTTTGCGGGTCCCTGGCACGGCTGCCCTCCCTTCCCTTTACACTCCAGGGCCATGCTGACTTGTTCGGGTCGGTTCTTATAAAGTAGAGGAAGACCTTCCAGCAGCTCCTGCTCCATTGCCACCTGCTGGGCTTCGCGTGCCACTGCAATCCTGACACCATCATGAACAAGTATTTTGTAATCAGAGCGTAGTTTTGTGTGTTTTCATGTGATTGTTGGCATGTGTACAAACGGGTGAGTTATATTTATATATAGTTATGTTTGTATGATCTCCATGTACCTGGCCTGGTCCTGCAGGATGCTGAGGTCTTGCTGCAGCAGATCAGCAGCAGCTTTAGAGTCGGTGAGACAGACAGAGGGGACCTCAGCTACTGGAGCTTTGTGGTGCTGCAGCTCCGGAGCTGAACGGGGAACTGGATGCTTCTGCAGGTTGGACAGGATACGTTCCCTTGCTGCACACAGAGAGACACAAAGCACAACATCAATCTGGTTAAAAAACACCCATGCTACCACAGTTGATGGAATTTGTTTTCAATATTGCATGCAAAAAAACTTAAAATAAAACAAAAAGTGTAAATTTTCATGCTGACTTGAAGGGATAAAATGGTAGAGGGCAAAATCACCACAACATAAGACCTACTGTACCATGAACGCCTACTTGATTTATGTGTTTATATTTGTGGAGATCACGAATCACAGTTCAATATTGTCAACCTTCACATTTACTGCAGCGTTTCTGCTGAAATTAACCTGAAGGCAATGTTTTGAATCTAGAAAAACATTTTTGGCTCAATACCATTGCTGAGGCTGGTGTAGTCAGTGAAGCCGGGGTTTTGGGCCTGAAGGAAGGTTGGCTCACTCTGAACCTTCTCCCACAGAGACAAAACCTCCCTCTCATCATACTGCAGACGCTCCTGGTCCACAAACTCAAGCCAAAGTTCCTACAGCAACAACACAGATTCAAATGTATGAGCAATATAACAAATCATCTGCTGTAACCACTGATCCATGTATTTTTCATTCATCAATCTTAACACACGTACAACCACACAAAAAGAAACACCCACCTGCTGCCGCTGCATGACCTGTGCCAGTTTGTGTGGCTCATACTCTGGAGGAAGAGAAGGAAGGTACACTTCCTGCTTCTGCAGTGTTTCATCGTCCAACCACACGGCAAACACACCAAACAACCTGTAGGCAACCAATCAGTTGAGATATGAGTATCTGTAAACACACTAATGGCTGCTACTACTTGCTAGACAAGAGGAAATAATCTATTTCAGTGCTAATATCAAGCATCAGAGACCTACCTGACCAGCTCTGTGTGTAGCTGAGGAGAAGTGAGGTAAGGGGGCCGGGGACTGTCGGGGCTTTCATCCCCCTGGTTGTCTGATGAGGGTGTGTGTGGCGGAGGCACCCTGAGGGCCTGGCTGGCAGCATGGTGGAAGTCAGACACCTCCTGTATTCTCTGTCTCAGGTCTCTGAGTAAGGTGGCCTGAGAGGAAGCCTGGAAGAACCTTTGGCCAATACATCCACCTGCAGCCAGCCTGGTGGGCGACACATACCAACAGATACATAGTACCTTTACTATACATGCATTCTGTCTATTTTGTGGTTTCTCTGGCTAAAAGGTTATGAAGTGGGTGCATCGTACCCATATTCAGGCCCAGGCTGTCTGAGGTAGAGCTGTAGGAACTTCTGCCAGATCAGAGGAAGGAGGGGGTGGTCAGGGGGCGTGGCTAAGGCCTGACATGCCCAGCGGTACACCTGTAGTCGCTGCAGAGACGGGGCTACTGGCAACTTCAGCCTCTGTTGCGCCTTCTGGCTCAGACACAGACAGACCATTAACACCATCTAAATACAGCACTCTGGATTATGAACCACCAGTGCTCTTTGACTTTGCAATTACTCTGTGCCTACATAGATAGCATCTTCTCTCAATTGTCTGAGGTTGTGCAACATTTTATTCTCTTATTTACTGTGTCACTCCTGTATTGTGAAATGAAACATCCTGATATTTCCACCTCAACAAATGTATAACTTTTGTGTGTTTGTTTGCATACCTTTAATGCTTGTTCTGGGGAGATGTTGGGCTCTGACAGGAGCTCATTCTCAACACATCGTCTGAGCTGAGAATCTTCCTCAAACACGCCCTCCATATTCAGCACCAGCCAGGCAAACCAAACCTACAGACGACACACACACACACACACACACACACACACACACACACACACACAATCAATCCTGTCAGGGACTGAGAACTCCACCAACGTGATCATAGTTCTTGCACATATTGTTGAGGCTTACCTCCACACTCAGTGATTGGCCCTCTATAAAGGAGGGCGTGGCATTTCCAGCAATCCAGCCAACCAGAGAGGAGAGCAGACCTCGATCTCCATGGTAACCCAAGGCATTCTGAGTGAGGTATGAAAATGGACAGAAAAAAAATCACAATTATTGTTGGTGTCACTGTGCTAGTTCCTTTTTATTCGGCAGTGCTGACTTCCTGAAGTTTTCACAAAAGAAACTTTCATAATACAATCACTAATGTTATGAGATCTGTTTCATCATGTGAACCAGCGGCAGCCTGCACAGCAGTAAATTTGTACCATGACTTAATGAGTTAAAGGTGTAAGTTGTCTTTTGCACTTACTGTAATGATAATGCAATGTTAATGTTTATACAGAGCTAAATTCAGCATGTGCACCTGCTGGACCTATGAGAGTCCCTGAATTATGCAAACCTCTAACACGACTCAGTAAATACCTTATGCTGTTGGTACAGAAGCTTCTGCACACATTCCTCCTGGTGGTGTGTGAATGCAGCGCAACAGATTTGATCCATGAGGAATAGGACTGTTTTGTCCCGGTACCACAGGTTCTGCTGAGTCAGAATTCCCACCCAAAATTCCAGCACTGCTGCAGCTCCGACACGACTGGGCTTTGAACTCTCTAATACATGGCTCTGGAATAAAACACACACACATTTAAAAATGTCTTCTTTGTTTTGAGGAAGATGTAAGAGTTAAAATGACTTATGCTCATTGTACAGGCTGTTTTTCATTTTAAAATTTTACCCATCTTTTCCATATTTTTTTGGAAATATTGAATTTGTAAAACTTCATTTCTTGTACATTTTAGTTGTATAGTTTTCATATTTTTCAAATGGAATTTCAGCCTTTTTCCTTTTGACTACTGAGTTATGATATTACTGACACTTGTTGGCATACACAAATACAAAGTGACTGTATCTGAATTTCTTTCTTTCTTAATTTTTAAGACAAATACTTCTTTAGATAATATTCCATCTTTTTCAAATCACTGTAAGAATCCTGCATGTCAGTATTGGTTTGTGATGGATGTGAAGTCATTATAATAAAAGCTATTTATAACATACCTGAATGACACTGTTCAGCAGTCGGACATGGTCTCCATAGGTGGTTCCTGTGAGGAGCGGTGCCACCCGGTGAGTGACCTGCTGTGTCACACCTTGAGGACACACACTGTCGTACTGCAAGAATAACTGGATACAACTTACAAACCTGGCATTAGCATAAGAAGGACACAAGAGAGAAGAGACATATGAATAAATGTTAAGTTTTAGACAGGCAACTTTTTCTGATCTTTCACGGGTTGTGTGTGAAGGATGTATCTTGCTTACTGAGAGTTGTTGAGCAGGTAGAAGCTGAGAGGATAGGTTGGGGGTAGGATGTTGTCCAGAAGATGCACAGCGGCTCTCAGGTGTCGAGACTGAATCAGACTCTTCAACAAACTAACTCCTTCAGTACAAAAGTTTTCCAGACTGGATAAAAAAAAAATCACAGAGATGAACTTCATTTAAATTCTATTAGTAATTCAGCCATAAATATTCAATATAAATGTATGTGTGAGTACAAACCTATGTCCAACTGTTGTCATAGCAATGGACAGGTAGCATCCAATAGGGATGCCTGCTTTTACAGCCCTGAGAACAGAGTGCATGCTGGGAGCGTGTGTAAGCTCTGGAGGTGGGTTGGACGCCAAAGCAGGGACCGACCAGGCTCCTTTCGGGTTCTGGGAATTACCATGGAGCTTCAGCCTTAGCAACAGTTGCCATGCCCATTGACTAAAAGATGCTTCAGGAGACACACCCAAACGAAGGACACTGGCAAGGTAAGACACCTGGAGGAAGGAAACAAAGTCATTCTTTGATACAAACGGTGGACCACACTAGATGTCGCCGAGGAACTGGTGCATGTGTTACCTGTTTGATCCCCTCTGATATGAGGCCACTGTATGGTTTGTCAGTGAGGTACTTTTGATAGGCTTCAGCCACCAGCAGAGCTACCTCACTGTGCAAAGATGAAGACAGGGCCAAGGATCCATCCTGCGAGACAAAACAGGCTAAGACATTTAACAACAAACTCATAACTGTACTCAAGACAGCAATTATTTTGAATGCACGTTTGACTTACCTGTGAGAAACCCCAGTTCAGACCCTCCAGTATAACACAGGCCAGCCGATTCTCCACCTCAGACAGAGGATGCTGGAGCAACCACGCACCGATCACACATATTTCCTCTGGCCGGGGCCGCCACAGGCTCAGAGGCAGCTCTTTACACAAGTACAGTGCCATCTAACACACACGTACATAGACAGAAAAAAAACTCGTGAGTTTAAGTTCTTCCATTTCCATATTTTCCTCTGATTGCGGTCGCCTACTTGCATGTAAAAGCTTTAAGTCACAGCAGAATAGCAGAACTAACCATGCCGACAGTTTGTATGGTCTCTCTCAGTCTCTCCAGGAGCACGGAGATAATGTAAGGATGGGCTATCGCAATGGCAGCCAGCAACTCCCTCCCCACCTTGGAGTAGATTTCTCTGGTAGACATACTCACATAAGCCACCTGGAGCAAAAAATAAGGAAAGAGATGTCAAAGAAAAGAGAAGGTATTATATGTCTTCTAACCAGGGGAATATATGATGAATTTTTAACCAGTTATATCCTTGTATGAACCTCTTTTCTCTTGCTACCCAATTTCCATTTCCATCCATTTATATATAGAATACCTGTCTCCTTCACAGTCAGCCTTTGCCCAGTGTAAAAAAAAATCTGTTAAAAATCAGCAGGATGTTAAACATCCAAATTTCTCGTCTTTATTTTACTGGCTAACACACACCTCCTCTAGTATCTCCCTTCGCATCTCCTCGTCATACCTGGTAAATCAGCAGAGTTATGGTTGTGATGAAGGCGGGGTCGGAGTGCTGAGCCGGTGTGGCCATGTGTGCTAGTGCGGTGAGGAGGGAGATACCGTCAGAGCTGTTCACCTCACACAGCCAATGCTCAAACTTCTCCTGGTGCTCCGGGTCTGTAACGGAGACAGTCATAAACTGTCAGGGTGGCAACAAGTTTTTGGATGTTTTTCAAGTGAACTCAAGGGGCTTTAGGAGGGAAAAACAACATTCAGCTTTACAGTGATATAACCCAAATCTAAGCATTATGATAATGATCATGCAGGTTAGAATTTTTGCTTTTTGACTAGATAATATTCTTGACTCTGGTAATATGTGGTGCAGGTTACGTGTGTGTACCTCTGAGAGCCTGAATGCAAGAATGTGTGTCACTGGCAGCGTTCAGTGTTTCTAGTCCTGCCGTCTCCGCACACTGCATAACATAAAGGACCCTCCACAGCATAGAGCTGGACAGAGTCCCATACGGCATCTCGGACATAAACAACCAAATGCCCAACCTGTGAGAGAAGACCACACAAAACAAATGTGAAAGCTCATAAAGTGAATATTTTCAGTTAAAATGAAAACTCAAGAACAATTCCTCACCTCTTGTTTCTGAGTACATGTAAAACAGCTCTGAGGAAGAGATGATCATATTCCTGCTGCAGCTTGTCCAAAGACAGCGAATGTACATGTGAGCTGGATTCACCAGCACCAGTCACACTCGCATACTGGGCCCAGTGATCACTGACATAACACAGTGTCATTCTGAGGGAAACAAAAGAAGACATGTGATCAATGCTGTGCATTTGCTTACATTAATTTAATAAGCTTACACTATTGGTGCACTGACCGTATGATGTGTCCTATGCGTTTGACTAGCTGTCTGTATCTCGCCCTGTTATAGGTTTGTAGGCCAAGAGCGAGAATTTCAATGAGTGAGGAAGCAAAAGCAAACACACGCATCATCTTCTGACTGGAGGCATGAGGCTCATACACACCTGGAAACAGAGTGTCAGCTGTGTCAGTTCTTTCAGTGAGTGATACAAACCAAAACAAAACAAACAAAAAAAAACATGACAGACAGACTCATTTACCCTGCTTGCTCATTCCCAGCATGTGTGAATAGAGCTGCTGGAAGGGGAACTGGGTCAGAAGGGAGATCAGGTCCTCCTCACACAGCAGCACCCAGCTGCTCTCTGGGTCCTCATCCTAAATGCAGAGAACAGCAGAGAAATGCAGTTACAGGTTAAATGACCACAATTAACTCATTTAAGTAAATAAGTCATAACAAGCTGTATTTTGCAGTTTTAAAGGAAACAATGCTAAGTGAATTCTAATCGCTTTTTATGTAAAATGGTAATTATTAAAAAGAAAGTTAAACAATATTTTATTTTTTAATTACAATAAATAACATAAAATGTCATTTGGCAAAGTAATATGTGTCTTGAAGGTTTTCAAAAGGTTTTCCAAGTTGTTCCTAAGCAACACATTAGTACTGGCAGCAGTTGTAGTTTGAAGCCAGCAAACTGATATTTAAACGGTCATAGCTGCTTATTTAGCACCCTTTTTACAGCAGCTTTGAATGTGACTCAGCCAATCAGGCCAAAGACCAGAACACTCTGTTTTATAAATCATCGTCTACAATCTTCTCATGTTTTCTTTACAGATATATGAACTTGGTATTTTTTCATCATAACTGCATCACAAAGGAAAACAAAAAAGATACTGTATTTAACAGGGCAATAAAATTAACTTTATAAATTTAGTTTGGTATTTATTTTTTCACACAATCGCCATGTTGGAAAAAAAAAGATTTCTTATTTTCCTTTTATTTTTATCATAGCCTTTATTTTCTTCCATTACATGTAAACATACACCTGAAATTGTTCATAAATATGAACTCAGCGCAATTTTTAGATAATTCTTTATTTTCAAAATGTGATGCAGAAGTTTTTTCTTTTCTCACAACACAATCATTGCCTGGCTACACGTACCTCTTCTCCTCCTTCATCCACTAGGGTCCAGTTGCCTGACTCAGGTCCGGAAGCTGCTGAGCTCTGGCTCTCACATGGCTTCATATGGCCCAGAAACTCTGCACGGTGTCTGAGTCAAAACACAGAGGCCACTAATCAGAGATGTGAGGTTGTTAGACCCTGAGAGGATGACCTGGATTCTCATGGAAAACGGTTCAAAGTCAGTGGTGAACAAAAGAGTCAAAGGGCTTCATTACTTACCTAGCAGGTGACATTAAGATTGCCAGAGCTTGCATGAAGTGCTGCACTCCACAGGTGTTCCCCCAAACTTGGATCTAAGCAGATAAAAACTCCAGTCATCCATATGTACGACTACTGACATAATAACAATAAATGAGAGACTGTTTTCCAAGACTAACCTGAAGGAAAGCTGCAGCCCACTTGCCCACCCCAGCGGGACAACACAGCAGATGGCACAGCAGGTAAAGGTGCTCTCCTGACCCTCCAACATGCAGCAGGACTGCCACCTGGATAACAGAACCACATGAAAAATGACAACAATACAATATCTTTCCCATGGAGTAAGGGTGGAACATAGAAAAGGGGAAGCCGTAGAGTGTTTTTGTGCATATACCAATCTTTCCAGCCAGTGGTGGATGTCTGTCTGGAACTGCGTATCATCAAGGACTCTACGTGTGAAGCTGAAGAGGACACTGATGGCCTCTTTCAGGGGTTGGAGAGAACAAGGCTGTGTTTGGCTGCCAGAACAATCTGATAACAAAAACATACAAACCAGTAAAAAACAGATAAACAATGTCAGGTACGTACTCGGCATCAGTGGTGTATTTGAGAGGCATGTTTGGAAGAGTGTTAACCTCCAATCTGTTATGTCCACTTCAACACAATTACAGACAACAAGTCTCTCACCTTTTAATAGGCGATACAAGTATGATTCCACCTGAAGGCGTGACAGAAGAGCAGTGTATGCGTGCAGCGCCACCTTCTGATGGAGCAGCTCACTCCGAGCTTCAAACAGTCTCCTCAGTTCAGCCAACACACTCTGACTAAACTCTGCCTGCTGGAAGCGGTGATACCCGCACACCTTAGACTGGTCTGCACACACACCCTGTAGTGAAGAAATTATAAAAACTGTTATTACAGCAGAGAACCATTACAGTTTTCTTAAATATATACTTTTCTTTATTGTTCCAAAAAACACACCTGAAGTGTCAGCTGTTCATCCCTGAAGCTCCAGAGACGATTCTGTGTGCTTTTGCAGTCAGAGGACTGTGTGTGTAGCTGTGTGTGTGACTGGGTCAGCTGTCTACGACAGCGCCAGTAGTTCTGCAGCAGTTCGGTTAGTTCATGATTCTCCTGCCGGGCCAAAGCGCAGAACTGGACTGCACACACTTCAACACTCTCTAGCCAAGTACGCAACCCTCCGCCTGGCTCCCAGACACTCAGCTGCTCCTGTGAGAACGGCTGCTGAGGAAAAACATCAATGCATGTGGAGTATGTATACAAGGCAACACTGATGGCCCCTAAGACAAGTCCATTGACATAATATAATGACTGGGTATGAACAATATTTACAATATCAAATATCACATAACTCAGTCTTGAAAAGTCTTCTTTATTTCTCAGCTAGAGAATATTAATAGATTGTGTGGCATTGCTATTAAAAGTGCAGGCAGATTACCTTCTTAATCAGAAGTAAAATTGTAAATGCTGTTTTGCCACCACAAATAAATTCTCAAGCTGTGAGAAACACTTCTACATGAAATAATAAAGCAGAGACTTATTATGTTATTTTATTGTTTCAGAGGAAAACATTACGCCACACATTATGAATAAACCCATTTCTTCTATTTGAATAAACCTAAAACTGGATTCATAATCTCATTGAATGTTATCACATGATGTATGAGATTACCTGAATCTCTGGCGCCGTCTTGGGTAATTCTGGGTAGAGTTTGCTCCTAGAAAATTCAGCTACAGACTCCAGAGGCTGCAAACTCAGAGGAGAGGACTCCTGCTCAGCGAGTGCCAACACCGCAGGTCCCTTTCCACAATTTTTAACAGCTTCCTCACTGAGCTGTATCACAGGGCCTTCCTCCAGTGTTGGGAGAGAGGGGTACAGTGCAGGAGCACTGGGGACATTTGAGATCTCAAACTGCGTAGAAACACATGGCTGATTCGATGACTGCTGATCTCCTTCCAGCTCAGTGCTCTGTGGTGCAACTTCAAGCTCAGCGCCTTGAACTTTGACTCCCCCATCTGTTTCATCCTGCTTTTCTGATTCTGTCAAATGCTCTGTAACTTCTGACGTCAGAGTTGACTGTAAAGTCTTTGTTGACACTGAGGTGGATAAAGTCTGTGATGAGGAGGTCTGTTGATTCTCAGAAAGCAGATCTGATGGCTGTCCTGTGATTTCAGGGGGTTGAACAGGGTCCTGCTGCACCACTTCTGGCTCTTGATATGGCAGGCTGAGAGGGATGTCGGTGAAGTCAGAGGCGGACGCCTCATCACAGACAGCTGAGGGAGCTGTAGCTCTTTTGTCTTCCTCTGCATGCTTCTGCTTCCTGACCAGCTGAAGGCATACAAAACAATCAGACACAGACTAATTCCCTTCAGTTAACAACTCTGCCTGTGGCGTAGTTTCCTACATGTGACAATGGGTGTGTGACTAAAGAGCAAACATTGTGATGAATATAGCAAAAACTAATACATTGTGCCAACTCAGTACAGTGAGCCAGTAAATCAGCTCAGTCATTTGAAATCAAGGAGACTTTCAATTTGAAATGTAAATGCTATAGGAGATCTGCAGACAGACATTCAAGTATTTGGATACTCTAAATTGTGCACCATTGTTATTGAGTGTGTTTGTATGTAACTCAGGAGAAATATACAGTAAATGTTTTGGTTTGAATCACCTGTGTTTTCCCGCTGGTTTTTGTCTTGGTCTTCTTTGGTCTTACAGCCTCCATCTTTAGTGACTGCTGACCTCAGCCTTTCCCACCTCTGAGATCACATCAGTAAAGCTGATCGATTGGAAACAAACAGTCGTCATACGTGAACTTGAAACACACACACACACACACACACACACACACACACACACACACACACACTCATACACACATACACACAAACAAGCAACAACAACCCTTTAGCCCAGCTGGAAGAGCTTGCGAGGTTTTTCTTGTGATAAGCAGCTAGTGGCTGGCTGTGTTGTCAAGATAAACACTGTCACTGGTTGTAAACAAAACCCCTCTCATGTGGCCTGTAGGGAAAATGATATCAAGGCAACGGATGGCACGTCTGCTTAACAGTGTAGACATAATGTCTAGAGACTAAATTTCAAGAAAACGAAACCAGTGCTTATGAAAGCTTACAAGACGGCGCTCTACCACTGCTAAGCTAGGCTAACACGTAGCTGTTAGCTCGTCTTTCTCTTTGGTAATTTATTCACCAGCGTATATTAACTTTACCGTATTGTTGCTCACATTGTTAAAATAAGACTCCAACGCGTCCAACGGAGTGACATGAGGCGGCAGCCCCGTCCGCTGGTCAGCTGTCATTTGTTTTGTTTATCCCAGGAACTCCGATATCACAATCTTTAGTCACGTGACTACACCACCTCTCTACGGAAAGTCTGGGAGGCCAAACTGTATCACGCAAACAGAACAAAGGTCATATTGGTGTTTTGTTTACATTTTTAAATAACAATTCTGTGTTCATAAATCAGTATTTACGAGCAAGAAGCCCAACTTTTCTTATCTCTTATCTATGTCAAACAATACTTTACGGCATAAATACATATACAGCTGAATGCAACAACAAAGACCTGCCAGATTTACAATGTTTTTCATTTTATTGTTTAATTTAATTTTAACCATCCTGCTCACCATGGCGTGTTTGTGTACACAAGCTATGCAAAAGTTATGCTTGTTTGTTTCTTGCTCTGTAATTGTATTTTACAACCCTTTTACTTACTGTTATTGTTTATTTTCATCTGATCTTGTTTTGTTAAGCATTTTGGGCTGCATCTTTGCATGAAAGGTGCTATACAAGTAAAGTTATTATTATTATTATTACGATGATAATTATGATGATGGTGATGATGATGATGATTATTATTATTATTTGAATGTAATATAGCTGTCCTTAATAGTAAGTAAGCTCACATTATATAATTTTTCAAATCAGGACTGTATAAACCCTGATTTTGAGTAATGAACTAAGCTACATTAACTTAAATGAACTCAAGGTCACTCAAGATGCACATTTTGAAACTTGAATGGGATGTGCTTTGTACCTTCAAAAATCATCTTTCAATCACTGTAGTGAAACAAGCAAGAAAAGTAAAGTAAATATAATTATTAGTCTGGTAATCAAATTACAATACAATTAATACTTTCTCAAGTATGTAGTCTGTAATATCACATTACATAAAGTGCCTTACTATTCCCAGCGGTGAACATAAGGATGAATGGGTTGGTAGTGAGAGACAGAAGAAATATTTATTTACAGATACACATTACAACAATTAGTTCAACATTTCCCTTTAAAATGCTTTCACACATAGGCTACAGCGCTTCACCAAACCTGAGACAACTGGATGCTCTAGATCTTTTATCAAGAATATATACGTGCTTAGTCCTTTAATTACACTTGCAGTTGATCCCGTATCACATACTAATCTCCTTGATACATACAAATGAGATAGTATTTTATATCCAGCTGGTCTTTACATTAACAATATGACAACATAACAGACTTTTGGTCTCATAACATTCAGCCAACATGTCACACAGTCACAGTCGGTATCCTGAACTGCTCTGGCGAGTAATGTCCATTGAGAAAAGTGACAGATGACATGCTAGACAGAGAGGGAAGAGTGAGGCACGGAGGAGCACTGAGTTGCTGGTAGGTAATGTCAGACTAAAGGCCAAATAATTCAAATAATTTTGAAACTCCTGTTTTTCAAACTACAGGTGGCATTGTGTATTATGATATACTTCTAAAAAGACAACAGAAATGACCATAAATAAAAGATAAGACAGTAAAAGATAGTGATCTTCATACAAAAAATGGATAGGTGGTCACTGCTAGAGTAAAACTAGATTTCAAACTATTTGATATAAATCATTTGAATGTAGTATTTCTTATGGTAAGAGCTGCAAATACATTATCTTTAAGTCTTAGTTCTATAGTCATAAAACTAAATTTGATATTAGAGTGTTAATAAGGTTAGAGCATTATTAGTACACAAAATAACAGTATTTGTAACTCTCATGATTACAGACCTTTTCTGTTTACAAAAAATGAGGACCATGATCATGATCAATAGAGTATGTTCTCCCTTATAGATGTCAAATCTCAGCTTTAGTTCATTCACAAAGTCATATGACAACTTTTATCCTCCACCTCCTGTTTCAGTCTATTCAAACTGATTTAGAGGCACATACGTCTGCTGTGAGCTGGGTGGAGAACCGTTGGAGGGCAGGTGTTTGCCAGAGGTTTGACAGACTGTTTGCTTTGTGTTTTTATGGAGGGTTGGTGAGGGACTGCGGGGTGGTGTTATCTGGACTTCTCTATCCTGGCAGTATAATGTTTGTAAAGGAAGTTGTTCTTGCTTGTATGTGTGACTCGGCGTCTGGCTGAGGGCCTCAGGTGTGTGGTGAATGTATGCTTGACTCAGAGCCAAACTGAGGATCTCTGTCTTTTCCTTGTAGAAGCGCAGCTCTATGCCTCGACGTCGGGCCAACACCAGCTCCCTCTGCGCCACTTGTAGCTCCTCTCCCAGTCGTCCAGGTGACCTCTGCTCCCGTCCAAGCCAGTCCAGAGCCATGCTGCTGCGCATGTACTCGTCAAGTCCTCGCTGAGAGTAATAGGCAATCACACTCTGAAAATGAGAGAAGAAAATAGTAGAGGGGGATCCCGCTGTAGCAGCAGAGATACTAAAGTTTGTTGTAACCTGGGTGAGCCTAGTCTAAAGCAGAAGGAAATGTCCTTTGCAAGACCTGTACCTGTCTGGAGCACTGCCTTTCCCTCAGAGCCTTCAGTGTCTTGTTCCAGTGCAACAACTGGAAAACTGTCATCATCCCCTACAAAGGGAAAGAGAGGGGGAGAGAGTAGGTGAGGAAAAGACAGGGAGAAAGTATTGTGCAACTCCATGAGTAATGACATGAATAACAGATCCAAACATCAAGGATTGTGTACGTAGGTCTGACAAAGATAACATATTATATGGATATTCCTTGAACCCATACCTAAACTGTGGATGATTGGTTTGAAAGGATACTGTAAACCTTTATATACCAGGTAGGTTTCACCCGGATTTATAAAACACTGCTCAGCTATAACAGCTGCCATGTGTTAAGAGCTCGTGACATTAGTGTTAAACAGAGAAAATCTATACATTAGCTGAATCTGACCTAATGGGACACAGATGGAAAATGGGACATGTACTGTATGTTTTCTGGGGTTGAAGTCCATGTTGTATCTACTGGCCTGTTTACACTGTTTCCAGCTGCGCATCTGCCCTGTGCTGCTTGTTTATGATTCTGCTTGGCTACCACACTATATGACACCACCTGAACATGTATATATTAAATGGAGCACTGTCAACTGAATACCCAACGGTTGATCTTGTATGTGCAGACATTTGAATGCACCTATATGTGTATGCATTCGAGTGCTTGTATATATACTGTACGTGTGCGCACGTATGGAGGTGTGTGTGTGTATGTGTGAACTTGTGAGCTGTGCTTTAGCAGGAATGATAATGAACCCATTTCCTCCCGCTAATAACCCTCTGTCTGCAGACATGTGATTATTTACACAAAGGTAGAAATATTGGGTGTTTCATACCACGACTCCCTGCCAGGGTCTGTCTAAGAGTGAGATGTAATGGGAATAAATAGGCAAAAACAGACGGTATAACAATAACAATGGAGGGTGGAATTACCACCCAGTGGTTGTGAATTTTGTTATGTTTGGCTTAATAATTCCTAATTATGTAAAGTAATAGCACTTTCATTTTGGGTCCAATTCTAAGTGCACTATTTAATATCCCTTAGCACAAAGTAGCACTTCACAGAGCATGAATCATTTGAAGTAAGTAGATCTTTCACACGATTACCACATGACTCCTCATGATTTATGAGCATAGCTGCAAGAAAAACAGTGTTTGCAAAATAGGCTTAGGCTTCATGTTTTTACCTGGAACTCCAGCATGGTCCTGCCTATGTAGGAGTTGAGAAGCAAACTGTAGGTTCCTAAACTTGTGCTTGAATCACATGCATCTTCTATAGAAACCTGTGTAGAGACGACAGTGCAGGTTAATATTCATGTTGAGACTAAACACTCTTCCATAGTGTCAGTCCAACAATCTGCCTCAGCTAAAGGTACAGTACTGTGTGTTTGAACTGGCTCACACTCACAGCGCTGTCTCTGGCGGCCTGCTGCAAACTCTGAGTGATAAACTGAGGGCTGATACGCCGACAGGGCAGCTCGTTCACAAGTGAGTTCATCAGAGCCACACGAGCCGCATCTCTACGGGCCTCTGCCAGAGTGTCACACACCTAAGGATGAAATGTTAAAAAGAGTAAAACTTTGTCATTTCAAACTGAAACATAAGGGCCTGCTGATATGTAGTTCAGGGTTGACTGACTTGAGTTGGTCGCTGCCGTCTCTAAGTGGATGCCAACTCTCTCACATTTTGATTTTACACTTCACTACAAATAATCATGGGATCAGAACTCAAATCACCAATGAGATTAGGACATTAGAGGCATTCACAGATAACCAATCACATGCCTGCTCTGAGCTGGGGGCTGCTGTCTGGGTCACAATGAACCCATTGAGAGGCATCATGGGATTTAAGCTGAACAACATCAATTTAAAACAACCTCAAAAGTGTGTGTAGCTGTGTGAATAGTCCTTGAATGGTGCTTGTAATGGCTGAACTAATACAACATATCACAAATTCAAATGCTTTTAATCAGAAAAATGAATATCTGTAACAAAACTTGTTTCTGGCAGCAGCTGTACTTCTGATAAGTTACAAAGGGTTTATACATTGTAACTAATGACTTTATTAATGGTTAAATCATGCTTTATAGATCAATTAAAAGACTTTCTAAGACCAACCTTTGGATTGCCAGTTTGTGAAAAATACCTAATTTCAGTGAAAAATCTATCATTTCTATTTAGTAATAATGTCATTATAAATGTTGATATTAACAAATACTTGTTAAGTTCACACTTTCTAATGAGCCATCCCGTATTCAGTTATACACGTTATTAAGTGTTAACAAATGGTTTTTGATTCTCCAGAGGTTTTTCCAAAGGGGGTCCATTAGAGGGAATTTTTGATGAGTTACAGAGCTAAAAAGAACAATGTGTTGGTGTAGAGTAAACACCTGCCAGAAACACCTGGAAAAGTTGGTCTTATTAAGGGTTTATAACTGATCTATAAAGCATTACTACATGACTTATTAACAAATAAGAAAGTCATTAGCTACAACTTACAAATGCTTTTTAAAGGGTGACTTATTAGAAAGTGGTACCTGACAGACTTATGGCATCTATTACATTTACAAATTATGCTGCAGTTTCTCAGCTCTCTGCAATTTCATTAGCACAAGCTCAAGGCAGATGCATTACCTGCATAAGATGATATCATTAAATACTGACTTTTACCTCACGTTTTACTGTCACTTTTGTGTATCCGCTACATATTGATGATATTTCCAAGAGCCGATGAAGGATAACTGGAGTCATTGGGGCAGTGCAGGCACATTAGATCAACTACAGAGTGCTGAAATCATGCCAGACATAACTGATGATAAATGATAAACACACCTTATAGTTACCAAAACAGCTTCCTCGAGGCAGAGTCACATAGCAGACGTATGGGGGACCGGGGGAAGGTGCAGACTCATACAGCAGCAAGCTCTCTGCCTGGCTGGCTGCATCCCTGACAGAACCATCTGATTCAGTGGATGAACCATTTAACTGACTCGTCTGCTTCTGCTCCCAGAAGTTATGGAGCATGGCCACTACATTCACTGCACAAATGATGAGGAAACATGGGTGTCACAATGAAGACTGACAGCAGTAAAAGTATTAATGACCACAACAGTGAGAATGTGTTGCTCAATCGGGGCATGAAGCGCACACTGTTGGACTGTAAATTAATGCATTTATCTCAATTAGACCCAGTTCATCAATCATGATTTTCTTTTAAAATTGTTTCAACTCTTCTGAGTCTGAGACGACTTGTTAAAATGTGTCTAAATATTAACCCGTACAAGCCAGACATCTGTAAATCAACATTTCCAGACAGTGTTTATGTAAGTAGAATTAGGAGCTGAAGGGAAACACCCCATAACTTCCACAGATCAGCATTTTGTAACCCTCTGAGCTTTTTGTGACCTTGAAATAGGTTTAAAAGTTTCCTGCATTTCCCCTGACAGTGTGCCAAACAATTACAACTCAGTTTAATTCATCAGGTAAAACTTGACTGACACTTGTTGCAGGAATTGCACTGGGCAAAAAATATAACAAAATTATGAGAAAACAATGAACTGCCTTCTTGTTTTTGTAATTTCTAATGCTTCAATAGCAGGTTAGTGATTAACACAATTCTAAGTTGCATTTATTTATTATTGTGTTGTCTTTCAGTTACTCACGGTCTTTGGGGCTTGTTTCAGTCTCACTCTGTGACAGGTATGACATGATGCTATCCTCAACTTGCACTTTACTCATCCTCATCCAGCGCTTACTTCCACAGCTGCTTCAAACACATTCGGTCCACTTTTTCTTTTTCACTTGTCTGGTTCAGCTTCCACATGCTTCATCAAAACGGTCGATCAAAACTGCACTCATGAAATGAGCAGCCTGGGAACATCATAACGAATACACTTACTTAAAATCTCAAAGTCCCTCCACTCTCTCCCTCTCTCAACCTCCTTTCGCCTTCTCCCCTCCTCCTCTCCTGTGTGAACATCTCACCAGGGTTTCTCTTTTGAAGCAGACCACCTTTGTCACCCTCGCTGCCAATTAGCTCAGAGGGCCCCTCACTCTTTCTACACATGCACACACACACAGAGGTGCAGAGCTGGAATGCTGAGCCCCTCCCCTCGGGCCGTGCAGCTGGCTAATCCCTGAAGGGAGTCAGACAGTTAAAGACCTGCACTCAAAATTACCAAGTTGAAGCACAGACAGAACACTAAACCACCTCAAGGACAGGAAAACAGTTTATTCTGTGGAAAGTCTGTGATATTACAGGATGATTTTATAAAATGTCAGTATACGGCATCATAATGCTGCACATGTAGCATGAACGATGTGTGGGGGGTGGGACACTTTTGACTTCACACACTAGTTTGAGCCCACTGAGCCCCGGGTCTGAGGTCCATTCACTCTCTTCAATATGAATGGCCATTGTTCAAGTCTGAATTCACCCGCTCTCTGAAGGCCTCTTACACATAAATGAACCAAATTCTGAAAAAGAAGTAGTTTCTCAGCTCCAACGTCCTGTCCTCTCTCATCTTTTACATGTTGTGCCTCACTCTGTATGTTACGATGTGACAGTGAGAAAGAGCGTTGGCTATGTGTGTTTTATTTCCTGCAGCTTTTCATCCAATGAATGTATTGATGTTTTCTGGAGCCTGCCTGTTCCAACATGCTTGTGTCAGTCTCTTTTTTTTGATTGGTTGCTGGGAGGGTGGATGTAGCGAACTATTCAAGCAACTATAATAGTTGGAGACCTTTGAAACTCAGGGGTTCAGCACAAATAAAAGCTCTTGATGAACTTGCATTCTGTTTGAATGTTGAATCCACTCCCACATTAGTCACTGTCAGCATTATAACAGACGTAGAATGAACTTGAGACTTCAGTAACAGCAAGATACTCAGTAGGTTTCTATCTGTTGTGGTGATATTGGAGGTTGATATGTGATGTATTCATTTAAAAGAATGTGTGCAATTGATTAACAGGTTTCATGCAGCGTCACATGAGCCAAAATTACATTTTTTTCCTTCTTTTAAATTAAAAAAAAAAAGAAAATCACACCTTGGTAATGTTTAAATGGTTTAATTGTCAATCACACTGCTCCATTGTAAGTAGTCCATATTTACATTATACTGTATGTTGATGTTTACATAGAGGAAGGACATCCTCTAACTTGACAGTGTGGGAGCCAACTATAAAAATACACAAAGTTTGTTTTCACGGTGGTGTGGATCTCAGTTTTGTCATTCTTCCCTTGTGAATTTTCCATGACAGTACAGGACAGCTGAGATGATGCACAGACACTCTCTTGTTGGGTTTTTCCATCAGGCATCATGTGTTTACATCTCTTCAGACAGAGGAACCATGTCGTGCATGTTAACCATAGAAAAGGATGTTGACATGAATTCCCTCCATCCATCACATTCCTGTTTATCCCCAGAAGGAGGCGCTCTCCATACTAGACTTGATGTTCATTTGATTCTCTCTCCTGGATTTGGTCACCAAGTTGGCTTCTCCCCTCTGCAGACGTCTCCTCTGTGCTGCCTTCTGCTGTTTGGTGAGCTGCCTCCGCACCTTCTGACGGACTACCTCCTGCGGCACACACAATAACAGAGGCAGCAGGTTACTACAAGCGCTCTATACACGCACTGTCTGTCTCTGCAGAGCAAACACAACAGTGTGTAGACTGTTTCTTGCCACATTCTTTCACAATCTGCAACACCATGTGAAAATTCTTCGGCAACACCGGCAGGACACTCCATTTTTTTTGTCCGAAGTATCATACTTTCAAGTATTTGTATTTTGTATTAAAACCCCTCAACCCAATTCCTGCATAATTCATGTGCAGTTATGTGTGTTTATGTTTTACTTACTGGTGGGATGGTGGAGCAGCTCCCTATGCTGCCCATTGTAGCCTCGCTGTCTGTCCTCCTCCTGTGTTCTGGTATGTGTAGAAGGCTGTCTGAGTCTCTGCAGGAGAAAACACAGACACACACAAAATATTGCTATTATGGTACATTTTACAACAAAGCACAAAAGTGAACTGCAGGGGTGTATTTAGAAACTCATTTTAGAAATTCTTAAAAAACAAACTCTCAGCCAAGGAGGAAAACTTCCTTAAGCATCTTCAATAGTGGCTGAAATTTACCGACCATTTCTCATTTTGCCAGGCATTCCCATTAACAGACCTATAATTATTTGTTGGCTCTGTATCACAGCTGCAGGTACAACACATAAACATAGCTGTTTCTTATCAACTGTGCTACATTTTGGATATTGTATTAACTTTTTATTGTGTTTACCTGAAAGGTTTGAACTCTTTGTTGGAGGCAGAAAGGTCTGTCAGCTCTGGGCAGTCATCCTCTGCTTCCTTTAACTCTTCCTCTAAGATATTCTCTGCTTCCTCATCACTTCTAGCTTCAGGGGCTCTCTCAGTCTCCTCCTCTTCTTCCCTTGTCTCACTCTCCTCCTCCTCTTGTTGTTTGTCCGCATGTGTCTCGCTGACTTTCAGACCCTCCAGTTCCAGCATTGCATGTTTATATTCATCCATATCCACACTCTCCTCTTCTCTCTCTGCTTCCTCGTCTGTTGAGTCTTCATCGTCGTCCTTCTCGTCGTCATCGTCCTCTTCCTCAGGTCCAGCTGGGTGTAGCAATGCACCATCTCTCTCCAGGTCTTTGGTGAAGCCGCTGGCTGAGACTTCAACGTCTAGAGAATACGACCGTCTGTAGGAATATACAGTGACAACAAATAAAATGATTAAAGTCATGTTTTCCACCTTAAAATCAGCCTTCTAAATAAATAAAGAGAAGTAAGACAACTCACAATGTAAAATTCCTTTTGCTAAATGTTGAGTAATGTAATACATCTAACAATGATTGTCTGAGAAATTATTGTCATGCAAACATACAACTGTAACCCGGTTCAAGTATGGCATTTAATTTTAGCTGATAAAAGAAGTCCAAAACAAAACAAAAAATAAATATAAGCAGTTACCTGATGTCTTTGAAGGTTGGGAAGAGCTCGCTCTCGTAATTAAACCGTTTTGCAAAGAAATCTCTGATGCATTTTACATCTCGATCAAAATACCTACAAACGAAGATTGGAGAAGGAAACAACACGTAAAGCTTTTGTTTTACTATTTAATTTTAATTGTTTATGAATGCTCAACTTTATGGCATAGACACCAACCATTCAGCATTAGTGTGTGAGGTGGACACCATCTGAGGGAAGTCGATCATTGTTATGTGGTCCTGGTCATCTAACATAAGGTTGAACTCGTTAAAGTCTCCGTGAATCAAACCGTGATTGGCCAGTTTGACTATGAGCTCCATGAACTCACTGTACAGGGCTGATGGGTCTTGCAGCTCGTGCACTTGACACCTGAAAGAGAGAAATTATTCAAACAATTCTTTCATCACATTAAACCTTTTTTTGAATAAGAAATACAACAGCAGACTCTACAAAGAGTGAACTACATAACACATTAAAGCAAGAAAGTGGAAATTCTTGTTTACATACAGTGGATATCCATTGATGAGCTCCATCACTACAGCATGTCTGTTGTAGTCCACGGGCTTTGGAACGGGGAAGCCTCGATCATACAGTGCCTGAGAGGAGTAAGATGAAGACTCAAAAGATGCACCACACTAAACTGGAGTTCTACCACACATCTTATAGATAGCTGATGATGATGTGCGACACTGTGTCCGTAAGTAGAGACTGGTCCTTTACCTTCATGTAGGCAAACTCCTTCATAGCAGAGAGTCGAGAGAGGTAAAGCCAGGACATGTTCTTCCTGTGTTTGTGGTAATCTCTCTTGTTCTTTAGGTTCCTGAAGGAGGTACGGCCAAGCCTGTGAAGCTTCAGAGCATACTGGGTCCCATCTGGACTTGCCACAATATATATATCTGAAGAGGTGAACACAAAGAAATGTGTGTGATTATGACTACATGAGAGTTTCGAAAAAATTATGTGCATACTTTTTGTGACTGTCTTGCTTACCTGACTCTTTCCCCACTCCCATCTGGTTTCCAACTGAAAGGATCACTTCTCTAGAGCACATGGTCTTCAGAGCTAGGTAGTCATATCCTCCATAGTTTAACCTGTAGCCCTGCACCACTGGAATCAACGTATACACACCTGTTAGAACTATACACCTCCATGTGTGACATCCATCCATTTAACATGTACCAGGACTAGTGAGAGGTACAACAAGCATGTGTTTTCTTACTCTTGGTGCGTTCATAGACCACAAGTTTGTGTTTGACAAGCTCCCTGAGGACCTTGTTGCAGCCACCGTGTTTGAGGCTGGCAATGGAGGAGACGAGACTCACTGGAACAATCTCGTGGTTCTTCATCCCCATCTCAACCTGTGTGATAGGGAAATTCACATGAATATGATCATGGGAAAGCAGAAAAACAAGCCAGGTTGAGTTGAAAGACATGCAGACAGAAATGATCGCTGTTTGTTGACCGATTCCTCAGTCTGGGATTTTAGTTACAGCAATGTGGTGATATTAGGGTGATGAGGGCATTCCACCAATTTTACACACATTTGTATAATGTCTTTTGTGGCACTTCGAAAGCTTAGTCAAGCCTGACCAGATAAACCATGATGATGTAATCAGGCATGCAGATTCATACCCGAAAGCCTGCTTGACAAACTCAGGATGCGGAGTTTGAAAGATAATTCCCAGACCAGGCTTAAGATGCTTCTGAATGCACTATGGGACATTAAGAGTGATCTATACTGGAGACTAAAAGTCAAGATATCTCAGCTTCTTCAGTTTTAACCATTCCTTTATAATCACTCTCTCGAGTCCCCTCTCATGAATCACTCTCTCAGTTAAGTACCCCATAAAAAGTCTTTGCTATTTACATTATTGACCTGTTTGCCACACTACCTGGGTGTCATTACTAACTCAGGGTTAGTAATGACACCATATTACCCGTTGTAACTGTTAATAGCACCATAATCATATCCACATGCAACCACAGTATTTGTATACCTGTACAGTGCTTTGACAACAGTATCATTATTTAACACACTGTGAAGACGACACACCATCATCAAACTATCTGACAGGTCGTTACCGAGCTGCTGACATGTGTACTACTACACTATCCAGGTTTGTTATAGTATTGTCAGATACACCGACACATTTAAACCTTAGCATAGCACAGGCTAACTGAGCTGGGACATCACTGTACTTACCGCCGTGAGGACTCGGAAGTCATCTCGAGATAAATATCTCAACACCACAACATTCAGCTTCCCCATATTTCAACCAGTGCACCGTTAGTGAGAGTGGAATATGATTAATATTATTTCTTAAGCCAAGTGGTCCACATTTTTTGTAAACACACGTGCAAGGCGGAAGTTAAGGGAACGGAAGATGCGTCACTTCGTCTTTACGCGCGACGTCATGCGAAAGCGTTGAAAAAAAAATCCAAAAGCGTTTCACAAAAGTGTGTTTGTACAATAAAAAAGCACGTGTTTTACAAATTTCATCAAATTATTACAATAAAATGAAAAAAACCTCTCACATCATACCATTGAATAATATGTACACGGTGAGTAGACCGACTCTCCTTAGTGAACCATTTACTACCACCTACTGGTAAAAAAGTAAAGTTGAGTTTTTCCATACATTTGACCTTTTTCAAAGCAGGCATTTAACTTGTCAAACACCGGTGTAGCTATAATCTCATTATTAATTGCTGGAACTGTGCCATCATCAGTGTTATTAGTTCCTGCTATGACAAGTCAAAATGTCTGCTGTCAAAAATGCCCATTGTGTTGTGGCCCAACTCCATACTAACTGTATAGCTTATATGAACCATATATGGAATCAACATAGCCGACTTTGTAATGTGTGTGTATGCGTGTTGTGAATACCACTGCCGATTTAAAGTCACAAACAGATAGCTAAATAATTTCCCCAGAGATTTATTTTTTGTTTGTTTTCTAAATCCCAAATATCTAAAGCTCCTAAACAACCATTGTGCACCCACAGAGGTGTTTTCACTTATGTTGCTTGATTAGACCTCTTCTCAGAAGCCTGTTGGTGTGTACAAACTGTCCTTGACTGACATCTACCTCACTCTGTTCCTCGTACAGGAATACATTGTTGGCTGCAAAGGTTGTGCAGTATTTTTTTTATTGCCACTACTGAATAGATCTTTTTTCACAGAAGACAGTTTGATGTGTCTCGGTAGGAAAAATACAGGTGCAAATAATAAAATCAGTGATGGCTGAATTCCATTTAGTTGCTCTGGTTTCAGGGTCCCAGTATTGTGCATGCTGGCTCACCGTCACTATCATATTATTAGTAATATCTATACTTTTTCTGCTATGACAATTCAGAATGTCTGCTGTGGAAAAGACATATGGATTAGCTTATTGTAAAATAATATTTAGTTTTGTTGTATGGATGTGTGTATATTGTTATTTACTGTGAATGTGTTTGATATTATTAATTTGTTGGTTGTTTGATCTAGTAAGTTTAGTGTTTTGTAAGTTTTCCCTCAGAGACAATAGGCAACATTGTATCCTGTTGTGAAATGAATTAAATATATCTAAAGTGATGCTACAGGAAACACTGAGTCATCTCACTATCAGTATCAAACTGTGGAACCTGAGGGTCAAGTGTGTGTGTGTGTGTGTCTGTGTGTGTGTGTGTGTGTGTGTGTGTGTGTGTGTGTGTGTGTATGTGTGTGTGTGTTTGTGTGTTTTTGTTTGTGTGTGTGTGAGAAAGAGAGAGGCGAGGTGTTAAAATGAGATTTACCTCAGGTTTCTGTTGCCAAGGCAGCTGGATTCTGTGCATTCCACAGGCAGGTAGGGTCTAAACAAAGTGTGTGTGTGTGTGTGTGTGTGTGTGTGTGTGTGTGCGTGTGTGTGTGTGTTTTCTCCAGACTGCCCTGTGACAGACAGCGCTCTGTTCTGCTTCCAACACACACACACACACACACACACACACACACACACCACACACACACACACACACACACGCACACATGCACACACACACACATGCACATGCACACACACACACACACACACACACACACACACACACACTGAGCTCTCCACTTCCAGGCTGTGTTGACTCAGTTGAATTCCTCCACTGGTTTATTTAACATTCTGCGGTTCAGCAAGTGCCTGTGTCCGAAAAGAGGCCAGGCATGCAGTGTATGTGTGTGTGCACGTATGTGTACGTGAAATCGTGAGCAGAAATTATGCAGAGGTGTTTTACTGGCCTTTGTGTGATATTATACCGTAGAATTTTATCAGCTTCCTTTTTAGTAGTTAATTTATAACAAACTTTTACTATTAATATATAACAAGTTTATTACCCAGAACAAATGGACAAGTGTGCAGAGTTTATTTGCTGTGTGAGTCACTCGGTGTCTATAAATGTTCTGCAGGTCTCTAGAGTGTTTGTCTCCAACAGTCATTCACACCCTTTGCACTCTGTCATGGTTGTTTCCTGTGGCGATGACCACTCAGTGCTCCTTTCTGCTCTGTGTCACTAACGTGTGCTTCATGCATTCAGCATGCTCCAGCAGCTCCAGCAGGTGTGTCTTAGGTGGTAAAACATACATCCATACCCCACAAAGTAACACATCTCAGTATAATGCAGTCAAAAACCACATCACCACAAACTACAACCTCAAAAATGACCACAGAGTTGAAGGAACATGTTTCTGACACATTCTCTACAAAAACTGAACCTTAGAAGCCTTAAATAATGAAATACAGGATTATTGCAGTAGAATGTGTTAGACTGCACTGATTTCCACCCCATTGTATAATGAGAACATTGAAATTGAAAAAAAAAAACTGAGATAAAATTGTAGGGGAGCATCATGAACCTGTGCAGGATTCAGCTCGGTGATTCTGCCCTTTGCTCTCAGACTTTACTGCAACATGCCATCCTTAAGGTACATTAACGTAAAATTTAGGATATTTCAACTTCAACAAAGACAAAATGAGTGTTTGTGGTTGAATCATTGCAGAAAAGGCCCTTGCAGTTCTTTATTTTGTAGCTAGATGGCACTGTGACACAGGTGGCTTACTGAGGCTGCTGAGCCGCTGTCTTTTGTCTCATATAGACTATTGTTGTCTGATTTAAGTTACTGAGACTGGCTAATTTGCCTTGCATATGTGCACCTGGTCTTTTGTTTGAACTGAAGACTCTTTGAGAAATTGGGCAGACAGTGTTTCTAAAAGCGTCACACCTTTGATTGCAGTATGAGTGTAAAGGGCAGTAACACTGTTGGCTGCACAGTGTTTACTGAACCTATGGATTTGTTATTTCATTATGTTACCACAGTGTTAACAAACATAGCGTAGATACTATTCAGCTGAAAGTGTAAAACTTGAAAAACATGGTTGGAAATATTCTGATACAACTGACTCCCTCATTATATTACTTATCTTTATAATAAATGCAGTCAATTCAGCAGACCAACCCTGGCCCATCATGCTTTTACAGTAAAAGTGTGGAAATGTATGGGAGGAATTAATTTTTTTGTTTCTACTTGTCATAAAAATTACACATACACATCTTTTCCTGTTCAGCTTTTTGAAAATTTTCTCTCTTCTTTGACTCTCATTCCACGCTGAAGGCAAATGGGAGCACATGATAACACTCTAACATGAATGGATACTGGTAATAATAGACCAACGCTGATTTTGATTAGATTATCATATCATCCCATAACTCAATTTCTCATAGGAATTCTCTTAATATTCTTCTGCTACAATAGCATGACTACTTTGATATGATGTTTTAATTTATTTTTATTTAACCTTTATTTAACCAGGAAGTCCCTTGAGATTGAAATCTCTTTTCCGAGGGAGACCTGGCCAAGACAGCACACCAGTTACAGTTTAAATAGAAATAAAACACAACAGATAGGGAATACAAACATCAAATACACAAGGAAAAGACTAAATCCAGCTCAAATAAGGCAGTTGCATCTCCCAGTTACATGGACTTTTAACATGGCTTAAAATTTTTTCCAAGGGGACTAGATTATTAAGATTCAAAATGCTCGGCAGATTATTCCAAGTCCTCCTTCCAAAGTAGGAGAAGGTTTTTTTCCCAGCTCAGTGCAAACCCTTGGAACCTGGTAATGAAGCCACCTAGTGGAACAAAGCTGAAGACTGCTGGAGGTCCGCATCAAGAGGTTACATATATATGAGGGGAGTTTACTCAGCATGGCCTTGTACACAAAAACATATAAATGAAGTTGTCTACATAGACTCAGTGATGGCCAGTCTATCAATTCATAAAGCATACAATGTTGGTTATAAATCGTAGAGCACAGTAGTACACAGAATCTAAAAGGTGGAGTCTATAAGAGGCAGCATGCATGTAGACAACATCATCGTAGTCCAAAACACTTAAAAAAGTAGTCTGCACAAAACCTATCCTTAGTTTCAGCTTCTTCACACACCAGATTTTCAATGTGTACTTTGAAAGAAACTTTTTTGATTGAGTCCCCAAATCTCTAAAAAGTTTGACCATCTGTACAAACACACTGTGTGCGCTCTGTAAGATAATTCCTGAACAATTTTATAGCTGTGTCCCCTATTCCAATATCACTTAATCTATTTAGCAATAGCTCATGGTCTACAGAGTCAAATGCTTTTGACAGGTCAACAAATAAAGAAGCACAGTGTTACTTTTTTTTTTCCAGGGTACTGACAATATCATTTAATACCAGCATAGTTGCCGTAACAGGTTAATGGTTTAAAGGCCTAGGTAGAAATCTGTGGAGATATGATTGATTGGGCTGCTGCACTGAATGTGTTTTCTGCTGATAAAACTTGTGGTTTGCTCCTCTGGCTCTCAGCAGCTGCAGATTGAGAGTCTCGAGGCAGAATTTCTTGTTAAACAGCCTATGACAGACAGGCGCAGTCGTCTGTTTCACTGAGTCTGGACAGTTACACACAAGCACAGACCAGAGTGACCGATGGTGTGTTAGTGGAGCTATGCCGGGAGAGTATAGAGAGAGAGAGAGAGTGTGGACCCGCCTGTGTGTGGAATTATCTGGAACTTGGCGGAACGGCCATTCCTGCATGCGCGTGCTCATAAGCACACGCACTCACACACACTAAAACAGTGAGATAGTGTCTTCTTTCCAGATGTGTGTAAGGGAACTTTTTGCCTGGGTCAACACAAAGCAGCTCTCTATTCAGTCTTCCTACCATTGCATCTTTTTCTCCCTCATCTTGCCTTCACTCCTGTCTCGGCTGTACGGATTTTAACACACCTGATTAAAAAGTGACCAAAATGTTGAGACAAAATGAGAACAGATTCACCTTCACCTTGTGTGAGTGTTCATTTGTGTAAGCCCTCATGTGTCCTCTGGGCCTCAGATGTATTGTTTAAAATATGATGACCCCATCCACTTTCTGTGTATAGAGGGCTGAATATCCTCAATGGACCTGCAGTGTATCAGGATCCTTTGATTAGAAATTAATGAGCCCCTCGTTAGCGTTAGATGAAAATAAGAGCTGGATAGGTCAAAGCGATGAAAGGACCTTTTGCGCTACTGACTGAAGTGAAGTGATCTTTACATTTGATGTACACATAGTGTATCAAAGCCATCGACCCTTCCCCCTATTATTTCATTCACATGAAGGAAGAGGTTACGTTTGATGTTTTAATAATGCATGAGAGCTTAAAAGTGATAGCCCATCTACCACACCATCTTTGTATTCCACAAATATAAGGATAATCACACACAGGTTAGGCAACAGAGAAAACTCAACAAACCCCTGAACAGCAAACTGTACATATTTCTTGTAAGACTAAAATTCTCAAAGGATATTTTTAAAAGGTTGTTTGTGTCAGCGCTGTCTGTTGGTGTTTGAATTTTCTTTGCTGTATTGATGCAGAGCAAACATGGGATCACGGGAGACTTGCCCCCATCAGCCCACAGAGGATGTCCGCTCCATGAACAACTGAACAATTTTGAGGGGCGTAAACAATTTTAACACACCTGAGCTCACACTGTGTTAGGCTGTTAAATTGCTTTCTTGTTGTTTTGCTGCATTAAGCTTCAGGGAGAGAATGCTGACTTGAGGCAGGAATTGGAGAGGTTTAGGTAAGTCGCCGACAACAAGCGTGGGCCTTGTTCAAAGAGTATCATCGGTGTGCCTTTAGCCAGCTGCTGTGTGTTTGGAAACATCAAATTTGATTAGATTAGAGCAGAGGAGAGGAGATCTACTTACTCCGCCTGTTCTGCTGGAAGTCTTCTAAACAGTAATCTACTCTCAGGTGCCAGTTCAAGCAGCTAGTAAATGAAGGGCCTGAGGAGAAATATGAGGAGGGAATGCATAACCTGCTCCAAACCCAACCAATACAGCTTGAGACAGGGACACACACACACACACACAGACACACATACAGACCCTCATACACACTGAGGTACAGGAGAATAAGTATAAGCTACTGGTGATAAATTAATGGCTTTTAGCTGGATTTTACAGGTAGTATTTTGTAAAAACTGTATGCAGGATGAAACTTTGCATCCTTTGTTACTAAAGTGAGCATAAATGTGCATTAACTATTACCATATATACAGGTAGTTTCTGTGTAATCAAATGTAAAATATGCACATTCATGTACAGATAATATGCATGCACACAGGTCACACTGTGCAAGGATTGCACCAAGGTTTAGACTCCATGGTTTATTGAATATTTATTATTATCATTGTGTGCATTTGTTTGTGTGTGTGTGTGTGTGTGTGTTTTGTATCAGTGTAAGTAATGCAACATTGAGACTGTCTCTCAGTCTGAGCTGACTAGACTGGCTAAAATGTGCTCTGCTCTCTCAGGCAGGCGGGTTGGCGCTGCACAGGAATAACAAGGTACTGGGAGGGCAGGTTTGCATAGAGATAAAGACTAGTTGGCAGTACAGTATGTACACTTCATTGCAACATTCAGTGTAATTCTTATAGGCTCCTGTTTTACTGCTATTCTAAAAAGTTTTAAAATTGTGTGCACTTGTTTTTTTTTTTTGTTGGTCTGCTTACATCAAGCCCTATAATGTATGTAGGGGTGTGTGTGTGTGTACATGACCAGCAAGCTAGACTTCCCTTTTAGCTTCAGTGACTCATGCCCAACCCCCCCAAACTGCTAATAATCATAGTTTTTTATTTGGCTGATCTCATAAGCAAAGGGCAAGTTTGTGAGTGGATTTGTTCTTCTTACACTACTCTTGTGTCTTCGAACTTCACTTCATAGTGAGGATATTGTAAGGTGGTGTCCTTAAGATTAATACTTGGGTTTATATTTGGGGAATATGGGGAGAACAGCACTTAGTGGTTTTACAAGGAGTTATGTCCTAGAATTTTCTTTTGGCCTGGTACAGTGACTTCATGGAGTCACTATGAGGTTATTTTTTACATTTCTGTTTGTGTACGGATTAAACAAAATGAGATATAACAAGTTAATCAGTGAGATTTAGAGGTGTTGAAAGCGATTTCTTTTTACCTTTGGACAGAGCCAGTCAAGCTGTTTCCCCCTGTTTCCAGTCTTTATGTTAAACTAAGCTATGCTAACCGTCTTCTGGCTCCAGCTTCAGATTTAGTGCACAAACATAAGAAAGGTATCGATCTTCTCATCTAACTCTCAGCAAGAAAGCAAATAAACGTATTTCCCAAGATGTCAAACTAAGGAATACGGAATGGATGCAGTCAATGGAGAGTCCTCACAAAACTATCAAAACAAATCTGTGTGTGTGTGTGTGTGTCTGCGTGTATGTGTAAGCATGAGTGATGTAACATAGGCCCTAGCTAGATAATAACATGCCACAGTGATAGAGAATGCTGCTAACTAACAGCAGCTCTGAGACGATCCCCTCCATCACACACAAACGTGCGCACACACACACACACACACATACACACAACCTTTGCTTGTCAGACCCTTGTAATGGGATCACTGAGGGATTGGTCCTGCATCAGTCACAGCGCAGGTGCAAATGTGTACACACAAAAGTACAACCACCCACCCACCCACACACACATACACACATACACACACACACACATACACACACACACACACAAACACACACACACATCATCTAGAGGCAACATGGCTGTGTATCACTGGAACAGGAAAGCTGCTCTTTATCTCAGATGTTGCCGTTGTTCAGGCCATCAGATAGCAGCTACATCTTGTCGGAGTGTATGTGTGTGTGTGTGTGTGTGTGCGCGCGCACATGTGTGTACATGTGTGTTTGAATCTATGCACATTTGTATCTGTATGTCTAGTTTAATAGCATTAACTCCTGCAAGCGTGAAATGAGACAGTCTCCCACTATCTGTCTTTAAGAGCAGGGCTGAGAGAGTAGAGTGGCTGAAATGAACTGATGGATCATGCAGACTTCCAGTTAGATGAGCCTGTTAGCTGTAATAGAAACTGGCCTGGTCTCAGTAGAGAGACATCTCACAGCGAACCACAAAAATCACTATATACTGTACCCTCTATATGTGCTCTTTAATGTCAATTTGTCAAGTTATAGCTTGATGTGATTTGCTTGCATATTATGTTCAAAGGGAAAGCTTAGGTTGACATATTTCTGACTTCTAAGCAAAGCTTTCCTCAGCTCATTTCAAAATCTTTAGGCCTCAAATTTAGTCTTTGGGAAAATGACACTAGTAGCCTCTGGGGAAAAAGCTAATCAAATGCATGTCAGCACAGACAGTTTTATTGTATTTTCCTATTACAGCTAGTATAGATCAATATGTATTAGAATTCAGATTGCAAAAGGAAAGGCTTTTTTGTGTGAAATTGTTTACCACTGAGCGGAAATGCAAACACAAGCTTGTTAGCTTCTCATAAATTCAAACAAATGCTGGGAAAATCTTCTAAGTGTCCTGACAGCAGTCTTGGCAAGCGATCAATGAGATTACTTCATAAAACCCCAAACATGTTGTCTAAGGCTTGCCTCCAGGTCAGTGGGCACGATAACTTTGATAACTGCCAGAGACGGCATATATCAGCCTATCACAGAAAATCTGAAAAACATGTTTTTTTCCCGTCTGGTAGTTTTGAATCTCACTTGTGTCCAAATCCTTCTTCCAGCTCTGTGTGAGCTGTGGCCCGGGGAGAGGTGAGGTAACACACACGCACTTGACACACAAACATCAAGACTGTGCATCACAGTAATCACACCGCAAGGGATGCTGGGTAATTTGGTTAAAGATGTCAGGAGCGTAAATCACCTCCAATCAGTCCTGCTCTCTCATTGGTCAATCCTCCCACCTCCAGAAGAACTTCATTGGTCACTCGTCCGCCTGGCTGTCTCTGTAGGTCTCTTACTGTTTAGCTGTTGCTCACCAGGACACATCGGCTGTGAGACTTCAGGCAACAATACAACTTGATATAAGTGAGCCACCTCATGTGAGAAGAGACTGGTAAAGTAGACACACACAATCTACAGTGACAAGACCGAATGTGTGTTGGCTTTAAAGGAACAGTTTGACGTTTTGGGAATTACACTTATTGACTTTCTTGCTGAGAGTTAGAAGAGAAGATCAATATCTCTCTTGTGTCTGTTCAGTATATATATTGCTTCATAGTATATACGAAGCAACCCCAACCAGGCAGTTAGCTAACGTTAGCACAAAGATAAGAAACTCTGTCCAATGCTAACAAAATCAACCTACCAGCACCTCTAAATCTCATTAATTAACATGTTATATTTTGTTTGTTGAATTCGCACAAAAACGTTACAACACCACGTTGTGGTCTTTGTCATCACTATGAGGTTGTCAGGCAACCAGCGGAGACTCCAGGACTTGGCTGGCAATGGCTTCCAACTTTGGTTTTTGTAATGATTAAACAAACAAGACATAACAGACATTAATTAGTGAGCTTGCTGGTAGGTGATTTCATGTTTACTGTACTGACAGGAAAGTGGTATCAATCTTCTCATTTAGCTCTAAGCAAGGAAGTGAATACGTGTATTTCTCAAAATGTGAAACTATTCTTTTAAAGGGGACATATTACACACATTTCCTGGTCTATATTTTTAATCAAGGGGTCTACAGGAATATCTTTGCATGTTTTACAGTTTAAAAATCTCCTTATTTATCTTATACTTATACTTTATGCAGCTCCTCCTTCAGCCTTTGTTTTAGACAGGCTGTTTTAGCTCCTGTCTCTTTAAGGCACCCCTCCCACTGAACCCACTCTGTTTTGATTGGTTAGCTTCCTCTTCTATAGAGGCTACGTAGAAAAACAGTAGTAGTAGGATTTCACTTTTTGACTCATTGCTCAAAATGACAACTTCTCAAATACATTTGTGCATGTTCGAGCCAAAATCCGATCTGAAATATGTGAGTGGACAACACAAATGTCTCATGGAACAACCTTAACAACAAAACCAACGAAAGAGATGGCTGTTTGTGGGCATACATGAACAATCTGACGTCAGTTTGTTAGGGAAGTAGAGGTAACTTGCAAACACAGCATCCAGAGAAGAATGAAGCCTGAGCTTTTGACTTACAGGGAATATTTTTACATATGTGTACCTCAGATTTTGGAACTTCAGTCATGCTTAACATAGACATTTGACATTTTAACAGCAGATAAAATGTCAGAAAATCAGAAAAAGCATGTTATTTCCCGTTTAAACTTGTTCTCTCCTTAGAAAATGTCGGATTAATTGCCTGCCCAGCAATTTAGTCTGAGCAGGGAACGAAAAAGTGTAGCATACCAGTCAGGCACCCTATATCACGATAAATGGTGTGCAAGTAAGTGTTTCATATTCACTGTGCATGCCTGCTATGGTTTAATTGTTGTGTCACATTGGCTGCTGTAAGATCAAGATATTGATTAAATTCCAAATAAATTTCCATAAACCTCATTTTGATTTAGATACAACTATTGAATATCGAAACTAATTATACTCTCTGCCAGATGTTTCACATTGTAAAACACATGTGGGGGGAAAACTTTCAGCCACCTGACTGTACTTTAGCTGGGGTGTATATTTTTGTCTGCTTTGTAGAGGAATGGCGGGTGAAGGCTTGTCACCTACACACGCACGCACACATACACACACGCATGCCCGCACACACACACGCATGCACACATGCATGCACACATACCTTAGATGTTCAGGGCTTTGATTTTCTCCAGTCTGCACTACAGGGTAGACAGCTAGAGAGCTTCAAACAATGCCTGGATAACACTCTGACACCCTTACTGCATATCTAGTGCTAATGATTACTTCTTAAGCACATCACACACGCACACACACGCACACACGCTCAAACTCACATGCAGGCTTGAGCTCAGACTTGATAATTATGTGAACGCTGCACATCTCAGAGCCTGTTCCGCTTGCTCTCTCTCCCCTCAGGCAAAGACCTTCATCACACCGCCGACCATTGATTGGGACGATACACAGCATTAATAAATTAAATGAGCGCATGCAGCCAATAGAGAGAAAACACGCACACAGGTAGAAATATGTATGGCATTCCTGAGTTTGTTGAAAATGATGAAAACGTCAAACTGTGGCGGTGGGTGTTTGCTTTCGTGGACTGGGGCAGCGGAGGTGATGGACAGTGAAAGAAGCATACAAATGATCAGCCACCCACGGGGAAAATCATCCCACCTTGGATGTTTACTGCACAGGGACCGCTCTGTATGAGACTGCGGTTCTCAGTAAATATTCCTGGTATGTGTGTATGTGGTTGTGTATGCTCCCAGGAGGGTGTGCTATGTGGAGTGCTAGAAATGCAGCAAAAGAAGGGATGCTGTGTGTGTGTGTGTGTGTGTGTGTGTGTGTGTGTGTGTGTGTGCCCTGTCCAGGTGGATGTATTCTAGGTCAGGCTGTTTGTCAGAGCTGAAACCAGATCGATGTGGCTCTAATCTAAGGCAGTATGATGTGATTGATTACCTCATATTCTAAGGCCCTGCACATAGACCTCCACCGGGCGTGATGGACACACACACACACACCCACACAATACGCACACACACTATGGTCAGTTCACCCAAGCAAAAGAATTGATTGGGATGAAATGAAATAAGAGCAGATTGGTTTTGCTGGGCACAAGGCTGGACAGTCTATCCAAGAGGGTCAGAAAAGATGATGGGAGCAGAAAATGTTCATTGACACCATCTTTCATGTGTGAGATGTCAGCGTGCGTGTGTGTTTTTTCTCTGAAATTGGTTTTCCTTAGCACCATTAACTGTGCTATTTTTTGTCTGTCTAAGCCCCCCCCCCCCTCCTCCGATGTCTGCGTGTGTGTTCATGTAAATTTGAGAGAGCAGTTTGTTGACAAGATGTTTGTTTTTGTAAAGCGGTGGAACACTGACAGATGAGGAAACGGTTCCGTCTGAGCGGCCGGAGGAGTGTGTTAAATGAGCTGAGCTGCTTGCCCCCACAGCGTGGCAGGGTGTTTGCATAATTTTCCATGTTTGAAATGTTAATGACACCTGTAGGCTATGTTATAGTGAATCTGCTCGTGAGTGAATCTGGTGAGATAGTGATGTGTGCATGTAATTGTGGGGTATTTCTGTGAGTTACCAGATTTTCTGTATGTGGGTGGGTGCGTCCTTGTTTATTTGGGAGTGTGCACAGTGTGAGTGTGGTTTTTTACACACTTGGGCTTCAGCCTGTCCTCATTGACATGCATGGTGTCAGGAACCTCATTTGAACTACTGGTAATGGCTTTGCTGTGTTTGCCTGCTGGGCTGTACGGTCCTGTCTCCTTTGAGAATGAACTTATTGTTTGGAAATTCACCACGCCTCCTCCTCTCAGTCTTTCTCATTTTCACTGTGGATTGAAGCGCTCATATTTCATCCGCTTGAAGTAAATGCAAACTTTTATTATGAACATGCTGATAACGAATTCTCTCTTTAAAAAGCATATAGTGATATTCTTATGTAAAAATTGCACATCACTCTGAAATGACGCTGCAACAACTTACAGCCAGTTAGATAGATGGAGTCTGTTCTTACTGTTTTGTAAGTTATGTCATTTCAGAGTAAGTCTTTGCATTTCATTTCAAACTATTACATCTGCTTTCATGCAGGTCCATAAGCATGTGGAATGATGTGATGCAGCTTTAAAGGAATAGTCAGATGTTTTGGGAAATACACTTATTTGCTTTCTTGCCGAGAGTTAGATGAGAAGTTCGATACCACTTTTGATATAAAGCCGGAGCCAGGAGGCAATTAAATTAGCTTAGCATAAAGACTGAAAACAGAATCAGCTAGCCTTGCTCTGTCTGAAGGTAACAAAATCTGTTGTTTTTTTAAATCCATACAAGAACACAGGTGTAAAAATGATAAGTTGTGGTTTTATGGAGGAATATATGCAGGACTATTTCTTGGATGGGGCAGTTTTTACACTTTGGTGATTGTATGGATTACACAAATTAGATATAATGTGTTCATTATTGAGCTTTCAGGAGATTTTTGTATCATTTGGATAGAGCCAGGCTGGCTGTTTCCCCCTGCTTCCAGTCTTTGTGCTAAACTAAGTTAACTGGCTGCTAGAAGTAGCTTCATATTTACCATACAGACATGAGAGTGGTATTGATCGCCTCATCTAACTTTCAGCAAGAAAAGTGAATAAGCGTATTTCTCTAAATGTCTAACGATTCCTTTAATATTAATGTTAATCGCCTGTAAAAAGAAGACCAATTTGTCTTATGTGTGATTGTGTTCACAGTGCAAGGCCTCACTATGCCCTGGGTAGTATCTAAGCTTGAATAAACAGCCAATCACACACTTGGATGTGTGTTAAGGTCAAACGGAGAGCATCAGCCCCCAGCATGTGGCGAGTCTAGTTGCTGATTTTTTCGACTGGGGTTTTGTTGTGGTTCCTTGTTAGCCACACATTAAATAAAAACACTCTTGACTGCATTTCATTCAAGGTTATGAGTTTGATGCTTTTCATCCTTCCTCATTACACAATGTGAGTCTTTTCTGTGCCTGTTATTTAAATATACGCTGGGCTTCAAATACCTTACAGAAATCACGGCGCTCAGATCCAGATCCATGAGTGCCTCTTAACCCAAATACACACCTCTCTGTCTGCCCTCAGCCTCACAGGACCACACTCACCACAGGCAAACACACAACTGAACACAGATAAGGCCACTCTGCTGGATTTATCACAGCTACTTTCACTCATCAAATGTGTGAACCACTCCCTATCTGCCCCCCTCTTTCTCTCTCTGTCGCTGACTCCCCTCTTCCCCTTTTTTGGACCTGTCTCCATGGCTCCATATTGTCGTTTTATCTCTCTCCCATTTCTCCCCATCCCATCCGTCACCCTGCCTCTACTGGACCACGAGAGGAGGATGATGTCCCTTCATGTTGTGCCCAGGTTTGCCTCTCTGAAATAAATGTGTGTATGTGTGTGTATTTGCACGCTTGCATGAGGGCATGAAAGAGAGGGAGAGGGAGGATTTAAAAACACCATTACAGAGCAGGTGTCCTTCCATCTGTGCCGATCACAGTCAACTTTTTCCTTTTAGTATAGGCAGACACACTTCCACTACACCAGCACACATTCACACAAACACTTTCGCTACAGCGCAGCATGACATTACTGACGGAAAATGAGAAAGTGACAGAGTAAAAGAGCAGGAGAGGGGACTGTGGCAGAGAGAGGTGGGGTGGTGAGGTGGTGCAGAGACAGAGCTCAAATGCACAAAGAGATAAGGGACAAAAGAGACAAGAAAGGATTGATGCTTGTGTTACAGAAAGCAAAATAACTTGTGTTTACATGGAGATTGATGAAAAGGACAAACAAAGAGGCTTTATGTGGAAACAGACACTGAAGGGAACAGTGTTTGGATAAAGAAATGCAGTATAAATATTAAGAGAAAGGGGAAGGCTATGGTATTGGTGAGGTCACCACTGCTGATATGCATGCAATTTTATGCAGTGTTTGATATGCGTGTGTGTGTGTGTGTGTGTGTGTGTGTGTGTGTGTATCTCAGGAGAGCCAGAGGGGCCTATAGTTCAGGCTCACCATTAAAACATGTCTGAAGGCTGCAGGAGGCAGCTGAGCCTCTCCCAGGGGAGAACAGCTCACTGCCTGGGTGGATCGACCAATTTTATGAATGTTTACGTGGATGTATGGATGGATGAATGGTAGTCAGATTTTCAGATGTATGGTCAGATGGATAGACAGATATATAGATAGAGATATCTACCTGCACTGTAAATGGATGGAAAAACAAGTGGCTTACTTAAATAAAATAAAAAAAGTCTCAAAAAAGTCTTTGGTGAAGTTTCAGTTATCACTAATTCTCATAATTATTTTCCAGGCACATCAGAATAGCTGCAATTTCAGAACCAAGCAACAGTGTTTACTGTAGTAACACAGTAACTGGGAATGAAAGTGGCAGTCCATGTTTTTTGGTGATAAGTGATACTTGAGTCGTGAGTTGTTTTTGCATTGTACCTCCCAGAGATCAATGCAATTGCAATGTCTTTTTCCCTGGATTCTCTGTTTCTTTAGGTGTGGTAATTCCGGGTTTTTCTTTGTCTGTTCAGTCATTTATTCCAAATAAATTGTTTGTTTTTTTTGGCTGCCGTAATCTTCCATCACATCACTTGATTAAAGGATATTTTGTTGTTATTTTGTTGTTCTTGTGAACAAAGCTCATGCACTAGCTTTTTGTGCTAGCCAAGAGGTTGTGATATGTAGCACAATAAGCTTGCAAAGCTCTGTAAACAAGCCTTTTTATAGCCTTTGGTGCAGCTTCTAAACAAACTACGGTAGCCGTTGTCTTCGGGGAGAAGGAACATGACAAGATGATGCACAGATGCATCAATCCGCAACCAAACCTAAAATAAACATGTATCATGTAGGAGGTGAGGCTTAAATATCGGCTCCACCACCGGTCCATATCTACACTTTAATACTTGTTTTGCTTCAGTGACATCGATACAACTGGTCTGTTTTCCTGGACAGAACTGAACTGATTCCCTGCTCTATAAAAAGAGACACATGACCTGCTTAGGCTATCATTCATGTACACCCACACACACCCCATCACTCTTCTTCAGCTGCTACACAACACGACCGAGCCCGTCGTATTGACGCTGATTATGATGTTGTTTATAATGACATATTGACGATATTCACTGCCACCTCCTCTCATTTGACATCTGTGATTTACTGATGGCCTCTAGTTCAGCAGAAACACTTGAGAGCTTCCTGTCAGCATTTGAAATTGACCAGTCACAACTCACAGAGAGAACTAGGGCGGTGGCTGCTTCTCAGGAACAAGTTACAAATAAAATGTTCAGCTCTATTTTATTTTGTTGAAGTTGTTGTTGTAAATGGTTTGATAAGTGTGTTTTACATGTAGCAGGAACAGACAGCATTTCAGAGGAGCTGAAGGACCTTCAGAAGATGTACAATTCAATGCAGATCCACCTGGATACACTGAGGTGAGAGAAAAGCTGCACATGCCCATTTGCCACACTGGCAGGCAACCACAATCCCCCCCCTCACCCCCAACAATGAGACACTTGACCCACTTTCTTACCCATCTGTAAAAGGGTGCAAAAGTCCTTTCCAAACAATGTTCCTGTAAACACGCCACGTGCAGCTCTCCTCAGAATCGTGTCTGACATCTCAAGACTCCCAGCAGCTCTGGGTCACCTGGAGGCCAGCCAATCAGAGGGCTTGTAGCAAAGTCCTCGCCAGACCCCCCTGGCAGAGCTAAGCAGAATAACAGTGTATCATCTTAATCAGACAGACATCTGGAGAGAGTGAGTCTGCTGCTCCTACAGTCGTCTATCCTACCTCTGTGGTTTTATGAATGATGTAAGTATCTGTTATGATTGCCCCTTAAGTCTAACACAACACCTTATTTGCCCTGAAGTATCACACACTCAAGGGAGCAAAAGGGGAAATAGTGAAGCCTTGTTGTCACTGTGTCTTTCTCCCTCTGAGGTGATTTAAGGAAACGAGCAGCACTTATATGCTATGAGCTCTGGAGTCAGACGTCTGGATGTATCAGCCCAACCATGCATGTGTGTTGTGTGTATTTAGGCCTGTGTGTGTGTGTGTGTGTATGTGTATGATTAAATGTGTAATTCTGTGTGATGTACTGTAGCAGGCACCTGCTGGTGCACTTTTATGGGATTGACCTCGCAGACACACTCTCACTGCGCTCCAGATGCACGTTTAGTGCACTCAGCTTGTTGGTAGTGGTGAGATGGAAAAATGGTCCACGCAGCCTGAAGGAGAGCAGTTTGTTTTATTTGTCCCCATTGTGCAAACAGGTTTTCTCATTCACTGTGTTATAGTCATTAGTTGTTTTATATTGGGGATTAGAAAAGCAGCTTTTAGGAAATTTTTTATTACTGTCAGTTTTATCACTATTTAACCCTTACATACTGTTCAAATTTGACCCATCTTTACATTCAAATATCACCATTCGAAAAATGTGTTGCATTCTTCACACTCAATGAAATTCCTTGAAATCATGATGGCTGTCATGCTTTTGGTAAAATAGGACCTTAATATAGTGTGGCTCTCCATAAACGACTAAATAATACTCTCTCTCTGCTTTCTGAAAGACTCATTAAAGATTTATCACCAATTTATTGATGAGTGATGAGGAATTTATGAATGAAAAATAGACTTGTGGTTCAGAAGTTTGCTATAGAGAGAAATTATAAGGGGATATTGTGAAGGGTCAGAACTTGAACAGGATTTAAGGGTTAAAGGATTTCTTAATGAAAGTTGCATGAAGACATTTTTTTATCACCGTGTGATGGTGGTTGTTCATTTGATTGCATTTATCAGTGATGTCATGTTTGGAAAAATTTGGAAAAAATAATGCTGTGTGAAAACACAATAACCGCTTAGGACCAATCACTGCAATTAAAAATTCGATTATGATAGGAAAAAAAATCATTGCCTGAATCTAAGGGGGATTTAATTAATTACATATATTTTAGTAGAGCAGCTTAAAAGGGGAGGAGATAAGCATTGAAATAAATATGATTAAAAAGTGCTGCATCATTCCCAGTTGGTTTTCTGAGATATTATGTCTGATTAATGCACAGGTGGAGCCAGATCCATTGCTCTTCTGTGCTCTATCGGTGTTGGCAGCAATTAACACGTTCACTCTTTGTAATTGGCGAGGCACAGTCTTTGTCATTGCATTTGCATATTAAGATGCACATTGTTTGTACAACATTGTGTAATTGTTGGTTTATCAGCGTTTCATTTGTAAGCCTTATTCCTGAAAGCTATTAGAGCCGATTTGGTGTCAGTATGCTTTTTGAATGTCAGACAGATTCTCTCTCAGTGGATCAGAGACACAACAGCTACATGTTTCTGCTGCTCTGCTCTCATCCTGATATATGGCACCTGGAACATTACACTGCCCTCATTTAGCCTCTCCTCTCCTCTCCTCTCCTCTCCTCTCCTCTCCTCTCCTCTCCTCTCCTCTCCTCTCCTCTCGCCCTGTCTGCTTTCCTTTCTTTCCCTATCTCCCTCTCCTTCCTCTGGTTGTCTGGGACCCTTTCAGTCCCTTACATTGCTGTCTTGCGTCTGACAGCCTCAGAATGGAAACAAAAGAGAGGGAAGAAGATGGAAGGAGGGAGATAAAACAGCAAAAAGCCAAGTGAAGTCATACTTTCAGCCTCGCTGCTTTCCCCCCCACTCTTCCCTACTTTGCTGTCCTCTCTTTTGCTTAATGTTTGAAAGAGCTTTTATTCCACAAATTCTCTACACTCTCATGAATAATGCATGAGCATCAGAAGCAAAGTCTCTCTCTCTCTTTTCGCTTTATCCCCACCCTTTTCTGCTCTCGCTCTCTCCAAAATACACACATACACACTCTTATACACACTTCACTCACAGATGGCCTGGTCCAGGTCATTTCCTCTGTGGATGGAGGATAACTGGATTTACCAGTCTGTTGTGCTCTGTTGTTCTGACAGATCTCTTTATGGACAGAAAAAGGCAAAAACACAACCAGCTAATAAACTGCACCAATGTGTGTGTGTGTGTGCATTTAAATCCTCTAGGACTTTTATGTCCGCAGCAGCAGGGACTCCTGCTGATGATCTCAATGCCTCAATACTTCAGTAATAGTGGTAGTAGTTAATAGCATATCAACCACCTTGTGACAGTATAATGTTAAGTTAATGTGTTTAGCAGATTATTCCATTACGGCTCTCTGTGTTTTGCCGAGAAGGCATAATGGTGTTATTTCTCATTTTTGTCACTGTGTGTGGTTACCATTTTTTCTTGCTTTATGTGCACACAGTCATCCATGCACATTATATTGCTCTGCTGAAAAAGCTATTTTCCCATCAAGTCTGATAGAGTTTCCAGTGAAACTGCTAGTGCTGTCTAAAACGCAGATATTTCATTTTGCAGTAAATGTTTCAGCCTCTGAAAAGAAAAGTCGCTCCATGCCTTTGGAGCTGAACGAATAAAAGCACCCCGGGAGGATGCTTGTATCCATGAAACACTTTTTGAAGTTGGAAGTGAGCTATTTAGAAATGGCGGTTGTACACTCTTGGGTTATTTTCTGAACACAAACAGACAAAAGTAGTTTCTAGGCTAGAAAGTTGGGTTTCTTGTCATATGAGCACCTGATGATGACATGACAGTGTTTAAATACACACAGCATTACAGTATTCACATGAAAGCTACCTAGGAGAAAGTAACATCTGGCATAGGCAGGATTTATGTTTAAACTTAGCTTTTAGCTGGTGTGTGTTTGTATATAGGGGAGAACGGGGTAAATAAAGCCAGTGGGTAAAATGGGCCACCCCCTTTATCTAGGTAACCATAAGCAAAAGTAATCACGTGACCACAAGTTAATTAAGTATAGTTCATCCATCCTGGACTCAAGCACATGGAGAGAGTGGTTAGCAAAACAGAGCAAATAAAATTATATTTGTCATGCCAAGTGAATTCATCATGTTACTTAAGTTATGAGTCTTGTATCTTAATTAAAAAAGATACATTTTGGACATTATTACATGTTAATTTAAGTCAGTGTAAGCTACAAAACAAGGTCATAAACTTAGCACAACTGTGAATCTGAGCCACTGTGTGAAACAGTTTTGTCAAAATGGAGGTTGTGGGGTAAAACGTGCCAGTGATGTTGGGGCAAGTTGAGTCAATAGCTCAGTTTACCCCCAAAAATTATTTTCTGATATTCTAGAGGCTAGAGACACTGTTCATGTTTGATCCCTGTTACAATGTTGATGAATAAATACCTAATTGTTGACTAATGTTTAAGCCACACACAAACATGCTGTACATACAGACAGATGACAAATTAAAAGAAAAGCCGACATAAAGTGTCTTAGTAAGGTGTTGAGCCACCAGAACAGCATCAATACTCCTTGGCATTGATTCTACAAGTCTTTGAACTCTTCTGGAGGGATGAACACCATTATTCAAAAAGATATTCCCTCATTTGGTGTTTTGATGATGGTGGTGGAGAGCGCTGTCTAACATGTCAGTCCAAAATCTCCCATAGGTGTTCAATAGGATTGAGATTTGGTGACTGTGAAGGTCAAAGCATGTGATTCACATCATTTTCATATTTACCCCATCCTCATGCTCATTTTACCCCTATCTTGGGGTAAGTTGTGCCATAGGACTAACTTTTTTTGATGGGTCATCGTCCTAAAACCACAATAATTAGATAACTTGTTTTAATTTCCATGGGTACACAACAACCTGAGGTATATATAGTAACTATTATTTGAAACAAATACACTTTAATTTTGCAGTAAAATCATCAAATGTAAAAAGTGGCTCATGTTACCCCATTCTCCCTTATCTGTGTTTGGGAGATCAGTTTCTACCTGTGGAAGCTGAGTGTCGCACAGAAATAACCAAGTTGGTCAATAAACTGTGTGTGATGTCATCGGCCCACACAGCCACACTGCAATTTTAATGCCCCCATGCTTCAAAACAACACACACAGGCACACACACACACACACACACACACATGCACGTCTCCAAACTAAACAAATCATTACAGTTAACTATCCTTCCCCAGGGTGTTGTCTGTTGGGAGGTGCTGAAACATAACATATTTCATGTTTTTGACTTAAGCTGTCAGTCAGCTGCCAGCTTTTCTGTAGGCCGCACCATTCCACTCTGAGATCACGGATCAACCGACAGGTAGGGAGACACAAAGACAGACAGGCTTGCGCTGCTGGAGATTTTCTTTCTTTTATAATTCAGCGTGCCATGTCAGGGGACACGGCACACTGTGAGAAGCTAATTTAGACATCATAACGTCACTGCTTAACATCAGTTTAGCCGTTGTAATTAGAGGGGTGGACACCTAGTTATCACACCTCAGTTTCCTTTGTTATTTGCATGACATGGCTCGATGGATGCTCAAAAAAATGACCCGTCCTATTCAGGGATGGTGTTTGTGTCTGCGTGTGGTGGTGGATGCCAGGTGGAGACAGCATGAGTTGAATTCAGATTGATTAGTATTTGTCCTCTGAGCACCTGCTTAAACACTCAAATGTAGCGGTGGATGAATTCCCAGTCCCATGTTTGAGCTCCATTACAAATGCATACGTAGTGTTTAGAGTGGCACAGAGCTCCTTTCATATGGAGATGTGTTTGACGAGCCCGGGCTTCGACCTGCCACTGCCTATCTAGTGCAACATTACACCCACAGCTGCCCCCTCTGTCTTTAATATGTCTCTTATCCCTCCTCGCTTCCTCTGTTAGGCTCTTCCTCCCTGTGTCTGCTCCCTGTAGCCTATTATAAAAAACCTCTTAACAATATGCACTGCAGAGGAACTTCTATTAATAGTGATGACAGTGATGCTGTCCCAGTTGTTTGCCTTTGTTGGTAGCCTAGATACTAAATTAATGATTCTAAATTCAGCGCCGTCTGTTAAAGGGATGAAATGTAAATGCATGGTACTGGGAAAATGAAAAGAAAAGAGCTTCCAGATAGCAGGGTGAGCGCGTTTTTCTAGTCTGCCAGGAGATAAATATGATGGAGATGAATGTCAGGCGAGCTCATTGTGTGGCTGCCATGGGAGGTGTAGGCAACTCATCATGTGTGTCAGTGTGTGTGTGTGTGTGTGTGTGTGTGTGCTAATTATATGCATGTTTTTGAGCTCCAGTCTGATTGTCAGCGTCTGACGTGCCTGCTCACCTTTGTCTGAGGGAGGAGAAAGAAGGAAGGAGGGAGAGCGGCGGGAGCGTGAGATGGACAAAGATTTGGAAGAAGTTTAGGAGGAAGCAGGAGGCTCTGATCAAGCTTTTGTCAGAAATTTGTGTGTCTGTGTGTATGTGTTTGTCAGAGACAGAGAGAGACAGAATGAGGGGAAGAAGCCTCGCCATGACAATATATCCGTTGCTTAGCAGGTGCAGTCTGACCTGCCACACTCTCCCCCACCTCCTCCATCTCTCCCTTTTCTGTTACATCCCCCTCTGCCAAACAAAAGCAAGGAAGTCTGTTTCTATTGATGTCAGGCTGAACAAAGACACTGGTTGAAACACTCTTCCATTGTAGCGGTGCCTTTTTTTGTACACACTACTTCAAAACACATTTTACTTCCATGACACCACCATCACAACATCATTTTACTGCTATATATACTGTATGTTTTATATATATATATATATAAATATATATATATATATATATATATATATATATATATATATATATATATTCTTATGTAGTGTACTGTACGAAGTTCTGAGTGTTTACCTTTTTATCAATGCAAGTCAGTGCTTTTGGCTTTTACTTCCAACATCTGAAACAGCAACACCTGAACTGAACATATAGATGGTCGATATTTATATTTTGCCCTTCCTCTTCCACCCTTCCCCCTCACACACACACTCACACAAGAACACACACAAACTTGCTCAGAGATCAGCCATTGATCTTCCCTTTCCCCCCTGCCTGGGCAATTATATCCCTAATTATTCAGAATCCATCTTCAGCTCAGTGTAAGCCATCAACCAGGAAACTAGCAGTGTGTGTGTGTGTGTGTGTTTGTGTCTAGGCGTGTGTGAGGATATGTGGTAGAGTGGGACAGAAGCTGCTTCCTTAATTGCTTAAAAAAGCAGGGAGCCTACTCTGGTTGACATTTCCTTGCACCCTGCAAACGGCAGTCTGTGTAAATCAGGAACCGGTGTATGCACAAGCTTCCCTGCCAGATATGTATATACACACACACACACACACACAAACACACACAAACCCAGCACCACCACATAGACAATATGTCACACCTGTCATATTTAGGGAGCCATTAAAGGAGAGTCAGCACCCTGGCTCTTATTAATGATGTCACTGTGGACAGTATGTCGTATTAATGATGTCACAGCAAGGAGTGAGTTACAGCAGCGGGTGTTCATCAGCCTATGCAGGCGTGTGTGTGTGTAGAGTGGATAGGAGAGGGGTGGAGCAGTGCTTCATTTGTAACACGGCCCGACCTTGATGCCTGGGAATGAACGATGGGGGAGGGGAGGAGGAGGAGGAGGTACAGAGAGGTGTAACATCTCTTTGTCATCACTCCTCTCCTGTGGTTTTCCACTCGGCCCTGACGCGCCGCTCTGTGGTGCTTATAGAGGCACAACCTTGCTTTGTGTGTATGTGTTAGTGCCCCTGTCCTTTGCTTTCCCAGTGTGGTGAGTGTGTGTACACAGGCCCAGACACCAGAACAACACCAGAACATTCCTCCAGCCTGAGCGGGATTACACCATGCAGTCATGCAGAGAGAGGCAAAGACATAATAAAAGTAAAAGAGAAAAGAGAATTTAAAGAGCGGGTCTGAATATATGAGCGTGTAATTAACAATACGGTGATGCTGCAGGTGCTTTGCATCAAGGCAAGGGAGCAAAGGATGGGGGATTTTTATTGTCATATTCTTGCTCTGAAATGTTTTAAACAGACAAAAGCGGTTTTATTAGATAAAACAAAAAAAGAAGAGCTGATGTCAGAGGTTTACGTGAAGCTGATGTCAGTTTAGAGGAGTTTAGAGAGAGAGGAGAGGTCAGGTTACCATGTGTGTGCATGTGTGTGTGTGTGTGTGTTGGTTTGAGAGGTTATACGCACATAGGTGCTGACTGCACTGTTCCACGCCACACCAAGGTTGGATTAGTGTGAACAAACACAATTTACAGTGATTTATGCCCTGACTCATGAGGACAAGGTTACAGAGAGGGCTCCCGTTTTGTGGCTTTGTACAAGCTGGACAATAGATGTGTACATAACGTTTCTCTTTTTCTGTCTCTTCATGCCCAATCACCTTACTTCTGCTTTTTTTATGTCATGTTTATGAAAATTCAATATCCCTTTTTGGGGGGAGGGGGGTGTAAAAATGCTGCTGCTGTGTGTGTGAAAGTGATGCTCATCCTACTGTGCGTTCAGTGTGTGTTCAAAACCCTGCTGGCAATAGTATTAACATCTGGAAAATAATGTGTGTGGTTGTGTGTGTGTGTGTGTGTGTGTGTGTGTGTGCGCGCGTGTGTCTCTGTCCTGCAGCCTCAGACTAATAATGTTTTTGACCTGCTCTTTGTCTTGAAACAAAGAGGTGCTTGTGGCCATGCTTTTCTTGGTCACACACATAATATACACTTATTGAAGGGTGTGTGTGTGTGTGTGTGTGTGTGTGTGTGAGAGAGAGAGAGAGAGAGAGAGAGAGAGAGAGAGAGAGAGAAAGAGAGGGAGTGTGTGTAATAAATGTGCATGTGTCTTTGACAGCTGCGTCCATGTGGAGGACACTTCATTGAGATGCATTGAAATTATTTGGGATGTGTGTTTCTGAAGCAGCTCTTCAAACAGCCCCAGCCCTTCTCGAATCACCTCTGCTTTAGTGTGTGTGTGTGTGTGTGTGTGTGTGTTTGTGTGTGTGTGAGAGAGAGAGTGTGTGTGTGTGTATGTGTATTAATGCATGAAACTAGTCCCAGGATGTAATCTCCATAAGTGATGACTTGAGAGTGCAGACACATTTTGGGGTAATTATCTCTATTGGTCAATGTTGCCTCTCTCTCTCTTTCTCATACGCATGCAGTGCACACACGCACGCATGCACACACACAGACCTCCGTGGGGGTGGGTATGTGCTTCAATTATCACCAAAGTCACAGTGTGCTGTGCTCACACAAACCAGAACTGGAAATATCACAGCAAACAGTTGTGGACAAACAGAGATGTGGACACACTTCCACTCTCATTCACACATTCAACGATTGAACAGCTACAAACACACAAGCTTCATTACACACACACACACACACACACACACACACACCTGACAGTTAAGTAAATACAGCTATATGTAACGTCAGATAGGACTTGCTTATCAGGAGTCAGGCAGTCCAGAGACTCTCAACGCTGTGAAGGTGAAACTCAAGATTATTGTTCATGTAAAACTGTTGGGTTGAATTTGTTTGGGCACTGTACTATAGAATAAAAAACTAACATTACGTGAAATATGAAATAAATAAATCAGATTGTTGGATTTTTTCCCCCTTGAACATAGTGGTTAAATGATGAAGTGTCAAGACTAAAGTCATCCATGTGACCCTGGTTGGTTACTTACACTTGTGCTTCATGTTAATACTTGTTTACATCTAATGATTTAATCTATCCAGGTATTTCTGATCGCAAGAATGAACACAAATTCACCTAATCCACAATATTTTTTGAGATTTGAAATTTGTTTCAAACCCCTGTAATTTTTCTGGGAGCAATGACCAACCTGGAAGAATATTTGCCAACTTCACCAATCACAGCATAAATTATTCTAGTTAAGAAACTTTTTATGAGCCAAGTCAAGTACAGCTCAAGCGTTAGTTTCCACAAACAAACTGTCTTGTAACTCCCAAGTTTGTCATCTCAGGCAGTGCTTGTCCCCCGTTTACACATGGCCACAACAAAGCTTCTCCAGTTGACCATTTTTAAAATGCAACCACTTTTAATCTAATACCTGATCATTTTGTTTATGAAGTTTGTTGGAACTATGTGGCACAGTGGGAAGCACTCCTTTTACCCAGCTTTGAAACAGTGAAACCACTGTAGGTGACCTCACAAGCCAGACACATCATATACTGATAAATGAGGGTGGTTCTGTTGCAGCTTTGGAGGCTGATCCAAGGCAGCAACTGCTAAGATGTAATGAACCTGTAATGCACCAAAATCATATCTTTTGATTGGAGGACTCTATGATGTTGTTAAGCACAAAGCACAGGATCAAAATCAGGTGTCACTGCATTGAAGCCTGGTGTTAAGTCAGACATCATCCATAGTCACTATTTGACCGTTTCAGTCTTTTCACCAGTCAAAATCTTTTTTCCTTAATGATAAATAGTAGAACTGGTGGTCGTCTAGACCTCATGAGAGAACTCACAGATTTATTTCACAGTATGATCAGCCTGCACAACTCGTATGTCTTCCCAATAGCTTAGTTGTTAAGCAGTTTACAGTTCTTGTATCCTATATTGTGTAAATGCCCCCATTCGAGACCAGATGTAGCTGCACACAGTTCAAAAAGATTAGTGACAGCATGTGGCATTTTCATGTTTGGCTTAGCAGCCAAGAGTTTCTATAGGCCAATACCCTAACACTGTTATATGCAACTAAAATAAGCAGAGGTAGGCTGATTGATGGACTCACGCTTGTGAGGTGAATCCAATAGCAATTATTCAGTTATTTGTGCCAAATGAGTCAAGAGAACTCAGGGTTCCTTTCCTTCAAAGTGAGATTATTAATGCTGCAAAAAGCTCTGAAACCGTGTTTAATAGATGATGCACTTTCTTGGGTGTTTGTGATGTGTTGGGTGCTGCTTTGGTGCTACTGGGTGCCGGGAGTTCTAAGCACATATAATCCCATTCACACCTCTCACGCACACACACACGCACACACACACACACACACACACACACACACACACACACACACACACACACACACACACACATGGGCATATACACAGAGAACATAGTTTCTTCATGGTGTGGCAGCTAGTCTCCCGTCTGGGACTGAAGATAACCCTCGCTACCCACTAGGGTATGCAGCAAAGTGCATGGCATATGTGTGTGTGTGTGTGTGTGTGTGTGTGTGTGTTAGTGTGTATAAGTCTTTATTTCCCCCCGTTTGCTCTTTCCCTCTTTCTGCCTCTATCTGCTGGGGTTGACAGAGGACAGAATGTGTTGCTGAGCGCTGGACTTCAGCATCTGTGCAGAAATGTGTGTGTGTCTATATGTGTAGTCAGGGATAGCTATGGGAAAGGATTAGGACAGCTTTAGACAGGCTTTGTTTAATAAGCAGCGCAACGGCTGCTCCGGATGGGAAACCACCCAACTCCAAACATACACACACATACACACACACATTAACATACACACACAAGCATACACACCTAAAAAAACATCACAAACACAGGAAAGATACCATTAGGCTAAAAAAGCTTGGACCCCTGGTTTTGTTATGGTGGAAGCTGGATTGTGGCTAAGTGGACTGTATTTCTATGTGTGTGTGTGTGTGTGTGTGTGTGTGTGTGTGTGTGTGTGTGTGTGTGCGTGTGTGTGTGGTTCCAGAGATTGGGGTCCCTGGCTGTGGTAATTGGGACCGATGGAGCTGAAAGCGAGGGATGAACCAGGGGATAAAGGATGGATAAAGGAAAGGATGGAACTGTGCACATTGCCCAAGGAGCTCTGCACTGATTGGCTCATAGTGACCACGTGTGTGTGTGTGTGTGTGTGTGTGTGTGTGTGTGTGTGTGTGTGTGTGTGTGTGTGTGTGTGTGTATGTGCGCGCACATGTGCATATATGTGTGTTTGTATTGCTGCAGATGTGAACAGCTTAGCAATTCTCTCAGTGGACCAATTAGAGGAAGGGAGTTTTGGTCCCCAGGTGTGAAAGCCTCCTGGTAATAGGAGCTTGATTAGTGGGTGTCTTAACTGTGTTTTAGCCAATGTGAATATGAGTGTGTGGATCTGTGTGTACTAATTTCTGTGTGTGTGAGAGAAGGATTAAACTTGGCTTCCAGTGATTTGCGCATACTTATGTGGGTATATTTGTATGTCTGAGTCTAGTCAGTGAATTGATGCTAATTTAGCATAGTCAGCCCCAAAGAAGGGAGCAACAAATCCCATCCCTTGACTTAATACATGCAAATAGATTCCTTCTGTGCTCATCATAACAGAGATTTTACCATCAGAACGTTGTTTCCTAACTAGGTCAGCGGGATCAGAGGGGCAGAGATTTGGAGCTAAAGGCAGAGAACGACTTAAACTAACGTCTTCCTTGCAACAGCGCTGTTATATCCACAAAGGCAGCATCTTAGAACCAACATCTCCAGTAATGGAGAGATGATGAAAGTGGATGAGTGGGAAAGAGGCAAGGAGGCGAAGAGAATGATAGAGACGGAGAGGGCAAGAGGAGAGAGGTGAGGCCTGCTTTTGGGCACCACTCATGGGAGCCTAAATGCCTCCTCATCAGTAAACAGTGAATAATTCATCTAGTTACCATAGAAAGCACACTCAGTCACACACATCTGCATGCGCGCGCACACAGCAAAAATCATATTCATGTCACAGACAGGCCATTTTTACAGCAGACAGGCAGCCCGGTCCAGTGTGGGGTTTTTATTATTCACTAGCTTGTGAACTCTGCAGGACCCTTCACTCTTTGACTGTCTGCACGTGTGTACTTGTGTGTGCGTGTGTGTGCAATTTGTGTGTATTTGTGGCATGTAGGAGTTTCATTTCCCTGCATCTGTAAGGATGAAAAGGAGGACACAGAGGAGAGGCACGCAACGTTGCCCTATACGTAACCCTGAGACATGCACACACACACACACACACATACACACACACACACGGACAGAGTCGACTGCTCTGGTTTTATTCCAGAAACAAATATACAGTTCACCATTTCTCAGGACCTCATGTGTATATTACAGCAACTAAACTATCGATCCAGGGTCACCCAAGTTACACAAGCACATATTTTCCACATACGTATATACATACACACAATAAACACACCTCTTGTGTACACACTGTCATTCACACACAAACAGCAGCGCGGTGGCGTGAGAGGTGTGATTCCTTCCATGCTCACACACCCTCATTCCACACTCATACTCGAGTCTTTAATTCATATTTGTCATGTATAATAACTGGATGTCTAAGCGGAATAGTGCTGCATACTGCAGAATAAAAGAGCAATATTTTATTTCATTTCCATAACTCTCCAGTCTGTGAATTATTATTATGTAAATGTTGTTGCGGAGCCACCGCTACTGTGTGCTAAGGTGCCAGCCCCACTTTTTATAAACTGAAAGGAAAACACAGTGAAACACAATAAGCGGTGGAATAATCAATGGTAAACTGTTTACAAAAGCGACTCGCGTTGCCATGCGCTCTCATTATTTGATCACAGCAGCATTTCACATTTCAAACGAAACCAAATATTAGGCAGAGGACTGTGACATGGTAATGAGGTACAAGAGGAGGAAATGGGTTTTGTCTCTGGGCAATTTCTGCACTGCCTCTGTCCATATGTGTGTGTGTGTGTGTGTGTGTGTGTGTGTGTATGTTGTACGTGGTGACTGATGTGTCTGACCATAACCTCTGCCCCAGAATGCTATGGACACCTGTCTTCCCACGCAAGATCCTCCAGGACCCTCCCTTTCAATGCAGGCCTGATTTATTAGACCCCAAAGGCTCCCTCTCTCCCTCGCTTGCTTTTTCTGTCCGTCTCCCTCTTTCTTTCTCTCTTACTCACTGACACTCATGCTCACATAGTCACACACACACACACACACACACACACACACACACACACACACACACACACACACACACACACACACACACACACACACACACACACAGAGAAAGAGAGAAACAACCATCATCCTGAAGGGCCATAGAGAGAAAGAGAGAGAAATGGCTCCTGTCATTTTTCCTCTTTAAACTAGGGCTCTGCAGTGGTCTCTGTCACAGAGCCCCCCAGGGGAGGACATCAAACAAAGGAAAAACCTTTCACACTTTATTGTCTTTTACCACAGAGAGCTCATATCTCTTTTCTCCCTCACTCACACTGTCTTCCTCCTTTTTTTTATACTTCTCTCACATTCCACCCATTTATCTCCTCTCCCCATTTCCTGCAGCCTCTGTATATCGCTTTCTATATCTATATTTCATAAAGTTTGACGTTTTTTACAATGCCCTTTGAGTATGCCAGCTTGTCAAAAATATAGAGAGGGCAAAGAGGGAGAAAAAGGGGGGGAAGTTGTAGAGAGACTGCAGAGCCGCTGAGAAGTATTTGAGTTTGGAGAAGAGAGAGACGGACGGCAGTCTCAAATCTAAACAGCAGCGTGTCAGATCAGAGGAACGTTTGAAGATTTGAGGCGCGGTAGGAAGCTTTACCTGTACAGAAAAAACACCTGCAGTATATTTCACGTGTTCAAAATGTGCAAATAATGACTCAAATATCATAAAGCAACAAAACCTCGGATCAATCAAAGTCACTTGAGGACTCATATTGATGTTGCTCATGTTATTTATATCACTACAGAACTCCTGTGTCTTTTGCATCCAGAGTTTTCATATTTGCATGTTTGCAGATGTTTAAATATAAATATATCACAATAAAAATGGGTTTCTGGATTTTCATCTAGGCTCATCCAGCACATACACATTTTTGCAAGGCCACAGGTCACATATGATTTAAATGCTTGCTGCTGAAATGTATGTGTTCGTGTGCAGTTTCTCCTAAACTGAAGATGCACCTTCATATTCCTGCAGACATAGTATACTGGACCTATTCTTGTATTAGCATTTTGACATTTTTAGTTTTCTACATGTGGGATTGTTTAAAGTATTTCAGTTAAATGAATAATTTATAGGCAGGGATATAGAGGAAGGCAAATTATTCTACGAGAAGTAACATAAAACAGCCTTTTTTACAATTAAATAAAACTTGTACCCATGTGAGTGACTTAGTTAATTTGTACACCACTTACTGTTTTTCCCCTTTATGTTTCTTTTTAATAGTTTCTATAATTCTTAGAGAGGATGCAGTGTTTTTTTAATAACTCATAACTGAATGCAAAACTCTCAAAACTGCCCTGACTTCTGTACACCAGACAACTGTGGCTGTTCATCACAATCCAACTGCTGCTTTTTTCTCCTACCAGTGATATAGTTCACGATTGTTTTGACAGTGATACGGTGGTTTCATGAGGAGATACTGCCAATAGTAATTTTGGTTTTGAACAGGAATGTCACTGAATTTGAGTCTTTATAATTCACTCTGTAGAACAATTCCAGTTTGTCAAAAAAATGTTCTTTGTCCTGATTTTAGCTGCAGTGTCATAAACTTTTAGATGGAATCAGATTTTAAAGACAACAAACGGTTTCAGAGGGATGAATGTTGATTTCTGTCTCGAAACACACAGACTGAATAGTGATTAAAAAGTAGATCTGGAAGTAACACAAATAGAGCATCTTATTAATCTTTGATAAACGTACTAAATGTTACATTATGATATTACCATATTGAGTCATTAGGCCATAGCTTTGGAGAAGAAACATATTCATTTTGCATGCATTTATCAATAATGTAAAATGATTTTTTTGTCTTAGGAGAATACTGATACTGTAAAACTAGAAATCGCTTGATGTTAATCCCAGGCACACTGCGTTCTTACTGACAGACTAGCTGATTACATACCACAGACACACCAGCCAGAAGAGAGATGAGCTCAAGGACTAGTTACACACAGTATATTACACACACACACACATATTTAGTGGGACTGGGGCAGGGGTTAAAACAAATGGCTCGGAGCACCCTTCATCTAAGGTAACTGTTTCCCTGTGGACTTCCTGCCCTTTAGCAGCCAGCAGAATTTCTCTGAAAGAAGACTCTCGCTGCGTCATTATTTTCATCTTCCATGCAGGAGACGGAGCGCTTCAGGAAGTAAATGGCTTGACACAGCTGGCATCTTCTGGTCTGAGTTGGGGGTAGGCTAATCAATACCACTGAGGGAGATCAATCCTGCTGTGTCTCTTAGTGGTTTTCACACTGTGTGTACGTACATGTGTGTATGTGTGTGTATGTGTGTGTATGTGTGTGTGTCATTTCCCAGGTGTTTGTAGTGTTGTAGCTGTTATAAGACCTAATGGGGGACCTCCTGACGACGGCTGTTAGGAGCAACATTTGGCCTAAACACTGAGTTTGACACACAATCTGATTGGCTATTGGTGATGCAGTTTGTGTGAAGGTGTGAGTGTGTTTTTTTTCTACTTGTGTGTTTTTGCGCATATGTACGTGTGCGAGAATGTGTATATGCAGTATATAAGTATGTGTATGTGTGTGTATGCATGTGTAAGAGCTGTACCCAGGTGCACTGCCTGGAGGTTGGTGGGGTGAGGGGAGGGTGTGTGTGTGTGTGTGTGTGTGTGTGTGTGTGTGTGTGTGTGTGTGTGTTTAAAGAGATGACAGGATGCGTCAGGAGGATTCATTTCCCAAAATCCCAACACAGAAAATAAGGTCAAATTCAAAATACTGAGTCAGAAAAAGAGCTGGAAGGTATTTTTATGTAAATTAGGATCAAACCACTGCATTATAATTGTAGAATCAAAATTCAAAATTTCACTTAAATTCTTACAACAGCTCAATAACTTGTTTTGTTGATGAGATAAATAGTAATGGACATAATGACACAATGACTAATCCCAGTGTCCTCAAGGATGTGTGTGTTGAGTTGGCTACATTCAAGAAGAACATTTATTGTTTATTTACTTGGTTCAATTGAACTTTAAGAAATGCATCTAATTTGTATTTGATTTCTATTTGTTTTTTTTGGATTTCCAAGAGTGGGACACAAGAATTTAAAGTCTACATGAGCTGTATACGGTGTGGGTCCCATTCTTGCAAAACTTTAAATTTGTACACACCTATACACTTAAAAGGAACATTTTAAGGGGCTCATTTTTCGAGGCATGGCTTTACTTTCACAGATTTTGTGTATTGTATGTACGTAGGATAATAAGATACTCTGTAAATGAGACAAAGAGACATATAGTAGGAAGAGAAGAGTGGGGGACACACCTGCACGGCCCTCACCTCCCCTGCTCCGTTATTCCGTTTAGCCCTCTGGTGATTGGGCGTGTGTGTGTGGGTGTGAATACGAGCCTGTAAAATAACGGGAGAGCACACACACACACACACACATACACAGATACAGACACCACACAAGCACGTGCAGACACAATGGTGTCTGAATATTTCTCAACACTCAGGCCTTGAGGAAAGCAGGATAAATCATGTGTGCAAATATTTGGTTCACAGCCTGAGGTTCCACCTGAATAAGCCATCAGTTGGAGCCGTGTGTGATGTGTGAACATGTGTGTGTCTGTTTATGGTGCCTGTCTTGTTTTATTTTTGCAGATATATGAATTACAGCCTTTAGCTTATGTTTTTCTGCGAGCTTGTCATAAAACAGAGAAATGACCCTCATAATATTTAAACTTTAAAGACGCCTGGGGTGAATGATAGGAGGGAGTGTGCACTGTTATTGTTTGCTCATGTTATGTCAGCTGGAATAAATGACCTTGATATGAAACAGTGGTAGAAATATGCCAAATTTGTAAAATACATGCACTAAATCTGCTGTTGACCCCAGCTGTTAAACTCTCATTTGGCCCAGATTTTACTTCTTGATGTAACATGCATTACAAATCTGTCTCAATTAATTAGTTCTACTTATTATCATATTTCACCAATGCTTCATGCTGATAAATGGCCAGTCATCAATGCTAATTTTTGTGCTCTTTTTTAAAAAATGGAGTTAAATGAGAAAATTAGACATGACAATTATCCCTGATGGATGAGGCCTTTTGAACTTTGATCATAGAGCCAAGTGCTACTTTCATTAAACTGGGCTATCTCTCATAAACACCAAACAAGATTTTTCAGTTCAGTACTGTTGTAGATAAGCAAGACATAAAGTCAGATTTTATGAGTCCGACATGATCCCTGCTGGCTAGTTATTAGTATAGATTTCATTCCTATCTTCTCTATTCGGCTGCTGTTGTATCACAATGCATTTTCTGTAAAGCAAATATTATTTTTAAACATGTTTTTTCATCTCAAGAGAGAAATTTGACTTAGATTACACAGCTTCTCTTATTTTCACTTTTTTTTTCCGGGACATTTGTAGCTCCAGCAGGCAGATTGTTGTTGGATGAGTTTTGGACATTGCTCCCCACCCTTCACCCTGCCTGGGTGGGCCTGTCAGTGGGGTGCCAAGCAGGGTGTCTGTGGCCAGTGATGTGAATTGACCCGCTGTTTAAAAATGGATCTACTTAAATTATTCAGTCTGTTATTTTAGTGTCAAGATTCAGCGATGATGTCTGGTTGTCACGGAAACATAGTCCCATGATCTCTAGCCCACAGCTGAGTCCCCCTCTGGATGGAGAGAGAGAACGAGGGAGGGAAAAAGAAGCACTGTACCAGTCTGGTCATTTCCACAGAAAATGAGGTGAAAGTAAATACTGTTGCTCCATGTCAAAATGTGTAAAAGAAAAAATGTCTTTTCTGGAGAGAGAGAGAGAGAGAGAGACATAGACAGAGAGAGAAAGAGAGAGAGGCTATATTTATGTGACCACTAGCTGTGAGACATTATGCAGGGCCACAAAAACAATATAAAATGTTATGAAGTGTACGCTGTCAGTAGGTTGTAGAGGACATACAATACTTGTCTGAAACTGATGAATACACACAAGCGTCTCTCTCTCTCTCTGTCTTTAAAACACACACACACACACCAACATACACACAGGATGAGTCCCAGGCTGTGTTGGTCAGGCTTTATGGATCTCTGGTGAGACATGAACACATGGAACAGTCATCTAACTTCCAGCTGCTGGTGTGGAGTTTCCCACTGAGATACTCTCTGTGATGAAAGGCTGCATCTGGGGGTTGGCACTTCACTCACTGGACACTTGTCTGCAAAGAAAACTCCTATTGATTGTCAGTAAGCTGTCCATTTGCATCAGCATGCCTGTAATTCTATGTGTGTGTGTATGTGTGTGTGTGTGTGTTATATCGTGTCTTTGTGTGTGTACAGTAAACATCTCTCTGTGAGCAATCAGTCTGTCGAGGCAGAGAAACGGCTGTGAGAACAGCTGGGAAATCAGACGGCGATTTTGTCTTCCACCTAAACGCAGGGATTTACACACTGCCCAGAGCCCAGACACACAGCGCTTATGTGCCAAGACGAAACATGCATATGCATGCAATCATACACACACACACACACACACACACATACACACACACACACACACACACACACACACACACACACACACACACAAAGGACTCTTCCACTGGCACAGATTGCATCATGCATTTCAGGTCATTTCATCATCTGTTAGTAATTTTTCATTATAAGCGTTTCACCTTAAACAAACTACTATAACACACTCATTGATTTATTCAGAAAGAGAAAGGGAGTCTCTTGTTCAAGCAGCTTACTGGTGATATAATATGCTACCTACTGTTTCAGTTCATTACACACTGACTTGGCAGCATTTTAAGCCCTATTTAATCAGACAAATTGACAATCTCAGAGCTGATTCTTTCTTCCATAAGCAGCACACAATATCCGTGTGCTCCTGCTTCACACTCAGAGCTTACCAGTTAAACCAGTGTACAGCCTTACCAGATACTGAGAAGCCTGTTAGAGCACAAAGAGGTGATGTGACACTTCAGCTATGCTACCTTTAACTGTCACAGACACTTTGTTTCTTGAGTGTTGTACAGCACTAGAAGCTTGGCTGCTGTATTGACAGTCCCAAAAAAACACATTTAAATTTAAAGCCAAATCAAACGGAGCTCTCTCAGTCACATTTACACAAAATGAATATTTCAGTCATCACTTGAGATGCTGACTGCCATGTAACACAGGACTTAATGCCATTCAGGATATGTTAATACCCTCAGCAGCCATTTGGAGACACGCAGCCTGCTGTCTTCACAGTGTGACTCCAAATCCCACCGTCCCAAACGCTCTTTCATCCCTACCTGTCAGCAGATGAGAGCTGCATACACCTGCAGCAACCCGCGTTCGTGTGTGTATGTTTGTGTACGTCTGTATGTGTGCCCACTGAGGAGCTTGCTGTGCAAGCATATTCACAGCCAGCATTTCTGACAAGCCTAATGAATCTCCAGAGATCTGCTACCTGCCAGCTTTCTCTTGTTCTGTCTTGTCTTCATTGTTCTCTCGCTCTGTTTTCTACTTTCTTGTAGTACTTTCCCCCCTTTGCTGTTTATCCACCTAAACCAATGCTGCCTCTCTCAGTGAGTTTTGCCTCCATCAGCTAACAAGCTTCCTTCGCTATGGGTACACATCTTACATATCCCCGTCCACTCCCAAGAAAGTAAATAGTCAGAGAGAGACCTTGCTGTTACTCGTGATGGGGAATTGATAAACTTCTCTCACACTGATGCCCATTGAGGCATTGTTACTCCAACTTCTGCTGTGTGTGTGTGATGGGGAACCTCCTTCCAGAGAGGAGGCTTTAATTATACTTACCCATGCTGTATTAGTCATGCCTCAGCTACACTTGTCTACCGAAAATCCATTACCTATGCCTGAGGAGGCCTTGTTAGTTCACAATTGAGTACTAATTACACAACATTATGATACATAGGCCTCATCTTGCTGTAATCACAGTAATTAGGGAAATAAAGTCGGTCTACATGAGCAGGGAGGCAGAAGAAGCACGGCTGTGGAGAACAAAAGATTCAAATTCAGTCGATCGAGCATCCACCTTAAATGTCCTTCAAAAATACACACACACACACACACTTACACGTGCACACACACACACACGCATATATATACTCACATGTCAGTAAGGAAGTTGTGACTGCATCGCTGATCTGTTGCCTCACATGAACCGAGGGGGAGCGTGCACACACAGAGCATGAGTAATGAAACGCTTCACACTCATTTGGCTTTTGCACTTCAAATGAGATTGGCACGGCGCAGTGTCTAAAACACAACCATTAGATCTATAATGACTCCACAGCCTACTCCCCGTGGACTTGACTACACACACACACAAACACACACACACACACACACACACACACAACACCCTCCCAGCCCCCCAAATAGTCTATGTATTATGCATTCCACCCATCTGCCACTCTGTGAGCACTCTATCCCAAGGGGAAGAGAAGGGAAGAGAGGGGAAGAGAGGGGGAGGAGAAGAGAGGGAGGCACTCACAGCTGGATATAGGAGAGAGAGGGGCCATGAGCTGTCTCTCTACCTCTCTCTCTCCCCATCTGTATATCTGTCAGGTTGCGGGCTGCTGGAATGTGAGAGGCTCACCTGTGTTTGGGGCTTCTTCCTCACAGACAGGTATGAGCATATGGCTCTGGAGTATGAGTGATTTATAGATGCCCATACCTTCTCTCTTTCTGTGTGTGTGTGTGTGTGTGTGTGTGTGTGTGTGTGTGTGTGTGTGTGTGTGTGTGTTGAGGGGTTTGTGTTTACCACTGAAGGAAGTAGATGGCCCAGCAGGAGATGGAAGCTGACCATCTGTAGCCTCAAGACTCAAAATATCTCTGAAGCTGCAGCGTGTGTGCATGTGTACACATGTGTGGAAAAAAAGGGTAACAAAATAACCTGCTTGTGTGTGTGTGTGTGTGTGTGTGTGTGTATGAGGCGTAGAGAAGAGAATGAAAGATATATGCGTGCGTCTAATGTGATCAAAGTAGGTGCACAGAAAGCAGCAACAAACTAGATGAACAATTAGCATCAGTGCTGCTTTCATGCTCAGATGTATAAATGCTCCAGTTTTTGAATGTGATGCACAAGTAAAAGATGTTAGGCATGTATGCACAAAAAGACATCTCGTATCCCAAAAATGAATCACAATCACAAGGCGTCTGCTTATTTAACTTAATGTTAGCTGGCAAACTGACTGACAAAACAAGCCTCACTACAGAGCGAGCTGGAGGCGAGAGGGGAGCGAGTTTAATAGCGCGTCTTTGTCTCACAGCTGCCAAACATTCACCCTGACCCAAACCAAACTGCAACCCCATGATCCTCATCTGCCCTATTACCCTTCAGCTGTTTCCTTCTTACTGCTCCATGCATGTGTGTGTGTGTGCAAGTGTGTGCCTAGTGAAAACAGAGCCTTCGTTGTCATAGCGCTGTCTGATGCAGCTGTGTGTGTTTCAGATGTTTTTACACAAAGGATGAAATGATAGATGAGGGAAATGAAGAGGGAGAGGGTAAAGACAAAGATGATAAAGAGATGGTAGGAAAGAAAATGTGTGAATTTGTAAGATGTGTCTTCTTTATTTACTTTAGATTTATTCACAGATGGACGGCTACCCATTTGTGGGAAAATATTCACTTTACAATACCAGTATATGTTAGGTTTTTTTCCTCAGGCATGATGCCTTGTCAAGCTAAAGGACCTTACATGACAGGTGTGTTGCTTTCCATGGATGTTCTGTATGCTTCAAGTCAAGTTTAGATTTTTAAAGTTTTCATCAGACTAAAACCTGCAACAAAAACTGTTTTTAAAATCCAAGACATCTTGATTTGTGCTTATTCAACGTATATATAAATTCAAAACACATTCATTCTTTACATAAGTAAAAATACCAATTCCACAATATGAAAAGTAAAACTCCACCATCATCAAGTCTCAAAGATAAAACTACATATTAGGATATTAGAGTGTTATATTATTGTATATATTATGTTATTGGATGCATATTATTCATGCTTTAACATATAAGCAGCATTTTAGTGTTGTAGCTGGTCTATGAGAAGCTGTTTATATATGTTCTGTAATTTAATCGTTGACAGTACCCCATATTTTATAAGCTGATGATTTACAGTTTTTATGTAAAGTAACTGGTGATTATAGCTGTCAAACAAGAACAGTATTCCCCTCTTGAATATAATAGAGTAGAAATATAAAGTAGCATAAAATGGAAACACTTAAGTAAGGTAAAAGTACCTCAAAATTGTACTTAAGTACAGTAATAGAGTAAATGTACTCAGTGACTTTCTACCACTGTATGTAAATACACAAGCAGCATGATTAAAGACTAGGTGAGGGGCAGGAATGTATTTCATTTTCTGTCTTCTGTGGCTATTTTAACCTGTAGTGTTATGATTTTACGTTTATGTACCGGTCCATCAATGCACATCAATGTGCTGGTCTGGGACGAGCAGACTGGGGTTGACAGTGTAAGAAGAGAGGGATCAATGTGACGATCTTCCTCTCTGGCCTGCGTTAAAAAGGAATTCTCTCCCACCGATCTGACTCCTCTGATAACGCTTTCTCTTTCTCTTTCTCAGCGTTTTAAAAGATAAACTGACCCCCACGATAAGCACTCTCTCTTTCCCACTCTGACACTTTTTGCATAGAGGCACCTGAAACCTTGCTCAGTCTCTCTCTTCTCTCTTCTTGTAACAGTGAAATGAATGTGCAGACACAGGCGGACTGATAAGGCCAACTCAGGTAAAACACAACATGAGTTTGAGCCAGGGAGAGAAACAGATATCAAACAGGCTATTATAGTATTGAGTTACCACTCGCATTACCAGAGGCTTTGATACCTGGATTTTATCTTTTATGTTATCGTCTCACATCAGGAATATAAACACACACACACACATACACACCTGCAATCCCCCCTTAACTTTTACCACCCAGCTATGAGTCAGGAACTGGGTATGTGGGATTTGTGTGTGTGCTGCGGTGGCTGGTGCTGAGAATGAGTGGAGCATAATTTAATAAAGTGTGTGTGCAATGGTGGAATGTGACAAAGTGTGTTTACTGAAGTACTGTACTAAAGTACAATGTTGAGGTACTTGTACTTTATTTTACATTCCATGCTTATACTTCACTACATTTCAGATGGAAACATTGTACTTTTTACTCCACTACAAGTATTTAAGAGCTTCAATTACTTTACTAATCAAGATTTTTCATACAAAACATACACATTATGACATTTTTGCATTTGTTCCCAGCAAAAATCTCCTCTTCATCAAGTCATTTTATTCTATAACTGATATTACCCATTATTTTACTGCACCAGTGCAGTAAAAATATTCTGTTCAGTGCGAATCAATTTGTTTCAATTACTTTCAAAAATAAAGTTTCATTTTTCATAATTCCAGTGCAGCAATGAGCCCGATACTTTCTTGTTTCAAGATGCGGTCAGTTCTTTAGAGTTCATTTGAAATGAAATAAGTTGAACTACTTTGTTTTCAGTTGGATTAAGGAAATAAAGGTTTTAGGAGCCAGTTATAGCCAAATTTATCTTTATCAGAGACAGTGGAGGTTTGGGGCTTTTTCGCTGTGAGAGACTGAACTTCCTGGCAGTACATACACATTATTATACATTATTATATCAGTGACAATAATCCAATAATATGATCCATCTAGCTAATAATATAGGCCAGTTGTTTTGTTTTGATACTTTAAAGATCCCCTCCAAAGACAGGGGACAAATATTATTCAAAAGCCTGCTTTGAATAATATTTAGCATCTGATGTTTTTCCCCCAAAAAAGTTCAATTACCTATTGAATTTAAGAAATTCTTAAAATTACATCTCACCCTTAAACCTCATTGAAAAACCCAGAATCTCTGAATGTGCAAATATTGATCATTTAAAAAGTTTAACTGCTGGACACAAGATGTCTCCTGTAAAGTCCATTATCAATGTATGTGTATTGGAGGCTTCAAGTTTCCATAAAGATGATTACTGGACCACAACTGGCTCCAAACTATTTGTGATGTCACAAATCATGCTTGTATGCACACACCTTAAACTCAGATTAAAGGTGAGCACAGAGAAACTTTCAGGAGATGAATATGCAAACAGCCTTCTGGTGTCAAACTCTGCACATACATCATTCTGCACAGTGAAGCTCAAACATCGAACTGAAGGAGCATTAGGAAAGACACATTTTTTAAGGAGAGGGGGCTTTAAGTACATTTTTCTGAAAATACTTTTTACGTGTAGGTATGATTTTTTTAAAAACTTTTACTTGTAACAGAGTATTTGGTGTATTATTACTTTTAACTACAGGATTTGTATATGTCTTCCACCGCTGTGCGGGTGTTTGACAGATAGTCAGAGATTCATTGCAACATCTTACCGTTCCAAAGCACAGCCTTTGACATGTGTGCAACAATACAAACTCTCAACACTTACACACTCCAGCACACACACTAGCACATGCACACACAGGTGTGCGGAACTGCGAGAGCCATTTGTTGAATGACGGCCTGTTTAGAGTTGGGGTGGGGTGAGGGGGGGGTGGAGAGAGGTAGAAGTGGAGAAGGGAGTTAGAGGTGTGGAGATGAAGACAAGCTGGACGTTCAGAAACAGACTGTCTTTGTGCCGCCTGAGGCGCAGTGTGTGAATGCATGTGTAAGTAGGCAAAGCAGCTCTGTGGAGAGGCATGTGTGTGTGTCAGGAGGGGTGGGGGGGGTGAGTGAGTTTCAACGTCCTCTGCTCCCAGGTCTCAGCTGTGGTGTAATTGATTAAATGAATTAGTATGAAATATAGAATTAAATTCGATGAATAGGGTCATATGTTATCCTGGTTTCTGTGTGTGTGTGTGTGTGTGTGTGTGTGTCCATGTAGGCGGATGTGTGATTAAAATGAAATATGAAATTAGTCCTGATGAATAGCACCATATGCACAGATGTAATTGAATTAACCACTCTGTGTTTGGAGTGTTAGCATAAATGAAATGTTCACCTAGTGTGCTCCATCCTGCAGAGACGTGGCATGCTGACAGGTTGGTCAGAGAGAGACTGTCTAACTGGCAAAACGCTACTTGGATCATTTCTGTCTCAATATTCTGTGTTCAGGGTGAACAGCTGGGTGGAAAATTAATTTACAAACCAAAATAATGTGTCTCGAGCAACCAGAACATTTTCAGTGCACCACACATTTCTGTAGCTTTCCCAGGAGGGATTAACACCATTTTTTCCAAAAGATATTTCCTCATCTGGTGTTTCGATGACGGTGATGAAGAACACTGTTTACCATGTTGACCAAAAATCTGCTATAGATGTTTAATTGGGTTGAGATATGGTGACTGAAGGCATATGATTCATATCCTTTTAATACTCATAAACAGTGGTGGATATCTATTTAAAAAAACATTTGTAGAGAATTTTATGACTTTTTATTTTAATAGTCGACAGCAGAGAAATTACAGGAAATGAAGGGAAACCCACATTTGCCAGATGTGAACCGAAATTGCAATTCATGGTCAGAGCCACAACCCCTCGGCCACCAGGGTGCTCCAGAAAAAGAACGATGTGAGATTACTCCATTACAAGTAAACGTCCTGCATTCAAACTGAAGTTACTAACTAACTAAAAAATAAACAAGTATCATCAGCAAAAAGTATGAAAAGTACTCCTTTTGCCTGATGGTTCTTTTCAGAGTACTATAAAATACTATGTTATTGGTGCAGTCTTATTAATTCAGTAACACATATGCAACATGTAGTACTACTAGGTGGAGATAACTGCAAGTACTTTTTACACTGTTGGGTAGTTAAATCTACTTTATGAACTGATTATATGTTCTAAATAAAATCAATCTGTAAAGTAATTATAGCTGTCAGGTAGTAAAAAGTATTTTTCTTTGACATATAGTGGAGTATAAAGTATAGCGTTGAACGGAAACACTCAAGTAAAGTACAAGAACCTTAAAGCTGTACTTAAGTAAATGTTTAGACCACTACTCCTCAGACCGCTCATGCACTGTGTACAAGTATTTGTTAAGTCTCTCCATTCATTCATTTATTTAAGTTTTCCCTTAAATTTGTCACCTGTCTATATGTACTGTAAACTATACTCACATACACACACTGGACAGTACACGTGTATACAATACATTAAATCATCTGACAAGATTTCCTCACTCATGGACACACACACACACACACGTGCATGCAGACTTCCTCATTGGTGAGATCAGAGGCTCCTGGCACAAACAGGAAGCTAATATAATCTAATATCAGAGCCTGTTTGAGTTGCACACATCATTTCCTCTGGACACACTGTCAAATCCTCATGAGCGTTATAGTGACTGTGTGTTTATTTTACTGACACAATCAACGGGGAACGAGCGGCCGTGCCCAAACTTATAGCCATCAGTGATGTGAGTGTACGTAGTTGAGTCATGTTACCCGGCTATGACACACAGCACATAAAATATCAGCCACAGAGAGGCTCTGTTTGCTGTAAAGCAGTCAAGATCACATACATTCACACAATGTATGCACATATACATGCAAAGAGATTAAGACAGGGTGGCACAGTCTGGCAGTATGAATACAGAAGATATCAGCCAAAGCACATGTGCACACAGCCCTGCACACACACACACACCTTCAACACAATCTTAAAAGAACACAACTTAAGCATTAAAAGAACAAACACAGTATTGATATGCACACTAAGTAAAAAATTACCTAGAACTGTAGATGCTTCAGTGCTTTCTTTGAAACCTGTCCAACTCCATAACCTTTATTCCAGAAAGGCATTTTGGATCAGGTTCAACTTCTTTGCAATAAAAAAAAAAGAAAAAAGTTTTAAATGCATTTCAACAACCTTCAGAAAGTGGGTGTGAAGTTATTCATTTATGAGTCATAGCTGTAGGTGGAGAGAACAATAGATAGCAAGGTACATGCTGTTTTGCATATTTAACTGTGTATTCAGTGTTCAGTATCTGTCATTATGGCCTGGGGGTGTTTACATTGTCTACTCACCTTGTACCTCCTGCAGTTTTGTTCTTTTGACTGTATAGATTTTACGACTGTTAAGGTGCAAATAGTTTGGTGTTTCTGTGAGTTGTAATGTGCGGACTGTTCTGTCTCACATACTGTAGGTGCTCATTTCACATTGTGTTCTGTTTCTGTTTCTGTAAATGCAAACTTCACTTCAGAAGACCACGGAGGAAGGTTGGCACACAACTCTCTCCAATTGCAACATAATTATCCCAAATAAGGTTAAAAGAGTGAAGTCTAACTCCTTGAGGGTTTCATAAGAAAACATAAAACAAGAAATGAATAGTGAATAACCCGCCAATTAATAACATTTTCTCCCACAAAACATGCAACTCATTTGGTCAGCAGATCAAAGAAATCAGAGGCTTCATAAATTAGATTTAAATTACAGCAGGGAGGAAAACAGGGAATCATGCTGCATTAAAAGTTGTATGAAAAAGTAGTGTGAAGACTTTTCAGATTGTGATTTTATTATAGATTAAATAGGTTTATATTTTATTTTCAGTATAATAAATTTAATCTCAGAGTGTGTGGGCATGGCATCTGAAAAAATACACAAAAATGATTAATTTACACTTAAAAAGTAAGAGTTCTGATTCACCTTTATGAGCTTGTTTCTACTGTAAAAAACAGTTTTATATTTACAGCAACTCTCAGGAAAGTTCATGTTTCCAACTTGACTTCAGTGTCATTCAGTTAAACAGAAATAATGTATCTGCTCTGGACATAAGACGTGATTTTGTTGATATTGAGTCTGGGATGATACTATTCTGTATTTATTCTATTTCTCTCTAAGAAACACATTTAGACATAATAAATGAATAAATAATAATTATAATTATTTTGTTGTTTATTTATCTGGGAATGAGTGTGATTATAACCACTATTAACTATTTTTACATATCCACCACATATGATTCCTCTTGTTGTTTGGATGGTAGTACTACTTGTAGTAGTGTTAGTAGTATTTTAATGTTAGGACATGTTATGATCATCATAAAAAATGAAGGAGACAAAACTCGCCCATAAAATGGACACACAAAATGAAATATTATGTTTATGGTTTGTCTTGATCAGCTTCCACTCTGCCAAATAAAGTCCCATGGCAGCTCTTCATTATTCCCTTCAGCATATACAGTGATTTAATGGCATCTTACCAACGTTTTAAAACTTTTATCACAGTCCTCTTCATTATTCTGTGGCCTGCTCTCTCTCTCTCTCTCTCTCTCTCTCTCTCTCTCTCTCTCTCTCTCTCTCTCTCTCTCTCTCTCTCTCTCTCTCTCTCTCTGTAGTCATGGTAGGCGGGTTTTCCGCCAGCAGGGTTTGGTTGATTCTCTATTGATTTGTTGGAGGGGCAGAGGAGGAGGAGGAGAAAGTGAAAGGGGAGGAGTGGAGGAGAAACCCGGCCTGGTGAGGGAGAGAGAGAGGCAGAGAGAGAGGGAGAGAGAGAGAGAGAGAGAGAGAGAGAGAGAGAGAGAGAGAGAGAGAGATGTGATAGTGCGTGTTTAGGACGAGAGAGGAGAGCGCAGAGTGATCATAATCAAGGCAAAAGTCCGACCGCGGAGGGAGCGCACTTAAATCACGTGGGGGTGTGGATTTGTACGGGGAAAAAGTAAAAGTGTCGTCGGAGTGACTTGTGCTTACACTTTGTTTTCCTCCTCTCCTTGCCTTTCCAACCCCCCCTCCGCCCTGCATTCCGCGGAGCAGCTGTGTTTTAATGCCCCTGCGCACCCGAGGAGGAGAGGAAGGAGAGAAGAGTGAGGAAGAAGAGGCAGAAGAAGAAGAAGAAGAAGAAGAAGAAGAAGCAGAAGTGAGAAGGCCTGGACACCACCCCTCCTCGCCCTTTGGAGGTCTGTCCACTCTCCCCTCCTGGCCCTGCATGGACGGGGATGGGGAGAGCCGGATGCTGTTGCCGCGGGGCTGAGCGCCTCGCCTCCCCGTCTCTGGTGCGCCGCTTCCGGCCACTGCTGCTGCTGATCATCGCTTTGTGCTGCGGTGCCCACATAGGTGAGTAACTGCACTTAAACACTGCAACGACTTGCGTGCCTCTCGCAACTAATACGTGATTTTACGCACTTTGTTATCACATTTCGCTCTCATTTCTGCACAACATCCAAAGTAACTACATTTCTTTTCAGTTGCATATGGAAGTGATCAGCCATACTCTATCAGTTATTAAACGTGGGTAATCATTGTGTAGCCAATCTTTGTGTTAAGGCCCAGTGGTGCCTGACAATAGCTCTCTCTCCAGCGGCAGTGCAGCAGTCTGAGCACGGATCGAGTTTCTCCTCCTCTCTCCTGGGCCGTCATTCTCCTGTCTGCCCCTTAATGGCTCATGGAGGAGGGGAAGAGAAAGGAAGAGAGAGTGACTACCTCTCCTCATATCCATATATTACAGACTACAGCTTTTATCAATATCAGAATCTCTCTGAGTGTAAATCTGTTCATAAAAAGTTAGGATCAGTGATTTAATGTGTTGTAAGTCTGATCTACAGTGTGTTATGTTCAGTTGCATGATGCAAAATAATACTGTGCATCTTAATTAATAGTATTGAAGTGATCTAAGTCGCACAGGGAAGAGCACTTTAAAGAGATAAGCATAAATTAATGCTTCTCTGAAAATCTAACAATATTTCTTTATATTAGTGGTTCTTCTGACAATAATTAAGGGCAGAAACTGAAACAAAATCTGGACAGAAAAGAAAACAAAGCATTAAACAAAAGAAGAGTCCGTTCACTGGAAGCCAAAGGTTAATAAGGTGTTGTTAAGAATTACTGGCCCTGAAACACAAAGTGGCTTCTGGATAGACTACTGAGCTGTGGCTGTGTAGAGGTTATGATTTACTTGATTTGGTTTGTTTTAAATTCAGTTGGTTACATTTGACACAGATGTATGTTTCATTTGGTACAAAAAGCAGGATGTCCGACTTTTTTTCAGGTCGAGTCTGTGCGTGTGGTGTGTATGTGCAGGGGGTCTGCTGTTGTGGCGGCTGTCTGTTGAGCAGTCACACCTCCAGTAATTAGTTTAACACGGCTCAGGCAGCGGGACAAAACCGCCTCTGCGCGCAGCCTGGTGAGACCCACTTCACATTAAAGATCTTGGCACCTTCTGCAACATGTGCGCCACCTGGAAAGAATGTGTATTATTTAGTCTGTTGAAGGAAACAGAATGTTTTATTTTTTATAACTTGTACATTTCAGGGTATTTCAGACAAATTTCATCGTCAGCTCCATTTGTCTGTTTAGGTGGGGAGGCAGGAATGTCTGAATTGTTCACACTCCTGAGTGTCTAGTCGAGACAGACAGAAACAGAGGGTGCTTGCTGTAGTGAGCTCCCGTAAAGCTTTGTATCTCTGTGCTTGGAGCTGTTTGTGTGATTTGAGCTCAGCGTGTAAGAGAGTGCACAACAGTGTGATCAATAAGCACTTCACAAGCCATTCCCTCGGTTGAGAGATGATCCCAGTAGATCCTTTTCTGATCTCCGGAGATCAGAGGCAGTTGGAGGCTGTCGGATAAGTAGACCAAGCCTGTGAGGTTCGGCTTGTGGGTCTCTTGACCTCTGTCTGATCATAGAGAAGGTGCCTACGGAGCACCGTGCAGGAGGAGTACAGGAGGAGAGATGACTAAAGGGTGAGGAGGCTGGTCAGGGAATCAGGCTGAGAACAGAGTTTGCTGAAGGCTGAAAACTGAAAACTGAATAGTGCTGATGGAGGCAAATGATCTGAGGTGGAGAAAAAGAAAATCTTACAACAGATGGGGCTCGAGAGGAAAGAAGGGATGAGACTTACAGTATGAGATGATAAAGGAAGCTGTGGGGGTGTGAAAAAAAGAGGTTAATATTGTGGTAGGAGACGGAAGAAGTGCTTTGGGCATTGCTGACTGTTTTATTGTGTCTATATTAGATACTCACCCGAGGGGATGAAGCAAACCAGGCTCTGGATGTGTCGAATCTTTGTCTCTCATGCATTAGTCCTTCCCACGAGGAGTTTATCCTCTTCTTAATAATATTTTCAGTTCAATTCGGTATTCATCACCTCGACTCGTCTTACTACAAATTGCTTATTTATATGCATAGATTGGATTTTCTTTTCAAAGAAAGGCCGTGCATGCTTAGAGAGGGCGCTTAAGAGGACAGCTTCACAAAAGGGAGATCATGGGAAGCCTTGAAGAACAAAAAAAATGTGTTTTAATATTGATTTGGAACATAATTAATCATCATGGGGAAATCCTCTTTTTGGATGGGAGGGAGGCAAGTGTGCAGGAGCAGCATAATGAGACCTGCTGCTTGGATCCAATGTCTTGCTCAGTGAAACTTCAGCAGATGCTTGTCATCAGAGAGGTTTTAACCTTTATATAAGCCAGTGGTTTTGAACCCAAGTCCTTCAGTTAGGGGGTCGACTCCCTCCTCGCTGCGTCACCCTGCTGGGAAATGTTGGTGAATGAGCGCTTTTGTGCGTTTTAGAGCAGCTCATGATTCTGATACCCTCCGAAAGAGAATAAACCCGCTCTGATTAGATTGGGAGCGGTATTTAGGTACTGCCTGCAGATAGGGAAAGAAGGGAGGCTGTTGGTGCGCCAGTCAAAGAGACAATGCGTCCTCAGTGCTCGGACCGTCTGTACAGTGGTGGTTGGCATGGCATGCAGCCTGTGTATGTGTGTGTGTGTGTGTGTGTGTGTCTGTTTGTGTGTGTGTCTGTGGGTTGGTGTCAGTATTTAACAGGCAGGAGAGAGATTCTGAAGCGTGGTGCGAGTGGGGGTCCGTACCTGCACCCTGATTTCTAAAACTAAGAGCACTACTGCCCCCAAATGGTGGCGCCCAACTCCTTCATGCCCCAAAATCAAATACATGTGCAAAGAAAAGCTGGAATGTGCTGTTTGCTTGTGTGTGTGTGTGTGTTTATGTGTTAGCAGTGTCGTATGGTTGTTAAGTGATGGTGTGACATTAAGGGAATCTCTTGATTTCAGTTAAAACCATGTACAGTCTGATTTTGCTCGGCCATTAGGAGATCATACCACCATCTGAAGATCACGGACTGTGTGCGTTGAACGGAAGCACAACCAGCATTCTTTCTAAGATAGCTATTTGTGTATGTCTGTATGTGTGTGTGTGTGTGTGTGTATGTGTGTGTGTGTGCAGCTGCCCATACACTGCAGAGCCTCTCTCTGGCCTAATCTAATAGGAGCACGTTGTGACTGATGCATTAGGTCTGGTCTCTAATCTCTCTCTCTCGCTCTAACTCTCTCTCTCTCTCTCTGATGATCTATGATATAAAAGGCTGATTTGACCCTTGTTACATTCAGAAATGTTGCAATAGATAAAACATCAGGGACCATTTCGGACCAAGAAATTTGTTCCTGCTGGGTACAGGGACAGAATAATCAGTCTCCTGGATGCATTTCCTTACTTTAGCCTGCTCTGGTGCTTGTGGTTATAGCTGTAAACAAACATTAAAGTGACATAAAACATAACTTATTTAGTCATATTTAATAAAGGTACATTTGCGACGTGTATTTTCCGGTATGGTAGTGTGTATGTGTAAATAATACACCTTGTATTGTTTAGCTCTTTCTCTCTTTAGTACCACATGTGTTAGGGATTTGTAGTCTTTTTCTTCCCTCACTGGCTATATAAGCAGTATTATCTCACTCCTTGTGGGAAAATGGTCTTTATCTTTTCTCTCTGCCTGCTCTTTGGTTTATTACACTCCAGGTTTATTACACTCACAGAGCAGCACTGCTGATTGATTGAAACTTTCAACTAGCAGCAGGTTCCTTTTCCAGTTTTATTAGGTTTGATTGCAACAGGCCGGTATAAAATCAAAGCTTACAGTCCTTTTAGATGTCTTCCGCATGCGCATAAACTTTTTCTTTTCTAGTTCGATCCAACTGAAAGACTTGTGTGATAATCTTTCAGGCAGTTTTTAGCTGGTTATATCAATTTGCTGACAGTATCTCTGTCTGCCTGTGTCCTCTCTAGGTCAGTGCCAGGTGGCCACCCCTCAGTGCCGTATCCAGAAGTGCACCACCGACTTCGTCTCCCTGACCTCCCACCTCACGCCGGCCGTGGATGGCTTTCACACCGAATTTTGCAAGGCTTTGCGGGCGTACTCGGCCTGCACGCAGAGGACAGCCAAGTCCTGCCGGGGGAACCTGGTCTTCCACTCTGCCGTGCTGGGCATCTCAGACCTCATGAGCCAGAGGAATTGCTCCAGGGACGGGCCCACTTCTTCCACGCACCCCGAGGTCCACCCGGAGCCTTGCAACTACCACAGTCGCACCCAGCACGCCCACACACACTCCCATGCGCACGCACACACGCACTCCCACACTCACGGCCACAGCCACTCGCGGCCTGGGTACCTGTTCTGCGGGCTGTTCGGAGACCCCCATCTGAGGACGTTTAAGGACAGCTTCCAGACTTGTAAGGTGGAGGGGGCTTGGCCTCTCATCGATAATGACTATCTGTCGGTGCAGGTCACTAATGTTCCAGTGGTAACAGGCTCCAGTGCCACAGCAACCAATAAGGTGAGGAGAAAGCCGTTTTAAAGGGGGAGGCAGAGAGAACTTGGCTTTTTTGGGGTGTAATTTGCTGTGATTACACTTATAAGAGTTTCTTAAGTGAGAGCAGCCGGTGAAATCTACTTTATTCCTGTGTGAGTGTGTGTGTGCTTTAGAGAGAGAAACATTCTCCATAATGACCTCTAAGTTGCTTTTCTGTGCCTCAGAGTAAGAAATCTTATCACTGCGAGGCTGGAACACGTCCCTGCTCTCCCTGCTCTACTTTTTTCTCTCTTTCTTTCACTTTCTGTGTCTCTCGCTCCCTCAGACTCACAGGTGTGAGGCAAACAGCCTGATCTTGTGACTGTCTCTTGTGACTCAAGCAGTGTTGGAAACCTAACTTGGTTAATGGCTGCATATAGCCTGACCTCTAATAACATGGAATGAGATGTGTGAAAGGATCCACTGTTTACTTATGTGTGTGTTTGCAAGCATTTGTGTGTGTGTGTGTGTGTGTGTCTCATAAGTGGCACTCCTTGCACTCAGTAACCAGCTTAAAGCACTATGTGTGTTATAGGTCCTTATCCCTGTACGACAAAAAAGAGACACATGCACAAAGACACACACACACACACCACCAAATGGATGATGAACCACACAAGGTGATCTTTGTGGTGTTAAAGAAGCTATGTTGATGTTTCCCCCGATGATCAGCCCTCTCCTGCTTAGTCGATAGCTTTAATTATTAAAACACATACACACCCATGTATACACTTAGTCATGCACACGCTGGCTGATACACACACACACATTAAGCAAATAGTATGGTTGCTTCACTGTGGAGCTGAAGGTTTGACCTTGCGTCAGAGGTGGGGCAAGTTATTAGTCACGATTATTAGGGACACACACACACACACACACACACACACTCACACACACATACACACATTAACAGCCCTCCAGGCTTAATGGCCTACCAGGCCTCATTCCTCATGGCTGTCATGTGAACAAAGCAGCCATTCACCGGAACTATGATGCTAGTGCTAACCGTAATGCTCACACCACACCCTGTATCCACCACTGCTTCCACTCACCACTGGAGCCCTGTGTGTTTTTATGTATATGTGTGTATGTGTGTGTGTGTGCGTGTGTCAGCATGTTTGCTTAGCTGTGTCAAATTACAACTTGTTAAAAAGTCATTTAGTCTTTTCTCACATGTAGTGCAATGAGAGTCAATAACCTGTGTAATGGGTGAATGTTAATATTTGTACTGGTGTGTGTGAGAGAGACCTTTTAGCTTATCTGTAGAGCTGCAGCCATTGATCATTTATATTATCTATTAATCTGATGATTATATTCTCAATTCATTGATTAAATGTCAGAATAGTGAAAACTGTGCACCACAATGTCCCAGAACCAGAGGTAAAAGCATCAAATTGTGAGGTTTGTCCAATTAACAGTCCAAACTCCAAAAGATATGAAATTTACAATGACACGAGAGAGAAAAACACAGCAAATTAAAAAATAAAAGGAATTTAAACAATAAATCAACTATTAAATTATTTTCTGTTGATTGACTAAACAATTAATCAACTTATCGTTTCGGCTCTAGTTATCTCCCTAATGAAAATTGTGTTTGTTCTATAACTTAAACACACTTTAAACTACAACTTACCTGATGCTCCGTCTCTCCCCTCTATAGATCACCATTATCTTCAAGCCCTATGAGGGTTGCACAGACCAGAGGGTCTACCAGGCCGTCACAGACAACCTCCCTGCTGCCTTTGACGATGGCACTGTGAGCAGCGGAGACCCAATCCACGCTTCTGCTGGTGCCGACGGTGCAACCGGGAAGGTCCGGGCTCTGTGGATCTCTGAGCGCAGCCCGGGGCGCCATGTGGAGCTGCACGCTGGCTACATTGGCGTAACGGTGATTGTCCGCCAGCTGGGTCACTACCTGACCCTGGCGGTGCGGATCCCCGAGGAGCTGGCTCAGGCCTACGATGCCACCCAGGACCTGCAGCTCTGTCTGAACGGCTGCCCCAGCAGCGAACGCATCGACCAGGGAGGGCACCTGCCCCTGCCCCTGTCCCCACCTGCACTCGGCCTACAGCTTCAGCAGCTTCGGCGGCCCAGCTACTCCTCACAGACACAATCATCCCCCTACGGTGCCCCGCAGGTTTTCGGTGTGGAGGGGGCGAAGGAACGTTGTCGGGAGCAGCTGGAGGTGCCAGACATTTACTTCCACTCATGCGTGTTTGATCTCCTGACCACCGGGGATGCTAACTTCACAGTGGCGGCGTACAGTGCCCTGAAGGACATGGAGAGTCTTCACCCACACCAGGACAGATGGAGGATCTACCCCCGCGGCTCTGCCACTTCCACCTTACACCTTGATACTCAACATATCAAACACCTCGCTCTGCTCCTGCTGTGTGCACTGAGCGTTGGGTTCATGTAAGAGTGGATGTCTTTGTGCCTGCATGCGTGTGGGCTTGTGTATGTGTGTGCACTAGAAATAGAGTTTTGGGAGTTTTTTGCTGAGCACTGAAACTGAGCACTGGTTCCTCTCCCCTGCAGAGAGGTAACAACAGGCTGGACAGTTACTGGGAACTAGAAGTCTTTTTTTAGGAGAAGTGGCACACCTCCCAGCGGGCACAAGAGATACTGACAACACTAACAGCATCTCACTGCAAGGGTCGACCCGGCAGAATCAGCCGTCTGGGGAATAACACAGGAGATGTGATGAGGATGGGATGCCATAAATGTTCCTGTGTGGGTGAATTGAGTGTGTATCACACAATATGGATATACACTCCAGACTGTAAATAGTTTGTTTTGTCTTCAGTGCACAGTGTAATGGCGTAGGGTTTGTCTTATTGTGCCATTTGATGTGATTTTTCTTTAATACCTCAGACAGAGGATGTTTGTTTTAACAGAAGCACTTTATTTTGATTTTTTTTTTGTTTTGTACAAATCCACATCAGTGTTTCTTCCTCACACAAACTGTCCTCCACCAAAATCTCCAATGGCTCACGTTTTGAAGACCTTTTTAGAAGTTGGTTTTGGATCCTGTCAATGTAAAAGTCAGTAGAATACAAGGAGCTGCCATTTTTTTGTTAAAATGCATCATTCTTTCAGTAGCTGATTTGACACAGTGTCTCATTTTATGTCAGTTAATGTGAGTTGTTCTCTTTTGAATGTATTATGAATATTGTCACAGCAAATGCCATCAGTACTATTATGTTGTTGTATGAATTTGTTGTTTTTCCTCAGATTTCAAAATGTGCGTGTGTGTGTGTGTGTGTGTGTGTGTGTGTGTGTGTGTGTGTGAGTGCGTCATTGTTTTTTTTTAACCAGTTGGTGACAAGCTTGGATGTGTTTTTATTTCCTCTAAGAATCATGTTAGAGGCACTCCCACCTTTTTGCCAAGAGGCTGTGACCATATGGGCTCATGTTTGTTGCTCACCGTATTCTTTGTTGTGTTCATTTGAGCCAAAGACAGATTATGGAAGCCTTGTAAGAGGGGCGCAAAGGTTTTCATGTACAAAGGAAATCATAACTTATCACCAAACCAGCACCTTCCCTTTTCCTCTGTTTTTAAACTTGCTACTGTAGACTGTTTTTCTCCTACTGCCAGAATTGACAAGCTGCTCCTCACTGGGACATGTGTAAGATACTGGAGAGTAGACAAAACACTGCAAATCACTGAGAAAACTTCCCCACAGCGCCTGCTGTCATATGTGCCTCAGCAGTGCGTTGTGGGAAATGTATGCTTTTTTGATACCTGATGGAAATGTGTTAACTCTCTCGAGACTATGAGCCTTTATGACATATAACATTCTGTATAATTATGCCCCATTCGGTTGGCCATAAACTTAATCTCAGTTTTGGCATTGTGATCTCTTACATCATGTGTGAGTGTCAGTTTGGTGAAGAGTGACTGGTCAATGTTGAAATACTTAACTTATTTATGAACGTAGTGTCCTGTAGAGGAAGTTAAGCTCCATATTCTTGCTGTTGGATAATAATTTAAAAAATGTCAGATGTGATTGTACTGCCACCTAGTGGTGCTCTGTTGCTATGTCAGTGTGTTATTCAAGGCGCTTAAAAAAAAAACATGGAGGAAAAAAACTGTGTGCAAGTGTTTTATTTTAAAAACAATAAAGTCAAAACAAGCTTACTTCCTGTTTATTAATCATATTTTTAACAGGAATATAAAAAAGAAAAAACAACAACAAAAAAAGATGTATATTTGTAAACACCAAAAAACCTTGAGCAAAGCTATTACACTTTTTTTCCCCTTTTTTCTTAAAATTCAAGAAGTTCAGAATTAAAGCTGAATAAGACTCAACACATAGATCACACACAGACATACACACACATTCATATAACAGTGTGTTCACTAACCCATCTGTCTGAGGTTAAGTTTTTTGATCAGATACCAGGTTTGGCCTCACAAACATAACCTGTTTCCAACTGCCACAGTTGGCAACACCTGGGATGTCAATGAGAAAAGGCTAAAAGAGACGCGCTAAAAGCTAAGAGTGGCCTCTCCTGTGATCCTAAAAGTGGATAAGTTCTCATTTAATCCATGATATTTTAATCCAAAATTTAGTGTAAAACCATTTTCATGAAGCCAACCACAAGGATGGAACATGCTTATCATCTTCCCGTGTAGAAATCCTCACTGTGCAGAGTTCAGAGACGAAACAAACTCCCAACCTCTTCTTTCTGGGTTAGTTTGCTTTTGAAGGTCATGTGGAGCACCAGAAGCACTTTATTTCTAACCATCTGAAAAGTCAAACACAATGTTAAGATTTATGAAATAATAACATTCAGTTAAGTTAAATAGGATGATTTCCCACTCTGTAAGACAACAACATATACTGTAAAACGCATAACACCAAAGTCACCTGCACACATCTGCTCTGTGTCTCTGTGGTTAATGTTACACTGATGGCCCTGTAATCCAATTAAATAAAACAGACTCATTTTCTTACCACTTTATAACAGCGTAAGTGGTCATCAGAGTGTTAAAGACAATAATCTTCAAGAGAAGCAGCCTCATAGCCAGGACAGTCACCGTGTTTGTCCTCACAACAACATCTGGAGATCAAACCACACAGACCAACATAAAGAACCACATCTATCTGGGTCACAGGGAGTGTTTTTAATAGTTTAAAAACAATTAAATACTACCTATTGTCTCATCATCTTCATAGCAGATCTTGTCCTCTGAAATGATAAAAAAGTGTTAAAGGTTTAGTGAAAAATCTAAGATAATTCAAGCTGTGAATAGAAATAACAATTAACACATTCAGGCTCTGACCAACTATAGTCCTACCTGAGGAGGTGGTGTGGTGTTTCCTGTTGACTCTGGGGTGTCGTCGATGACTCACAGAGCAGCTGTATGATGGCCAGTCACTGGTCGCCACTGTGATAATTGCTACAGGGCTGTGGTCACGATGCTTCCTGTTTACAGCAATGCTGTATAGTGTGCTGGGCATCTGGCCTTCCGATGGTGACCGCCAGCTGACCTCGAGGTGCACTCTCCTTAGGTCACTCACCATACAGACCAGTAGCGTCAAGCCCAGCCTTTCCCCTGACAGGTGGACTGGAGGGGCAAGAGACGCCAGCACATCACCCTCTACTCCTCCTGGGTCAGGAGGAGGAAGGAGGACCACATGAAGGAAGTTACAGTTAAGCAAAGAGAGAAGATGAAGAGGCAGGATGACTGTCTAACCGAAGGCTGGGAACTGGTTGAAGCACAGCAATGCAGTGAAATGCAGTATAAGTGCTATAGTTGTAGATATTAAGCATATTTTTCCTACTTAACTTATGAGAAAAAAATCTCAAACACTGACATCAAAATGAATACATACTGTAACAGTTTATAATGAAATCCTTCATGCATTTAACATCATTGCCAGATATAATTGCTTATATGTTTGAACATCAGTATCAAAATCACAATCATTTGTTTTTTCCATAGTGCTTTCTGCCATCAAGTCAAATTTCATAAAAGATTTTTATGTTGTAACTCCAGTAGGAGTCAATACTTTTCTATAGGCTAAAGGACACAAGCAGTGGTACAGTATGTGCTACCAGATTTTTAAGCTCTTTCAGGCAAAGTTTTGATTTTGGGCAATATAAATAATATTGATATGACTTTACTTGAATTTCAGCCACTGAATAAACTCAAATACCCATGGTGGTCATGATATAAATACAAAACAAAAAGGTCTTCTGAAAGGTTGATATTTTGGACATAAGGTTTTCATTGATACAAAAATTTCAAGCTCATTGATTAAAAATATATAAATCACAATCAAGTGTTAGAAAGGAAAAGTTCAGGGCACGCTGGCAGAATAATAGGGACCCTTGTTGTCATACCTTTCTCTGTCCCCTCGTTTTCTGTCTTCTTTATTATTTATCTAATAAAAATAATCAAACAGTTTTTAAATCTCTTACCTGTCCATAAATAGATGATAGGAAGGTAAAAGAGACTCCTGGATGACTCCGTCATGTCTGTCTGTTAGTTGGAGAAGCTTCAGTGATGACTGCTTTGCGTGAGAGTGTGTGTTCATGAGCCTTGTGTATGTGTATGTGAGTGTGTGAAATGGGGGCATGCTGTTTGACTTTGCCAAGAGCATTGCATTATGGGGGACTGACATGCCTCATTGTTGTGACCTTATACTGATAACGGACCCTCCTCTACCCACCCCAAAACACACACACACAAACACACACAGATATGGAGAGAGAGAACAAAAAGGAAGCAGTGTGAGCTCTTACACATATGTGGCTCAATCTGCATTTATAATGAAGGAGAAAACCAGACATTAATGTGGACAGAAGAGAGTCAGTGAAGAGTTATTTGAACAACTGGATACACACCTGCCTACGGCTGTTAGATCTGAGGTGAGAAACTGATCATATCAACACAACCAGAACATTAGACAACACTGTTGTAGGGAACACCTGCAGACGCACACACACACACACATACACACACACACACACTAAAGAAACTGTTGTGTGGACAGCTGTGTGTGACTGTATATTAACCACCTAACTACCTAAGCAGAATATAAAATGTATTAATGATAACTCTACAAATTATATTGATAATAAATCTACTTATAATAGGCTACACTAACATCAGCATCTGAACCTTCTAACATTAGTTCGAAAATACATTACATAAGACATTAAACAGTGAGGCTACATTATCTGTCTCATTATCTCTCTCTCTCTCTCTCTCTCACACGCACACACACGCACACACCAGCAGCTTTTGTGCCTGAGCAGTAGGCGGGAGGTTTAAAGAGAAAGTGAAACCCAACAGTGTGGACAGACCGGATGATGAAGCAGAAATTATCGAGGTAAACCTTTTTGACATTTGCATCTACAGTATTCGACGTTTCTGTTTAAACATGAGCCCTGAAGCAGGCACAGTAAAAGCATTATTTTACATATTATAACTGTGCGACTATTAGTTACATTTCTGTTGCTTGTAGGTTGTTGTGACTAACACAAGATTAATCTTTTCCCACATGCTACAGCATAACTGCTGCTTGTGCAACCTGATTTGTACTGCAGCTATGCTCCTGCAGCTGTTGTCACCATACAGTTATAGCTGTGTCCTGATCTTGTTTTATCCGCATGGAAAATCATGTGATACAGTTGTTGGATGTTTGAGTCTCCTTCAGGGCGAGATGTATTGTGGCTAAACCTTAAGCTCTGCTAAATTTACCAGCAGTAACCGACCTCTCACATATGCTGTATGAGGAAGAGCCAATAACAGAGTGATTTAATGGACTGCCAGTAGAGTTATTTTAAAGTGACGGCCGCTCTTTGTTAACTGTTTTAATGTTCATCCATAATAGTTTGTCAGAAGAAGTTTTAAAGTGAATGTAGTAACCTTTGAAACCATTACCGCCAAACCAAAAGCTGACTGAATTAAGGAATTAAGACTCTGGTTTTCTAGTTTCTACAACAGTGTCAGTGTGGTGTGTCCTAAATTCTCCCCTATTGTCTTACAGGTTTAAGAAATAAGGTCCTGAGAACTTGCCTTACTTTTTTGATCCGACTACATTCAGTGTAACAACTGGACAAACCACCTCTGCAGCCATTCAGCTCTCCCATCAGGCGGTCCTTAGTCACTCCTCATGTTTGGGATGTGACAGACTGATTTCATTACTAGTCGTCAGCCTGCCACTCTTAAGGCTTTTTGTTTTATCAGTGGTTTAAGGACATTTCTTCTACAATGGCCTTGGTGAGGTTGTTAGTGCTGTCTCTGTTCCATGTGTCTCTGGTTGGGTCGCAACCTGCCAAAATTTCACAGCAGCCGTCAAGCCCTCCTCACCCTGCAGGAGAGCAATCTCCTCCTGGGATTGACAATCTGTCCTTCCCCTGGAGTCGCCTTCGTCTGCCAAGGTAGTCTCCATGCCAGTTTTTTATAGCTACTGTATACTCAGAAAATTGACAAGAAAATTGCTGGACTTCCATTTTTTACGTCATTTATTAAAAGGGCAAGATATATTTCCTTGTTTTAGATACATCATTCCTCTTCACTACCGCCTCCTCCTGCACCCAAACCTCACAAGTCTCAGTTTCACTGGCTCAGTGCAGATCCAGATTGAGGTCCGGAACAACACAAATTGGGTTGTATTGCACAGCAAGGGTCTGCAGATCTCAAAGGCCACCATACTGAACCAGAACCTCCGTCATCTGTCTGATCAGGTAGTTGTGAATTCAGAGCAGCTATTATTACATCTTATTTATCATTTTTACCTGCAATAGACTTAACTTCTTTTCTTTCCTTCCTGTTTTAGGATCTCCCAGTTCTTCATAACCCTTCCCACGAGCAGATAGGCATTTTCTCACCCTGGGTGCTCAGCAGTGGGCAGAAGTACTTCCTGTATATTGAGTTTGGGGCAGAGCTTTCAGAGGGCTTCAATGGTTTCTATAAGAGCACCTACAGGACCAGTGCAGGAGAGTTCAGGTAAAGAGGTAGACTTTTTCACAGCAAGCTTGGTAAATTATCCTACACATACATCTACAGTGCAATATTCTATTGTCTGTGTACAATAGTTTCTGCTTGTGTTTCTTTTTAGAACTTTAGCTTCAACTCACTTTGAGCCCACCAGTGCTCGGATGGCGTTCCCTTGTTTTGATGAGCCAAACTTCAAAGCCAACTTCTCCCTACGGATCAGGAGGAGCCCAGAGTACATTTCTCTGTCCAACATGGCTATAGTGAGTGTTGCATATGTGCTATTCGCTACACATGTTCAAATGTGAATGAAAAATGGCTACACTGAAATTTTTGTATATTTCAGTTCAAGACAGTTGAAGTAAACGACGGTCTGCTGGAGGACCACTTTGCCGCAAGTGTAAAGATGAGCACGTACCTCGTAGCTTTTGTCATCTGTGATTTCAAATCTGTTACTGCAACAACAGCCTCTGGTGTGCAGGTATGGCCTCTCTGAAGATGCTGTTTTTCCTTCATTTCTTGCTTTGAATATTAATATCATAGTCACAAATGTTTTGTATTGTTGTATTTCTATAGGTGTCAATCTATGCTGCCCCTGAGAAGTGGAATCAGACCCACTACGCCTTGGAGGCTGCTGTCAAAATGCTTGACTTCTATGATGAGTATTTCAACATCCCATATCCTCTACCCAAACAAGGTAAACTTCTTTTTCTATTTTTATGTAACCAAGTAACAAAGCTTTCATTTTTTCCCTTTTCGCCCTGCCAATTTCTGTCTCCTGACCTTTGTTTTCCTTCTCTCAGACCTGATAGCCATCCCAGACTTCCAGTCCGGTGCAATGGAAAATTGGGGTCTGACCACCTACAGAGAGACCAGCCTTCTCTTTGATCCGCTTACATCCTCTGTTTCTGATAAACTGTGGGTTACTATGGTGATTGGCCATGAGCTGGCCCATCAGGTGAGTGTTTCAGTGTATCTGCACTCAAATGACATGAAGGATTAAGTGTTTGTTTAGCTTCAGTAGTTCAGATACTCATAAATCACTTCATTACATAAACAGTCAATGCAGAGAGCTGAAATTCAAAATCTGTTTTGTTTGCAGTGGTTTGGTAATTTGGTGACCATGGAGTGGTGGAATGATATCTGGCTGAATGAAGGCTTTGCCAGATACATGGAGTACATTTCAGTCGAGGCCACCTACCCTGAACTGAAAGTGGTATGTGCTTAGTTTAATCTGACAACCGACTGAATTGATTAATAGTGATAGATTAATATTAAGCCCTGAAGAGGGGATTGATCATCCTGTTTTGTGCACATTCTTGCAGGAAGAATATCTGCTTCACACCTGTTTTGCAGCAGTTGGTCATGATTCGTTGAATTCCTCTCGGCCAATATCTAGTCCAGCAGATAACCCCACTCAAATCCAAGAGATGTTTGACACAGTCTCCTATGACAAGGTATGGTTTCAGTCACAAATGTGTGTTGTGCTTTCAGTCAATCACAGTTTACCACAAGTATATTATCTGTGCAAAATGATTACCTGCAGATTCAGTGACAAATAACACAAACATTAAAAAGACAATTAACCCATTCATGTTTGAAAATGTTAGAAAACACAACACCCAGTGAGGACACACATCTGACTGCATAACTATTGATTTATATATTATATTGTTATTATATTGTATATATTATATTATATATTATATTGTGACAGAAAATCACCCTTTTCACATTTATAGCTAACGACAGTCCTGTTGGCTTATTGTGTAAAAAGACTTCTTCTCTCTCCCCCACCAGGGAGCATGCATCCTGCACATGCTGCGACACTTTCTAACAGATGATGTGTTCCAGAGCGGGATAGTGCGATACCTCCGCAAATACAGCTACAAAAATGCACAAAACCAAGACCTGTGGGACAGTCTGGCCAATGTATGAACACAAATTACATGTAATGCACTGTGTAATGTAATTTATGTAAAAAAAAATTACATTATAAAGGGGCAGCAAGACAGAGCTTTTAATTTGTCAAAATGATCTTAGCCAACCTTTTTTGTATGGAGCTGTACGACTTTTTAAAAAAAACCTTTGCTTGGCATTACAATCACACAAAGAACAAAGAGTGACCAATCCATTTACAGAAATCATGTATTTCACACATTTCTGTCTGCCTATTTTGATGTTTAATCCATGTACTACAAATTGGGTACATTACTGCTATCCATCTCTTAATGTGTGCTGCAGTGTGTTTCCCTCAGACAGCCATTGTTTTCTGTTCATTTCACCAAGGTTTAAAAACCAATTTGCAGACTTGATTGATTTATATAATTAGTCAAAGTGAACATAATGTCTGTTTTTATTTCCATCAAAGTTACAATGTCTTTGCCCAGTAATACAATTGTAAGTGCAGATTGATTGAAATGCACTTACAAAGCGACATGGTGTTCATTGTGAGGGATTCCAAGCTCAGACATTTTCAAACTGTACAGAAATTAATTCAAACATTCAAAAATCTAAAAGACTGCAGCATACTATAGTCAGCAGTAACGTAAGGTAATGTGTTTTGTAGTAAATAGATTAAACCTAAGTGTTCAATTTCATTTTTCAGACATGCTCAGAGGAGGATTTCATCTCAGGAAAACACTGTTACAGCAGCAGCCAAGCCTCCAAGAATGCAGTGAGTAAACACACAACACTGTTGAACATCAACTCACTGACCTCTCCTCATGGTTTACCTCTTATAATATATATATATTATGTGATTATCACAGACCTTGTGACTTGGTGTGGTCACATGTATTTATCTCTGATTGTCTTTTACAGTACCTGTTTGCAGGGGAGCACCTGAACCTGACAGCCATGATGAACACTTGGACTCTGCAGAAAGGTATTCCTCTGGTGACTGTAACCAGGAAGGGGTCTCGTCTGCTGCTTAGACAGGACAGGTTCTTGAGGACAGTGCTGCCTTCTGACCCCCACTGGTCCACATTGCAACAGGGGTGAGTATGCACACACACTCACAACTACATAACCATTGTCAGCAAGACTTTTTAATTTTAAGTATCAGGGTCTGATTTTATGTTGTGCATGTTAAAAATATTCTCTTCTCTTGTATAGTTATCTTTGGCATATCCCTCTGACATACAAGACCGATACTTCTAGCACCATCCACAGACACCTGATGACGACACACACAGGTAAGGGGGAAGAGACAATACATTAAATTCAATCCATGCACACATATTCCTATATACTGTACGTATTTTTTGTTTTGCCTTTCAATTGTTTTTCATCCTATCTTTGGCTATGTGTCATTCAGACAGTGTACCCATAGGAGAGGACGTCAACTGGGTAAAGGTAAACTCTGACATGACAGGCTACTATGTGGTTCATTACGAGGATGGTGGTTGGGATGAGATGACAAAGCTACTGAGAGAAAACCACACTGCTCTCAGCTACAAAGATAGGACTCAGTTGATACACAACGCTTTTCAACTGGTCACGTAAGCATATACTGTATGTGTGTGTTTGTTTGTCTGTTTTAGAGAGCTAAAGAGAAAGAGATATTTTCAGCAAAACAAAATTGCTTTGTTTACCCCACCTGAAATAGCACCCAACCTTTCAAATATTCTTTATCTGTGTCTCTAAAGGGCAGGTCATCTACCACTCAATAAAGCCTTAGACTTGATTGGTTATCTGCAATTGGAGACACACACAGTTCCTCTCCTTGAAGGACTTGGCTATCTGGAGACCTTCTACCGGCTCATTGAGAAAAGGAATGAGCTTGATCTAGCACACAACCTGGGGGTAAGAAGACAAGTATACACAGCGCGCATGAAATCCAGGCCAATGTCAGTATGAAACTGAGTTCATGTAATATGCTGTTTCTCTGTGTGCTTTGGTGCAGATGTACATCCTGCGATTTTTCCGTGGTGTCATTGACCAACAGACATGGAGTGACGCGGGCTCTGTGTCAGAGCGACGGCTGAGGTCAGAGGTCCTCTCTCTGGCGTGCCACCTGGATGACCCTCCCTGTCTGGAGCAAGCGCGTCAGAGCTTCAAAGACTGGCTTCAGTCCGACGGAACACTCAAGTCTGTTTGTCTAAATTATATTTTAGCTCACGTCATTATCAGCTGTTGATATGATTCACATAAACAGGAGGCTGTTGTTTTTCCCTGTGCAAGGCTGGACCATATAATTTGATATTTCATCATGTCCCTAATATGCACGTCTCTGCTTGTGTTTACTCCAGCCTGCCCACGGATGTGGTGGACACTGTGTTTTCAGTGGGAGCACAGGATGACCACGGCTGGGATTCACTCCTCCACGCATACAACACCTCCCTCTCTGCAGCACAAAAACGAAAAATCCTGTTTGCCTTGACCTGCAGCAGGGACACCAACAAACTACACAGGTACATCTTCTCCCACTGTATTCTTCACTCTGTTAATGCTGCCATCATGTGGCAAATATGGGGTATTGTATCACAGCACTGGTGCCAACAGATTCCCAGTATTAATTCTGATGGTAAACAGGTAAAGGCTCTTGAAGTGATGGCAAATAATGCGGTGTTAATAAATTGTGTGTGTTTGTGGTGCAGACTGCTGAAGCTAGGTCTGGAAGGGAAGGTGATACGATCCCAGGACCTGTCCTCTGTCATCCTGATGGTGGCCAGAAACCCGCAGGGACATCACCTCACCTGGAACTTTGTCAAAAAGAACTGGAGCACACTGGTTGAAAAGTTAGTACAATAGACATACAAAATGACCCTGTACTATCAGTCAAAGCATGTAATGCTATGAAAATACAGTTTGCCCTACTTTAAAATATTACAACAATATCCTGCTAAGTACTTACTATGAAAAAAAAAGATTTTTACTCATCAAGCATGTCTTGTGAATTGGCAAAAACTGTGTGTAAACCAGTAAGACTTGCCTTTTTAGTGGCATCTGTATAGTCTAATAACAAGTGGAACAGGTTTTTGATTTGATAACGATATGATTATACCACAAAAAATTGATTACACAACTACGAAAGCCCCAAATTATATTGTACTCTAGTATATAGGAGGAGATTTTGGTCTCTGAGTGTCTTCTCTGTTGTATTTCTGTTCTGCAGATTCCAATTGGGCTCATCTTGCATTAGAAACAGCATCATTGGCACCACCGGCCAGTTTTCATCTCCAGAGGAACTCGACGATGTAAATATGCTCTTACAGTATATTGTGAACTGCTTCATTTGTTATAAGACAATTTAGAAAGAGGTGCACTGATATATCAGCATGCTAATGATGTTAGCTAGTTGGCTAGTATTAGCACTACCAGCAATATTGTTTCAGTGTAAGTATTGCCAAATGTTGATTAGTATAGTTTGATTGATAGACACATTTCACCATATACAACAAAAATGTCTAATTAATGACGATATTAAAGTATTGTGGACTTTTTAAAAACACTTTAAAATAGGGATATACTTAACCTAACCTGTGTTGCAGCTGCATTTGGACTCAAACTCACACAAAAACTCAAATAATAATTGTTTTCAGTTGTTAAATATTTTGGTATTGACCTATAAAAACATATATACTGTATATATATATTCCTAAGCATTGTCAAATATGTGCTACCTCTGTTGTCAATATAACAATGTGACTTTGACAGAATAGGGAGATTTACTTACATTTACTTTTTATACATTTTTTATTTTCTGTCATATGTTTGTGTGTATTTGTGTAAATGTATGTGTGTTTGACCCCCAGGTAAAGAAGTTCTTTGAGTCCATCAAAGAACAGGCGTCTCAGCTGAGAGCTACCCAGGTTGCCCTGGACAACGTGCAGAAAAATGTTCGCTGGGTCCAGAGGAACCTAGAGCCTCTGAGAAACTGGGTGAATGAGAAGAATTAAGTGGAAAAATGTTGGAGGACAGTTTATGTGGAAATTGTAATGTGCTTAACACTGGAGAGTTGATAGTTTTGTATGTAAAAAAAAAAAGTTTTGTAAATTTTCAGGGGACTTATTTAGAGAACAGCATTGTGTGTGTGTATGTGTGTGCGCACATTTTTGTTACCTCACTGGGACCTTTTCCGGTACAAACACCAACCTTGTCGGGACCAGTAGTCCTCATATGGACCAAAGCCCAGTCCTAATGAAGCAAAACGTCATTTCTGAGGTCCTGGTTAAGGTTAGGGTTAGAGGTTGGGTTAGGCTGTCCTTAATGTCCATGCAATGTCCTAACAATGATAGCTGCGCAAACGTGTGTGTGTGTAAGTGTATATGTGTGTGTGTGTGTGTGTGTGTGTGTGTGTGTGTATGTGCGAGAGAGAGAGATCCATAGCAAAATGACACACAAATGCTGTGTAAATGATTGTTCACCAAACAGACAATAAAAAAGTTCACTGTAACTATTGGTACCTTTGTGTCTGTTATTTAAACTGAAACATATAATTGTGTTATTGTGTATGTGCTATGTTCAACCATTGTGTCTGCACTTGTGTGTATGCGCGTGTGTGTGTGGTATAGTCACTTTAAGGGACACAAACCAGATTTAAGACCAGTTTATTTGGGACAGCTTGTGCAATTGGTGACAAAAGCCATGTCCCCCAATTGATTTTTGGGTCAATGGTTAGAGTTAGGGTTAGGTTTAGGTTTGTAAGTAGGTATGGTTAAGTGTGTGTGTTTGTGTGTGTGTGTGTGGGGGGGGTGGACCTGACAGTTTTTTTTAGTTCGGGTAAAAACTGTGGGTTTGGGGTTTGAGGTTAGGGCAGGGTTGAAGTTATGCCTGTAACAGTTAGGGTTTAGGATTAAGGAATGACTGTAAAGCACTACAGAGTCCCCACAAGTATACGTGCATCTAAGTGTGTTTGGTGCTGTTTAGCCCCGCCCCCGGAAGTATCAGCCAATAGGAAGCCAGTATTGTAATTTGATGGGCGGTACCAACAACTGGTCGGAGAGGCAGGAAAGTGTCATTTGCTCTGTCGTTAGTTTGCCGAGCGTCTGGAGAGATTTATTTACATGCTGTAAATGTAAGGTTTGGTTTTTACAATTCCGCCGTAGCCCCATATTGGTCTACAAAACAGCTATGGGCGATAAAGTCCTGGAAATCAGTTTACGTTAGTAAGCTGGATATCTTTCAGTCAGTTAGCTACAATTGTTAGAAGTTGGCTAGTTCAGAGCTAGCTTACTACGTAGCTGACGTTAGTACAGTGAGGATAGGCTGCTGTTTACTGTGAGCGTCTGATCCACATCTACAAAAACATCACGTCTGCCGAGCTGCTGCAACCGTGTTGAGTGCCCCTGGTTTTGGACGCGAGGAGCCGTTTTCAGATACCCTACCATGGATCCATTTGATAGTAACAGTACAGGTGAGGAGGGAAGATGGGGGGTACAGTAACACCAAGCTAACTAACAAGCAGCAGCAGCAGCAGGCCAGCTAATAACTAACGGGACATTAGCTGCAAGCTCACTGGGAGTGACATTCACTCGAGGACACATGTTGAGAGGGGTCGGGTTGACTTTTGTCAAGCCAAATGAAAGCTACCTTTATGTCTTCTGAATGACTGGCTTGTTTTCTTACAGTTGGGATTCCCAGAAGCTAACTTCATCGCAGTGCCAGTCTGTTGTCAGTCCTGCATCAGCGTGATAACATTAAACTGCACACGACTGTCTCTTCCTTTTAAACACTAAATCAAAGTCGACTGTGTGTGAATCTTGTAGTTACGTGATGGTTGAATTAAACTTGTACACGACACATGTCTAACAGCTTGAACAATCTTTATATTGAGCGATAAAGCTACACAGCCTGCCAGTGTACACACTCATATTGTGAGATATAAACACAGCAGCTCTGTTTGCCTTTCGGTTTGATAATAGCTATTTTTTGTCTTGCCGTGGAGAGCAGATAAGTCATGCTCAGCTTAACTATGGCTACCAACTGCTTTATAACCTCAGCTATGGTCCCTGGGCGTCCAGGGTTTTATTAAAACAAACAAAATAGACCAGTACACGCACTATATAACAGCTCTCAGGAAAGGTGTGTGCTCTCCTTGGTGGGTGTTGTTTCATTTCAGTTTTTTCCTCCCCATTGAAAGAGCAACAACCAAATCACAGCTTGTTTGAGTTCCTGTTTCTTTGTGTATTTGGTTGTGACCAAATGATTTTAATAAATACAGAAATTATATTTGACAGTCTCATTTTGATCAGATTGTGATGAGATACCTCTTTCCCAACCATAGTGATAACAGTGTTGTAGCTCAGTTTATGCAGTGTGTCTGGCCTGAATCAGTGGACACACCTGTCAAACTTGGACGCATATATTTAACTGCAGTTCTGTGACTCTAAGGTAGTCTTGATACATGTTTTTGGTAAACAGGAAGGGCACAGTCAGCAAAAGAGGTGCCTTACTTCTGTATTTACATAGAAGCGTGACAAAAGTACCGGAGTGGTTTGTCCTTCCCGTTTGCTCTACATGTTTTTTAAATTGTTGTCTAGATGATAACTGTCACTGTTAACTACCTCTCTTGTCTGACCATGTGATCTGGCTCGTATGATATAACTAACACCATAATATCTCAGCAGCTGTCAGAAGTAGGGTTAACATTCATCAAAGTTTAATGTGGTTTTTTTTTTTGGGTTTTATTTTTATCATATCCTCCTCTGGACATTACACATTACCTACTACTTAGCTCCTCGCCTATTAATAGACGTTCATGCCACAGCAGTGTGGACCAGATAGAGAGACTGTGACAGCCCATACAGTCTTATCAAAAACACTATACAGGACAGACAAGGAGCTAAATCCACCTCTTACATTTCTTGATTCTTGTTTTCCTTTTGGGGAGATAGTACGCACTTCTGTTTAGTGTCGTCGGCTCTGTTTGTACACTGTGTATACAGTCTGTGTTTCCTGGCTCTCTCTGTGGTTTCCACTGAAATTCATCACCATCTAAGACTGAAAGTGCATTGTCTTTACCATGTAAAGCATGAGTGGAGTGTGAGGCAATATGGGAAACTTGCAACGCATAGTGTTTTACTACTTTCGTCGTTATTGAATTAGGAAGTTGAACATACCTCCGATTGTTACAAGAATGACCTGAGTTGAGGAGTTGGCATCCTAAATCATGTGGCCTTTGTAAGACACTCTTGTCACAATGCTGAAGATGCAGGTTAGTTTGTGGAAATGCATGCTTTTGTAACCTGCAGTAGCATGTGACATGGCCAGATGACATTTTCTCATTGTGTTTGTGTTTTCTCACTTCTGAGGACAGTTTGTCTTTTGTTTGGGTCACTGCACTTAAACGACTGAACTATGAAGGAAATTGATTTTTGTCAATGTCTGTCTTAACAGATTTCCTAATACTGGTACTGAAAAGCCGTAAAACCACCAGCCTGATGAACCTACTATGTAGGTCAAAGAACCAGGAAATAGTCCAGGAGGTTTACTAACAGGAAACTGAAGAAACCCAGTCAGTCCTTTGTTACATGAGGCTTCATGTCGCCTGCACAATCCAATGACAGATAACAAGCTTTTGTGTTGAATGTTGGCTTGTTGCCATTACTCTCTACAGAAAGCTCCAAAAACACTGCACATATGCTAACATATTGTGTGTGTGTGTGTGTGTGTGTCAGCGTATAATGATACATGATTGTTTTTTTTTGTTTTTGTTGTTTTTGTTGTTTGGAGTTACCTTTCAATTAAACATAACGTGTGTTAAAAGGTTAGGCATTATAAGCTGCAGTTTCAGCCTACAGAAAAAAAAACAACAACTTTAAGTTGGGTTATTGTGCTGTTTTGAGCTGCTCTATTTAAGTATCCGTCTCTTTTTTTGTGTGTTTATGTATGTATAAACATGAATTTATACAGGCTATACAGACCGGAAAATCAATTCTAAATGTATATAATCACGATTCGTTTCTGTGTCTCGCCTCTCTCATTTCCCCTTGTGAGAATCCTCTGTCTTATTTCTCTTCCTCTGTGTGGTGTAGATCGAGCCAACCTGCCGCGGAACATGATAGAGAACAGCATGTTTGAAGAAGAGCCTGATGTCGTGGATTTGGCCAAAGACTCCACAGCATTTCCGGTATGCTAATGTAATCTTATGCCATGCATGCTATGCATAACTAACAATGCATATCTGCACCACTGCACATTTCTCACAAGTGCTTTCATCTGTTGGCAATATAGATAAAGATCAATGAGAGGATGGTTGACACAATTCGAGCACTTTCCATCCTGCATACAGCATGCTCTTTCACTGGTCTGTAAATGTTTTTAGATCTGTCACCTTCAACTATCTGAACTTCTCAATATTGGAGAAGTATTTCCTGCAAAAAGAAGCCTCCTTAAAGCATAACAAAGATGTTGTTTCTTCATTAGGCCTATATTCTGTCTGTTATAATAGTATCTATATCTTTCTCTTCTGAGCCACATTGACCCACTTTCCCCCACAAACGCCATACATACTGCATCATAAAGCCTTATAAACTTAATTCCCATCCCTCAGTCCACACTACCTCTATCCTCCCTCACTGTCTCACATCCAACCGACCTTATCCTAAATTTCATTCTCCTTCACATCCCTTATGTTCATGATCTTCGTTTCTGCATCAAACACCCCAGCGCTCTGGTATAATGATGATTTTCCTGTCATCTATACACGGTACTGTGTCGATGGCCCTTTTCTGTCCTGATCATTAATTTTTCCTTCGCCTCCACACATAACATCCTATGCTAATTAATTTACATGCAAAGGCAATCCAGTTATTGACATTATATGGGGAAACACTGCACAGCTTAACTATAGTGTACTGTACATGCTCTCTGCAGTCGTTTCCGGCCCTTGACCCAGATGAAGTGGTGTACGAGCCTCGCAGCTCACGGTTGCTGGTGCGTGGCCTGGGAGAAAATGACATGGACGAGGATGAGGAAGACTGCGAGTCTTCAGCCCGTCTGCTGGGCATGTCCTTCATGAACCGCAGCTCTGCTCACAGATCCAGCTCTTCCCCTTACACCAGACAGGCTCCACCCAGGTAATGTTTCGAAAAAGTCTAGCGGGATATACCTTGTGGGACTTTTGTCTCAAAGCGGAACTGCATAAGTAATGATTTATTTTGTATGCAGTTGTCCCTGTGATTGGTATTTGTAGAGTTTAATGATGAACAAATGTTGAATTTATATGAATGTATTGTTATTGTCCAACCAACCTCTTTATGTGGTTGTTTCGAAAACTTTCATTTAAAAAAAATACTGAAGAACTTACGTAATTTTCAGGAAAGACATTTTGAAATAGTTAAGCTTTACGGATCTGGTAACTTCATTAATAAACACATAGTAGAGAGTACCACACTATCTGTTAGTTTAATAACAATCGTATGTCTTCCATGACCACAGCTTTGACAAAGATTTACATAGACTCATAAAACAAACAGTGGTGGTGATGGTGAACAGCTTGCACTTAGATTTGTGGAGACACATTTCCTGAAATTGCTGCTATATTCAAGGTCCTGACGGTAACATTGTGGTTGCAATAGCAGAGTAAAGAAGCAGAAGCATCTACTAAGTAAGATGCCAACAATATTTCAGTAGTAATGCACAATCATCACAAAATCCTGTATAATTAATGCATGTTGGTCAAGGTTGCTCCAGCATCTTGATTTACATCTGTACCAACAATACTACGCAGGTGAACTTTCAATTGGATTTCCAGACCCATAGAAGGATGATAAATCTGAAAGTATCCGGGGGGTTTTTTCATACAAGCTGCCCAAATGACACAATTTCAACTTGTTTAAATCTGTCTATAAATCTAATAAGACTTCACTTCCCATGTGATGCAGTAACACTAAACCACCCAAATATGTACAGGTTAAGGGGGCATGGAAAATTGCTTTAGTCAGCTGAGCAACAAAAATCCAATTTGAAGCTTCACTTTTGCAGCCTCCGTCTGCTCACAGCACCACCATCCTCAGCTTCTTCATAAACACCACTCCTTCCTGTCCGTCTTTATTTGTAGAATTTGTCAAAGTAAGTACTCTTATCTCTCTCAGGTCATGTTCACGGCCCTCAGCTCGCACCATGGTCGTCTGTGTGTTATTCCTGGTGATAGTGGCCTCCATGACCATGGTGCTGTACTTCTTACCAGGGTGCACCTTTACCAAGGTAAGAAAAGTAATCACTAGTTCTGTTTTGTTTTGTGAGCACATGTAGATACACAATAATTACTCTTTGTTTCAAGATTGTTTCCATTTTTATTTCTGTCATGCTCAATCACACATCCGTTTCCCTGGCTAACCGCAACCCTCAATCCTTTTGCAGACGGGTTGTCGTAAGGTGAACAAAACCACTCCCTTTGAGCCGGTCTACCCTATATCCACCAATGGTGAACCGTTCCCTTGGGCACAATTCCGACTGCCTCAAAGCATACATCCTCTCAGCTATGACCTCACCCTGAACCCTGACCTCAACAGCATGACCTTCACCGGCAAAACTGTTATCAACATGATTGTGCTTCACAACACCAAGCGCATCGTCCTGCACAGTGCTAATCTCAACATTACCAAAGCTACCTTTAAGGTGAGACTGCAAGAGGTTTGAGATTTAAGCGTACTGACCAAGTAGAGGTGACTCAGATGTTATAGAGCCTGCTTGTCTAGATATATAGAACTGTATACGAAGATGTCTCAGTTTTGTCTTTGGTCAAGTGAGAACATGCATTTCGAGCATAAACAAAAAGTTTAGTGTGCGTGTGTACTTTCTCTATTCCAGCTGGGTGATGGGAAGGCCAGTGAAGTAACTGTACTTGAGTACAAACCCAGACAGCAGATAGCTGTTAAGTTCTCTGAAGACCTGAAGGCAGGCCAGCACTGTGTTTTGACCCTGGATTACTTTGCCAACCTGTCACACACCTATGATGGTTTCTACAACAGTTCATACACTGATAAGGATGGAAACAAAAGGTACACTTGACTAATTTGCTGTGGCCTCAAATACTTTACAGCAGCTGAAAGATGTGCTACAGAGTGAGGACTCTAAATAAAAGTCTGTATGAAGAGGATCATGTGTCTTAACAGTTAATCTCTTGACCTTCTGCTAAGCTCATGACTCGACAAATCAGTGCTGTAAAAATAACAATTAAAAACAGAAATTGGATTTTTAAATAGATTTTTACAGTGTTTATCGAATTTACTATTTCAGCATGATCATGCTCATCTCCCTCTTGTCCCCAGGGTGCTCGCAGCAACCCAGTTTGAGCCGCTATCAGCCAGGAAGGCCTTCCCTTGCTTTGATGAGCCAGCTTTCAAAGCCACCTTTCTGATTAAAATCAGCAGAAAACCAAGCTACATGACCCTCTCCAACATGCCTAAGGTACTGTAACATTCATTAAGTGCAATTTAATTTTATATTGTTATATATTGAATATTATATTTTATATTATTTATAATATATATATATATATATATATATATGTGTGTGTGTGTGTGTGTGTATATATATTTATATTGTATTTGTCCAGGGTTTAAACACTGTCATGATGTGCTTAATGCTTTATTTGTTTGACATAATTTCTTCCACTGTATCATTTACAGAGCATCTGCTATAAGGGATGGCAGTATTTGACAGCCAAATTTGAGATTTAATACAAAAACAGAAACACATACTGAACATACCAAAAAAGTAAATAGACACCAAATAATTACTGAGTAAGTTTAGTCCAGAAACAGTCAGTGTCGGGGTCTAGTAATGACTAGCATTAGGCTGGCAGTATATACCAAATTAATTTGGCATATTCACTGGCAAAGTGATGGGTCATGACCTAAGAAAGACCTCAGTGTGCAACATTATATTATGTCACTCGCTCTGACGGAGCTTAATTAACAGAGCTGTGTTCCACAACATGCCAAAATAGATTTATCATACCACCAACATTACCTGCTTGTCATCTTGTCCTTTTGATGTGTGTCTCAGGCTAGCACCACAACACTTCCAAACGGCCTCCTGGAAGATAAGTTTGAAAAGACCAGCGTCAACATGAGCACTTACCTGGTGGCCTTCATCGTCGCTAACTTTACTCCTATTGAAAAGAATGTCTCAGAAATTCTGGTAGGTCTGACACAGATATGACTCCTTCTTGCTTTCAGTGCAGCCTGAAGGGTTTTACACCAATATATTTTTGCATTTAATATTCAGTGAGGTTGTGACCTTGCTGATAAACTGTTACACACTATATCTGTGTGTTTTAGGTGTCTGTGTACTCTGTACCAGAGAAGAAGGAGCACACTGACTATGCTCTGGAAACAGCCTCCAAATTGCTGGAGTTTTACAATAAGTTCTTTGAAATTGTATACCCCCTCAAAAAACTAGGTGAGTACATACGCACACTTGCACATTTCACACATGGTGCAAACACAGGCTTTTCATTCCCCTCTGCTTTCTTTTCACTCCTCTTTACACACCACAATATGCTCTGTCTCTCTTTTGTCAGACTTGGTAGCCATCCCGGACTTCCTGGCAGGAGCCATGGAGAACTGGGGTCTGATTACCTTCAGAGAGACAAGCCTGCTTGTGGGGAAACAGTCGTCTCCTCTGGAAAAACAAGTAGTTGCCTCTGTAATAGCGCACGAGCTCGCTCATCAGGTAGTTGTATATGCCTGTGTGTTTGTGAAAGCAGCTGAGACAGTAAATAATCTACAGGTACTAATCTAGCTCTGATGTTGTGTCCCAGTGGTTTGGGAACTTGGTGACCATGAGCTGGTGGAATGACCTGTGGCTCAACGAAGGCTTTGCCACTTACATGCAGTACATGTCACTGCAGACAGTGTTGCCTCAGCTGGACATTGTAAGTTCACACATCTGACTCGTAGATTAATCCTCACATATTTTGAAGCAGATAAAGTTGTGCCTTGGTAGTAAGTCGTGTGTCTGTTTGCAGGGTAATTTGTTTCTGGCGGTGCGGTTCAGAGCCTTGGACAAAGACGCACTAAACTCTTCCCACGCGGTGTCGACAGAGGTTAACACACCGGAGCAGGTGGAAGAGATGTTTGACTCTGTCTCCTATGAGAAGGTGCACTTTATACATATTATAAGTACTTCCATATTCAGCTGTTTGTCATATATACTTGATCTCTTGATCTGAACTGCAGTAGCAGTCTGTTTCGAGTCTGACCACAGCTGGTTTGTGCCTCTGTCGTCTAGGGTGCATCCATTCTTCTGATGCTGAATGCCTCCCTGCCAGGGGATCAACAGTTCAGAAAGGGAATCATTGAATACCTAAAACAGTTCAACGGATCAAACACAGACACTGACGACCTCTGGAACAGCCTCACACAGGTAGCTGTGTGTGTGTGTGTGTGTGTGCGTGCGTGCATGTACTGTATCTGCGTGACTTATTGTTATTTGCTGACATTTTTCATTGATTTAACAGTTGATACTTTTAACATATAACTCCCCTCTGCAATCTTTCAAGCAGCCATCTAGCTAAAATATGCTCTTCATTATATCATCACATAGTAACTGATCACAGAGGACTTTCTCAGGAGCTCTATTATCAAGACAAATGGTAGAAAATTACTGGTAACAATCATGCATACAGTTATTATTTGTTTATATGTATAAGATTGTTCATCGTTTGGCTTACTCCCCTCTGAAGGGAGGTCAGAGCACTACACAGATGCAGACAGTAGGCTGTATCATTACTGACAAGAGGTTTTGAACCCATTGCCCTTATATGAGGGGCAGTCTGCCAACTCAATACTCACCCCCCACCTCCCCTGTTAAAGCTTTACTTGCACTTTCACAGTCTCACATATATTATGTGGTTGTTTGCCACAATGATACCAGTCCTAAAAGTCTGTCAGTATTAAAAACTCAATTAACCCACAGGGGAGGCAAAATATGTACAGGTGAGGCTAATAACAATTAAGAACGTCAAATATCCCCATCCTCTTCTTCACTATATAGCCGATAAAACAATGAACATGACATTTGACTGCACAGACTCAGGATTTGTCTTTCTGTCCTCAGGTTGAGGTCTCTGCTCAGCATCAAAATGTGTCAGAGATGATGAGCTCATGGACATCACAGAAAGGCTTCCCATTGGTAACTGTAAGCCGCAAGGGAGATCAGGTGACCCTCACACAGGAGCACTTCCTGCTCACATCTGACAATGCCACGCACACTTCCAGGTGGGCTATTTTAACATCACACACATACACGTACAGGGTCTTAGAAACACACTGCAACCTAGAGATAATTGTGTTTTGTCTTTAGCTTGTGGAATATCCCAGTGACATACGTAAACGACAGCTGCAGTTTGGCCCCTGAATGCAGACAGGTGTTCACTCTGAGGACCAAGTCAGGTAAAACAGTATTAGTCAGTAAACAAGTATTAATTCTCTTCTCAGTGTCCCAGGTACTGTGTTAAATGATGATTTTTTTGTGATTTTGTGTTTTTGTGTGTTTTCAGGGACTCTTAAGGTGCCAGAAAGTGTAAAGTGGCTGAAACTAAACTACAAAAACACCGGCTTCTACATTGTCCACTATGGAAATGATGGTTGGACTGCGCTCATAGAAGCCTTGTCTAAAAATGTCAATGTTCTTACAAGTGAGGACCGTGCCTCACTTATACACAACATCTTTGCTCTCTCCAGGTATACAACACAACCTAAATAGTTGAATTTTTTTCAAATGCACTCAATAACTTGAGAAACTAAAGGACAGGAGTAGTCTCCAATTCCTGTATTTGACTTTAAAATGCTTCCATTTCTTTCTTTTCTCTCTCTTTGTTGTTTCGTCAACAGACTGGGACGTGTGTCCTTCCGTCTTGTCCTCAACCTTTTGAACTACATGTCCAATGAAACTGAGACCTCTCCTGTGACAGAGGCCTTGTTACAGCTCAACAGAATCTGCCAGCTGCTCGACAAAAGACAGGAGCAAGATCTCGTTTCCCGCATGAAGGTACATACTCTACATACACATCTACATGTCAGGAAATTGATTTGAGAAATAAAAATACCTGTTTAGTATTGAATTTGAATTTGGCAGTATGCTTTAGATGTACAGTCATGTTGATGTAGTGGTTCTTTTAAAAGTAACATAAAAGCAGTAGCTGAAGTTTAAGCTGTAAAAATGCTTACATGAAATGATTGCCCGTTTTGAGAAATGGTCTTTTGTGACATTTATAAAATATTTTTTAAATCAACTACAATACTGAAATATATTAATTTGATAAAATCACTAGCTTCATGGCAGAAAATGCACAATAATACTTTTCATTTGTTTAACTGAACCACTGTTTTTAATCTTTGTAACTGTGTGTCTGATTAATTTCCAGACTGCTTAACTCAGTGTACTGTATGTGTACTATTTTTTTCTCTTATATATGACAGGCATACATTCAACATCATTTTGAGTCTCTGATGCAAAACCAAACATGGGGGGAGGAGGAGAGTGTGTCTAAACAGGAGCTACGCTCAGCTGTTCTGGAGACAGCCTGTGGTCTGAATAACGAAAGTTGCATTGAGCGGGCCAAAGCCCTGTTTAAGCAGTATGTCAATTCCAGTGGGACTGTTCGGTACGTAAAGAAACACTTCATTGTTGAGTTGTAGCAGAGTCCAAATAAACTTTATTGAATGCGTATCTGACATCTGAGTTGTAGGAAGCAAAGTGAAATCAGGTTGTTTTTGTATTTGTGTATTTCTGTAGGATCCCAGGCGACCTGCAGAAAGTTGTCTTCACTGTGGCTGCTCAATCAAACGAGGATTGGTCAACCCTGCTCACCATGTACGGAAATGTCACCTATGATGCAGAGAAGCGAAAAATGCTACAGGGCCTAGCATCCACTCAGCATGCCAGGAGTATCGTATGGTAAGTATTTGTGTGTGTGAGATTGCATCTGGCCAAGATCAAGCATCAACCCTGCTGATGACCTGCTAAGGCTACATAGTCTGATCATGTCGATTTGATCTGAAACCAATGTGAAACAGAGCAACAGTGTTTTAAACATTAATACATTTCACTCACATGTTAATAGAAGTCAATTCTGCTGCCCCCTCAACTCCTGCAGCACATACTGTACACTTCGTATCAGCTTATCTATGTTCAGTTAGCAGTCGCATGACACTGTGAATTGACATTAAAGGCATGAATTATTTTGGAAAATAACCAAACTTGTACTTGACCTGAGCCAGAAGTGTTATTTATGCACTGAACAGAGTATTTATCACGATCTTTCTAGGATTCTGAAGGCTGGTCTGAAGGGGGACATCATCCCGACACAGGAGTTGCCTTTGGTCATCGACAGTGTGTGTGATGGCTTCGCTGGCTACTTGATTGCCTGGGACTTTATACAAAATAACTGGGACCAGCTCATAGAGAAGTAAGTGGTCTCTGGCAGCCTCATGTTTCACATAATGGCTTAAAAATGAAACAATAGTTAATCAGTGTTATTGTGTTTTTGGCTGTAGGTTCCCTGTGGGCTCCTTTGCCATCCAGAGAATCATTAAGTCTGTCACCTCCCAGTTCTCCACACAGGCACACCTTGATCAAGTACGTTTTTTTAAATACATATTTTCTAATAGAACATATTAATACTGCAGTGTATCTGAGAGTCTTTGCTCTTGTTTGTGGGGAGAGATGAACTGTTTACAGCATGCTTTTTAAGTGTGTTACTTCAAATCTTATCTGGCTGACATCTCAATGTGTGTTTGTCGTGCAGGTGCATGGTTTCTTCTCCAGTTTGAAGGAGCGTGGCTCTCAGATGCGAAGCGTGCAGGAAGCTTTGGAAACCATCAAGCTGAACCAGCGCTGGATGGAGAGGAACCTTCCAACACTTCGAAAATGGCTCTAATACAGGCACCCCATCCAGTCTCTGCCCCACTAACAGTTCGCCTGGCAACTGGGGCATGTCGTCAAGACAACAGCAATGTTTGCACTATTGTAGGACTGCGTCTCCTAACTCCCTTTATCCAGGCCAGAGTACTTATCAAAGCCAGAGGTTGTGCTCTACCTGGGTGGACAGGGTGTTTGATTTTCTGAGATTGGTCCTGTGAGATGTAGTTGCTAGCTCAGGGTGGCTCTGATTGTGCATCTGGCAGAGTGATGTCAGATGCAGACTCACACTCCTCACACTTTATGCTGTAGACCAAACCTCTCCTCTGCAGGTCTCATCCAAACCTCATGCCTGGGCAGACAATCATGCTTTCAGAGAGCAGCGCTTCACCCACACTCCCCTCGCTCAGCCTGCTCTCAGGCACTTAACTGTGCGAGCTATTTAATGGCCACTTCTAAAAGTATGAAGAATGTCATAATTACAGTATGTGCTGTCGGTAAGTCGTGGACTTTTTCTCTACCGTGGGACGTTGATGCAGCTGTCAGAGATTTCTCAGCGATGAGAAATTGAATTTACCGGTACTTGAGATGGAATTACTGTTAGAATTAAACTAACCTTGCATCGCTGTGTTACGCAAAATCTGTATAGAAATAATAACAGCCTGTCATTCTGTACTTATTCATGCAACCTGAAGCATTTACTATGTTAGTAATGGTTTGACTGAAAAAGGGATTGGTTGATTGATAGCTTAAATACCAAACTTGTATTGGCATCAGTTGAATGTACTGAAAAACCTTCCCACTGTGTACAGTAGATGGCGTACTGCACAGCAATGCAGGTTTAAATCAACAACCAATGTGTCTTAGATGAGAGCAGACAGTGAACACTGGAGCCAAATGTTCATTTCTTTCTTTCTCGCTTTTATTTCTCTACCAGTCAGAAGATCAAGTTTTATTATGATTGCTTTTTGCCTGCAGCGCAGCCACTGTACAGACTCATTCTTAAACTCAGTGTGCTTGCAACCTTGTAGTTATTATGTAAATATGCTCAACCCTGCTACACTTTACTCCTGCTGTTTTGGATGTACTGTTTTAAACATTTTGACTTTTAACATTTTAAGATTTGCTTTATGTTGTGTGTATATAGAGTGTAAAGAGGAAATGTATCCATAGAACTGGTCAAGATTCTTGGTCAAATACTTGTTACTGTATTCTTGATTTACACCACCGCAGGGAGGTCATTTGCTGATATATGTTTGTGTTTTTAAGGGCTAATGTGCATATTGAAGATACAAAGTGTATAGAGGAACATCTATATTGGACATGACGAATCTGTCCAGTAAGCGGTTCCTCATCAGCCAAATTAAAAAAAAAACCCCAGAAGGTTTAAAGTTACTCCAATGTTAACCAGCTGTGATGCTCCTGAGAGTGAAGAGTAGCTTAGTATTTATTGAGAGGGTGTCTTTACATGTTTCCCCAACTTTTGTTCCAAAATGTATTTAATTACAATTGTACACTCATCCTGAGTTGCTGTCGTTGAGGCGGTACTGCTTACTTATTCACTCCATCACTGTCATGGTGTTCAGGATAATTGATCTCCAATAGATCTGCTCATATTGCTTTCTTAGACCATCCCAGTTATATGTGTCAAGCTTGTCTCTGTGTTTTTGTCATGTTATCTTTGTCTCATTTATTATATAAAACTTTGTCGGCAGGATTTACAAGTTCATATAAAAATACCAAATGAGTGTCATAAAGGAGGTGACACTTGCTCAAGTTCAATCAGTGGTAGTGGTACCTCCAGTTTGGTCATGTCGGCATTCCAAACTGGTGAAAAGAGAAAAAATTAGTGATGGTCAGACTGTACATTTAGTATTTTATTGCAGTTAAGCTCTGTCTGGAGGTTGTCAGCAGTATTGTCATTGACTCATTCCATCTGATCCATCATACTTTCACAAACGCTGATAATGTCTTTAGCTAGCATTTAATATGCCTTTAAATACACATCTTTACAGTTTACCTTTCAGTCCTGGCTAATTGTGAATTATTGTCTTTTATTGTGGGAAAGTATTGGTCAGTCTTGGACATTTTCCAGCACTCACCAATCAGTTCAGATAATCAGCTTAATTGAGGCTCTGGGATATTGATTTCCCATCATCTCTTGGTTCGAAATCGATTGGACCACGTGAAGTCAGTTGCAATAAGCTTTTCAGAGACAGGTGATGTCATTCAGGTACAATGTCGGTGGCTTGATGAGAGGATTGTAGTACCATGTGTGCAGTAGACCCAATCAGATTGTTTTTTTTTTTGTTTTTGCACTGTGATTAAAATGCTGCAGATGCTTTTTAAACTGTGTTGCTCTTCATGTGAACAAATTATAAATAAAAGTTGTTTTCTGAAGTTATTAGGTTTCTTTTTTATGTAAACACAAAGGGCACTAGTATCTTTTGTGTTTTTAACCCTCCAAACTTGTCTTTTTCTTCTTCTACCTAATTTTTTTTTTTTAAGTTTTGGGATGAAGATTGTTTTTGAAACGGTAGATGTTTTTGGTTTATGTTACTTTAGTATCCAGCCACTCACACTGAAGTGAAATGATCCAGTACAAAATACACACACACCGCAAATTTCATTTTGGAGCAGAAACTTAACAATGAAGTCAAAGAAAATCTCCACAGGATTTAGGGTCATAAACCTATAAGGAGGAATAGATCTGAGAACGGATATAAAACAACTTCTGGAAGTTTACTAAAGCATGAAGGCTCAGTTGTAAGCAAGTGGAAAATGCATGTAACTGCTCAGACAGTTCTTAAAGATTGGCCTCGTAACAAAATGAGTAAAGCCAGCCGGGAGGAAGCCGGCCCCAAAGGAAAAAAAGGCAAAATAGCAGCCTGGAGTTTGTAAAAAAATGTAGTAAAAATGTCCATATGGCACAACACTCAAGATGATGCAGAACACTGTGTGGCAGAAAACTAGAAGATGCTGCTGTGCTAAGCAATAATGCAGAGAAGCATCAAAACAAACATATTGAACGAATGGCCTGATCACAACAAAAAATAGATTTCTGCTTTTATAAGATGTATATTGAATTTGTGTTGTAAAACTCTGAGATTACAATAAACAAAGTTTAGATGGTTAATGTGATAATTGATGAAATGCCTTTTAACATGATGCTACTCAGTTGCACCACCAGAGGTCTTTCTAGCTCTTCTGGAAACTTGCATATTGACCATTATCATACTCTTAAAATTAGAGATTATACCTTTTTGTTTGAATATATTGCTCTGCTTAAAATGTGGATTTAAATGACTTAAAATGATTCACTTATACACTGGAGATGCTCTGGGAAATGGACAGAAGGCTGAAGGCTTGAAACTGTAGTTGAACCTTTACTTCATGTCAAGTCTGCAAAATAAAACAAAGCCTTCTGTCTTTTAAAATTAAGCAATTGCAGGTATTTGTGCATTCTTAATCCAGCCCACTATGGCAAACTGTTCCTTCTATGTATGTAAGTGTATTTTGTGCTTGTTATAGAAGATCTGTTTTGTGCCTTAAAGACTTGTTTTGGCAGAGTGCCACACAGCTGGAAGACATCATTGAGCCAGTGTTTTCACCCTCATTCTTTCTTTCATGGCCAATCAACCCGAGTGCATGAGGTATAAAGACAACTGAAATAAAAGGAGTAATCCAAACTCAGTGTAATGAATGAGTAAGTTGTACGTGACCTGACACACGTCAAAGGGCCTCAAAACATTTGTTATTGACAAAGGATGACAAAGACACTGTCATACACAACCGTTTGTCTTTATTTGAGTGTTCTAAGTATTTGAAATCTTTGTTTTATTCCGAATTTGCAATTTTGACATAAACACACGCGTTCATTTGAAGGGTTGAGTTCTCATTTAGTTAAGTTTTTAAAGGTGCAATGTGATTATTAAAATATCAACCTCAGTTGTTGTGTTTTAATGTTGTTGTACATCCTTGTTAAACAAATAATTTATTTTTATTCTACCTGATAAATCATATCAACGTGTCCTGCACATCTTTCAAACGTGATGTGTGTTCCTCAATCGGCGATGAACTGTGTTGTAACACAGGCACAGATGCCGTGACAGCTTGTTGGCTGGTGTCAGTCCACTCCTTCATTTGAACCTAGGATGACACAATGCAAGAGCACAACAACATCAAAGAGCACATACCACATATAGTGCCTCAGGTTTATAAGACATTAATTATAGACTGTGTCTCTCAAACCTCACGCAGGTTAATATTATCACAACATGCGAAAGGGAAAATGTCATAAATTGTTTCTGGCCAGAGATTTCCCATAATTCAACTCATAAATCAAAATGTCAAAAAAGACAACGTCTCTGTGAGGAAGAGCACTATCTCCTGCCCACAATGACAAAACAATTACATGTCACTTCTGTTTGCAGCAACACTTGAAACAAATTAAACTCATAAAGAAACTAGAAGCACTGAGCAGTGACTCACCCTGCGGTGTTTGCACACACACACGCAAACCAGACTAAGTAGTGAAATGATGTTAAGCAATACACGCACAATATATAATTAACAGTGAAGAGAACAACCATCATTTTATATCTTTATTTTTCATTTCAATTGAAAATGTTTCAAAATGATGACAGGAGTGAGACAAGTGAGATGTTGAGATTACACGAAGTGTTAATAAGAAACATATTTAATATTGATTTCAAACCGAGTTTCACTACGTAGCATATTTTTCAAACATCAAATATAACTTGGAAGTATGTTACATGCATAAGTTGGAACATCAATGGATGTGGAAATCCTGCTAAAAGAGGCATAATAGAAGCATAATAAGGCTGACAATGCTTTCATTTTTTGAAAGCAATGTCAGCATTTCAAAGAAGAAGATGCAGTGAAATTGAAACAGGGCTGGGTTGGATGTCTTATTCATAGCTCTTTCTCTAGTAAAATGGGGTAGTCATACTGGTAAACAACAAATCAAGTTTCATTTTACTTAATGAGGTCAAAGACAAAGATGGAAACCACGTCACGGCCCTGAGGAGTGCCATCGAGCATCTGTAGAGCAACCAACCTGCTGCTCAGCGATGACTGTGAAAGCTTAATAACACTGTGTGAGAGAGACTTTGAATGTGCAATGGAGAAAGAGGAATGGATGAAAATTATATCCAACAATGGGAAGCTAAAGGGAAATTCACCCAATGTAGAATAATACGCAGATATTATTGGGCACCACTCAGACTCAATAGAATGGGTTTAATAAATAGCAATTTGTGTTGGAAATGTCAGAGAGACACAGGCACTTTGTTACACTTCATTTGGGAATGCCCAATTATTCAATGGGTTGGGAAGGAAATTACCAGTATCTCCAAGATTATGATTATTAGCGGACAGAAACCAAATACACAACATATCAAGTGGAGAATTTCCGGTAATCATGGTAGACATCTGCTAGGACAATACTTAGACACTGGAAAACACCCAAATCTCCAGAATTAAAAGAATGAGCAAATACCATGATAAAAACAGCCTCACACGAGCTGCTTATGTTTAACAGGATAAACAACAGAAACAAGAGTATGGCTCATATCACACTGACTGATAAGCCTGTAGTATGAATGTTATCTCCTGATAATAATTAATATTATAATCTGTTGCATTGATATTTTCCCTTGTTGTGTTATTATCAGTATGTCCCTTATACTACTGATTTTATTAATATTCTATTTTTTGTTTTGTTTTTCATGCCACTGGTGTTACATATATTGTAATCAACAAGGAATGTCTCACAATGTGAAACACTATACTGTCACATACCAAAGATAAAAGAAATAAAAATTTGCAGAAACCTGCAGTATGTATTAATTTTACTGAGGAGACTGTGTCCGCACTAATGTCTCCACAGACTTTATTGTATCTGTTGGAATATTTGTTAAATTGGTGATGCATAAAGCATGTTAAAATTTTCATTTATATTATAGGTTTTACCATTTGTCTCTCTAAATACAACACGTGAGGCTGTCTACAGCAACCAGTGTAAGAAAAAAAAAAAAAAAACTAGCCATTTTATCAGCAGACTTAATACAAACAAAAACATATTTGTATTCTTTGCCGGTCACGGTTGGATTTGACAAGACTGAACTAATAAATAACAACATGTGTTTGGCAGACGTGGCCATAGATACACGTTGCTGATGTTAGTCTATAGCACGAAACAGCAGCAGAAACTATAGCATATCCTCATACCACAACAGCTCAGGCATAACTTTCTAGAAGCATGTTGTAGGTATGTCGAAGATGTTTATCACCTCACGTGACTGAATAATGTACACAACTTTACTTATATGTGCTGAACCTATTGATGTCTCCAGTATGTTCTCTATGCAGGAGTATTGGTGGGTCCTGCTACCAGGGAGGGACAAGGCTTTTACTTAAGTAAAATTATCAAAACCGCAATGGAATAATACTTCGTTAAAAGTAAGTTCAAAATTTTACTTCAGTAAAAGTGTTGAAGTATTCACAATGTGTGAAAATGTCAAAACAGAACTTTATGTGAAAACTGGTTCCTTTTAGTGTTACGTTTTTGCATTATTGCATTATTTCGTGTTGACAGAATTAGCCTATACGGCAAATTTTCATACGTTATCCCTGGCCAGCTGTTAAAAAGACACCCTAAATATACAGTGACATATCTTATAGATATGTCACTGTATATATATATATCATAATAGATATGCACAAGATCGCACAGCACACATACACGAATATGTTTGCCCTCACTTGTAAGCATTATCGTTGTAGTTTACGTTGTAGCTGGTCAAAAAAACTCAACAAACTGATGGCCAGTTTAACTTTAATGAGGCGTCATACAACATTCATACAGTTTTAGCTCATTACATGTTTTGCATATAAAATCCAAAGAAACTAGCTACTGTGGTTGTCAGATGAATATCAAGTGCTAAAAAGTTCAAATTATTTCAATTCAGTATTAAAAACCCATTAACAAAATAAAAACTCTAGACACATAAAACATAAAATATCCCATCTGACATGGACAGGTCTCACCAAGAGGAAATACTCAAGAGTAGTACCAGTACTTTGAAATTGAAGTTGAGTGAGTAAATGTACTTAAGTTACTTTGCACCTCTACTTTATATTCAGCATTTTGATGTCTTTGCAGTGCTGAAGTAAAGCTGCAGATTTAAATCATCTTTCTTTGAGAATAAAGCCCTCAGTAAGCAAAATGCAAGGTCAAAGTTTAAATGTATGCTTGTAGGGCAGGAAATTAAAAATCAGAAGAGATGAGAGAGCAGATAAGATTACTGTATCACAATACCTCAGTCTTTGTGTGACAGACGTTCTGGACACATGCACAGGCGCCAATCTCAGGTGATTATCAAGTCACATGACTATATACCTTGTAAAAGACTTGAAAGGCTTGTTTCTCTCAGATCAGAATTCCTACGTGAAGATGTTTTATGCATATGGGCCTGTGTGTCATACATCACACAACCAGTCCATCAATCAATCATTGTTGGCCCCATTCAGTCAAAAGTCTGGTTGGAACCATTTGAACTATGCAGCCCTGCTAAATAAAGAGTTCATGCTGACACATTATCAGCACGTCTATCGCTCAGGTGACCTGCCTCCAGGAGCTTCAGCGCTGTGGGCATCAGAATGATCTGTCCCATCTATTAGTGATTCAGTGAGATTTGTCTGATCACTGATACGCTAAGAGTTATGGGTGTTCGAATGAAGCAATGTTAACAGCACGTGAGTTGTGTGTCTTGTTGAGGATGAAAAAGAGTCAAAGGCCTACTGCAACCTGCAGAAAGCTACATGAAAATGTGAAGATATTTGTGCTGGGCTCATGAATGGGGTTAGCAGCACAAAGCATAATATTGTAGTCAGGAGCACATCTCTATCTTGTCTCTTTCTTTTTTCCCCTTTTTCTCCCTTGCTGTTTCCAAATGGTGGCAACAGACCAGCAGTATGAATGGAAACGTGGTTGCTCCAGTTACTATTTACTATCTAGTTTATTTTTGTGAGTGCATGTGAGTGCATAGAGAACTAGCATGTGATTGTCAGTGCTCTGAAGACTGTGATGGCAAAGTTGTGCATTCGAAGCCAGAACAGTCGGCTGGTGAGAATGTTAATATGTCAGGTGATGTGTGCATGCTTAGACTGTATGTGTCTGGAGCTGGCAGAGGTGCTACTGTGTCCTCATTTAAGGACACAGTGGTGGTTGCAGGTGCACCTTTGACCACAGGGATTCTGAGTCTGTCTCAAATACAGTTTTGGGTGTCATAGTAAAGAGCTCTGCTGTGTGGTGATGTCATATTTTGATGCAGTACTTTAGATAAGAAACAATATGATGGGATAAAGTTATTTTATTGTTTAACACTTTTACTATATGATATCCATCATGGCCTTTTACAAAACCGAAATTTCCACAGGCAGTCTGAGGAGGTTGGCTGAGTCTTAGATTTTGTGATAACCTGCATGCTTCAGAGATGTTAGGATAGGAACATGTCCTACATTACATTTGTACTCCTCTGACAAGACGCTGCACAGCTGCTGAGCTGCACCACTAGAGGTCACCCTAACTTTCCTCTCTCTGGGCCACATAAAGTACATCTGCTGCTTTCGGTTCTGGATTCACTGAAATGATGTGACTGTGATGTTTCTGAAGAGCAGCTGAGATCAAATTGGACTGGACTGTATATCGGAGTATATAAATATGTCTGTGTTGCACCATGAGCACAGCTCAATGACTTACCCTTGAAGAATGATCTGAGCTGTGCTGTTGCACAACTTATGTTATTATTGTCATGTTTAATGGATTAGAACTGAATTAGAAGAATTGGCAGACGTCCAGAAATTCTGTTGAAGTATTCAGTAGATCCGGGCAGTAAACAGCAGTTACTTCAGGTCACACTGCACGTGTAATTAAAAAAAAAAAAAAAAAAACGGATGAGGAGTTTCTTATGAAGCTGGATTTGGCAACTTGAGAGATTTGTTGAATAGGAGCCACATCATGATAACTCTGAGGGTTCATGATGACTGTCTTGTCTCTAAGTCTGCACGAGGAGGGAGAGATGTTATTTCCATCCAGTTTTAGAACAATTTTGGTTAAAAAAAACTGAAACTAACCTGCTACCACAAATTAATTCTCATTCAGTCATTATCTGTAAATTCAATTTGCACATAAAAAGAAAAAAGCTATCGAAAATTACATTCTTAAATTGACTCCTAATTTAATTGGTCTCAGCCAAGTTGTAATAAAGTCCTTTTCTAGTGAGGCTGTTTAGGGTCAAACGTGATAAAAACATGATGTAAGCATGACTTGAGATCCAACAGATTAAACAGAAAACCATCTGTAGACATTATTTTCTTGCCTCAAGGTGCTTCTGCTTTCCTGATAAATTCACATTGCATTGAATTACTGAATCAAATTCTTATTGAGTCGGATACACAAGCCTTTGCAGTTTTGTAATTTGCTTTGGAGAATGTGCTTTGGAGAAATTACTGGAAGCGTCTGGTTACGTGTTCTGTGTTTATCTGATCTGCTCTAAAACTTATCTCTGTACTGTATCTCGCACTGATGGATTGAGGAAGAAGGCACCGCAAGCTTCTGCAAAGGTTAGCGTTGCATATCTTAACAACAGAAAACCTTGAATTTCTAAATTGTTCATTTTTCAGGAACTACAAAAAACTACAAAAGCTGCAAAAATGTGCAGCTGGACCACTACATGTTTCAAGGATTATTTCATTGTGCTTTAAGGAAAACTTTGTAAATCACCCCCAAAATTTCTTAACCCTTCTGATGAAAATAGATTTATTATTTCATACCACAATGCAGGTTTAGGAAGGTTTCCAGAGTCAGATACCCCCTGCCAAATGAACTAAAACTGAAATAAAATAGTATGTTGATCAGTGTTATTGTTAATGATTGCAGAGAACGGATACTGTGCTGTAAGTGTAATGTGTGGAAACAAGAAACAAAACCTTTACCCAAAACTTGTTGGTGGAGGCCTGGAAGAAAGAGAAGATATGTTAATGGTAAAGCTACTTAATGGGCCTGAGACTCAAGCTATCCAGGTGTAGAACATTTCCTGACATCCTGTTCCTATTGACCTGTGAAAAATGGAAAAATCTTACCAAGAATGAACTTTTTAAGCTTAATGATTCCTCTACCTCCCCCTACGGGCTCTTTGAAAAAACTGCAATCAATAGTCACTCAGTTCAATAGGATAGAAAAAGCTGTGCATTAAGACAGCAACCTTACAAAGAAGGAAGTGCTCTGATGGGATTAATCTTCCAAATTTTGATTTGGGATTCCTGGTGTCTTACCCTCCGCCCATTACAGACTTGGCTGAACTCAGGCTCCACAACTGCCTGGTGAAAAATAGAAGAAAACTTAGTCCATCCCTGCAGTCTGGAAAATATCATGTATTTGAGCATTCCACTGAAAACTGCAAACAGAAAATTTGGCTCACTGATGCACCAGCTCCTCTCCGTATGGAATAACATCCAAAGTTTTGCCAACAGTGACAATAAAATATTTCAAAATTCTCCTATTTTTAATAACAATGACTTTAAAATAGGCAATAAACCAATAATTTTTTTCACAATGGAGTCAAAACAGTGTATAATATTTTTCAGACATTGTGGGCCCACAGGGGTTGCAGCAATTCAGAGGCCTCCAAACCAAATTTAACATCCCAGACACCTCCTTTCTCCTTCTATCTACTTTACGCTCAGCAATTAAAGGACATGGCACACCTTGATTGTCCCTTACAGTCTATCCTCTACACAACCTTTTAGCTAATAATAAGTCCAAAGGTGCAGTCTCTGAGATGTACAATATCCTGGTGAAAGCCTCCTACAGGCCCTTCCATTTAGATACACTGTGGAGAACTTCATCCCAATCCCCAAACCAGAAAGTTCATGTGGACCAACATATCTGTCATCAAGAAACCCAAATCACCAGATGACACATTATAAACTTATCCACAGGGCTTATCTCTCTCCTGAAGGCTCTGCCATTGAAAACCAGAGCTGACCCTAATGAGTTTTTTTTTGTACAGATAACACCATTCGCAGATTTAATCACATGGTTCGGGACTGCCGAGAGGTCAAAGGTTATTGGGAAAATGTTTCTACTGTTCTCTCCACTCTGTTGAGGAGACTGATCATTGTATCACAGGACATATTACTCCTCAATGATACATCAGCACTGGAATTGAACATACAGGGCAGACAGCTCCTCCTTGCTGGGATCATTGCAGCTAAAAGGATGGTGGTCCGTCACTGGAAACCTTCACATTTGTTATCAATAAAAGAATGATTGTCATACAGAAAGATTGCCCAACTATAGCTCTCCTGTGCACAGTTAAAAGCATCAGAACCCCAAAACTTTACTTGCTTGGCAGAGCTGCTGGAAAACATCAGAAATTGCATGAATTACTGGTAGTTATGTTACATTATTGCTACATTTCTGTTTTTGTTGATTGTATAAAAGTTGCTTGAACATGGATGAAAACATGTCAACATCACCTGTGATATATCCACATACATATCCAGTATGTACAGTATATCTGTGATACAGCAATACTTATATACTATATATTTCTATTTATAAGTAACTTTTAAAATATTTCCCTCGAACTTTAACCTCTTACTTTGAAATAAGATTTCAGTGGCTTTATAATAAGATTAAGTAACTTTATCAAGAGTCTCAGTGATGATAGGGTGATATTGGGGAGCGGGGCAATGTTTTTGTTGACTTCATTTGTTTCAGGTGTTGTTGTTTTGGGTTTTTTTAAGACTATTTTTTTCTGTTTTGTGTTGGTTTTTTTGCCTGTTCGTGCGTGGGGCTGTGGGTACTTTCTGTATACTATTGCCATGTACTAGTTTGCACCTATTACGTCTCTCCAGATCTGTTTAATTTTATGTTACGTTTTGTATATCTAGATAGGCTGCAAGAAAAGTAACTAAATAATCCAAATGATGGTTTTTAAACTTCTTATAAAAAGCTGACAACCTCCTGATCATCAGTTTGCAGCAGCACAGCATGTGTTCCTGCACTGACAACATCCATTTGCAACAGAAATTACTCTTCCAACTGCAGAGCAGCCAGCACTAAGGCAAGTGGGAAGTGTCTTAACATTTTCCAATGCATCTTGACAATTTGTTTGACCACTCTGTGCTTTAACTGTCACAACAGCTGCCTCAGTGGTCTTCAGTTTCCTCAGTCTGCCCCTCTGTCCCTGTCTCCAGCCACTTTTCACTTCCCTGCCAAAAAGGGTGATAACAACCCAGAATGGTAGCAGATAATGAATAATGTAACATAATCTGTGTCACTTGCCCAACCACCATACCTAGTTATATAACTATAGTTCACATTTTTAGTCAAACCCATGCCACCTGGCAAGTAAAGCTTGAATCTTCTGAACATAATAGGCCCTCATCAGGTCACTATAGGTTACAACATCCCAGTGAACTGTACAACCGTCCCCATCAGTAACTGCATGCTCCATTAAATGCTGGAATGTTGCTGGGCACATTATGCAACTCAAATGGCATCACCAGAACAGAGAGGCCAATAAATGCAAAAATCTCCTACCTGCCTTCCAGCATGGCCACCTGCCTGCCTGTTCAGTTTTGACTCGTTTGACTGGTTTGGACTGCCTTGTTCCAGACGAAAAGGAACTTGGTTCGAAGTGTCCCAGACATAACAATTCATCTTTGATTTCACTTTGACCCCTCACGGAGGCAAGACAGAGTAACACATATGACAAGAGAGGAAAATAAAGTAGACAGCTGCACCTGTGCACCAGTAGTTGAAATCAAACACTAGGTGAATACAATTGTAACTCACCTAATAAAAGTATATGGGCACTAGGTTAACTCCTTACGAGTCAGGCTGTTTTAACCCTGTGTGTATCCCATTGCTTTATTTAGCAAGCATCCTTTCTGCTAGTGCAAGATTTCACGTGGGAGAAAGAGAGAAAAACGTTGAAAAGAAACACAGAGCTACAAACTCTATTTAGATAATTAAAAGAGACTAATTCTACGGGGAAAATGTGGAAAGGAGTAAAAAAAAAACAACATAAGAGACAATTAGTGTTTTCTTGACTGGTTGTTTGTTATTGTTATTTCTATCACACATACCAAGAGAGTTGGATTGTGTTTTTCTACTTTGGAAGCTCTTCTGAGTTATGTTAGCTCAGAGCATAGTGTCTTGCTAGCTAAAGAGATCATTTCATTTGATTTATTTTGTGGATTAAATTTAAAAACAATCAGAGTCTTTTGGATTTGCACTGTATGTTCACATGTATTTCATTTGGTTAATTCATGATGAGTTATGTTAAATGCTATTTGTAAAATGAATCTCTGAAAGAGTTTTTTTTTGTTCTGGTTATGAGAGATTGAATTTTGTGTTGAATTTAAGACATGGGGAATTTCTTTCATTTACTAAATTAAGTAATTAAGTAATTTCAGGTGTAATACTGTGAATTTTAAGAATAATTCCTAGAGGCAATAGGAAAAGAAAATTTGAGTTATTTAGAAAATGAAAAGAAACAGACAATGGAAGCATTTATTTATATGTATTATTCTGTACTGTATGTGCAGATTGTTTTTCCAGTGATCGCAGACTGATAGCTTGGAGTCCATTCCTGGCTGGATTTGATAGCGAGCCAGTTCCAGTGGTGAATCCCTCCAGAAGGAGCCTTGTAAGCGCTGTGGCCAGCTGGATTTTATTTGTATTGGATTCCACTCTGCAGAAGTGACCCCACGGAGTTGCAGGAGACTCCAAGATAATGAATCATGAGCACATATTAGTTTATCCTACCCGGGTAGAGAAACCAGAACAATTTATCATATTTTGTTTTGTCTTATTTACAAAGAGCTCTGTTTCATTTCAGGGTTTTCAGTCTAAGCTGTAACCTTGATCCTACTACAGTTTGTGAGGTAGATCACATAACAAGGCAAATAAATATTATTAGGATGAATCACTGGTGTATGCAGACTGTATTTTCTATTTTTGGTTTTATATATAGGCCTGTCCAAAGCTGTATAACATGCTAAACAATATGCAAGATGCATAGTAACTAGCTTGCTAGATACATACGTAGCCATCTCTATACTAAGTATTTGGTACAAACTTGGATCGAAGCCGTGGTGTAGTAAAATCTTTAAGGAAATCATTAGAGTATTTTCTCAAAATGTGTTTACAGTCCTGTAGCTTGGATTAATTTGCAAGTGTAGAGAGGGAGATTAGCATTACAGATGTGGAGAAGATCAGATCTTCTGTTGTCCATTGAGAGGCATCCTAATTGAGCATAACGAGGTCATAAACATTTACAAACTCATGGCCAAAAGGATTCCCCTTTTATTTCACCAATCTTCCTTCTCACTTCCCTGACAGGACTGCTCATAACAGCTGATTCTCAAACTGTTAATAGTTTCCATGTTTTTACTACAGATGTGTTTGAGAAATAAACATTTAAAATATCACCCATTTTCTGTATTTTATTACAGAGATGTTTGCAAAATAAATGTTTAAAAAGTAAACCCATTTTAATACAGAGGTGTTGTTTTCCTTATATTCTGAATCAACCTATAAAATATTAATCTTAATTACACATGCATCATTCATCATGCATCATTGTTCTCTGCTGATAGGGGCCCAATGAATGTATCAGATGTCCTTTACATTTTTTCACCCCTCAGACAGACTGAGTCCGCCACTGCTGTGCAACATATAGGCTAAGTGTTTTATTGTAGGCTCTACCATACAGGAACCACATGTTAGTGCACTTCTCTGAGAGGTTTAAAGAAAGAAAATCAACAAATTATTGCACGTTAGAGGCCATAATTTATACCATGAGTTACAACTATGCACATCCAAAAACACAATTTAAAGAACGCTAGCATTATCATGATAAAAACGGAGCCATGCCAACTCTATATTACACTCTGATACAATCTACAATATAAACTATAATATATCTCTAACTTAATCTTTGTACAACTGCTTGTGAGGAATATACATGCACTCAAAACTGCAGGATTGGAGAAACAACTGCAGCACTAGGAACACCTCTGCAGCAAAGATGTTCTGATGATTGTTGTACCCACATTTGGAGCCTCACTACAAATTCAAATGACTAATCCCCTATAAATCTATATTTATCTATCATCTAGGCCTATATATGGTGATGAATGGTTCTTTACCTTAAACAAGTTGTTGTAAACCAACCAACCAAAACTTACTGTATCTGATGTTTTACCACCAAATAAAAGAGGGTAAAAAAACGTATATGTTAAAAGAATAGGTCAAGTCAATATGCTTATTCTCTGTCATGGCGAGAGTTAGATAAGGAGATGAATATCACTCTCATGTCTGTAGGGTAAATAGGTTGCTGCAGCCAACAGCCAGTTTAGTTTAGCATTAAGACTGGAAGCAGCTAGACTGGTTCCTGGAGTCTTTGCTGGTGCAACATTAACTTTAATTACTGTTCCGAGTGAATAAATAGTCTGACACGTAACCCTCCTTAGAACGATGACTTGTTGATTTTATACTTTTGTTTTTGTTCATGTTAATTTGTGCTTTAGAGGTGTTGGTATCAGTGGATTAATTTTAATCATGGACAGAGCCAGACTAGCTGTTTTCTCTCTTTATGGTTAGCGAAGGAAACCACTTGCTGGCTTCTTATTGAAATGCAATCTTCTCATCGAACTCATGACAAGAAAGTGAATGAGTGTACTTTCCAAAATGTCAAACTACTCCTTTAAACTAAGTTAAACCAAGCCAAAGGGGGACTAATGCTGTTCTTAGTGAGGTTTAGGGTTATAACATTTCAGCATTCTGACAGGGTTTGGTATTGGTTTTGATATTCTTAACTTTGGCTTTGACACATAGTACGTGCCAAAAACAGGCTGCTGGTTACCTCTTACCCATAGCTTCAGTAGAATCACTGCGTCATAGAGGTAAAGAAAGTAGATTTTTGGGGCCACGTTCCACTGTGCAGCCTTTCACATGGCTGAAGGGACACCAATGTCTTCCAAATTGGTGCAAAATCAAACAGTAATTATAATTACATCCACAATGCATCTAAAAGGCATCTCATAGTTCTTTTGTCTTCTTGTCTAATTTAATTACACGCTGCTGATTTGATGACCTGGGTTGGATGGTTACAAATGTGGTGACCACTCCAATGATGAAGGCTATATCCAGGATCCTGATTCCTCCACGAATCACCATAGACTAGGTTGTTGCTACTTATACCTCTCTGCTACCCAGATGGTAATTGGGATGGTCAACGCACCTGTTATGGTCCTGCCCACTGGGCTAATGCCAGTGTCCCTGGTTGGATGTCATAGAGTTGTGCTGGAAGAGCTTTGGAAGGGCAACTTTTACTTTAGGACAGTTTTTCTCAAGCAAAATAGCTCCTCATGCAATTATTTCTTATTAGACTTTGAATAAATGCTTTCAGGCAACTTTAAATAAATCAACATTGACAAGATGTATTATTATAAAATAATTTATTAATAAAAAATACACATTTAATAGATACATAAACAGGACAAAGTCAAAACTTAGTATATGGCTGGACCATGTATGAAACGCTAGAGGGCTTTCAATTTGTATGTCGCCTGGTTACCATCAGACATTGCCAGCATTTTTAAGATGTTTGTTTTTATGTAAGTTTAAGTTTATTTATTTGCATAGCACTTTTCATGTAATAGTTATAACTCAAGGTGAGAAATATTAAAAATACTTAAAATACATTGCACCAGATTTTTGGTGTAGACTACATAATGCTGTTGTAAGAAGGCTTGAGTTAAGATTCAGGCTATTTTTCATATATTTTATATATTATTTGTCTTACCCACAACCCAAAAAAATAGCTTTAAAACAGAAACTATTGAGTTAATCATAAATGCTAAATGTAAATGATCTCAATACAGTGTGTTTCATGTGTGTAAAGTTTGCATTCATAAATGTATTTGTTATAATGCTTTTATTTTATTAACTATGAACACTAGATGCATAAAACATGCAGAAATTGACAGTAAGATGATTCACAAATAAAAAATATATTAAAACTTAATAAAGTGACATATTAACAGTCCTATAGCACCCTGTTTACTAGTGCACACATATGAAACACGACTGTATCTGCGGACTTTCCGCGAGTTGGTGCTCCTGTGAGTGTCATCGGGAAATGTGTGTTTTAAAAACTGACTTCAGGGCTGCGCTCACTCTCAGTCCTGCAGAGAGTGAACTACACTAAGGGCTGCAGCGCTCAGTCCTGCTGAGGCTGAGTGCCCATGGACATGACTGTAAACACCACCTGATGATATAATCATTTTGAAAGGGCAACGGCCAATGGGGAAACTCTAACACTCGGCCGTCCGACCAATGGTGTAATTTCATCACTCAGTCAGTGAATCACTTGCTGTGTCCAAAGTCACTCCCTATTTACTATATAGTGCGTTCCAGCCTCCGCCATTTTATTTGAGTGTCCAAATGCTGAGTGTATAAATATATCCACTATATAGTACCCTCAAAAATTCGACAATGGACAAAGTGAATGAGGGAGAGATTTTGGACACAGCCAGTGACTCAGTCAGTCACGGACAATTCTGTTTCTAGGGTTGGTCCAGCCAACAATATTACAGAACAAACTAGTGCAACACATTATCCATTCATTCCATTAAACCATTGGACTCAGAAAGGAGCACCAGCATAGGTTTTCAACTTATAGTAAAATACACTCATTTACATCCTTCATACATTTAAGCGTATCATCTCTTTCTCTCTTTTTCCGTCTTTGCATAGGTTTAGTTTTAAACATTATCAGCAACAGTGACCTCAGTTAGATTGTTTTGTCTGGTTTCTTCTTCAGTACCTTGTTGTTCCATGTCTAGTACATGGTCTTTGATTTGTGTCTCGTCATTTTTACCCTCTGATGCCTCACTCGTTACTTTGCCTTCTTCCATTCTTTCAAGCTCCAGCCTCAGTTGTTCTTTCTCGCTCAGTATCACTTCTTCTTCGATGGCCCTCTGCTGCTCATCCTTCTCTTTCTTCTCTTTCTCCGCCTTCTCCATTTTCTCCTGCTTCTTCAGTTTCCAGAAGAAGCCCAGGTTTTTCTCGGGGTAGGTGACTTTGGCGAGCGGCAGCTTAAAGATCTTATTGGTCTCCGCGGTGATGAGGAGAAAAGTGAGGGCAGAGAGACAGAAAGGCCAGGTGCAGGCTGGCAGACCAAACTGTAGACAAAAAGCATATTATATCCTAGTTAGTGGTGTGTGGTTTTTGTGGGCTAAATTATGAGTAGGATCGAGAGAAAATGTGTACTTACCCTGGACATGATGTTGGCAATGGCTGAGCCGAGGTATGCGCAGAAAAAAGCTGCAGGAGAGAAGAGGAGACCATTACATGAGATTGTAGATTACAAATATCTGGCTGCTCTATGCCATGGTTACACATCATGTGACCATCATGTCTGTATTAGATGGAATTTTAGATAATGTTTTCATCTCCTGCATGTCTACTCACCGCATGTGATGGCAAGCAGGTGCACCTGCCAGGTGAGAGCGTAAAACATTCCTCCGATGGCAATGCAGGCTAACACACAGTTGTATCCCCATAGACCAAAGTAGATGTCTCCAAATGGAGCTGACAGAGCCAGGCCTGCAAAACAAACACACACAAAGATAAATCACAGCTATCACAGAAGCGCCATGTTCAGTATAAGTTTGGACTATCTTAATAAATAATGACCCCCCCTGTTATTTTGCATATTTTAAAGTAAGTTTTTAGGGTCATCTTGGATTTGGGACATAGTGATTGTGGCTTGAAATCATTCTGTCAGCATGTAAGCATGTATTGATGTGGGTATTGTTTAGTCTTCTTACCAGAAACCATGCCAACTGCAGATCCCAGGACAGCATGAGCACAGGTGATAGGGGAGGAGATGAAGAGTGAGATGATGAAGATTCCTCCTGTCCAAGGGTTGTCGCAGCCATAGACTTGACCTATCCCCACAGGCACTGACATGAATAGCTAAAGAGACACAGACAGAAAGGTTAAACATAACTGCAGGTGCACAAGAAAGCATGATGTACACCCTCACAGGTGTCAGTTATGTTGCCTCTTCCTAGACCTCTTCCCCACAGCTGTGTGGGTGTGTATTGTGTTTGATTGACTTCTCCCTGACTCTCCTGCTAGCTTTGATGCATAAAATAGCTTACAACAACATAGCTCAACTTACTTTAACCTGAGGAGAGGTCTTGGAACCAGAATAACAGAAAACACCAGTGTGGGTGTGCAGGGCTTTATGCTCCTACAGAATTTTTTTTTGTCGCATTACTACTGGGTCAGAAGTTTAAGGACCTTTTCTGACACTGAAAAAGTTGAGGAATCTGTCAGATCTGGATTAGCCTAAATAATTCATCATCAAATGTCATAGGGGCAAGATAAAAACACTTGACACCAGCTCACATTGAGGTATATGTAAGGAGAGTTTCGTCATCACAAAACATGGCCTGTCACTGACCTTGGCTACATCAATCTCAGCCCATGTGATGTTGGGCAGCTCCGAGCGAGGTTGAATGAGGACTTGGGGGAAGTGGTGGTTGTAGTGGCCGGTGGCCACCATGTGGAGACACACCAGGATATTGAAGGGCAGCGTGAACACTGGCAGATCCCACCGACTGTTAATAGATGCCAGGGCACTGGACACGATCGGGCTGAAAAGTAAGGATACAACATTCCCATGTTTAGATTTAATTCACTCCTAACACACACAAATATGTATGTACATTTATTACAGTGTATGCTCATATCTCAATAACATTCAGAGTTGCTTTTGCACAATGTTCAGCTCTTATGATTAAACATACCAACTAGCACCAGAGATGCCAGTGATACTTTCAACTATGGGCTCAAATTAGGGTCATAAGTATTGTAGCTGTATCACCATGTCTGGATGTGTGCATGTTCAAATGTGTGAATGTGTAAAAATGTTTTGATCAAATGAATTCAAATGTTTGAATGTGTAGATTTAATTTTTGAATCCACAACTTTGTGAACAAATGAAAAAGATTTGCACAAAGGTTTGCAGTTACACATTTTTCTGTTTGTGGATTAAAAAAAAATTCACACAGAACTCAAATGTATGTGTGAATCCCAAGTTTAGAGCTAAAAATCAAATCTACGAGTACAAATACTTATGTCCCACATTTGGTGCTTCCTCCTGAATAGTCAGTGGAGATGCTCTGAAACAATGGGGGCATATCCACTGAAGGCACTGAAAGCATGCACCAACTGAACAGCCTCTGAACTTATTTCAGTAAAAATGTGACTTAAATGTCTAGTTAACCATCACCAACCATTATGTTAAATTGTTGTTTTTTTCATTTGTTCGCAAAATGTCATGCACAGCTTCAGATCTCCTTACATATTCAAAAATTAAATCTATTTGTTCAGATATTTGTTATACAGCTACAATTCTTATGACCCTAATCTAAGCCCATAGACAACCAGTTCTCTCCATTTATCCAATATTAAATCATCATTGACTGACTGAAATGAACAAAGATTGGCTGAGGTCAGGGTAATGAACTTTGAATTTAAATAGTTGTAACAATTTGTCTTTAAACTCATCTGAGGTATCATGGTTAGGTTATCATACTTTCTTACATCTAATTCTAATTTCTGATACATTATGAATCTAACATTTTACCATTAGTCAATCTAGCTGCTTACCACATCATAGACATGAAGATGTTGGGTAGCAGAAGCCACCAGTACCAGTCTCCTGCGTTGGAGAACACAGCCATCAGCAGGCCCACCAGGATGCCGTTGTATCCGTACAGCCCTGCAGCTATTGCACCCCTGTAGGGAATAATTTGATTTAATTAATTATTTTCCTGTTGCTCAACACCGTGGTGCATGTTATGTAACCAGTTCACCTTCTACTGTTAGAAGGAAATCATCCTGTTCTGTTTATAGTTGTCATGATTCATATCAGCACAGTCAGCAGCTGACGAACTAAACCAGCCTATTGTTGTTGTGATTGACAGCAAGTTAAAAAAAAAAACAATGGGGATCTTGTGGACTTGTATGACACATGTAAATGAAAAGCCTAGCTTCTTCTAAAAACAGTAACATAATATTTCAATGCAATCTGTAGCATCACTATAGTCAAAAAATAAATGAGTGCTCAAACCTGTTCTGTTGCAGAATGAGGGCAGAAATTGTGGCAAAGAGTGTGCCCACAAAGCCATTGAGGGCCCACCAGTAGTTCTGCAGGATGAGGCCGGCAAAAATGATGAGGCCACTTAGAGGGTTGTTGACAAACATCACCTGGGCAGCTCCACGCAGAACCCAGTCCAGTATCTGCAGCAAGATGAACTGTTCTGGATTGATGGAAAGAGAGAACAGAGAGTGTGTTGACATTTTCCCAGAGCTGTGTAATAGGCTTCCAGCAGTGAATGTGAGGCAGGTTTAGGTCCTTCTCTGGCTCACAGTTGTGTAGCCAGGGACAAAAATGAAACAATCCTGGTTGGCTTCTCAAATAAAGTTGAATTTATTTGACTGTGAGCAAAACTTGCTCTTTAAAGACTATCAAAAGACACACAGTGTGAAGTAGAGCCAGGAGACAGAACCCATATTAGAAAATATTCACATGGCACATGTTGCATGTTTTTTTCAGACTGATACATTTTCTATAACCTGGCACAATGTCAATTAGTTTTTCAGTGTTACATAATAAATATCATATGGTAAATGCAGTACTTCCCTGTTATTTAAATTCCTTCTGGTGTCTCTTTTCAGATACTAATTGCATAATTGAAATCAGGGTGGGGTAATTGATCATTTGACAGTAAAATTATGCATCTAATTTGCATATGGACTAAAATTTGAAACACTGTTTAGCACAAAGAGCAGTGTAGGGATCCAGTATGCAGCATATTTTTCATAGATAGAGTGATTGTGTGTGATGTAGCTACTCATCCCTAACACAGATGTACCCGTGTGATATCATGCAATTTTATAATGATGCCATTTCCAGTGTACTACTGAGCTTTGTTTATCAAGGAGAGTTATCAGTTAACTTACTTTGCATCCATTTTCCAAACACCTCCATGTCTCCAGAGAAGTAGGAGACTCCCTTTAGGAAGCGAGCCCTGGCCTTCTGCAGGTTTGTGCGTCCTGCAGGCTGCGCAGAGTCCTTCTTGTCCATCTGGGGCTTGTCATTCTCAGATTGCAGGTCAGGGTGCGCCATCAGTGGCTGGAGTTCCTGGAGCAACAAGAAATTACAAGGACTGTTTGAATCATGTAAAAATACACACAGTATCTAATTTATGCCGTACATCTGATATGGGAGTGCTGACGTACGGTGAGGGTGGTGGCAGGAAAGTTAGAGGGCAGTGGAGCAGAAGCGGAACAGTTGATATTCTTCTGAATATCCTGAGAGGAGAGAAACAAAGGTGTCACTCAGCAGCACACTCAGTCTTCTTCAGCTTCAATTTATCAACCTGTATGAAAAACAAATGTGAAATAATCTCATGTATTAAGAAAAATGTATTTATGCATTGAATATGTGTTAAAATATGTTATTTTAATGTGGCTCTATTACAGTGGAGAGAAGGTGAAGCCAAAACCAACAGGCAGCATTTTAATATTCATATCATTATTCATACAAAATGTAATTATTTGGCTGTATTGTGCCACCATGATTTGAGCTAAGTTTTTAATTTTTTAATGAATCATCCATCAAAATCAATGCTTTCAGATAAAGGAATAATCATATTAAACCTACAAGCTTTTAACATTATACCTACAGCCTTCTATACAAATAAACAGGCACCCATTAACTACAGTTTATTTGTAGTTTACTGTCCTGCTGGACTTTGGCAAATAGTTGCAAGTTCTCCTACCTTTGTGCAATGTGATCCAGGCATATGTCTCAGAATGGACACAGGCTGTATGGGTTGTCAGCTTCTCTCAAGCTGTACTCCGGAGACTTACACTGGGCTTTTATAGCATCAGAAAAACCCACCTCTTCTCTACACTCCACCTCTCTCTCTCATCCACCTCTTTGTTTCCCCTGCTCATCCTTGACAGCAATCACAGGCGCTCAGCAGTGATAATCGTTGCCACACCCAAGTTTCCTCCTGCTCCGACATTCCTTACCACACATGAGGTGAAGATGAGGTCAGGTGAAATCTGGGTTTGCACATTTTCTTGAGTTGTCGCAGGTGTTTGTTGCAAAACTCTAGTTTGAGTGAAAAACCGCAAAGTCAAACTCTGTACTCAGGGACCTGATCCCTCTCCTACAGTCTAACACTTGAGAGGCCATGGGCTCCAAATATCAAAGTTCAATGTCAAACCCTCTGAGCCATCTCATATTGGACGTCTCTGACCACAGTACATAAATAGTAACTTAACACCTGCAGAAAATCTTGGACACCTTGGAAAAGGAAGGAAATTGTGATGGGTATTTTTAAAAAAAACATTTTCTGACAACTTACAGAATTTCACGAACACTCACGTCAAGATTTTTTTTATTCAACAATTTAATGTAACATGCATTTTAGTTTTGTTCATGTGATGCCCTGGAACAAATCTGAGCAATTTTGACACAGACTGTCCATGAGCTCACAAGCTCCCCCCAGCAGATCCTGAGAGACACAACATTTTATGAACATTTAACACATGTTCAGTTACAGGAAGAGGTGGCAGTGAGGGCAGAACTCAGCGTTGTTGTAGGCAGACTGAATGACCGCCTATTGATAGAAGTAGGACGTGGACATAACTGATTGGAGGTTGTATGGAGCATGTGACTATAACTGACTTCAGTGTCTGTCTGAACTACTGTGAGGCTTCATAGATAATTAATCAATTAACTGAGAAAATAATTGGTAGATTCATTACCAATTAAAATATTCATTAATTGCAGCAGCAGTGTGGACAGAGGAGCGCCAAATTTCAAAAGACTCTGCTTCATCTGCAGAACTGATGAAGAATTTTTTAATAACAATGACTTACAATAGGAACAAGAGCCATGCAGTCCAACCCTCTCAAATAAAAAGCTAAAAGCACAATCAGAGAACTACAGCACAAGTGCTTAGAGCGTGTGAAACTGGCAGCTCATAAAACACCACAGATGAAAGCATAAGAGTAGCTTCAGTGCAACTATTAGAAACCTGTTTACAGGAGAATATATTAACTCAAGATGATCTCTCTCTCTCTCTCTCTCTCTCTACGTCGACAAGACCAAAGAGCTGATCGTAAACCACAGGAAGGAGAGAGGGTCTACTGTGGAGAGAGTCAGCAGCTTCAAGTTCCTCGGCGTCCACATCACTGAGGACCTCACCTGGGACGAGCACGCCAGCCATGTGGTGAAGGCACAGCAACGGTCCTTTCACCTCAGACGACTGAAGAAGTTCAGTATGGGGTCCAAGGTTCTACAGGATTTTTTACAGAAGCACTGACAGCACCCTTTCTGGATGTATCACCACCTGGTATGGTAACTGCACTGCACTCCACCACAAAGCACTGCAGAGGGAAGCGAATGTGAGCTTCCCTCTATCCAGGATATGTACAACAGGCGGTGTGCCAGGAAGGCCCACCGGATTATTAAAGACCCCAGCCCCCCCCAACCATGTACTGTTTCAGCTGCTACAGTCTGGCAAGCAGTACCACAGCCTCAAGGCCAAGACCAGCAGGCTCCGGGACAGCGTTTACCACCAGGTCACCAAGCTTATGAACAGTGGACACTAATGGCCTGCAGCCTGCATGATGTGACACACACATACATAAACACACATATAAAGTATGTACATATACATATAGGTATTTATCCATATATTATAGGTGGGACACATGCACACCAGACTTCACATACGTACACTCATATGTTTTACACTCTTCTGGTTGTTTATTCTCTCATCTATCACTACGGCTTTTAGTGTTTTAACTTTTTTTTCTTACTACATCGTCAAGGAGCTGAAACCAAAGATTTTTACTCTCTTATACCTGTGTAAGGAGATATAACAATAAAGAAACTTTGAAAACTTGAAAACAAGTTTAAGCTCAGTAATCCTGACCATCCACAGCTTCAGATGCACCCTGGTAAATTGTCTTCAACTCTACAACTACATGCCAGTGAAAAGTTTCAACAACCTGAAACAGATTTGAAACCTTCAACCAGGAAGGTCAGCGAAACGATTAGTTCCAACCTGGTGATGAGTTACTCTTTAATGTTGGACAGCCAATGTGCTTTTGAGCATTGACCATGTAGCATTATGTTAAAACTAAAGCCATGAATAAAACATTTCTATGAAAATACTGTAATTAGGAGAATATCATTGTGGTACAATTTAAGGACAATCAATCTTCTATCTATGAATATATAATCAGAGAAAATAAAGGCATGTTAAGACTAAACACAGTTATTAACCTGAAAAGTAGATAAGTATAATAATAATAATGTACACCTCTTAATTAAAAATAGATTTTCCAGTACAAATACAGACACAATCAAGGCAATCATTGTCTTGCAGTGCAATTAGTAAGACAATGAACTGACTGACACACTGTGAGCGTGTCACCAGTCATAAACTAACACTGTCAATCCTGCTCAATCCTGCTTTTGAATGAATCATTCACCTTGCTTAACGCATATAAAACTGATGACTCAATGCATGATTACAGTAAAATGTACTGAATGTCAAGAATAACACCTGCACACCAGCACCTGCTCACACTTTTAGACCAAAATGGTGTTGGAATTTAAAAATGCAATATTCAGAGGTCAGTGCAACGCTGATCATGACCATGAGTAATTTGTTGTGTCAGAGAGGAGCATTAAGAGGCAAAAGTTTGTCCTGAATGTCTATCGAGGTGGCATGCCTCTACAGCGACAGGTGTCAGACCAGTTCTTTCATTCAGGATCATGACAGCAAAAACAACACAAAACCATTCATACTGTAATCTGTAACCTCTAGTATTTACACAGCTTTACATGAGCACAGTGATGTTTCTCTGGGTGGTAGTGGGATTTAAAATAATTGTTTATACTGTTGCACTAAATGTCTTCATCAAATGATTTCCAAGTCACATTATCGGAAATAGTGCACACACACACACACACGCGTGTGCGCCCACACACACGCCCACACACACACACATACATAGGAATTATACAATAGATAAATTATAGATGATGATGATGCTCCAAAGGGTGTGTTTGTTCCTTGTGTTTATTTAGTCATTAAACACAATTACAGCGTAGTTATAGAGCTGATGAACAACAGTGATTAATGCTGCAGACATCTAGTCATCACTGACGAAGGAAGAAGAGCAATAGCCCAGCCATGAGGGTGTGGGCCAGAAAAAGATTTCTAACAACTTCGTAAGACTCATTAAAAGAGGAATGAAGAACAAACTGGTCTGGCGAAATATTTGTGGCAGCTTTTACCATGATATTTCCAGGAATGGTTGTTCAAGAGTTCAGAGGTAAGCAGCTGGTCAATGGCAGGTTATCGTTTATCAGACGATATGGTTCAACTGCTTAAGTAGTGATAATGTAGTGAGTTCTGTAGCTGTAGTCACATATTTCCTTTTGTATTGATTTTATTAACAGAGGCAGTGCACTCGAATAAAAATCACTTTAAATGTGCCAGTTAGCCAGAAGACTATTTTTCCATCCTTTTTAGTCTCTGGGTGGATGTCACTTAGTCATCCATGTGCATATCATCACTGTGATATTATTGCATAATTTACATGTAGTCATTGGTTACCTAATAGAAACAGAAAACAGAAACAAAACAGTGACTGTCAGATTGTGAATATGGTAGATTTCCCCTTAAAATATTTCACTGAAATAGATATACTACTATATATATATATATATATATATATATATATATATATATATGTATATATGTATATATATATATATATTCAAATGGGAACACAACATCAAACTCATTGTCGGATGTCCATTCTACGCAAAATGCAGGTCAGTGTTGCAAACAGTACAAAATCTCCAATTTTCTAACACTAACATGGATAGAGAAAGTCTAAGAAAAAGTCTAACACAAGAAACAACATAACATTTTATCATCAAAATGTCACAGTTATGTTAAATCTTTGTGTTTTTTTTTTATTTTAAAAAGAACCTCACTTTGGCATTTCTACAGTAAAATGTTTTGTTGTTATTCATTATGTAACATCTCAGCTCATCTATGACAGCTCTTGAGTGACAAGTCGTTCATATTTGTGAGTCAGCCTCCGGGAACAAGTTGTCCTGATGCAGAGTCTCTGAGTGGAGCAACTTCTGAAAGAGCATTAAACCTTCAGGTTTTACTTATTCAAAGCCACACCTGTCTTACTGTACGTGCCTCACCTCACGTCAGATTGACTTGATTTACTGATTTATGGTGTGACGAATCACTTTAGTAGAGTGGAGTGATTCAATAGCTTTACATGGTAGTGATTAATTGTCATGTAATCATAGATATTAAAAGTAAAATTAGTAATTTCATGTAAACATTATCAATAGAGATACTTTGTGTTGTTAGAGAACCAAACCTGTTATTTGTGGCTTTATAAATCTCAGTTTGATGCAAAAGTCACAAGACACACCGAGAGTCTGGAAAATTTCTGTGCAACAACCACATGCAACATCAGTGGTCTGCAGAAGAGTACAGTAGGTTGATGCTGACATCTGGTGGAAAACTAAGAAATTACACATCAGCTGTGTCCATTTATTTCCCTCTCCTCCTCCTCCTCCTCCTCCTCCTCCTCCTCCTCCTCCTCCTCCTCCTCCTCTATGATCACTTGACCTGTAGACCTCGCCTCACACTGGACCAAACCAGCACTTTCCTCCGGATCCATTCAGCTCTGGGCAGCTTCGTCTTCACTGAGGACTATGTAAAGACTGAATTTCTCTTAGACTGGACACAAAATTCTCACAAAATAAAACCAGTAAGACTGAGCTGCACACAGGATCAGACACTTCTGCCCTTACTTCCCCGAGAAACAGATCTGACAAGATTAGAAGAGGCAGCCGTTCAGTGTTTTCATGCAGCCAACTCACCCTCATGCACACACAAAAAGGAAGGGGCCACAAAGTATGCCCCTATGTGTTTGTTTCTGTGTGCATGCATGCGCGTGTGTGTGTGTGTGGGTGTGATGGGGTGGTGGGTGGTGAGGGGGCTCCAGCTTCTGCCAGAGTCTATGGAACCTGATACTTGATGACTCCCCATCACAAGAATGTGAGTTTCCTTCTCTCGGAGCATCTGGCCCGACGCCCGGCCACATCTCCATCTGTGTGTGTGTGTGTGTGTGTGTGTGTGTGTGTGTGTATGTGAGTTGTTACTATTTGCCCCTTTTTCAGAATGAGCGGCCTCTTTCAGCACAGTGAGACATTCTTTGTATGATCCTTGTCCCATTTGTTTTCTTAGTCTTTTGCTAACCTGCTGTCACTTTCATTTGCAACTTTCAGTCTGAAAAAAGGAGCACTTCCAGGATTTGATCTACATGAGTCAACACACATGAGTAGTGCATTGTGTAAAGATGGAACAGGAACACACAGAACCTTGAAAAACAGCCTCTCGGATTATTTATATATAAACATTTTATGAGGATTAAAACAACCTGGCAATAATGTGAAAGTGGCGAGTTTTCTCTCCCTGCTTAATGCTTTTCATTGTCGCAGGAAACTGGATGGTGAACACACTCACTTCTACAATAACCTACAGAACACCTTAACACAACCTGACCTCCACTTAGTTTAACGTCTCACCTTGCTTCAGAGATGTAGAAATGTACTTCAGGGCATCTCGGTACACCGTGACATCACTGTCAGGTGTGGTTACAGGTGCACACTTCTGACCACATGCAACCACTGCCGAGTCTGGTGCAGTCAGAGGTGCAACAGACTTAAAGCTTTCAACCAGAGAGGGCAGTGAAGCTTTGCTTTTTAGCCTGGTGAGTTCTCTAACTTCACGTCCTGGGAGCATCTGAGGGAACCCACTCAGACGCAGGATGACATGATAATACTGCAGGGACACGGTGAACTGCTGGTGATGCTTGCTGAATACTAAATCAAGATTAGAATACTTTGTATGGCAGAAGAAGATTAGTAGAAGATACAGTTTCTATTCTTAAGAAACTACATGTGTGCATTACATAATCATATGTATTTGCTCTAGCATACTACATAAAGCAGCTGATATTCTATTCTTTCTCTTCTGAAATCAATGCCATTAACAACTGGTCAGGTTAAAAACATAATTCGCCTGAAATAATTAGATAACACAGGACCAGTTAATGTGATATTAAAGTATTAAATTGCAGATGAGGGTACACATGGATTACAGGATCTAAAAGATGTGAGATTATGAAGATTACAGGATCACTGCAGTTTTATAGTTTCAAACCATTCCCTTCTTTTTAATGAAAACCTGAATGTTCAGGTGTGTGTGTGTGTGTCTGTGTGTGTGTGTGTGTGTGTGTGTGCCAGGTTTTACTCATGTTGTGGGTACATAAATATTGACTGGCCTTTTGGGGACAAACAACAAATCCCCATAACTTAAATCATTCATTTTAGAGTGAAGATTTGCTTTGAGGTTAAGGTGAAGGTAGGATTTCGTTATGGTTCGGGTAAGTCTTCAGGAAATGAATGTAAGTCAGTTTCCTCTGAAGTGATGGAAACATGACTCGTGTGTGTGTATATGTGTGTGTGCTCAAACACCTCACCCCCAGCCTCATAGCATTTACAAGCAGTATATAAACATTTAATAAATGGTTTATAACACAATATAATGTAGATATTACCAGATATAAGAACAGCATAAGTGTTTATTAATGTACAGCATTTGTCAACAATTATAACTTCTCCTATGAAGACATATTGTAAACTGTGTTTTACTATATTGTCGTTTATTATCTGTTTATACACCAGCCCACAGGAGCAGTTACAGTTGTTGACATTTAAACCTATATCTGCTTACAACTAGATTATGTCATAAACCACTCATTTAATGTTAAAAATGCTAGATAGGTGTGTTAAAGTAAAGTGTTATTAATAAACTTTCTTAGCCAATGTTGACAACTATTTCCCAGCACTTTCTGCATTCCCTGCATTTTTTCCACGTTGTTAAAGTCAACATAAATGGCCAAAAATGGTCAAATGTTTTGGCTCCATTGCTTCCCTCAGGAGCTTCAATATTAAATCTGTCATATAGGAAGTTTCTTAAAACACGCTGACATCCACTGGAGAGGACAGATGTCGGCAAGGCTTTTCAAATCTTTATCAGTAGAACAAACAGTTTTTATGTGGTAATATATCTTCATGTTTATTGGAGTGTTTTCATTCGTAAAGGACAAAGGTAGCAAATACAATCAACAGGGGATAGTTACAACCCTGATCACCTCAAGATGAAAAACATGAAATGTCCTTTATATATTAATCATATCACAATCTTTTTACCTTTTTCACAATAAAGTCTTATATAACTAAATGGGCAGATTGTCATACTGTTTGGAACTCAAAGCTGGATGTGTACATACTTCAGTTATAAATAGGCTTAGATAAATGCATCTATTGGATCATGTTGTCTAGATGCAAAAAGTCCATCAGTTAGTGACTCATTCACCATCCATAGAGCTGCTTTGTGTTAGTCAAACAATACTTATTAATATTAGACACATTACAAACATTTCAAAGTCTATTCATTCTCAGTCAGGTTGATGTGTGACATGAAAGCTCTAAGACACAGAACTGGGCATTTGCAGAGTTTTTGTCTTCACCCTCAGCCTAAAACTGATTTGAAGAATTCAACTGCTTCTTGATACAACTCTCCCTGTTCATAACTGTATGAATGTAGAAACTAACAGCAGCACCAACTTATGTTGGTCAATTTACAATTTTTTTTATGTTTATCAAAAACATATAACAAATTAAGCAGTTAATCTGTTTTACACATGAACACTTGTTACTGTAGTGAATTTAGATTAGATTAGATTCAACTTTATTGTCATTGCACAAAGTACTGAGACAACAAAATACAGCTAAGCAGCATCTAACCAGAAATGCAGAACAGGGCAAATAAGCCCAACAGTTACAAACATTATATACAGAATACCGTGTGGTGTAAATATGTAAATGTTAGAGGATCTAACTGAAAAGTAAGATGAGGAAGTGAAATTAAATTTAGACTCATTCCCACCAACTATACTCTTCTCCATGCAACAATAAAACCTCTTCATAAAATAAGTCTGTTTTTGTGAATTGTTTTTCACCTATTAGTTTTGCAAAAGCTGGCTGATGGACAGGAAGAGAATACGGAGAGAAAACTCCCCTCTGGCACTGCCACTTGAAAAACATCATTAAGTGCCTCGCTTGCTCGCTTGCTGGATGAAGTGCTGGATTCTGTTTCCCTTCTTTAACATTCAATAAACTGCACTTCCCAGAAACCCAAACACGATATAGCAGTTTATATATGTATGTGTGTGTGTGTGTGTGTGAGTGTGTGTGTGTGTGTGTGTGTGTGTGTGTGTGTGTGTGTGTGTGTGTGTGTGTGTGACAGCAGGAGAGCGAGAGAGAGCAGGTACGAGTGAAGACAAAGGCTCACTTGTTCACAGCGGTGCTTTATCCTCATTACACTCCTCATTTGTTTACACTGTTAACTCTCTCACTTCCTCCATCCTTCACTGCCTCCCTCTCTCTCACTCTCTCTCTCTCTCTCTCTCTCTCTCTGGTGACACATTCATTCAGTACACAAACTGTAATCAGTGTTTACACTCATGCTGCCCTTCACTCGTGACATGCAACTCAAACTGTTACTGTAAATTGGTCCGTGCACTGTGTTGGCAGGACATGTAGGTTTACAAACATTTCACATCTGAATCAATGAGCCAAAGTGCTAAGTAAGGTGAGGAGAAATTCAGACCATAAGAAAACATATTTAAGAGGATGACGAGGAGGGCGAAGTCATTTGGATGAAAGACACGACTGGAGATGATTGTGGTTAGGTGGTAGAAGTGTCTCGTAGTGCAGAGAAGATGTGAGTGAAAGCAAAATAAAGGGGTTAACTGTGCAGCTAACTCTTGGCTCACAAAGAGACAGGCCCGCAGAATTAAAATCAGACAGACAGAGAAAATGAGAGCAGAAGGGAGAGATGAAGAGAACGAGAAAAAGAAGGGAAGAAAGAGAGGGAGAGAGAGAGCAAAAGACAGAAAGTAATTGGTTCTATGATGGCTTCCAGCTGCATGGCACTCGGCCAAACCAACTCTTCATGACACGCACTCACACACTAACACACACACACACACACACACACACACACACACACACACACACACACACACACTTCGAGTCAGTAGTGCACCATAAACATAAGATCTTGGTAGTTTCTGACAATATATGTTAGCAACTGTGACATGCTAGGTTGCTCAATGTGAAAAATCCATTTCGTGATTGAAATAACGACCTGTTACTTCCAATAACGAGCAGATTTCTTTCAATTCTGGTGGCTGGAAATGTCTAACATAAATGACAATGTATGTTTGTCCACAATGGCCCATGGATTAAGGGCCCAAAAGGTTTTTGGGGGCGGTTTTTTTGTTTGTTTGTTTTTTTGTAGAGATGTACACTCTGCAGCAGAGCACTCTGAGGCATTACAGCAGCTACCACTAGGGTGCAGACTAAATGACATTACACATTCATTCAATAACTTCCCTCTGTAATGACATCAGGTTCTCAGTTCAGTTTAAGATGCATAAATTGAGATACAAAACTGGAACTTGTTTGTGCAACGACTTCAAGCCTGTTAGATGCTTTAATAAAGACTCGCATGTAAACAGCAGAGTTGAAACTAATTTGATGATTCCCCGACAACTGATTTAAGCTCATATGGACAGATGTAAATGGTTTTGGTGGTGATGTATGTTTGTGTGTATGCGAATGTTGGAGGCATAATGTGACATCTGTTTGAGAGACAGTAAATTAGCAAGTTTCCTCCCCGCAAGCGAAGCGACAGAGTGTCTCACACATACACACACGCACACACACACACATACTCACTTATAGGCGTACACAGTGCACAACAGAACGTAACCACACAGTCATCACACGGGCTATCATAAACATTAAATATTGGAAACATGATAAATAACTCAGTGACAAATCAGGGCTGTGTAGCGGGAGTAAACAACAGATTGATGCTTGTGTTAACACTTTTACAACATTCAAACACTATAAACAAATAAACGATCAAAATGAGTTATGATAATGGCAAAAACAGAAATAATTGTATGTGATATTTGAAAATGAAACAAAATGAAAACCATCCCTCTTTTGTCCTTGGCTAATTAAGAAATTAGACACCAATACTATTCCTAAGGTAATGAAACCATTGGATATTGTACGAATCCAAACATAATAGCCAGGAAAAGTTCCTATTGTCTCTCACAGGAGGAGATTTTGGCATGTCCAAGAAAGCATATTTTTTTCTGTACAGTTTGTGAGCCTTCTCTAAATGCAAATTTCACTGTAACAGACATTCCCAGAAAAGACTTGAAAAAAATAGAAGAACAGAAGTCATTAAATATCTTTCTTCTGCATGCAGCTGAGCTTGGCTGAAATATTTATTGAGACAGAGATGGGGAAGTGTATCTGTCGGCCAGTTTAACCGCTCATTTTCAGCTCTGTGTGTATCTCTGAAGGAGAATCTCTCTAATTGATATGCAGCTGACACTTTGTGTTACACTGCAGGTTAGTGATAGGCTGTTCAGTAATACTGTAACTGCTAAAACAAGGCTTCAGATGGTTAATCCATGTCTTGAGTCGGTAAAGCCGTCTGCTGTTTGACATTCTCACAGCTTCTTGCTCTCTCTCCCTCCGACCCTAGTTGCCTGGAGGCTTTATCCACTAAGTCAAAACATTGGCAGCTCCAATATTGTAATTCCTTTTTGAAAACTGATTTTCCCCTTTATGGCTCATGCTCATCTGTTTTTCATGTGGCCATGACCAAGAGAATAATGTTATTAGAGTCCAAGTAAAGACAAGGGCACAGTTTGGATCAGATAGAGTTTGATGAGGGCTGGAAAGAGCAAGTAGGCTATCTTTGTGGCACGCCAAAACTCTCTCCCTCTCCCTCTCTCACACTGATGGACGTCCACTGCTCCGCACTCAAACAGATGGTAGAGGCATTAGGAGCTGGATCTTCAGAAACGAGAGAAGTGAAATTATTATCTCTGACATTTCAATACAGCCTTTAGTCCAAGCTTCCATGAGGACTTCCAAATCCATTCAAGCTAATCTAGACGCCTCTTCACACAGCTTATCCTTCTCAAGGCTCTTCCTTTCTAAGCCCGTTGGATCACTGCTCGTCAAAATCATCTCAAACAATTTACAGTGTGTAGAGCGCACCCACAACATAAAGACACCATCGTGTAATGACATTTAAGCCTTCAGACACTGACTGGAAGTGACTGTATCCATTTCTCATGGTGTTTATGCTCTCAGCAGGAGACAAGCCAAATCCCAGGCTATCCCATGCTAAATTAACGTTGCACGAGCTGAATGTGGTCCTCACTTTTGCAGCAATATGAGCAGTTATCAGAATCACACAAGAGAGTCTTATTATGCTTGGTAGTAAATGACTAATCTTTAATGAGACCCACATTTAACCTTCTAATGGCTCTTTATTAGACTAACGAGCTATGCCCCAGTGTGTGTGTGGAAGAGAGGAAATGTGTGTGCAGACTATATGTGAGCGCAGCAGCGAAACACTAATTAAGCTGTCGGATGGTGCAGTAGATTAGGCGGGCCCCCTGCAGAGTCTTCGGCCCCGATAGGCAAACAGGCTTCATCCCTCAGCCAGCCAACCCAAATACATCTCAGCCCAGCGCTGTACGGAGCTCAGCAATAACATCGACGCTCACTACACCCAAATATCTTTAGCCCAGTGAGGCCAGATCAGATGGCCTGCCAGAGCCAACAGACTGCTGGGTGACTCAAAGAAGGCATGGACTGAGATTTTAGCCTCAGCTGAAGGGGAGATTATTTGCCGTTCTCACAGCAGGGTCTGTGTTCATACTCACACATTGACTCATATGCATTATGCACATACAGTATGCATTCGCAGATAGATGCACGCTAACAAATGCAAACATAAACACACAAACTGATGTCAGAGATAAAGTTTGGTAAGGAGAGAAACACGAGAGGGGATCGAATGTTCTGCAGAGTGCAAAGCATTTGTTTCATGGTTTGAAAAACCACAAGATTATAAACTTCTTGTATATTGTGTGTATGTGTGTGTTTTAAGATGTAGTCATGCCACCACAAAAGGAAGGAAACTCTATAGCCTCGGCTTTGCACAAATAACAGTTGAAACTACTATAAGAGGCATGATGGGGAGAGAGTTAAAATAACTTAATCATAGCCTATAATTGATATAATTTCTTGTCTCTCTGTCTGTCTAGCTCTTTCACACGCACACACACACACACACACACACACACACCCCACAGCAGTTTTGATCTATTCAACTCTTACAACATTCACATCATTGTTGTGTGTGTGTGTGTGTGTATACAGCAATAACTCCGATGCATCTGCTCTCAGTTTACATAAATTAATGAAGTAAGATTTGTTCTTTTCCTTCCCTTTGAGTTCCACTCTGTGAAAGTTTTGGGAGTTGTGCATCTACGGCGGCTACACATCCTGACCTGGGTTAAAATAAATTAATGAAAGAGGTTGTGCACATTACTCAGCAGATGAATAACACATATTTTATTGGTCTCTGTTGGATTTGTGGCTTTTTCATCCAGGGTGGCCACAGATTCTAATTTGGGTTTCTTAGATTACAGTTCAGTAAAGTATCAGATACAGCATCCTGTCTAAAGGAAACACTGCACTGTTACTCACACCTCACTGTGTGTGAAGAGACGAACATATATTTTTAGTTAAATTGTGACCATTTCAGTTGAAAGCACATCCCGGGCTGTGTGCATGTACCTGCGTGCCTGCGCATGGCTTGCATATGACTACAGCTCATCCTGGAGGATGCGAGGCTGCTCTCCCAGGCTCTTAAAATGGCCGCCTGGAGGCATGGAGGAATAGGGCTCCTTTTATTAATGCTACACCTTTGATTAATCTGAGCAAATCTGTTCCCCATCCAATGGCTGACAGCTCTGGGGCCGAGGCAGGGACCCCAATACACACACACAGACACACACACAAACACTGTCAGTGAGTGTTGACACAGTCCAGATGTTGGCAGCTCTGTTCCAAATGAAAGCAGGGCAGCCGGCCAACAACCTGAACCACTCTCCCCATCAAATGATATGTTTACAATAATACTGTTCTGAGGCTCAGGAGACACACGCACATGTGCACATGTATGCACACAGAGACACACACACACACACTCACATACACAGCATGCAAGCGCATTCTCAAAGCAAGGGAAATGAACTAATGGAAAGCCAGCGTACCACATTGGGTGCAAAAGCGAACCAACTTGTGGTGGAGCAGAGAGAGAGAAATAGAGAGAGAGTTTGTTAGGGTAGAAAGCAGAAGAAAAAGCAGAAAATAGAGAGACAGGGTGTGACAAATAGACTGATCAAAAGAGAGGAACGAGTCATTATCATTGCCTTGTTTGGATCTGTATTCCCCCCGCTATGTCAGTCAGACAGAGAGAGGCAGGGGATGGAAAAATAATAGTGTAGTTATGTAATGTGCCTCGCAGGGCTGGAACTGAAACAGACAGAGACAAAAAAACACCACTGGTTCCACATGGAGTTGCAGCAGAGGTCAGACTGTACCTACTGTTCTCTATAGCATTGGTTCTCAAGCATGTTCTGCCTTTGGACCCCAAAGAATGAAGTGACCCACTTTTGCAGAAGTAACACAACCGAATGTTGAACTCTGACACCAGACGCTGATTCTTTATTTTCCCTGTTATCAAGCCAGTTCACTTGATTAATTGTCGGTGTGCGCCTAGGGGCTGTAAATATTCATTATTTCTCAGACATTAGGTATTTATCACAAAGATTAAAAACATGAACATAAATTTATGCATTGCAAGTATTTTTCTCATAACATAAATCATTTGGCAGACCTTTTTCTCTCAGAGCTGCCTGGGGGGTCCAAAGCCCCAGGTTGAGAGCTGTTTCTCTTTTTTCACTCTCACACACACACACTTTTGTTGACACACGAAAATGTCTGCACAGGTGTTTCTATCTAATGACTACCTGAGAACATTTCTATATGTTGATACATAAGCAAACATTGTCATACGCGTCTAATGAGCAGCCAATCAGTTCCAGTCCGTTGAGTCTAATCAGACGTTTGTCTCAGCATGGTACTCCTGACTGTCACGCAGTGTCAAACCTTGACAGCTCAAAGCATCACTCCTCTTCATTATGTGTAAACACACATGCCACATGCGCATATCCAGACGTGTGCATGTCAGTGCATATGTTGGGAAAATGTGAAGATCTGCGTGGATAACATTACATGCGCAAACATACAGGTGTTGCAATGGATGTTCTGTTATCTTTGTTGCTATTCTGTTCTGGACTATTTCCTGGAGCAATAACAATCAGATAATATTTCCTTGTTGTCGGCCGATGAAGACAAGCCACTGCAGGCATAAGAGAAGGGATGGGAAAAAATGAGTAAAACAGTCTGATAAAGAACTTAATCCATTCATCTGTTCCAACAAGACTAGACAACAAGAGGAATGGTCCACTGTGCTGACTGTTTGCCTCGACTCCAGGAAGTTATTATTTAGATTAGAATTAAAGCACTTATTATGGGGTATCATACAGATGCTACGGTCAATCCTTTATGTAAAATTCACATATATTTGAAGCCCTGTGAAATATTACATTGTGCTATGTCGCTATATTATATTGCAGTAATGTTGAATAATTTGTTAACTGTAATGCAGATTTTCCACCACAAGTGTTTAAGATATGACTGCTATCTGCACTCACTGAGAAAGCAAATTTGCATGTGTGTCTGCTGTTGGGGAATTCCTCTTTCATCCTCCGAGCAGTACACATTATCTTTTGTGCTGACCAAAGTGTGTGTGTGTGTGTGTGTGTGAGAGAGAGAGAGAGAGAGAGAGAAAGGAGAGAGGGAGGGAGAAAATAGGAGAGAGACACTTGATATTGTCATATCAAGAGTTGATTTGCGGAAGATTTATTCCAAAATGAGTTTCACCATTTTAGAAATGAAAAAAATGCTGACATTAAAGCAAAACCTGCTAGTTATCAGACTCTGTGCATAACATGTAAAATTACAGATGAATATAAATATCTTGCACAAATAAAACCTTGGCAAAAAAAGAATATTAGGCAGCCATATCTATCTGATTTCCTGTGTCTTTGCTCAACAAGACAATCTATAGATGAAAGTAACTAAATAGAGAAGTCAATACACTTTATAATATGGATGCATATATGCAGTCATATCAGATATGCGATGCAATCAGAAATGCAAAAACAATACTAAATTTGTTAGGTAATATATCATTGAAGCAATATAGTACATGAGCAAATTAGTTTTGGAGGAATGTACTTCACCACAGAGCTTGCAAATGCCTGGCACTGTTGAAACATATGGGATGAATTATCTGCACAACACTGAGGAGGAGAGAGCCGGAGAGAGACAAGAAGAATATTTCACTGAAATGTTCGACTCTGTAATTGAACGTTTTCTTTTATTTTGCTGTTTTCGGCCTTTTTGAAGTCGCACTGTTCCATGCTATCACTGAGCTGATGAAAGTGTAATGAAGTGTGGAGTAACAGTGCCAACTTCAGCAGAAATGCCTGTGGTTCTGCCTTCCAGCCCAATACTAACAACACAGCAGACAAACGGTGCAGATGAAAACTAACCGAGGACTTGAAATCATTTTTAACACAGAGACACGCTCCCTGTGCGTCACATAATCTCATCCACTAAGGGGTGTGTGTGTTCGCTACGGGGGTCCATTAATAAAATATGACTGTATCATATAATAGACTCGTCTGCCAAATTACAGGAGACAGAGAGACAGCTTATTAGGAGGATTGAGGGGGAGGTGTGTGTGTGTGTGTGTGTGTGTGTGTGTGTGTGTGTGTGAGGAAGAAAGAGAGAGAGAGAGTGCGTGTGTGTGTGTGTGTGCGTGTGTGCAAGAAGGAGCCTGAATTGAGAGATTAAGTGGCCTACTCTCATCAAAAAGGCACATTACCTACAGTAAGTGTTGGCATCATTAATAAGACTCAGGCAGAGCCAATCTGCTAACAAAGGCTCTAACTGTGACCGAGGAGACATGAGAGAGGTAGACAATTACTCTCTACTTTGCAGAGGAAATTCTGTCTTTCTGGGGTTTTTTTTTTCTTTTCTTACCCCATCAACATGCAACTATAAGCCTATACAAGTATTTAGTATAGTACATGCAGGCAGGTATATATTGCTACACATGCTTATGCACATACACACACAGATCACACACAAAACAGGGCACCGCTCTAAATCCAAATCAAACTGCCATGAGTCACACTGTCACCGTGGCAACAGTGGCCGGCTCCATGCAGAACACATTCTGTCATATCTCTGGTGGGTTTTTTTTGTTTTTTTTCCTCTTTGCGCCACACACAGACATAACCAACTTTCAGCTACAGTAATTCCTGCACTGATCTCTCAAGCAGATCAATGAATAAAGCACTGGTGTGTGCAGGTTTGAATGCTTGAGGGCCATAGTTCAGATTTTCATCATTTAAATCAGTGGAAACCTTTCATCTTCCCTCTTCTTAAACTGGACCACTGGGTTTTGTGTACCTGTCACATTTATTGCTTTGACCACAGTGAGATAGATGATGCTCTCTGTCCTATGGATGTGACACTAGGGGCTGGAGCCGCACTGATACATTTCACCACCAGATGGTGTCTCCCATCACTGCCATCACTGCAGTGGAGAAGGAGAGAGGAGGGAGGGCGGGAGGGGATGCGTTCAGATGATGCCCACTCTATCCATCTTCATAAACACAAGCAATAGTCATCCTCTGAAAACACCAACAGAGATAAATTTAGGGGATGTTTGGTTACTCAGCAGGCTTCCTGGTTAGTTGGCCAGGACGACAGGATTATCTGTTGTAAATTTAATGCTCTGTTTATTGTATATTGGTCTGTGTGGCTTTGGACGTGCCTCAAACAGTCAGTGACATTCATTTGCATTCACTCATGCATCTTGACTCAGAATTAAATCATTGTTAAGAGCTGAATATGAATCTTAAATACATGTTTGGTTAAGAAACGTAAAGACTAGAGAGAGTAAGTAGATGTAAAGACAAATGCTGCATTTTTGATCCCAGTTTTTAACCAATGTGGCTCTGTTGGCAGAGTTTCACCAAGAGGATTTTTGTACTTTCACTGAAGGGACACAGCAGCACTTAGGAATATAGCAATCACAGTGAGGCTAATAAAGAAGAAAATTGAATTTTTCTAACAAAAAATGACATTGGGGTGACGTGCTGTGCATATAGAAATGTTCCTGCTCGTAGTCCTGAAAGCAACAACACAATAAGAGAAAAGGAAAACTTGCCAGAAATAGCAAACATGGTGCTGAATAGAAATTTTGTAGGCTTCCTGAGGCTTATATTACTTGTGGACCTTCACTCAACACTACTGGGGGCACATGAAGATTATATTAAAAAGGTAACCATAATGTAACCAGAAATTATGGAGGAAACTGACTCCAAAGGTACAAATGCTGATTTAGTTAGCATAGTGATGGAGAAAAATTGACAAAAATCAATACAAACAATTGTGATAGTTTACACAAACTTCAGATGTTTATGCTGCAGAGGTTGAAATGATGAGACTTAAAGTACTTTGTCAGCAAAACTGTGCAGAGACCAACGACAGCAGCAGCCTTTGATTTTCTTCCACAAATGTTTTGTTTTGTCTTCTAAAGTTCACTGCTGCCAGCGCATATGCTGTGGCATAACACTGATTTGTGCAAGTTTGAGGAAGTGGGCAGAATTTGGTAGGAAGAAAGGATAACTTGAGAATGTAATCACCAAATCCCCGCCCACTCCTATGCTACACTCTAAAGTTCCATCAAAACCCCAAAACTGACACCAAATCCACAGTCAGCCATTGTTGGGTCGTTGTTGGACTGTCTTTGTGTCTGTGGGAGACTGTCGGCCGTAGTTTTTGCAGTGCGTCCTTTTTGCCACTGTTTGGCTCTTACTGATAGCAATTTATCAATTAGAGGTGTTTGGTCTCATTTTTTTCTTCTCCACAAGTAAATGACAAGCACCACTAAAGCAATGCAAAGTGAAACTTAATGGTGCTTTTGATCAGACATATTCTCAGTTTATATTCCAAGTATAGTTTTTAAGGTTTTATTTGTCTTTCAGCAAGTCTCAAATTAAGACTACAGACCACTGACTCCTTATTTTCTCTCAAGTAGGCTCAAGCATATGTGCGTGTCAGCAGTTACTTGGCTGTTAACTGTAGTCTTGTGTCAAGGTCAACTTCTGTGTCAGCAGGTGCAGGACGAAGGTGAGCGTCTCCAATATGTGCTGGTATAATAACTAAATACCAAAATAAACAAAGAGTTAAACTTGACCCAATCACACTTGTCAGGAAAGGTAAAAATCCTTGTCTCCAATAGGTTCAATAAAATGGGAAATCTTGTTTTTTGTTTACTTGTCCACCTGAAACAGAGCAAGCTTGGCATCACTAAGACCTGATGTGACTCCAGGTATGATCACTGGTCCTGCTGCAGCATATGTGCACCTGCACTGCCAAAATGTCACCATGTGTGAGGCAGCAAGTGTTGCAGAGCCTGGTCAGCTTGGACCATACATATTTTTCACACACACATACACACACACACACACACACACTGTCAGGTTCCCTCAACGCTAAATCCTACATTCAAGACGAGGCTGGTCCACTGAGGATTGGGGGGGGGGGGGGGGGGGGGGTAAGATCCTCCCAATTTTTTTGGAACATTTACCTTAAAAAGCAGGTTGTTTAACTTTGAAAACAATAAACTTACAGGCCCCAGCTGAGCACCACAATTTATAATCGCTGTCCTCCTCCTACACTCTCTGAGTACAAGCCTCCATCTCTATATTTCAATTACAGTCGGTATCTCCAGATACCATATCATAACACTGATTCAATGCTTCAAATATTTTTTCTTTTACTGAGCACGTCTATAATTGTACTAAAATATTTTTCTCACACAGAGATGTCACAGAAGATATGATTTATAAGATTTCATAACATTTTTATTTACGGCTAAAAGGTTCTGGAAGGATTTTTGCACACTTGTGGAACAACAAGATTTCAAGGATTTACGTTCTTTGTCCAGCATGGGGGCTCCACCTACTGACCAGCTGAAATATATTGTACCTTATATTACTGGAAAAAGTTCCATAGTCACAATTTTTGTGAAAATGTTCAATTATATATGTGCTTTTAAGTTTTCATTTAAGTTTGCATGTGTGCAAAATCCCCACACTCATTTCTGATTGATCTCTGTATGTATATGCTGGGGCATGCCAAGGAAATTAGTCAAGGCCCCTTTTTTGAGTTAAATAATCTTATTGTGATTATTACGGGACACTCCAACTGTGGGCTTTTAAGTCATCACAACCTTTCATCCCAATATTGAGAATGTTGTATATTATGTTTCTATATAGTCTCTGTACTGGAGCTTGTGTAGTGAACAACACTGTCTTAGGGAACACTAAATATGACACTAAATCTGGTGATGAAATTCATGCGTTGCAGATCAGATTGATGATCCTGTTTTTCCCTTTAAGTGTTGCTCCGGCTCAACAGTGCATCCTTCATGCAGGATGTGTTTTTCTGTGCTGTTTCATCGTGATCACAGCCCTGCCGATCTATCTCATCCTCTCTCTTATGCAGGAGGTGGAGTGAGGCCATGAGGGCTCATTTACAGGCAGCTTCACTGCAGCCTCGACTTCCATCAGAAGGGAGATTTTTTCAGCACAGCACCGGTGGTGCCAATGGTTCCATCAGCACCACTAGATACAATGAGACACATTTGGGCAGCTCACCCTGCAACCATGGTAACAGAAGAATTTTACTAGTTGGCAGCAGCCAATAGTGGGGCACTTCCCACTCAGCTCTGCCCAATAACAGAGCAGCCTGCAGCCCAGCCCACCTACAACTGACACTGATGGGCTAGTGCAGGGAGGATTTAGAGATGTAGGCTTGGCTAATGAACATGTAAGAGAGAAAGAGTGTGTAGGTATGTGTGAGAGCATGTGTGAGTGTGAGTGAGTGAGGCTGTAGCATAATCTGATGAGAGGATTCCCTCTCTTTTAATCGCAACAACCACTATGGTGCAGCAAGTCCTCCTGTTATCTCACTCCCACACACCCACATGCATGCTGCACACACTCACATACAACACACATGGATTCAAACACACGCAGATTCCCAATTTTTTTTTTTTTATCATAAAACAACTGGTCAGCCTTATCTCTGACTGCCACTTGACAAGGCAGTCTTTAGGAGATCAGATACAATACAATCATAACCAGAAAGAAGAAAATATGTGCCACCATTAGCTGTCAATAAAGTCATTTATTATTTCACACAATGGATAACATGAACAACTTCAACTGTAGTTCTTCTTAATAAGTGCTCAACGCTGCCAGCCAACAGAAGGGTAGCAAAAGAATGAGCTTTTCTTTCTGAGGAAAGAGAAATTAAAAAACATAAAAATGAACCTACAAGATCATGAAAGATAAACATGACCAAAAGCATGCCAGCAGACATGGATATACATATATATTGCATGTATATATGTGCTTAAGACATATATCTGTATGCCAGCAAATGCAAATACAAAATATATGTGTACATTTACACATACATACTGTGAAGGATATATGCATATGCATGCGCATCTAGTATTTACTCTATATGTCAAATATTTGCAGTTTTTAATATTCATACAATGTACAAAAATGCTTCATGAATTAAAAAATTCATTACAAAAAGAAACATATCAAACAATATACAAGTCTTGCTCCAAATTCAATTGAAATTCAACTTTCAGCTTGTCTAAAATATTTATGCATACAATCAAGTTGAGCATGCAAATAAAGGAAACCCACTCTAGAAAAAGGTTCAAATACACTATGTATACAAACTAAAATATGCCCACACTGTTAGAAGAGCTCACTTTGTGCTCTAAAGAAGTACATTTATTGGTTTTCTCAATGCTTCATCTGCATTTTCAGCTTTGAACAACATTATAGCTTAGAACTGTAACATATGCTGTGAGGATGACTACATGTACATTTATGAGGCTCTGTCTCACGTGACCCCTCACTCCATGTGTAGGACACTCATCACAGCACGCTACATAGGGAATGGGGGGTGATCAAAATTTAGGTGCCATTATATCTCATCCTAGTTGCTGTAGTGAACTGGTAGGTGTGCACCACAGTAAATGCACTCCTACCACTGATCTAAGGTCAAATACTAACACTTTGTCCTTGATGTATGGACCAAAGACAAGGTTAAAGATCCTTACATCAGTGCTTAGTGGCGTCCTGTAGCCACTGGTCCAGATTAGCTGCTAAATACAATACAACAACAGTGACCTTGAACCCTATTCACAACCACATCCCCTCTGCAGTCTCTGTGTAGAGTGAAAGCTCTGGATTAGGACAATACTTGTCAGTGTTAGAAGGCACCGGAGCATTGGCTGGTAGGAGAGACAGACAGGACAGACAACACCTGGGGTCTTAAACTCTAGCATCAGAGACCGCTGACTGACCACAGTATAGAGGAGTACGCTGCAAAGCGTGTGTACTCTCTACGACTCTCACACCACATACCTAGACCTCATCTTCACCACAACAGACTGCAGACCAGCGGAAAGTCATCTAGCAAAGCAAGGTTAAGCGCACTAACGTTAGGACGTGTGTATTTTTGGCTATTTCCTCTGAGAACTCCACACACATACAGGTTCAGGTTCCTTTCGCTTTCTCTTCATGCTACTGCACTGCCCCAACTGGCTGCAGGCAAAATAGCTGCTAGTCAGCAGGGATTCCTATTTTTGGTCGAGTATACTACTAGCGGGGCTTGTATCCTCCAAGAACTTCAAAGGTGTAATAAGGCAATTATTTTAGCATTCTGTGTAAGTTAACTGACTGGAACGATGACTGTCAATGTACAGCAGAATTTGTCAAATAGAAAAATCAATTAGAGTAAAACCGTGGTCATTTCTTCAACCATGTGTTGGGTCTAGAGCAGTCTTGATACAGAGAGAAGGTCTACTGTGGTTTTAGGAGACAGTCCCAGCATAGCCGAGCCCAGCGGGTATCCATGCAGGATGGACATACTAACACTATTTACAACAAACACTTCAATACTGTAGTTTTACATCTGGTTAAGGCTGTACTGCATAGAGTTGCAGTAACTATAGTTTTCATGAAATGATAGTCACTTTCTGCACAACTTATTACAAATTATTACTGGTATTATTCACAATTCTTGTTACATGAATTCATTTTATTCAGTAAATAAGACCACTTATTTCTCTTTGTTGAAGGGTGGACCCAGAACAGAAATTCCTTTTAAGGTCATTGCCAGGCATGGCCTGATGCATAGCAAACAACAATGTATGAGAACGTGGTTTCCATGACAACCTCCTCTGTTCCTCCTCTGCCAAGCATATAACCAGTTATAGGTTGTAAATAACCGGTTATTTACTGGGCAGAGTAAGTGATCTTCAATTATGTATCTGGGACATTGAGTACAATCAATATCACTGGATAGAAACACATCTGATACAGTGGACCTTTCTGTTTCCACCACTGCTAAAAAGCCTAACAATGCAGTATGTAGGCCAGTCTGTGATGTGTATTTAATACCACAATATCATATCATCTTCATCAGTCCAGCCCTTCTAGTTCTGTTTTGATGATATGGGTCAAACAGCTAGGAGGAAGCTGGGAGACAGTTCTCGGTGACAGAGGATGTTGACTTTGGAAGCTGTGAAAGAACAGTGTCGGGGTTTCTGATAACTAAGACACATGCGTCATATGAACAATCATGAACATTTTGGATCAAATTCTGGGATACTCTTTGCCACTTGATATTTCTCAGGACAAATGTAGTTGGTGAGAGAAAGAAACATAAGGCACAAGTTGAACTGCTGCAACTGAGAATCCCACCCCGCCCGAAGAAAACAGAATCTCCTGAAACAGAACTTGAACACAGTTGCCAAAGAAACACTGATCCATTGCTTATATTCTGAAATACTTATTTGAGAAACCACTTCTGTAGGTAGAGTTTAACAAAGACTTGACATATTGACACAAAGAAACCCAAGATGGCTACATTCTAGAGTGCACATAGGAATGCTTTACATTGGTGCCAACATGGTGGAGAGTTTGTCAAACTCTGATTTAGATTTTTTTTTTTAAATTATACATCCTCACACTGAATACTGAGACTTTGGTTTCTAAATCTAAATACTGGATTTTTGATTTACTTTCCCAAAAATATTTTCCAAGGCTATTAACTGAAAGTATAAAGACTGGGATTAGCTTTCAAAACACTGACTGTGAGCCCTCTTCTGCTGAACTGTCCAATCAATTCAGACTCTGGGCTTCGGTTTGACGCTTTTGGCTGCGCAGCCTGCATATACAAATTGATTAAAAATAATGCATGCTCTCTGGAATGGATATCCACACCATCGAAGGCCAAAACATAAGGCTGGAACAAGCATGTAAGTGCTGCATTTGATTGATGCAAGTGTATGGTTTTTCATAGTGCATTAAACCAATTTTAAGGTTTACCAAAAACACACCTGATATTCCTCCTGTATGCAATGCCCCCTGGATATAAACATAATAATGAGTGTATGAATGAATACATGTGGTTCTTTCTGTCTGAAAACAAACTTGTCTTGAGTCGCACCCATGTCTGTTTTTGGTTATAAAACAATACACAACTTTCATTGTCTATGGTACAACAATTCTATTTGATATACTGTATGCCAGTACATGTCTATGAGCTGGTTTCCCATTGTACAAGGCAGGCAACAGTGGACTTTGTTTCTATGTACAGTCTGGGACAGTCTCATCCACCATATTGCCTTTATGTCACTGCCCAGGAAAGGCCTGAGCAGGGAAGGAGAAATAAATGGAGACGGGGGGTAGGTTGAAGGAGCACAAGCGATGGGAGATGTAAAACATGATTGGGAGTAGATGAGAGGACAAAGGGGGAGGGTGTTGAGTGCCAGGCAACAAGGAGAGCTAAAGAATTGGGGTGAGTGTTGAGCAGGGAGTGGGACCAGGGGTGAGGAGCAGCCAGGAAGAATCAGTTACTCCTCAGAGAAAGCAAGAAAACAAGGAAGGTACATGGGGGTGAGAGCAAAAAAAGGGATAAGGAATAGGGGTAAGGTGGCTTAATTACTGCTGTATTATCCCACATGTCTTTGACAAACTTCCTCAGAAAGGCAAAAATAAGCAGAGCTGCACAGTTTTATATTAACCATTCCCCCTCCCCTTGCTGGTAAATATATGGCTGAAGCCACATTCAGATACAGTATCATAAAGTACCATACACATCACTGTATCAGATACATAAAGAATCACATAATATCCTACACTATCTTAAGTACCACACATTTTTATAGCATCAGATTCAGTATCAAATAGTACCATATAGTGCCATATTAAATGAAGGTCCAATGAATCCTTGAAAGGCTCATGTCTGGTTGGGTTTAGCAAACAGAGGGATGGCACTGGAAGTGTTCCCTCCTCCTGCTCCTCCACTGACCCACTGTAGTCCTCACAAAAAATCAGAGAGGAGAAACAAGCCAAAGTGCACCGAGGAGTGCCAGAATTAAGGGCACTGCATCTGATAGGCTTGAAACAGCACTGACTCCTTAAACCGTTCTCCGTTCATTTACAGAGTTGCTCTCTCCTGCAGGTCTATTGACTAGAGGGAGCCCATAACTCGTCCCTGCTGTGGCCCCTGCCTCTGCGTTTCGTTCCTTTGGCCAGCGGCAGCACAGACCGCGCTTGATGCACCACTGTCTCAATTGTTGCTGAGATGGAATCATGATTGGAGAACTCCAGAGGCTCGGGGGTCAAACTTGGCCTGAGGCTCTGCCTACCTGGCAGGTTGTCACACCTCTCCAGAACAGGCATCCCCAGAGTCCTCCCATCACCTCTCCTACTGGCCAACATGTCCAAAACCCGACCATCAGCCCGGTGTTCCTCCCTCCTATTGGCCAGCTCTGATTCTTCTAGGGGTTGTTTTCGGGGCCGTCCAGGCCTTCTTTTGATGACATTGTTTCCTGTTTTGGCTTGTCGCTGCAGGCGCTTGGCACGGAGGATCTTCTGCACATGCTCAAAGTTCAAAGAATGCATCCTCCTCACATCCTTCTGGATCTGTTCCACCTCTCGTCGCTTATACCTCCGCTTACCAGGAACACCTGGGAGGGGAGAGAGTGAAAACGATTGAGGTGAAACATCACAAGGTAAATAAATAGCAGAGCAAGGTCCATAAAGAGAAAAGAGTTTTTATGCAAAATGAGGAGCCTTGGAAAGGCCAGGAAAGACATCATGCCAATTTACTGTAGCTCATGGAGAGAATGTTTTTTTTTTTTTTTTTACTTCAAGAGCTTCCTGCTAATTTTGACATATTCATGTAAGCCTTTCAAAGCCCAGCTGAGCCAGGAGAGCAGATCCTATCCTGTAATTGTCTACTAGAGAGCAGAGAGGAGAGGGGAGAGGAGGAGATCCCATTCTGCTAGCAGGAAACCCACAGAAATGTCTCCTTCAACCATTTAATATGTCGCTACACAATAACAACCCTGTGCATCTGGAGCACAGGCTGCCAAAAAAACATACACACACACACACACACACACACACACACACACACACACACACACACACACACACAAATGCAAACACACATATCAACAAATTTATCCACACACACATTCTCACACAGACACATACACACACATGCCCAACATGCACAAATAATGAATTCAGCAGTTCAGAATGGCTGAGCAGAAGAAACTGGAGCCATATTGTTTCCTTCACTCTGGTGAACTGGGCAGTATGCCCTTTACACGCTGTTCTATCGTCTCTCTTTCCCCCTTTACCCATCACTCTCATTCTCTTTTCCACTCTACCCTTCATGGGCGGCAATATGCTACTCTCTAATTTTCAATTAAACTGGTAACACTGCACCATTTCATTTCCTTCTCTATTTCAGAAACCGCTTCCTGGTCTTGGTCCGTCTCTGTCATTCTTTTTGTTTCCCATCTCTGTCCCATTTCTTCGCCCCCCCCCCCCCCCCCCCCCCCCCCCTCGTCTGGGCACTGTTCCCGGGGCTCAGACTGAGCCACAGCCAAAATGGAGGAAAAGCACAATCAGCCACCAGTCCCCAAGCAGTGTGCATACAACATGCTCATGCTCTTTTCTTGAGCTTTTATTGCTATTCCAGGATTTTCTTACCATCTCCTTTCTTCTTTTCCTCCAGAATCCTGCTGATACAGTGTAGCAGGTTTCTACAGTGATCTAACACATGATGACTGCATTAAACCAGAACAGTCCTGAATTTAAATCCTGAATTGGGTCTGAATATTTCACTCCTGTATTAAGGCTTCGCATAGTTTAAATTAATGTTGCATCAAGCAAATACAGAATATACATATATGTGATACTGATATACAGTGTTTTTTCAACATTTAAAGAAACCAAAAGGGAATGTTAAACGGCACATTAAGAGTTTAAGAGGCTAGAGCTCCAGTGTGATGGGTTTGGTAATGAACTAAGGGGAAGGGAAGATAAACAGAGGCCTGACCACCCTCAATTTAAAACTCAGAGGAACATCACATTCTATTGTTGCTCAAGAATTCAGGGCAGACAGTGAAATTAGTCTAATGCAGAAAGCACTAAGTAGCGGTAGTTTATGAGCTACACAGAAGAGTGCACACGCTCAGCTCAGTTCACACACACAAACACACACACACACAGACACACACAACACACACACAAACACTACACACTACAAAGTAGCAGAAATTTATGAGCTGCATACACGGAACATAAAACTGGTGACCTTCAGCAGTGTGAGGGGCCGTATAGCACTGAGGACCTGTTTCTCTGTGGAGTAGGAAGTCACTACTACACAGAGATACATGCTCACTTATCCAATGCCCCGGCAGTCGCTGCGACCAGGTTTCAGAGAAGATAAAATGATCTTTGATGTATGTTATTTTGTGAGAGTGAGTGTTTCTCCGCATGAACGTGCATGCATGTGTTTGAACGTGTCGCCTGACTCAAAGGAAATTATTCTCATTAATTCAGTAGAAGATGACCTGCTTTTATGCAAATATGCATATGAGAGATTGCTGTCAGCTGCAGTGAGACCTTCTGATTAGTGGAGGAACACACACACAAGCACAGACAAACACATACACACATGCATTCAAAAAATAAAACCATTAAAATCACAACATATTAGTTATATGAAGGAATGACTCATAAACTCATATGAATAATATGAATTTTACATCTATATCTGCTTGTGGTTGGATGTGTGTGTATGTATCAGAGTGGGTCCATGCCTACATGTGCATGCGTACATGTATGGTTGTGTGGCACGCATGTATATGCACACGCGCTTGTATTTTAATTGGGCTAAAGCTGTGAAGTGAAGCAGTAAGTCATGCTAAAGGAGGGGCAGAGGGAATAGGGAAAAGAGAGGGTAATGGGGGAACGAGGGGGAGGGGAGACAAGGGAAAAAGCAGAAAGAGAAAGGGAAGAAGGAAAGAGAGATAGAAGGGGGAAGGGGAGGGGGAGGAAGAGGCGGAGGAACAAGGGGAAGTCTGCGTATGGATGTGGGAATTGTGGGAGCTCACGCAAAAGAGGAAAGTAAGGGCAAGAGCTGCAAAAGCAGTACAAGGGGAAAAGGTAAGGACATGGAAGAGTCTAAAGGGATAACATGGACAAGGGGGGAGTGTGCAGGGTTGGGGGGTAGTGTGTATGAGTCATCCGTCCTGGATCCCCTGGGGTGGGGGGTGTATTCTAACTGAGCCCCTGGCTTCTCCTCCCCGCCACTGGACTAGGCCCCAGTCATTAAACCCCTGGCTGCCAGCCAGCTCTTTTAACACAGGCAAGGGCCTTTTACGGCGTGTCTGTAGAAAATAAATCACACTGTGTGAATAATATATCTCTGGCAAAGGCATTGGCAGGAGAGGAGGAAGGGAGGGAGGGAGGGGAGGAAGGAGAGATTGGTGAATTATAGTCGTCTCCATCCATGCATTACGTTCTCTCTATCCCCAGCCAGATGTGCTCAAAGACAGCAGAATACAGAATGTACCAAAATACACATTAGTTTGGTAGTGAGAATTTTGGGCTACCCTGCCTCTTTGTCTGCTTTAAGTCCTGATAATGCTGTACATAGCATATTCATAAATAAATCACCTTGAAGAGTATACTGCCATCTACATTTAAAATGGGTTAACCCTATTAACTAAATATGTGATTAAGTCTCTACACTAGAAAATAACAAGCTTGTCACCACAAGGGAACCAAATAATATACCGGACACCAATTATTTTTGCAACATGTTCCAGATTTAGCTATGTTCTGCAACCTTAGTAGGTTAAGATTATACATAACTGGCTTCCAATGCTTTTTAACTATATATGTGTAATTTTTTCTGCTGGTTTGATGTAGCATGCATTAGCCGCAGTGAAGCAAATCTAGTGCTCCCTCACAGAAGGAAAGGAACCTTCATTCAAGCTATGCCAACATCACAGTAAACTCATTGGCTAAACCTGTGGTCACATAGGTGACTAAAAAGAAAGCGTAATTTTAAAAACACTTGCTATGTTTAGCTTTCACTTATTTTAAGCTCCTGCACACTGTGGGAGTCACTGTCAGTTGTAGTTTTGTTTCACTCCTACATTCCCGTTCCAACTTCAATCTAACAGATAGGAGTCTCACTGGTTTATGATCTGCTCTCCTTTGCCTTGCAGTTGATTCTGTAATGAGGTCCACTGCTGTGTTAAGCTACCGTTACTGACAGCTGAACACGTCCTTCCTAACCACTTCATATTAGAAGCTTTCCCCAGGTGAACCATGGATGGCTTTTATTGTGAGGTAGCCATAGAAAGTGTAGCCATAAGTGAACTGCCTAGATGAAGACAAGCAAGAAACAGGCTGTTATTGCAGCTTTGGCTAACCTCAAACCTCCAACACATCATCAAAGTAAGCAATGCGTTTTACCATGCTGCCCCTGTCAAAATGAAAGCCATTCCCGCTGTGGCCCCATCAGGGTTTCTGATCATGGCAAAAGGGGAGTGCACTCTTGTGTAAATACACACTGTAGCTCAAAAATGAACAGGTAATCCTAATGTAAGTGGTTCTTACCAGAGAGGGAGGGACTGGAGCACTTGTTCATCTGTCCTGGCTCCTGCCTGGCAGTTTGGAATGACATTAAGCCCTGATCTCCAAACACAGGGAGCCTTGTCTTCCTGCTCCTTCCACCACACTCGTCCTCCTGTGACCCCAAAAAGAGGACAGATGCTGACTCTGACCGCTGCGATTGGCTACTGTAGCTGCTCATGAGGCTGTTTATTGGCTGTCCAGTCTGACGGGAGTGGAACTGGTTGTCAGAAAGAGAGTGTGTGGACAGCTGGTCCAACTCAAACATCCCTAAGCTGGATCCCAGGCTTGAGCCTCTACCACTGCCCCGCTGCTTCTCCAGATGCTTTGAAGAGCCCTGACTGGCTAAGTCCCTCCTGTCACTCAGCATGCTGAGGCGTGCATTGGTCTTAGCTCCACTGAAGAGCCCACCCAACTCATGCCGGTCTCGCGGTGAAAGCAGGGGTTCGTCCTTGTGCTTATGTTTGTGCTTGTGCTTCCTCTTATGGAGGCGAACCCCTCCAAGACCACCTGCACTTCCACTGCCCAGGGATCCCAAGCCCTCTCCTCTTACAGAGGGCACCTGGAGCTGGCCACTGCTGCTGCGGAGCTTAGCCCCTGGCTGGAGCTTTGAGTGTCCACCTGAGTGGAAAGCCTTAGGAGGGGGGACAGCAGGCCTCATAAACGGAGACGGCGGTGCAGGTCCTAGCGAGTGGTGGGGCAGGTAGAATTGGGGAGCCGGGGGAAAGTAGCCCAGACTCAGAGGGGGTGCGTAAGGCATGGCATACGGTGCTGCATAGTAATTTCCCCCTGCCAGCGGATAACCATATCCTTGAACAAAAGGCAGCTTTGATGTGATTGGCTCGCTGGCTTTGGCTGGACGGCCACGTCTCCTCTTAGCCTTCAGATCAGCACTCCTGCGGAGGTACGATCCGGAGTCGCAGGGGTAGGAGTCATAAGTAACAGGGTAGTAATGATGGAAGTTGAGGCGGAAAATAGAGGGATATGGGTGCTGCGGGTAGCAGGTGTATCGTCTGTGAGACACTCGTAGCTGCTGGAGCTTTAACACAACCTAGAAAGAGGTTGAAAAGAGGAAACATTTAGGAAAATACACAATGCATTTGCATGTTACAGTGCTTGGTCAAAGATTACAAACAGAATGTAATATGTTTCTAACCTCCTCCAGTTCTGACAGAAAGTGAAGATGATCCCGGGTCTGTAGGCACTTCCTCTTCCGCCGATGATGTTTTTGCTTCTTCTCCTGCTGTGACAGAAAGTTGTCCACAGCAGTTACTTGCCGCTCACATCGTGCTCTGCTGCCCCTGCCGGATGCTTCCAAAGCAGCTGCCTCCGCAGCCTCAAACCCACACAGATCAAATGAGTACCTGTATGAACACAACATAAAATATTATAAAATCACATTAAAACCACAACCTTTGCATGCATTTATGTCAGTCTTAAGTATAAAACAACAAAATACTTTAAATCAAGCTTCAGTGTACTGCACCTTCGTCGAGAGGCAGGGCCCTTCTCAGTTTGATCTGAGGTGCTGTTGTTGTCTGTCCCGATCCCGCTGTCACTGGGAATAGTCTCCTCACTGTGGGACTCGCTAATAGGGGAGAGGGTCACCTCCTTCACTGATGCGCCCTCTGACAGGTGGGAGGGTGAATTAGCCAGAAGGCGTGGAGGAGACAGTTTCCATCCCCCAGAGAGGAAGCCCCTGCCTATTGGCTTGGAGGGCAGGGCTGAGATGGGCTGCAGACTGGGCATAGTGGCATCAGAGTGGCTGGCTCTTAGGGATGGAGCACTGGAGCTGGGAGAGGAGGTGGTGGAAGGCACTACAGGGCTCTCATAGAGACTGGATGTGGACACAGACAGGGGGGGTTTATCCCTAGTGGCTTTCGGAGGGTTGGAGCCTTGGGTTTCTGCTCGGGGTTTCCGCCCTCTCTTCTTACCAATGTAGATGGTTCCTCTCTTGCTGACATTTATCTGTTTTCCCAGCCGAGCCTCGATGGTAGATGCCATAGCACTCATAGCTGACGTAACAGGGGCAGAAGATGACTTCAGAGCAAGAGTGCCGTTCTGACTGGAACCTGAAAGGATCTCATTCAGGATGCTCTGCATTTTCCCAAGTTTCATCTTATTCACTGGTCTGGAATGGCCCCTGCCACGCTTTAGTTTCAGACTGTTAGAATTGGCGCTGGGGGTCGTGGAAGCCATTTGCACTAATGTGTTTAGTGTGTGTGTCTTCCTCCTGCGGTTTAGCCCTGCAGAGGTGTCCTGTGCAAGTGGGCTTGGGGGTGAGGTGGAGGTGCCTTCGTGGATGGTCTCCACTGTTAGGAGGGGCTGTTTCTTGGGACGTCCTCGTTTCCTCTTAATGGGTGTGTGGACAGTCAGGCTGTCAGTGTTGGTGTAGAGCGGGCTAGAAGGGGTGATGGGGAAGGCTGAGGGCGGGTCAGCTAAGGCCAATGGGCTACCTCGGTTGTCCCTCTGGGGTGACGTGAGGCTGGCGTGGCTTTTTGCTTTCAGGTAGGACCATCTGTCCTTGGCCTTGGTTGGTCTGGAGCTGGCTGTGGAGCTCGTGCTGTGGCTCGGGCTAGGACTCAGGGTCGTCCTGGGTCTAGGACTAGGACTGGGGCTAATGTTAGCCCTGGGTTTAGGGCTGGGGCTGGGACTGATGCTACCCCTGGGGCTTGGGCTGGGGTTTGGGCTAGGTAGTCTGGGATTTGCGGAAAGATTGGGTTTATTGATGTGGTTGTGAGTGGGCTCTCTGTGTTTAAGGGCGTCTGTGCTGATCTTAGGACGACCCACTGGGTTCTTTTTCATTCTATTTATGCTCAAAGCTAACTCCGGGTCAGGCCCACTCGTAACTGTCTCTCCTCTTTCTGCTCTGTCAACCCTTTCTCCCTTTTCCCGTTTATCGCCTTTATCTGTCCTCTCTCCACTGACATCAGCCTGACTTGTGAGTCTAGAATCATTTTTGTGAGTCTCCATCTTATGTGCTAGTTTGGGTTCTGGGGGCCCAGGCTGGTGCTTCTCTGTAGTGTCAGAGTCCTGCCGTTGCTGTGATTGCTCCTCTACAGAAAATGACTCGTCAAAAGAAGGCCTCCTCCGCCTCTTTCTTCCTTTCCCTTCTTCTGTCAGCATGGGCATCCCTCGGTCCTCTTCATCTCCTCTCCTCCCAGGAATTGCTCGCTCTCTTTCCTCTTTTCTCCTTTCCTCTCTTTCTTCATGGAAGCGCTCAGCTGTCTCTTCTTGCCTGTACTTCTGCCTCTCTTCTGAATTAGTAGGGCTCTCCGATCCTTTCTCTGGCGGTCTTCCCCATGGTGTATCAGCACTGTGGGGATTACAGAGCATCCTCTGGGAGTCCTTCCTGCCGTACTTCCTCTTGATGTTCCCAAAGAGCTGTTCACTGACCTCTTGCAAACCTCTCCCCCTGGAGAGATGTATACACAGAGGAATAATGATGAGTGGATTGTAGAGAGAAAGAATGTTTTAAATTTCACTAATATCATGCAATCAGCACCAGTATGAACATTTACAATTTTTGAATGTCACCACACTCAGGGGTGGGTATCACCAGAGGATAATAATATGATATATATATCTCTGGAGTCCTGATTCAATGATTCTTTTTAAAATATTGTGTTGTACAATAAGATATTCTGCAATATATTGCAATTTATTAGCTAATTTGAATGGTAACTGTGTAATTGAATGAGATGAAATTTTCACTTGTTCATCTCATTTCAATTTTTATTATTGGCATAGTCAAATAAAAAAAAATTATACTATATACAATATTGCTGCAAATATCACAAAACAACACTGCATCAACTTTCCCCCACTGCATTGTGTGATCATAAGATCCACCACATGGAAAAATGAAGCATACCTGCTGAGAGAGGTCAGGTTGAGAATACTGGCATCGGTAACCACTGGCATCTGCAGGTCTGGAGTCAGGGATCTTTGAGGTGAGGGGCTTTGTGTCACTGTTCGTGAGAAAAGTGGGGTTGGATCGAGCAAAGAGCTTCTACCTGCTCCTGCCAGTTCTCTGGCTGGCTCAGAATCTGCAGGATTGGCTGGAGATGCAGAAGGTGCTGTAGACGTGATCCAGTCAGGATTGATTTGGTGTTGGTGTGCATGGATGTGTTGGAATTGTTGCGTGAGGGTGTGCTGTGTTTGCTGTGTGTGAGAGTGTGTGTGTGCAGGAAGGAGGGAGCTGCGAAGCTGGTGTTTAGGCGGAGTGTGATCTCCCAGTAGTTGCAGCAGGCCTCCCTCTCTCTGCTCAGGCATTCTGAACTGGCGCTCATATGTCTGTGGATGACAGAGAAGAGAAACAAAGACGGGTTACTACATTCATACTGTAGTAACAAGAAAGCATTACATAGCTGAAGGGATAGACAAATGATATAATAATGATAATGTGATCATAGAACTGTGACTCCTCTATTTCATATCTTCATAACATCAGCCTACAGAAAGATAATGCCTGTGAAGCCCAGCATCCAGTTCTGCATCCAGTTTCTTTTTGTCAGCAAATATCAAATCGGTGATTTGTTGTGCTCTGATATGACATTCTTCTCCTTTCACGGCAGGACTGAGGCTTTTAATACATCTTGTGTGCATGAGCAAACAGTGTGCAACAAAACAAAAGGCTTGTTTACAGAGCAATTAAATTCCTGTGGCAAGGATGTTGCATGCTGTGAGAGCTGGAGGGAAGGAGGTGGGGGTGTCTGACTGCACACAGTATTAAACACAGTAGCCTAGCTCAGCCGTGTCCCTGACTGCCCTGTCACTTGCAGTACACACAGCCTGATCCTGGATTATTTACTGTATGTTACTTTGTTGACAACTCTCCTGCACTGTTCATAACTGTAACTTACACTGTCAAACTGTCAACCCCTCAACTGCTTATAAAATATGTTTTTTTTTACTGTGTATTTATCAACATTTTTCCAGCGAATGGCCACAAGTCTGAAGTCAACCTTCACTCAGATCCCGGCTTTGTCCATGTAAAAACTAAAAATGCAAAAGCTTGATATACTGTATTATACAACAGCACCCTGCTTAATATATCACTGCCGCATAATCAGTGTCTGCTAGAAGATGAGAAATAGAGCAGCGGATGGCCTTTGTGGTTTAGCCTGTTATTAACAGACTCAGTATGACGCAACAAGACACTGTTCTGCTGCGCTGCAGGGAGATGTAACCTAACCACAGGCCTGCCTCTCAGCATGTACATACAGGCACGCAAGCGCACATGCACACACTCACCATGCATATAGTAGATGCACACATTTTTAAATGCTTTACTGAATGCTTCTTTCATACATAAAAGCACATGATGTTTCTAGTTTAACAGATACAAACACTTAAAGGTGCACAGCCAGGCCATCAGTTTTAGTCAAGATGCATCAGCATCCTCCCAGATGAGTAGCTATCGCTTCTTGCAGATACACATACACGCACACTTTCACACACACCCAACATTGAATATATCATGTAGTCATCACTGTGCACTTGTTGGAAGAACAAGTGCTTCATCTATTCTATCTTTTACCCTGCCAGTGTCCATTTCTGCCTTCCTGTCATCAGCCACTTTCTATTTCCTCTACCCCTTCTCCATCAAGCTTTTACTCTCCTCTTTCTCTTCCTGCTCTCCCATCAATAGTCAGGCAGTGACACTCATTTTGTCCTTCCACACTGGCTGCAGAGGCTGTTTATTGGTCAGACACATACTGCACAGACTCACAAGCAGAAAAAAATCCACACACACGAACACTGAGTAACACAACACTCAGCGCATTGCATGGATGAAAACACACACTCACACAAACACGCAAACACTGAGCAGTGTAAATGATTAACAACTCCAAAGATGCATGCGCTTATATGCACATGCACACTCTCATTTATCTCTTGAACACAGTGCTGTGGTATCTTTTTAGTTGTGAGGTGTATGTGTGTAAGTGTGATTGTATGTATGTGTGTGTGTGTGTTTGTGTGAGTGTGTGTGTGCGCACGTTGACACTTGAGAAGAGATGCTGGGAGTCCACTTAGGGATAAGATGACAGTCACCTGATACACACATGCTTTCCCATTTAACCTGTCCTAGAATACCTGCTGCTACAGGTTAAAGGAGGGCACAGAAAAAGGGACAGACAGAGAGATGGAGGTGGTTAGAGTGAGACTGGCATACATGTAAACATGCACACATACAAAATGTATCCTGCCCACTAACCACAAAGCAACCACAGACAGATAATAAAGACAGGAGGCACGGACACCTTAGCTACTACTACTGAGTGAATAAAGATAGAGAAGAAAAAGGAAAAAAAAAATAGAAAAAGACAGCCCCCCCCCCCACCTTTCCGGTTGAGGTTGGGTTATTGGCACCAGTTCAGCTTTTTGTTCTTAGTTTCCTCCCTTCTACCAACCTCTCCTCCTCTATGCCTCAAACAATCCATGAAGCATTTCCAGGGAAAACATACTCACTGTCTAGATATTCACACACAGAAATATAAATAGTGGTCATATGAATTGAGGTACTGCTAGAGTTGTTGTTGTCAACACAGGGTGAAAACAAGCCGTTTTTCCTCTTGCCTTTGCACTCTAGGTCACCCTCAGTCACTTATACAATATGACAGGTTTTCATATAACAATTATACTGTGTACACGTTTCTGTATTGTATTATTTTGCATTGAACAAACAAAACACTGGCACTCACAGATCTATCGTCTTCTTATTTATTGTGGACAAAAACGATGCGTTGCCCTTTAATCAGTCTATTAGAGGTCCAGTTGTCCTATCGTGTAAAACTGCGTCTCTGCACAGCTGTGCTAATGCCACAGAAGCACATTGCTGTACTTGGCAGATGAATTTAGGGCTGCTGCAACTAACGACTGTTTCATTATCGACTAATCTGTCAATTGTTGTCTCGATTAATTGATCAGTTGTTTGGTCTATTAAATATCAGAAAATGATGAAAAATGTCGATCACTGTTTCACAGAGCCCAAGCTCACATCCTAAAATGTCCCAGTTTATTTTGTCCCAATCAACAGTCCACAACTCAAAACTTTGGTTTAGTATCATAGAAGACTAAGTAAACCAGCAAATATTCAACATTTGAGAAGCAGGAATTATAAAATTTGCAAATTTTTTTCTATAAAACATGAGTCATAAGGATTAATTCATTATTAAAATAGGTGTTCATTAATTTTCTGTCAATTAATTGATATTTCTCTGTTGTAAATTCACCACCCTGCTCCTGTCGTGCTGTTTGAATAGGGATTGTGATCCCCCTGCGCTACTGCTGGCCTGCAGCAGGGGGCAGCGGTCATGAAATCAGCACTGGCATGGACTCTGACCCTGGAGCAAACCACAAGAGCTATGAGGTTTCAATCTTTTCCACACTGTCCGTCTTCTACAAGTCCCCTCTGATCAAATATAGATAAGGAGATTATGAGAAAGACAGACCTAAAGCAGTTTTAGTCCTCAACCCATTTCATCTGATCTAGCATTACAGGGCAGTCTCCCTCAAGGCTCTCAGGGCTGTGTTCTGGGGTTAAGGGTCGTACTCCAAAGCTAGGTCAACAACTATTTCTAGGATGTCTTCCTCTGGGTCAGCACTGTAACAACATGGATTGGTCTCAGTCAGTCACACAAAGGCTCTCCGACACCCGAATGCGGGCAGATATGAAGCTGCACACATTCCTTTCCACTGGTGATGTAACCATCAGATAAGGTCACAGCACAGTGGAGGAGGTCATGGATAATATGTGACTAAGTGCTGCAATCACCCAACTGAAAGGCACTTTGCAAATGAGTCAGCATATATTTACCGACAAATATGTGTGTGTCTGAATGTAACATTCACACTCAGCCCAGTTGTGGTAAAACAGCAATCTGGATGTAGAGGGTTGTACTCCTCTCTCCTCCAGTTTGACGTGAAGGGAGGTATGTGATGGCCCCTCCTGTCCTTTCCTCTCCTGCAGCCTCTCGTTTTCCACTGTTGAATAAACTCAACCTCAGAGTGGAACTATTCCCTCACACACAGAGCACTCTGGCTGCACCATTATACTGGGAAAGAACACCCTAAACAGGCACACCCAAATCTCACAACCTAGCACACATATACACACATATACACCGGCAAACATATACACAAACTCCATGCATGCACGCACACACACACACACACGCACACACACACACACACACACACACACACACACACACACACACACACACGCAAATGCACACGCACGTACACACACACACACACACACACACACACACACACACACACACACACACACACACACACAGACACACACACAAACACGCTGCCCTTCAAATAGTTTTTCGCAGCCTTTTATTTGGCAGCACGCCCGGTGGTTAGAGTGTTTCATTTTTCCCTGTGTATGGAACTGGGCAGCTGTCCAGACAGACACACAAAGAGAAAGAGAGAGAGCGAGAGAGACACAGAAAGAGAGAGAGGGAGAAATGGGGAGGAGGGGGAGTGAGGGGGGGTGGGGGGTTACTGAAAGAATGAGAGCGGCAGAGAGGGAGGGAAGAGGAGGAACAGCAGAAAAACAAGGAGTGAGGTGCCTAGAACCGATTACAACTAGTTCCCTCAGAAACATTATGATTGATATGATCCTCTCTCTTTCTCTCTCTCTCTCCTTGTCACACACACTCTCCTTGGCTTTGACACCATGCTGTCTCCCCCTGCCCCTGTGGCCTGGTGCACTGCCCCCCCCCCTCCCCTCATCTCATCCCTCCTTTTCTTCCTCTTTTCTCTTTTCTGGAGCTGACCATTCTCCCCCTGTGGGAACTACCACCACCTCCTCCCCCACCCCACCCCCCTCCATGTCCGCTTCTCTCCAGCTCCATTCAGAGCGCTGCTTCCCTGTGATCTGTGTTTCTGACAGCTCTGCACACACACACACACACACACACACACACGCACACACACACACACACACACACACACACACACACAGCTCCTCTGCAAACAAACACCATGAATACTAACACGGCTTTGTGTCCACAGCACTTAAAACGGGGTAGAAGAAGAGGGAAGAGGAGGAGGAGGAGGGGGTGTGTGCAGAGAAAAGGAGGGAAAAGCGATGGAGGAGAAAAGAGGAGCTGTAGCACCGAGTTGATCTTGTGGCCACAGACCTCCCCCTCCCTCCCTGCCAACCCCCCCGCACCCACCCACCCCTCATCCCTGTTTCTCGTTCTCTCGTTCTTCCCACCAGTTCTCCCGGGAATAAAGACTTCCATTCATGCGCCTGAGGAGACCCACAGCAGGGGAGAGAAAAGAGGGAGGAGAAGGGGGAGGAAAGGGGAGGGGCTGTCAAGGTGGGACAGTTTGTGGATCACTGGGATCAGGCCCGCTGCCTAAAATTGTGTGTGTATGTGTGCGTCTGTATGTCTGTTTTCACTCAGCGTGTGCTGCCTGAGCCAACGCTTTACTATCTCAGATCTGGTGGCATCTGTGCCAGCCAAAGCGTCTTCTGGGAAAGCTGGGTGGGAAAGTTTGGAAATTGGGCTCCATTCAAAACTTCCACTCATGGGCTAATGCTGCAATTCTACAACTATGTGTTCAGTTTACAGCCACAGTTTAGCATAAAAAGGACTTGATTATTCAGGCCAAAAATTTTCTCAGCGACATTTTCTTCTCTCCGTGCTGTGATATACTGTTCCTTCCCTGCTGGGCATGATCAAGCATTCGATCTAGTACATTTGTCCTTTAGCTAACTGTAAAGCAGAGGCCAGATTTAATGCACAGCAGTAGGTCTGAAGTAAAATGTTCCCTCCTACGTCTACAGCAGTAATCCTTCAGATTGGAGTGCTCCTAAAGATAGCAGCGAAACACCCAAGAGTCTCCTTGTCACACTCTCTTCAGACACGCTCAGACGTAGATGACTCAATCTGAACAAAAGCCTGTGATTGGCTGAACCGAAGCATGTTATTACGGCCCAAATGGAGGTTTTCTCCTGCTCAGTAATGACAGACACATTTACATGCTACACAAAGTATACATCTAATCCCCGCTATTAGCATTAATACTGTGTGTGTGTGTGCAGGCATATGTGTGTTCTGCTTGTGAATAGCACTAAGAACCACATTAGAAGAGTTTTTCATAGTGATTATTACGCAGCGATTATGTACCAATTGTTCCTTTCATGGTCACAGACAAACACCAGTGACAGCATTATGCATTTTAGTCAGCACAAAGAAAATATACACATGCTAAGAGACTGCCACACACACACACACACACACACACACACACACACACATATAACACACACACTCTCTTTCTCTAAGTGTGAAAGAACAGGTTGAAGTGCTTCATGAATATACAGAACACTAAGTAAATTACACATCCATACACACACGTGCACAACACTCAGTATAAAACCAAAGGAACGTGTTGTTCACCGTACTCTGTGCACCATATGACCCAATCATACCACTTCTGTACAACAGGAAACAATTAACAGCCAATGAGCTGCTCTAAATCCTAAGGGATGACTTCCTGTGTGGAATGATGGGTAATTCAAGACAGAAGCTGTGCTGAGATTAAACACTTCCTCTCTGGCAAACAGCAGTCTGCAACAGCGAAGCCCTACTCAATGATTAGTTATCCAAAAATAATGCATCGTTGTCTAGTTAATGATGCTATATGCAACACAAATTACCACATCGCCTGTATGTTTCTTAAACGTTTGGGAGACGAACTGGAGACATCTGATGCTCTATCATACTAAACATTAATATATCAAATCTGTCCCATGTTCCCTCGTTGATAAAGGCAACATAAAGTCATACTGGAGAGTGGTTTCTGTTTCAATCTTTTCAAATGTGAATATTTGCTGCTTTTTCTCTGCGTTACCAGTATAGAATTTTAAGTTAAATATCTTTAGGTTTTACACTGTCGGATGGAAAAAAACAAGGAACTTGGGCTCTGGCAAACTGTGATGGGCGTTTTCTATTTTCACATTTTATAGACTGAACAACTAATGATTATAATAATCAACAGATAAATCAAAAATGAAAATAATCATTAGCTGCAGCACAACTGGAGCTAATTATTTTGCAGAAAGTGATGCTTGCAAACAGCTGCTGATAGAAGAATTATACTCGATAATGTGTTAGATAATGACTCTAGTGTGTGCGCTTAAGGCTTAGCGCTTGTAAAGTAACATTTTCATTGCTTAGTCTACATATTTCTGTGAGCATCCCAAGTCCTCAGATGATCCCCAGCTTGCAAGAGGAAGCGAGAGAAAGTTAGAGAGCCACTGTAATGACATCCTCAGTGACAGGGAGAATGGGCAAAGTGAGACACAATAGTCTTAACCAATCAGACTGCCCGCCTCCCCTCAGGCCCCCTCACACCAACAATAACGCCTTTGTGCGAGGCTGCACTCCACTCGCGCGTTCACATACACACACCGAAACACACACGTACACACACACACACACACATCGAGCCCAAAACAGCATCCTACACTTTCTCAGACAGTCACAAAGAGAAGCGGGAGAAGCAGTGCACCACATCTACAGCTGCATCGGTGCATACACAACTATGCAAGAATTTGAGTGTGTGCATTTTTGCTAACAACCTAGGACTGTGTGCGTGTGTGTGTGTGTGTGTATTTCCTTCCAGGCCTGGGCACATGACTGCAGCTGCCCCCTCGCTCCCTCGTCTAAAGCGGCACCCCTCCTTGTTGTAGGTGAGAGGTCACACGGAGTGGCATTCCTCTCGGTCTGAGAGCGACCGAGCATTGCACTGAGCAGAGGGGGCCAAGAGAGAGAGAGCGAGAGAGAGACGGATCAGGGGAGAAAACACAAGGGGGCAAAAATGCAACAGAGCAGGGCAGGTAAAAGATGAAGAGCGCAGGGCATTCGGGAGTGTGTACTTGTACGTGCATGTGTGCATGTGTGTGTGCGTGTTGAAATGGACCACTAAACAGAAGACCCTTGTGGCTCTTCCCTGCTTCATAAACACAGCTGTTTGTTTAGTCTGAGCCGCCCCAAGGGACAGACACACAGACAGAAGGACAGACAGACACATTTATATCATTTATTCATGTCCAAATTCATACTTAACAGACAACAAGCATAAATAAACAGCAGAACTACAGACGGATTACTTTACAAAGCCTGGTACAAAGACACAAAACAAAGCAGAGAGCTGGGCAGAGAGACACACAGTGGATATTAGAATGTCTGGAAATGCCTTATCGGTTTTACAATAATTTGTATTATTACATGTTGTCAGTGTTGGAAATGTTTTAAACCACATATTGATGATCATATTCTGCATGTTGTACTGTATGTTTTCAAACCAAAAAGCTAATCAGCTTATAGTTTAAATATATTCAGTGTTTTATTTCATTAATTAGGCCAATGCGTTTTGTGAAATGACAGGAAAATATTGAAAGTAACTTCAAATAACCATTTTTTTCACTATCAATTTATTTCTCAATTATATTTTTGATTATTTAATTGATAACTTGCTCATAAAATACCAGAGTTAATGACAAATGTCCATCACAACTACCTTTTAAGGTGTGTAACTGAATCTGATCAACAGCTAAAATGCCTAAAACATCACATTACATTACATTTATAGTTATAAAACAAGTAAAACCCAGACTATCATAGCACGTTTGAAGGCATTTCACTTTTATATTGCGTAAAATGATTAATCTTTTATCATAAACTGTATGCTGTTAATTTTGTGTCACCTAATAAATTGACCACATAATCATTTCAGCAATAAATGATTTGTGTTGTTGTGAAAGATTATGGTATTGGTTTTGGAGCAGTGTTGGATACCGCCTCTCCACTGTCCTCTCTCTCTCACTTTCAGACACACACACACACACACACATCCCTCCTGACAGGCGTGTCCCAGACAGCTGATGGCCCCCATCAGATTTCACTGACAAACACACTTACGCTTCAAGTGAGACACAGTGAAAGTCAATACTGCGCCTGATTCTCCTTTCCTTTGACTCACATCTTCCCCTTTGCTCCCCTCCCTGCACTGAACATCTCCCTCTATCCCTGCAGGACCTCCTCTCAAAACCACAGAATACTCTCCTCATCACATACGCACACACACACACACATATGTACATGCGCACACATACACACATGACAAACCACAGAGGCAAAGGCATGATGGAGCCACACTAACAAAGCGGCCACCAGGAACACATGATGCTGTGACTCAACATCATCCGTGACCGCAGAGGACATCAAACATGGCTACCCTCCGGATAATCTTACAGTTATGTGAGTCACAGGCCAAAAACCATATCCAGGCCTCTATATATCTTTTATGTAGTTGGCAATAAGATTGATGTTGGCATATCAAAACCACGACCACTTTCGTTTTGCGTTCCTTTTTGTAGGTTTCATTATAGTTGGAGGGTGGCTTGATGCTCTTTTTACAACACAAAGTCTCC